>NC_056535.1:2514166-3723750 GCF_910596095.1 Thunnus maccoyii | reverse complement strand
AGCAGAGCTGTGGGTTATGAGCTGTGAGGGGGATTTTCATCTTCAAATTCATAAAAATGATTGTTCCTTTTCTTTGTTTAATAAAAATCTGAATTACAACAAATGACACACAAAATATAAAAGTGGAAAACACAACAAACCGACTGCGGTCAATTACAACATATGGGAAATGTGTGTGTTATAACTCAAGTTTCCAAGAATTTTAAGGATCAGACTTTTAGTTTAAACAGACAAAAAATTCAGCATATCATTCACAGAGTGTTCTTAGAAAGAGAGGACATCTAGAGAAACACTGTCCTCACACACCTTTACTCTTAAAATGGTGCAATGGAAAGTCCCACAAACTCCACTGCACGGTTTCAAATTAAGCAGAAACGAAGACCGCCACAGATCAGACAGTGACGAGTTCGGTGAGGTCATGGAAGGCTGTCCAGCAGTTCAGGTGGGGGTGGGAAGGATGAGAGAGAGAGAGAGAGAGATGTCGAGGCGGGACGTGTCTCAGTCTGTGGTGGTGCGGCGGTACCAGAAGCGGGCCCTGAAGTCGTCGCTGCAGGTCATGAAGCCCGGGTTGGTGGGTGAGTGGACGATGCAGCGGACGATGTTGTTGTGACCCAGAGAAAGCAGGTTTTTCCTCTCGGCCGTGCGCGAGTCCCAGCAGCACAGGCTGATGGTGCGCTCGTCTGGCAGCAGCACGTAGTCCTCCGTGTGGTTGAACACGCCCTGTGTGCGATGCATCTGACGGCCGCTCAGACCCGCGCCTACAACAGCAGACAGTCAGCATGTCACTGGGTGGCTTCACTTCACCTCAATGTCACAATGTTCATTTTATATTCTTTTTATTTCAGTTGTCATGTAATTAATTAAGGCTGAGCGATAAGTGAAAAATGTATCAAAACTGACATTATCAGATTGTTGAGGCAAACATCAATAACAGTCTTATAAAGATATACACACATTTTTTTATAAGGATCACTTAAATTTGTTCATTAAAAACTTGTGACTCAAATCTGCATGTTTTCCACAGTCTAATTTAATTGAAGGCTTTTAAAGACGTTTTTAACCCTCCTGTTGTCCTCGGGTCAAATTTGACCCGTTTTCAAATGTTTTTATATCAGAAATATGGATTTCTTTCATCTAATTCCATGAAAATCACATGGATAGTTCCATACCACACACTTTGCATGTAAAAGTAATGATCACTACTTTCATTGAATTTTGGGTGTTTTATTGAAATTTATAGCATCTGTGGACTTATGTCCTCCCGAGTCAAAATTGACCCGGGAGGAACAAAGTTGCATGGTCGACGGGAAGACAACAGGAGGGTTAATACCACACAGAATTTCATACTGGTTTCACTGTCGTACTGCTCAAAGAATGATGAAAAACCAGTTGGTACAATAAGGCCAACAATTATTTATTAAATACATGAATTTATTGATATTTATATCATATTGTGTCTGTACTTCTCAGCTTCTCAACAATCATTCCTAGTAATGTAATAAATCAATTAAGGTGACCTGGACCCACATAAGTGGCAGAAAACTGATGGATGGATTAACTAATTACAAAATGATGAATTCATTTAAGTTTTCTTAAAGACATAGTGAGTGGACGATGTTCTTCGCTCCTGTAGCTGTAGCAGTGACAGCGACTGAAACTCCAATAAAAATTTAAATAAGACCTTTCTGTAAGGGAACTGAAGTCAATGCTTTATGAGACGTCTGAAGACCTGCAGATGCTCTGATATGTACTGAGCAAACATTTTACAGTGTAAAAATAAACTTCTCAGTGCCCTCTGGTGGACAGACAATGCAATTGTGTTTATTTATCAGCTGACTGATACAATATCTACAATAATCTAAT
Source organism: Thunnus maccoyii (assembly GCF_910596095.1). Lineage (NCBI taxonomy): Eukaryota > Metazoa > Chordata > Actinopteri > Scombriformes > Scombridae > Thunnus > Thunnus maccoyii. The sequence continues at coordinate 3,721,887 of NC_056535.1, read as the reverse complement.
ATAATCTATATAATACTGACATGGCCAAACTCTTATACAAAGTAATAATCAATCACTGTCGGTCAGCGTGCTGTGAAGGTCAGAGGAGTTATAAATGATGTCTAACTGTTCCCGGTTCTCAGTCTACGTCAAATAGAGAAAACGTCTCAAATGTCAGAGAAATGTCAGCGAGGGGCTTGAGTGCACACTTTGACAACAGTGAAACTACTACAGAATTTTAAAAAAAAAGGGGAAACACAAGAGATTTGTTCCATCGCCTGAAACGTAATCATGTCAAACTACATGACAAGTGCAGGGCCAGTCTTTATCGGAATTGATGATTTCACATGTTTTCAGCTGATGAAATACTAATGACATTCTCATGTGCATTTAGGAAAGCCTAAAACGACATCTTTAACCTCTTAAACTCCACAAGGACATGGCATCCTCCGCCAAGATTACAGTCTTTCAGAGGCTGCAGTGGGCTCAGTTTTAAAGCTACAGAGAAGATTCATTCATTCATCATATGAAAGTAGGCAACCTAAGGGATCCATTGATACCAAACATGTCATGGTAACTTGTTGGGAAATGGGCTAAATAACATTCCAATTTAGGCTAAATTTTGGCGAAGGGAAAACTGGCATGGCCATTTTCCAAGGAGTCCCTTGACCTCTCACCTCAAGATATCTGGATGAAAATGTGTTCTATGGTTACCCACGAGTCTGCTCTTTACATATATGCCCACTTTATGCTAATCTGTGCAGTTTTTTGCATGCAGTATAAATGTGTTATTTCACCTATTCTAAAAACGGTGTATTGAATATTTCTGCATACTGGGGTCCCTAAACAGTCTTAAAATTGAATAAATTTGATATGACTGGAAAGCTGAGACTGTTGTGGATTAAATGAGCCCAACTATATTCATGTCTGATGATGTTCATCCCCATAGTAGCCATTTCATTGTAGTAAGACCATTATTTAAAACTTAACCTCACTGTATAAAATGACTTATCATGATCTCTGTGAGGATAATCACCACCTCATGAAACTTAACCACAAACTAGAGACCGAGGGCGTTCAGAGGATGTATGGCTTTCCTACGTGTAATGACAACAGGGGGGTTTCTGAGCTATTTCCAGAACAGAAGTGCTCGAAATGTCAAAGGGTTTTGATGCCAACTCGCAACATGAATTGGGGGGATTTTTGACCATTTATATCAATTCCTGAGTGGTCAAAAATGGTTAAATTTTGCATCAAACCTGTGTAGCAAATGGTATCAACCCAAAAATTGCTGCAACCACTTATGAGACATAATTGAGCATGAGAATGGTCATCATATACTTCCATCATGATGTTCTAAGCTCTTATACGCTCTAAACTTTCAAAATGTGTTCATGCACAATGTGTAAAATTTCTCATTCAGTCAAAAACTAATGGCCTGATTGAGATGTATGCCACATCATTGTGATGTTGCAATGATGAAATCAGAAGTAAGCGGTTTCCATAGTCTGCAATCAATCGCTAGTTCTTAAAAAATTCTACAATGAAGGAAATGACTACCAGTCTGATAACACATTACAAGGTCACAGCCACATCATTCCGACCACCTCTTAACTATTATTCCAGGGCAACCTACAGGGTTCAACACATGATGGCATCACTGTCTTCTTACCCAAATATAGCCAAAGAAAAACATACACTGTGTTCCTTCACACATATAGAAGTTAAGAAGTGTCACTGCCAGAAACACTGAAGATGATGATGATAGATAAGTCCAAATCAACTAACGGCGGGAAGAGGACTTAAATAGAGACCTAAATAACATTAGCCATGGTGAAGCTGGTAGCCTGAGTGTGAGGGGCAGCTGTAGAGGAAAGAAGAGACGATTGGAGAGAAAATGCAACTGATACTGCACAGAAAATAAAGAGGTGTGGAGAAGTCACTAGATTGAGGGAGTGAGAGAGAGTTTGAATGATATCGTGTATCAGAACACATCGTTATTCTATATACATGAGATTAAAAGCAGTCAGTAAACCTCTCTTTCTCTCACAGTTTCAAAACTCAGCCTTGTGCGCCGCTAGATGTTGCCTAGCGATGCAAATCACAGACCTTCTGAGGCTCAGGAACTATATTTTATGATGTTTAAAACAGAGAAGCAAGATCAAAATGTTTTATATGTGTAAGTCAACAACTGATATTCTTACTTTAGCTTTAGTTTAGTTGGATAATACCCAACAAGACTGTACATTCCATTACTGTAATGGATTCAGCAGAGGCTAACCACCCACTTAGCCCCCGCATCATCCGTTACAATCATGAACATACAACTTGTCGGGTATCATCCTGTACATATTCTAGCTACATTGAAACCTGTTGTTCATTTGAATATTTTGACACTTTTTCTGCTCCATAAATGTTATTACTGTTCAGATTGGTGTTTATTACAATGGATGTAAATATTGGCTGATGATCTATTACTGAAAACAAATATATGTGACAAGACAATGAGCCAGTTGTTATACTGAATAACAATAACACAGCATTTCTAGTTCAAGCATAACTCTATTTCCATCATTATCTTACTATAATACAAACAGACTTCAAATAAAAGCATTTATTAACTGCTTTGCTAGGAGCCACTGCTGTCTAATTTAATCTTCACAGGCCAATTATATGTCATACAGTAGCAGTCAAAAGAGATTGGGAAGGTGTGTCCAAACCTTTGACTGGTACTGTCATTAATGACATTTCTCTGCATTGTGAGACTTTCAGTTACTTTAATTAAGCTGCTGTGAGGTGCAATAACTGCACATCAGACTGCTGATAGTGCCACCTGAAGATACTTCTCCCTGCCTATCTAACTCAAAGGTGAGCCGCCTTTGTATTACTGGCTGCCGCCTTTGTTGAAAATTCCAGCATGTGATGTTGACGGAACGAAAAAGGCAGAACTCAACAGCCGGTACAACACCTGGACAGTCTACGGCGCAGACACGCTAGTTATCTCATAGTTCATCTTCAAAAAATGCAGCAGTTGCAATCATGTTTTGATTTAATGAGTAAATAATTACGTTTGCGAGACGAACATGAAATATATTTTTTTTTCACACCGTCACTCAGAGACTAACGTTTGCGGAACGGAGCAGTGAACTCCAGCAGTAAGAAACAAGACCTGCTGACCATCACACACGGCAGCATTTAACAACTTAACCCAACTCTGAGGTGAAGAAAATAACTCTGTGCTCAGTCTGTTTCACTTCAATAACCCTGCAGCCGCTCAGCATCTTACACAGCGACGTCTTTCCCCAGAGCTGACAGTGCAGCAGAGAGGCTGCTCTCCACTGCTGGACACTTCTGTCAAATCCTGATTTTTTTTCACTTAAGTGCACGACACTCTAAAGGTGCACAACTGCACGCGTAGACTGTACGCTGCACCGAGTTCATTCTCCAGCCTGAGCCTCCTTTGTCTCAAAAAAATCCAGGAAAACTCTGCTTTACACACAACCTGATTTCACAACCTGATTTCATTTCCTCAAGTGAAAGTTTTGTATCTAGTTGTTTTTGCAACATTCTTATCTCTTCACTTCATTTGTGAATATTTTGGTTTCAATGAACTACTACTGTGGTTACTATTCATGTATAGAGTATACAGAATTACCCATCTTGTTATTTATGCCGTATTTTATTTTTATGTCATTTGTATATAGTAGATACTCATACTGTATATTACTATGGTTTGTATTGATGACTTATTTATACTACGCATTTGTTCTTGTACTTCATTCTGCTGTTGTCACACTTACATTTCCCTGAGAGGGTTCAGTAAAGTTTCTTATCTGACGTTCTGTTTTAAAACAACAAAATGTTTTTGATACTGAGCATCTTCTTTCTTATCATATCTGAAGCTGTAAGTTGTTACAAGGACATGGATTGGTGGATGACATTGTTACTGGCTCTGAGTGAATAATATGTATTAAAATCTTTAAATCACAGTATCAGATCTTTAAAATGCATCTCTAATTGTATATTGATCGTGGATCATGTATCAGAAACATATTGACATATTGAATTATACAGGTATTAGGAGATGTGTCAAGATGATTCAAAGGATTGACATCTGTCTGGGCATATTTTAAAGAGTCAGTATCTATAAAAAGAAGCAGATCTAATGCCGATCATTACTCCACTGCTACTACTACTACCACCACTAGCAATGCAGTGCTGCTCGTCTTTACAACAGCCTATAAAGCAGCATTTCACTTGCATATGTGTGTGAAAGTTATAGTGGCTAACTGAGGCGAGTGACTCTTAATAAGAATGTCCTGGATGGCAAAATACACAGATTTGATCAAACTCAGCCTCCAGTTCTTTCTCATAGGCAAAGAGCAGCTTCTCACTTTTAGCACTGACCATCACTTTCAGCTGTTAAAGTGACAAACATCAATAGTGACAGATCATATCAGATGTCACTACTTAAAATTAATTCTGTGAAAAACTTGATGGCAGATGAAAATTAAATGTTGCTGTTGCCAAAGATCATTTATGAGTGAAGAACCTCCACTCCGCTGTTCAACTGTGAGTGGACTGAGTGTTTCTGTGCTTCCAACAGAGTGATACATCTTCTCTCTAGCAGATTGGTATTTTTGGATTAGCTTGTGAAACTGTGTGCCAAAGTCAGAAGGCCACACCTGTCGGTTTAATGTGTTACATACACATTACATCAACATCGCATGTCTTCTGCTGCTGTGTAAATATAAATGAATTGGTAACAGCAGATACCTAATATTAAAGAACTCAGATCAGGATTGGGGCCAGAAAAACTTGATTGGGACATCCTTAATAGATAGGCCCCCTTTTAAAGTCTGTCACTTATGAAATATAAAACATGATATATTCAGGTCAATTCATAACATATATATCAATGTAAAAAGTATCAAAATGTTTATCAAACTTTCCTGAAAAACTACTATTAGTGCAAAATGTAATGAAATTACTTCACACCACAGTGCATTGCAGCCTTGTTGGACTCTGCATCCAACAAACGTCAAATATACTTAAACAAAAGCAGGTTGGTTGTTAAAAGTTTAAGACAGTTGACAGGAAATTATTTTACCTACAACAACACAGTGTCTGTTTCTCTTAAATTCTATACACCTCTTTGTGTTTTCAACGTTCAGGAATTTTTCCTGATGAAAGTCAGTGCCAGGACTTTGTAGTAAGTGTTACCTGCTGGGTCTTCACAGATAAATTCATTTTAAAAAGCCGGAACGTTTTGCAGAAGTGCACAAGACATAATGGCAAAGAACTGCAGCACAGTTGTACTGGGCTCTTACAAGCCACTAACACCTATTACCTGTCTACACACCATCTCCACATTACTGCTGATGAATACCTCAGCCAGATTTAAAGCTGAACCGTGAGAAAGAAAGTGATGCGTACAATTTTGTGGTAGCGAATTCCCTCTTTGTCTGTCACATAAATGTATGCTCTCTCTCTCGCTGAACGCAACTACTCAGCATCCATAAACTAGCGGTGTTTCATTAGGTTGACTAGCTAATGTCAGCATAGCAAGTCATGACCACAGTAGCTAGAGCTTAACAGATAAGGAGCCTAGTTTACTGGCCTGCTTTGGTCCATCCGCCTCTGTTTGGCAGGTCAAACGATGCCCCCTTGTGCCTAATCATAGTAATTGAAAATGATAGATCTAGTCTACCAGCATGTCTCTAGCTCTAGTAAAATAAACATCATCTTCACCTGTGTATTTGACCAGCGTCCGGCCTGTTGAGATTTCCCACAGTTTGACCACGGAGTCTTTGCCACTGGACAGGATGTACTTGGAGTTCTTTGAGAAGATGGCAGAGCACACCTCAGCTCCGTCATGGGCCTTCTCGAAGGTGGTCACACAGCGGTTGGAGACGCCATCCCACAGTTTGATGCTGCCATCCTTGCTGCAGGTGACGTAGCTGTTGGCGCTGGGGTTGTAGCTGACACCGCTGATGGTATCGGTGTGTTGGTCCAGCGGGTTGCAGGACACGAAGCACTGGAAGGTGTTGACGTCGTAGAGACGCAAGGTGGGGTGCTGAGTTCCAACCAGCAGGAAGTCGCCTGATGGGTGGAAGGAGATGGAACGCAACATTTCTGCTTCCTGTAAGAAAAAAAAGATGAGGACTGGATTACAACAGAATTCAAATAAAAGCTGAGAAATGTTTTTTTTTTTTGTCAGCAAAGTTTTAGATTTCCGCCTTGTTTACATTGGTCGTGTCTTCGTAAAGGGGCACCTACATTTTTCAATACAGCACTTTGACTAAACACATGAAAAATGGAAAATTTGTGTAGAAAATTCGACTAATTCTGACCTGTATATATTTAAAAGCTCTTTTTGCAGAGGGCTTTGAGTAGTCAAACAGTTTGAGGGTGTAATCTCTGGAGCCAGAGGCTAGGATCTGTTCAGTCGGGTGGAAGGCCAGGCAGGTGACTTCATCAACGTGGTCGTACAGTGTCCGAATCACAGGGTGATTCTCCATGTTTTGCTGTGCTGTCTCGTTCATCATTACCTGAAAAACAAAGAAACAGAAGAAATAGTATACATGGACCTACTGGCCAAAAAACTATTCAGGTTCTCAAACCCGTCTCACCTCAATGGGCATGGCGCTCTTGGCCAGCATACGCTCAGTATCCAGGATCTTGATGGAAGCGTCAGCAGACCCGGTAGCGATCAGCTGGCCATCACGACTGTAAGTGGCGACGCGGCATGGACCTTTATGGGATGTGACGTAGCAGGTCTCGTACTCTGATGCCTCCGGAGACATGGTCTGGACATCGGCATCGAATTCCAGATCGATACCCACACCAGGTGCCACTGTATCTGAGCGTCCAATGGCATACTGAACTGCACTGTCATCATTCTCCATCCCTGACAGAGATTGTAAATTTGTTCAATTAGTGAAACTTGATTCCATATGTCTTATTTCATAGTTTCAATGTTTTCAGCATTGTTCTACAATGTAGAAATTGGTCAAATAAATACATAAAGAAAGAAAAACCCTTGAATGAGTAGGTGTGTCCAAACTTTTGATTGGTGCTCTATATACACACAGCACAACAATGCAGACATGGTGAAAACAGCTCTTACCAATCTTTGCCAGCTGCATCAGCTGCTCAGAGGGCGAAACAACAGTCTGTGGTTTAACCTCACTGATGAGACTGTTTGCGATGTTGGTGTATCCATCATAGAGCAGCTGGCTGATGATGAGCTTGTACAGATGCTGCCGGTCCTTCAGAGTTGGTTTTGGACGATACATGTTGGGGTCAGTGTGACCAAAACCCGGGCCGTCAAAAGCGACAACTTATCTGACTGTAACAAAACACACAATGTCAACAGTTAACTAGTCTTCTGGGCTGCAAATTTCACAACACACACCGTGAGCTATGTCTGTACTAATGTCACCGCCAGCTACGAATGAATGGAACTTGTGCTTAGCAGAGCTGCTAACAACGTTAGCTTTGTTGCTACAGTTCAGACAGTACAAAAACAGTACGTTTTAGCAACAATAAACTAAACAACTGGTTGAGCATGTGCTCTCTGCCTCAACCGCATTATGTGCTACTTAACGACAGGGGCTGAATGTTATTTTTCGTTTTTAGTTTAAAAATATACAAATATCTAACCCTCTCCAAAGTTCCGATGGCGCTTCTGGACCTAAACGTGCGTTACGCTATACGTACAGTGCGTCCTACGTCACAACACTGAAAGAGCGTAAAGAGTGAAGTTGCCTTCATGGTAAACAGATTTTTCAACATTAGAGTTCATCATACGGTAATTAAATAAACTGCAGTGTTATAAATATAGACCATATAATCTTTATATAGACTACGGTTATACCTTCATTGTTAATGGGAGTAGGAAGCTGGTATTTTGCTGTAACACCCAAGCTCCAAAATGTGACGTTTAGGGGGGGCACAAGGTAGCCGCAAAATGTGTATTTAAACAATCAAATATATATATATATATATATAAATCCAATATAGAGCGCTACTTCTTGTCTTCTTTGTTTTACTATGTGACACAAAGTAGCGATGTGCTTCTTGTAATCTAAAACAAAGTAAAAGCAATTGTCTATCTCAATAATTAGAACACACACGGCACGTGAATGCAACACGTCTGTATCCACAGGCTATTTTGGAGGCCAAAATATTCACGTAGGCATGAATATTTCGAATGTTGTATTATCTCAGACAGGCGTAAGTGTGGAGGGCATTGTGCGTTTGATTGTGTGTGTGTATCTGTCCGCAGCTAATCCGCATACTACTACCTACCCATCAGCCTAATATTTTTTGTGCACATTTATGACTGTATGCACAAGGACCTCTCATGATTGCAATGATTCACAATTTTTGAAAAAGTTATTTTATACCGCCACTGACTGCTGACCCTTTACTCCACTTAACCTGTCGGTAGCATGGTTATAAGAGCTGGATACCGGGCCAAAAATGGCGCCTATTCAGTTCATTAAGAATAGCTTGCCTGGCGCATACAAGTAGGTCTATTTGCGGACTGGCAGTATCTACACGACACACCCACTTTACCACATGACACACCTACTTGGTTACAAATGGGTGCAATGGCTGAACTTCATACCTTAAAAACGGGCTTCAGACTTCTCAAAACAAGGTAGTTAGGGTTATTCTGAAACTCCCCATGAGAACTCATGTTGACCTTTCTCATTTTGAGAGCCTTGGGTGATTGAAAGTGCAGGAAAGAGTCTCTCAGATCGAGTTGTGTATGGTGCATCAGATTGTGCATGGTGCTGTCCCACAATACCTAAAAAATTATTTCATCCAGGTGAGGTATGTTCACAGCTATTCCTCTAGGGGCAGTTCCACTGACTTTGTTCCTCCCAGGTTTAAGAGTACCCTGGGGAAGGAAACTTTTTGTACATGGCAGTAAATCTGTGGAATAGATTGCCAGGAAATCTTAAAGTCATAAGCAGTTTGGGAGGTTTCAAGCTGGTACTTAAGAATTGGCTCCAGGGTTATTCATATTTTATTTTCTGGGTTAGTTTTTGATGTAGCTTATTTATTTTAATTATTATGAACAGATCTAGACTGTGTATAATGTGCTGAAGGGGCTGTGAAGTAATGTTGATATATTGATGTATTTATCTCAGATGTACCGAGTTTTTAATTAAATTTATTAATTGAGTGGCGAGTAGGGTGTGGCATGGTCCAAAGAAACACTGAGGTAGTGATTGATGTTGTTAATATTGTGAAAAATTTGCTGAGTGTATTGTATCATTGTTTTTATTAATGTGCTTTATCATTCTTGCCTTGTCAGATCTGCCGTCTTGACCCCTTCCCTGGACACTCCCCATCTCCAAAGGGACCACAATTGAAATAAGCCGCGGGGCTTTATTGTGTTATCCTGACTTTTCCTTTTATATAAGCACTCAATGCCATGGCAGAGCTGGTGTTTTTAAAATTAAATTGTCAAATAAAATCAATTAATCAATCAATCAATCAATCAATCAATATATCCCTGTTTTTGCTGCCATCTTGATTGTATACACGTGGTGGAGATCTGCACTACTGAGTGCACTGTTCTAGTTTATTTATTTAATTGTCCATACAAAATTAATAGCCATACAATTATTAGCCAATCAAGTGGTCAATAAAAAGACAATTAATCAGCAAGAATGCCCCAAAAAACTTGGATAAATTTAATGTGAACATCTCTCTTCTACCTTAGATTTTATTGACTAAACAAGTAAACAAATATTGAAAAAAAGGCAATTGACAGAACAATAAATGATGAACATTCTAGATACATTGATATGTTGTTTGTTGTATTTCACTAACCCAATTGCATGCAAATACTTTTTATGCGTGTGAGTGTAAGTTACTGCACTCATGACCCAGCAGAGGGTGCACAAGTACAGCACCTCAAGGATGGAAAGAAAAGCTGACAGCTGCTGGTTTTGATCTTTGTTTTGTTGATGTAATAGCAATCTTGGTTTTGTATTTGCAAGAATGAAAATGCCTTTTACTGAGCTTCATGCTGAACAGCTGTTTAGACTGTTATAGAGTAAAACAGATGATAATGATGGTTTACGCTTTCACACTGTCAGGTACACACATTGTGTTTGGCGGCTTGTGCTAGTGGTTGTGGTCGTGGTGGTGAAGATAAAACCGGGGCATGAGACAGCTTGTCTTTAGCCACTGAAAAGGGATGAATGTAAGTGGATGTAGGCCTCCAGCATTTCAGCACCCATCAACACACGGTCTATCACTTGCCACTTCCTGTAATGTGGCTCATCTGTTCAAATGCTCGCCAAGAAAGACAGAAATGTAGTGTAATATATGTGCAGATAGATGACAGTAGCTTAGCCTGTTGGAGACATAGACCAATTCAAATGATACATATCTCATGCTGTGCAAAAATTCAGCAAGAAGGGACCCACTCAGACACTAATGAAGTAAGTTGGATATTTCCCCTGGGTACCTTCTGTAGAGCCATAACTTCAGTAGAGCGTATCTGTTGCAGTGTGCAGAGGCAGACTCACAAAATTAGATAACATTTGACAGTGAAGGGTGAGAAACAATTTTATACCTCAAGTGATTGGGGGTGTACTTCAGTTGTAGCTCTTGCATTACAGCCTTTTGAGCATTGTATTAAGATCTATTTGTAACTATTAGGATCATACTGTAGGTAAACTTCAGTGGTATTACTCTTTAACATGTGTCCTACTTCTTAGCTTTTGCTGATAACAGATGATCAGCTGCATCCACGTGGAATAATATGTTAAAAAACAGCAACAAAACAAAGTCCCTGAAACAATGCAGAGGTTCAGCAGCTGTGAGACCTGGTGTAGTAACAGAAACACATTTTGTTGGTCTCTTGTCACTGCTGACCGTCAGCTGAAAAACTTGACTCAACCTTGTATCCTAGTAACCTGAGTAACATTGCCAAAATATTATCCATCAACTGCACTTAACGCCTGCTGACTGTTTTAGAGAAGACATCAGTACAAATCAGTACAAACAGACTATCCACACACTGTGATTTAAAAGCATTTCATCTGACTCGGTCTTTAAATACATGCAAATATGCCTGAAACCATGCTTCCATCCTGCAGGACTGGGATCTGTGTAAAGACAGTAGAAAACATGTGTGTCAGGAGATGTCTTGTTACCATGTCAACACAAAGCATGCTCTCAGTGGACCAGCCTGCAGTTGCCTTGGAGACCAGCAAGAGTCTGTTGCAGAGAAATGATATAAAAACTTTATTTTCTTTCAGCAGGTGCCATCTGATAATTGCATGGTTGATCCCACACAATGACATACTTACATCGGAGGGATTGAGAGTAGAAATATTTAAGTTTTTCATTTAATCACATTTAAAAATAAAACAGAATAAACTTAAAGTTGCTATAATCAGTATTTTTTGTACTAACAATGGATCAAATGACTCGTAATGACAAACCCACAGAGAATTATCACCTGATTCTGTTTTAGGGTCTTTTAGCTCATTGTTTTGGTTTTACAGCTTGCAACTTTACTGTTTTGGTTCAGTCTCGAGGCTCTCATCAGTCCAATCTCCAGACCCAGGCAGCTGTTTTCAGAGAAAAAGCTCAGATAAACCCACTGTATACTACTTGCCCAATACCAAATGGCAGACAGGAAAAGTTAGAGACTAGCCTTTAGCAGCTAAAGAGCCAGATATTTCCCGCAGGAGTTGGAGGAGACCAAAACTGAGCTAGAAAAGAGAGTGAATATCGGACTTACATTCATTATCTGGACCGAAACACAACTTCAAATGAATGCTAATGCTCTCCATATCTGCTCAATGTGTAAATATGTTTAAAAATGGCAACTGTTTGCTAATATGTTAGCCATGATAACAATAATATGTCAGTGATGTGTTTACAAGTTACAGATTACAGTCATTGTGTAGTTATGCCCACATCATAATTTTTACTTATTATCTTGCAACAGGTCATACATCTGAAATGTATTAAGTTCCATTCAGACAACTCTGTCTGGACTCTGTCAAGAAGGGTACATAATGATGAACCAAATAGCTATGTGAGCTAATCAGCACACAGTTTATGTTTTTTGTACACTGGCTTACTGTTGCACAAGTTGAAGAAAATGGCTGCCAAAAGTAACAAAACATTTTTTCAGGATTCTACAGCTTCCTTGGCTTGAAACAGATCAATACAATACATGTGAATTTTGTTACCTAAATCCACAATTGTCAAAATTGTCAAAATCAGCAACAGTAAATACAGCAAATGAACATGAGTAAAAATGAGATATTGTGATTTCAAAAAGAGGCCAGCAGAGCACTGACTATTGTATAAGCATGTGTAACCTGGTGTACAATTGCAAAATGATACATACTGTAATGGGGGCTGTGTTTGGAGATGGGTAATTCACTGAACTCATCCATTTGTTCTCTGCCTGAGAGAGTGAGAGCAAAGCACGTGCAGCCAAGCAGCCACATCAACATTCGCTTTCCTGCACCCTTGTCTGTGTGGGTGTATGAAATACTGTGTGTGGGAGGAAGTAGGTAGGTGGGGGAGCGAATACATAAGTGAGCCAGAAGTCAGGTACTGCCTCAAACTGATGCTAAAGTCAGTCAGTCAACCAACGTGACTGTTGAAGGTAAGCTCTCCTCTGCCGCTGCACTTCCTCTACCAGGCAGTTGCTTTCACTTCTTCACAACACTATATATTAGCCTTATATTCGTTCATCTGTGCTCAGGGCCTCTCGTCTCTTTCACTCCTGCTGATCACACTCTATAATCTATGTTTTCAACTTGTTCTCCGGAAGTCTTTGTTTGACAGCCACACACCCACTCAGCCACCCAGCCAGCCCTTCTCCTTTTCTCACTCTCCTCCTCTCTGCCTCACCACTTTCATAGTGCATCTTCTCTCTCATTTGCATTTGTTCCGCTTCCTCGTGACAAGAAACAGTACATGTCAAAGAGCTGCCAGAGAAAATCGAATGGGAGAACACATGGCCCGGATGACAGACCAGATTTAAATGAGCAGGTACACTGAGGATGGGGCTGTTGAGTGTAGAAGATTTACCAGGCTGGATAATTGTTACTGATTGGAGTGTAAAGCAAGACGGTAAGTGACTCCAGCTTGATTTTTTTTTTTACAGTTTCAGTTTTTTCTTGACTGTTAAACAGACTTTTGGCCTAGTTACAGTATGTTCTGGTTTCTTGTAGTGTTATTCTTACCTACACTGTGTGATGGCAACACCATCAGATATTTCCTCTTTTCAAATGTTCCCTTTATAAAGCCATAACAGTGGTTGGAAATGAGATTAGCAGAGTAGACAAGATTAAGCAAGAAAATTTCATTTCCTATAATGACAAGAGAAATCTAAGAAAAATCTAGAAAGACTTCCTTCTTGTTTACATTTTGATGTGCCTCATTTTTGCTGATGTTTGTTTTTACAACAAGCAGAAGATATTTTTCAGTACAGTTTGACCAAATTTTTAAACTCATTCCATCCTGAGCACACTTGTAACTATTAAATTGCCTACATGGAAGTCTAATTTGAAAACGCATGTTGAACAAAACATCCCAGTTAATAATTCAAAGGCCCACACTGCAGTTATATTTTTGCATGGAGTTGCGGCATATATAACAATATCACATATTTACATAGCTGTAAGGAAGTGAAACGCAGACCAGTAAGAGGTTAGATGTAAGTTCCCAAGTTAATAATGTTAATATTAAAACAAACTAACAGCGTTTCTTGTTTTTGTGGAGAACTCACTCGAACAGGAACACAAACAAACTTTCGTCAGTTAACAGCACCACAAAAAGTATTTGACGTGGGTGTGCTTATGCTGTACAACTAACAAAGATGTGCTCCATGCCAACTGTACCTCTGTGGGTGAAGTCACCCATATGCAAAATCCCGATACATGTGGAAACAGCACCACGGCAACAGGAAATGCAATTTGCTTGCCCTAATGCGAGGCTATTAATCTTTTCATGAAGGTGGCTTTGTGCTGTGATTAGATTACTGCACAAATATGACAGTCTGTCATGAGACAAAGCCACCACATGCTACTGTGATCAAGGGTATGCCATTTAATTGGTGATGACTGGTGACAGAAGCAACAGATAATGTCAGCAGACACATTTCATTTGGAGAGATAAAAGCCTTTTGTACTGTATGAGTATCTGATCTCACTCCCTCAGTCCCTCTGCTGATGTGAGTCACTCTCCTACATCATTCCCTGTTTCTCTCAACTGTATATAAACATTTCTCTGTTTTTTTTCCATATATTCCCATTGCCTGCATACAACACATATTTTTGCATCACCAGCTCTTGAGGTAAAATTAAACAGCAGAATTTGAAACGCCTCTACTTTTCTCTGTAACCATGGGTATTATTGCTCATCACAACAATGATATTACTCAGATAAACTGTAGATGTGCCTTTATGTTGGAGCGGTATAATTGTTGACATCATTGCAAAACACATCTTCCTGGATTTTATCAACATGCAAAATCCAGACTGGATTAATTGCTTTTTTTAGCCATCTGTCCTAAAGGGTACAGCGTATCTGTCATCATTAGCTGCTTCAGTGTACTTCTTCATTGCCACGCTTATTTTCTCTCTTCCCCTGGTGCAATAATAAAATATTCTCCAGGAATGAAGCCTCATTTTCCTCTTTAAGAGCTAGACTTAGAAACATCCCTGCTCAAATAGGCAAATCTGCCCCTTTGATCTGAGGCAAAACAGAGGTCTAATGCAAACTGTTCTTATCTTACAGGTAATTAGAGACCTGGCACTGGTACATCACGACAGCAGCAGTGTTACCATGGAGACTGGCAAGCCAGGATTGGCGAGTGCTCCAGTGCACATCAGTTCCGTTGCAGCACAGACAGAGAAAAGGATGGACATACAGGCCCCACTGACAGCTGTTTACATCCACACAGTGCCTGCTCTACCAGCACAGCCTTACCCCCAGCCTCCTGCAGCGGCCCGGGAGCCTGCCGCACTCCATCTGGCCATGCCACCGCTCTACTCCAAGGAGACGCTTCCCTTTCTGACACTCCATATTGCTGGTGGGCTGCAGTCTCAGCCAGGATTGAGTCTGGTGGCTGCTGCTCCTGCAGCCAGACCCAAGTCAGCAGGAAAGCATGTGTGTCCTCACTGTGGACGGGACTGCATGAAGCCCAGCGTGCTGGAGAAGCATCTCCGCTGCCACACTGGGGAACGGCCTTACCCCTGCAACACTTGTGGAGTTTCTTTTAAGACTCAGAGCAACCTCTACAAACATAAGCGTACTCAGGCTCATGCCCGCCTCTCATCTGAATCAGAGCAGAGCAGCCTGGGCAGCCTGGACAGCATGTCCAGCTCTAGGGAGACTTGTACCTCCAGTTTGTCTCTAGATGAGCGCAGTGAGGAGTCGGGAAGCCTGGAGAAGGATACCACAATACCCACTGCTGAGATCACCTGTCCAGCCAGTACATCAAAGGTCTACTCTGTAAAGATGCAAGCGCCTGTCAGTGAAAAGAACGAGCTGACCCCTACAGGTCATAAGACAGAGCCAAATGAATGTGCAGAGGTAACAAAAGAAGAGGAGAAACAGAGGATGGAAAGCGAAAAGCTTCCTCTGACCGTTAGTCGACATCTTCCCCTTCAAAGACAAGAGGCCACTCTGTTCTCCAAGCAGTGGGAGAGCTCTGTATCCAGAGGGAAGTCACAGAGCCATGAGAGCACTGACTCAGGCTACAGTGAGAGCAGTGATCATTACCTAAGCCCCAGCAGCATTATACCGGACCACAGTATGGATTCCCTTGCCAAATCCACCAAGGAGCATCTTGAAGAATCCACCAGCACATGTGTGCCTTCTGAACCAGGCCAAGGAGGACAGGAGACCAAAGACACTGCAAGGGAGCAGGAGCAGAGGACACTGGAGGAGCGCATATCTAAACTGATTTCGGAGAATACAGCTGTTGTGGAGGACAAACAGCTGGAGAATGTAAGGCCACGGAAGACAGTTCTTTCTAAACAGGGTAGCATTGACCTCCCAATGCCATACACATACAAGGACTCCTTTCACTTTGACATGAGAATCAGTAAAACTCCGAATGTTGGGATACAAAGAAACAGGAATCCCGGATTGTACAGCTCAGTGCCAACTCAGCGCTCCTCCACCATGGATCATGCACCCTTAACCCGCAGCAACTCCCTCCCCTTTAGTGTTACCCTTCTGCAGCCCGAGGGGAGCAGCCCAACTGCCTCCTATCAGAACGATTATGTAACACTCATTCGGAGGGGAAGCTCTGGCCAGATCAATCCAACAGGTTTCGCAATCAAGCCTCTGAACCAGCAGTCATCCACCCACCGCCCACTAGTCCGGCAGACAGCCGTAGACTGCAACCACGCAACAGATGCTCTCTTCATGAATTCATCTGTGGAGGAGGTGTGCGCCGGCAGTTTCAGCTGTGATGGGGATGGCGGTGACATTTGTGGAGAGCCAAGCAACAGAAAGTTCCGGAGGAAGAAAGCACAGAAGTTTGCTTACAACAAGTGGTACATGTATGGGGGAGGGACATTTAAGAAGCTCTACAATGCTGAGAAAGTTGGTGATAATAGTGTTATCAAAGGCAGGAAATCTTCTACAAACCCAGAGCATGAGGTTGTTCAGGGCCTGCAAAAAAGGTTGTCAGCAGTTTGTAAAGAGACAGTAAAGACAACAAGCTCAACTACAAACTTCATAAGCAGCAGTTCAACAGTGTGCCATCCAGGTTGCCCTCCTGCAAAGCTCTCTGGTGTAGATTTGAATCTAAAAACTGGCCAGCTTCATTCATCATGCAGCTCTCTTAAGACTCCACTCGGGAGAAACCTGTCTTTGTCTACATTGCCATTACCTTCTATTGGATCACTAGTTACTCACAAAACAGACAGCATGAGCAGAGCAGATGCAGGGAAATTGATTAATGCAGAAAAACATACCGACTCCACCTCCCAGTTCTGCAGGGCCCATATTCCCTCCGACAGGAAAAAGCAGAGAACTGATGACAAAATAATTTGCCCTGTGGAGATGGAGACTGACCCAAACACACTGACTCATCCCCCTCCCTCTGTCACTGGCTGTGTGCCTCAGCAGGATACAAATCTCAATTATGTCAACCTTCAAACAAATCAAAAACATTCTCAGCTCAAAGGAGCTCTCTTTCCTCCTTGCATAATCAATGCAAATGCACCGTCTATTAGCACCTCACCAGCCACTTCCATCCCCTCCTCTGCCAAGACAAGCTTCTTGCCCAAGTACCAGCTAAAGTTACCGAACACTGCTGAACATGATTCAAATCCTACGCTGCCTGTTGTGGATAAACCGACAGGAACTGATGGCCGCACTTTCTCCTCTGTTCTGTCATCTTCTCACACTGAGCAAACCTCAAGCTCAGTCACAACTTCTGAAAATAAATGTTGTGATCCTGTCACCTCGCCATTGGTGCAGACATGTGATATCAAAAAGACAAATGGTTTTAGCTCCTTTCAAGGCCAGCTACTCTCGCCTGAATCTTTAAGACTCAATCAAAACGTGACATCTAATCTTGCCATAGTGCACAGGCCATTTGCAGGAACCACGATAACCACAACCTGCCTACAATCTTATCAGGCAGGATTATGCAGCACTTCAATTGAGAGCTTGCCTCCAAAACCATGTGTGAGTTCAGCATCTATGCATCTACCCAGACCTGTTGCAGCTGTGGTTGAGAACTTCCCTGCTACACATATCATAACCACAGAAAACAATCAGCCATCTGCTGCTACCATTACAGCTTTCTCACAAGGACAACCCCCACCTTTGTCACACACACATGCCTCGTCAGCATCAGGCCAGTTGAATCCTGCAAACGGAGCAAACGCTGCTTCAAATACTCCGATTGTACCGTGTCACATTGCACCATTTGACTCAGTGCAGCCAGCAGGACAGAACATCTTTCATGTTCATACAGCGGACCTCCAGATCTGCTTGCAGATCATATCCGATGAGCAACTGGCTCTCATTGAACCCCAAATTGAGCGGCAGGCAGTTAGCAGCCTCTCACAGAGACGTGACATGGACGCGGTGGCCCTGGAAATGATTCAGACTAAAGCTCAAAACTCTGTCCTCATGGAAAATAGTCATGAGAAAAGTGATCATGAGCAGTCTGGAAATCAAAAGGAGTTGGACCAAAGTAAGTCTTTACCTACCCTTAACATGGAGAGCATAAAACCTCCCCTGTCTGTCCAGTTTGGGAAGGCACAGCCGAATCTCCACATGACTGAACATAGTGATTCTACTCAGGCTACAGTATCAGCTGAATTTAAAACTCCTGAAGCTCTAGGCTTGCTGCAACGCCCACACAAACAAGGTCATATAAACACGGTCACAGAGACTCAGAGCTGTATGGGCGATGTTATGTTAACTGCTGCTTCACTCAAAGGTGTAAAATCAGGAAGGAACCAAACTTCAGACGAGGAACATGCACTTTCTCTGAACCATTGTGCTGAAGAACAACATTTGCCAGACAGGCGGGTCAGCCAAGGTGGACTGGTCTCTCAAACACTCTCTGGCCAACACAAGCTCAATATGACTGCTCCTTCTCCTGGTGCAGTAAATCAGAAGTGCACAAGGAGTGAATTACTGGGCAAAGAAAGCCAACACAAACTTAAAAACATAGGAGGCTCATGTAATGTAGGCGTAATTCAAGCCAAGGGTGAAGACTTTATATATGAAAGTAGCAGGTTAGAAAGTGGAGAGACCTGCCCTCCCCTGCAGGTCGGGCTAGGTCGGGCCTCCAGTACACTGTGTGCTGATGAACTCTCTGGGACAGTTTCTACATTTTCCATGGATAAATGCAAATCCCCAAGACAATCAAATCCACAAGTATCCATCTGCTGCAGAAATGTGGAATCTACATTATCAGAGACTCTAAATTCATCTAAACATGCAAACATGGGATGTGACAGGGTGGGATCTTCGGACAATGCTGCTCCTTCACAGGAAATGACTCTCAGTGAATCACAGGGTGTAATCAGTACAGCCCACTCAGATAAACACATGGGTCCGTTTACTTCAATGTCTTCTGACATCCAGGTGGAAAAAGCCAAAGACATCCCAGCTGTGCTTACAAGTATACAGAGCCCTACTGCAGGTACATATGATTTTTTTGTTAATATTGATTATATGTGTTGTATAGGATCTGAAAGCTGAGCAGTGCAGCGTGTAAATTTGTCATTGTTTACCTCTGTACTCAAGCGCACTGGATTTAAAATTAAACCATGGCTATGAAGATAAATAGCTGACTTTAGGGTGTTTAATAGAATTCACATCCATATTGGGTGAACAGTCCAGGATCGTAGATTTAACATATAGCACAAACATGGTTTTAGGGCTAATCAGTGAAATGTCCTAGACTTATTAAACCTGACTTCACCCAAACTGATTATGTATATCACTGTTTAAGGCCAAACCGAAGGCAAAAAGCCCCCGAAATACAAGGCGGAATTACTACCTCAGAGGCCTGAAATCCTCAGGTTCACTACATATTTGTAGTCATTTATTATTATTTATTATTTATTTATTAGTTTGTGACATCATAAATTGCCATATCTACCGAAATCAATATATTGACAAAGGTCTTTAAACAGGTTGCTGCATTATTACCTAATCTTAAGGCTGTCTCTGTGATCACTCCTTATAGTGCACTATATTTACCCCCCAGCAATTTATCTAAGTGTCTGAATTCTGAGGGTGTACATTTATTTACTATAAAATACCCTCAAAAATTTCCACAATAGAAGGACAAAAGTAGCATCCATGGCATGTATGACCACTTTCACAGTATATGTGAAAATTACTGTCGTGAATAGTACTGTAAGTGTCCAAAATCTCAATATTCTGCTCACTATTGGATAAACTGTGTCTGTTATATAAGAAAATAGTGAATGAGTGAATGAGGGAGTGATTTTGTACACAACCCTGGTAATGCAGAAGGGTCCAGTGTCAAAAACTATTTCTGAAGTTTTCAGAAAATTTATGGGTTAGCTACTCACATCATGGAGCATTAAATTTATTTCATTTATTTACTTGAAAGTGAAAAGATATATACAGGATGCACAGAGAGATGGTGGTGTTGGTGGTGGGAGTGTCATCAGGAGCCCACGGGCGCACAAGTGGGTTAACCCAGCCTTGATGACAGGGGCCAGAGATGAAGCTAGTTAGTATAGTATAGGGTCGTCAGAGCATCACTGGGGAAGAAGTGTTTTCTGATATCTGTGGTTTGAGGGCCTCAGGCAGTTGTTGAATGCAAAGTCTTTGCTAAAATATGATTTAATAAAGTTTATCTTCATTTGTACAACATGTTTGTATACAGTATGAATGTATAAAATAGCTACAATTACTGTTCATCAGGTGTCAAATTAAACTTGAAAGTCAGCAAGTGTCCAGTGTGCTGGAGTACAGAAACAACACAACAATCACTGTCACTGTACTACAGTATTATGTGCAGACTGTACTGTATTTGCTTTTACAGACAAGTTAAGTCTGAGCATTTTTCAGGTTAGAAACTAATAGTTGCCATATTTTTACCACAAGGTGGCAGTAAATGATCACAGGCTTTCAGAATGGAGGCCATGTCTGAACCTGGTTTTGTTCACTACAAAATCACATAAACCCATAATTGATGTGGAGGTCTTTTTTGGTCTTTGTCAAAGAAATTAACTGCACTATGAGGAATTTTAATTATAGGCAAATATAATCAAATGGCGGTTTGCTTAAAAATCTCTCCATGATGAAATAAAAAAGCCTATCTCAAGGTCCATGTGGCTTTAATTTTGGCCATTGTTGTCCTTATAACTGACATTTGAGCTGTCCTTGAGGATTTCCCACAGAACTGCAGGGTCCTGCAGTATTTGAAAGTGTCATTCAATCCCCATTAAAGCACAAGACACCAATCCACCCACTCTTTTAGGTAAAGGAGCTGAGTGTTACAGACAATAACAAAGTTAAAGGGCCAGCTAAAGGGGAGGACATTATAAACAAAAGAGCTGCCATTCTCTGACCTCCATCCACCGCCTCCTAGCAAAATAAGTTTCGAGTTGTCCTGGAGAGACTTGGAACTGACATTGGAATATAGGAGCATGGTGGTTTTGTTTGATGTATTGTAATTTTCCTGAAGATTATTATTATCTATGCCAGGTCAAGGATAGAGGTCGTTCTCTTACCACAGTAGCATTGTTGAGATCATTGATGGAAAAGCTGGAAAACTTGGGGAGTGGATGGGGTTGGAGGAGGAAGAGGTGGTGCTGGTCCCTGTGTGTTTTCTCAGAGCACAATGAGTTTGCCAGACCAAAGAAATTCTAATGCTAGAAAGTCTATGAATCCATTTGCTTTTCATGAAGAAGCACTGTTATATCCTCTGCTGTATATTATATCTGACCACATTTGTCTAAGTATTGTCTAAGGATAAGTATTCCCATCAGAAAAAATGGTCACATTATTTCCTTAAATTTAGTTGATGGATTGGTGGTGTACTGTTCATATGATGTGCATAATTTAAGTTATTGTTATTGTCTTGTTGAAGTTATTGTTACAGTCATTTATTTTTTATTATACTATTATCCAAATGTAAATTTAACCACCAGCACTAGTTTCTACATTCAGGGTCTCACAATAAATTGTATAATCTCCACCTTAGTTTTCCAGTGAGTGAAAACTGACTGATAAGCATTAACATTGTGGATTCAAAGAAAACAACTGCTTTTCATTAGTTTTTCTTCCCCTAGGGGTTATGGAGGGAGCCTCCCTGGCAGGATGTGCAGCCCAGAAGGAGCCGCAGACACAAGGACATGGAGGGACCCCTGGACAGCCAGACTGGAGGCCAAAGCAGACCCAAGAGGCTGAGGAGACAAACACAATGATACAATGCATGGAGGAGCAGGGGAGTGGAGTGATGGAAGAGAATAAGAACGGAGGAATGAGTAGTATCAAGGCAGACGAGGTGCCAGGACATTGGGGGAAGGTCGAGTCTAATTGCAGATACACAGTTTCACCAGATCTGGTAACGCCAGAGGTGAGTTGAATGAAGTGAATTTGCTGGCTAAAGCAAATGCTCATTGGGTGAATGTTTTCAAGAAATTCTCTTTCTTTTTTTTCTGCTGTTTCAGTGTTTACCTTGCATGTATTGGTATGGTTAACAAAGTCCAAATACATGACTGTACAGCCCCTGCAGACATTACAACTAAATACATCAAGAACGAAATATGAGACAATAAATACTAGGAACCTTATTATAATTCAACACACCCTTTCATCTACCTGACCCATGTACAGGAGTTTTTTTCCAATCCAGCATTCTTTCTGAATCCCTTTTATTGCTTTAATTAGTCTTAAACTCTGCTAAAGCTTTCCACAAATCCCTCACAGCCCAATATATTCAGACTGTCCTGATATGGGGATCGCGTGGAAGCAGGTTTCAGGCATAATGGGTTGTTACATCCCAGAATTGTTTTTCACTTTTGTAAGCCATTTACCAAGAAAAGAGAAGCATGCAAGCCAAAATATGTGCTTTTCTCGTGAAATATTCACAGCACAATAAATATATGATCCCCATGATGAATTGAACAGAGACGAAAAAAAAAAAGATTTACAAAACATGGCAAATATACTAAACCAAAATGTATACTACAAAGCCACACACAGCGGCAAGTGAGATATAAATTATGAGGATTTATGAGCCTTTTAAACCATAAATCCATCATAATAATACTGGAACTAGGCAGCTGAAAGCAGTTACACTGGCGGAAGTTTGTTTTCATGCCAGTTTCTTTCATATGGTTTGAAACTTGAAAATGTAAATAAGTAAAATTTTATTTATATAGCACCTTTCAAAACCTAGGTTACAATGTGCTTTAAAAAGGATAAAAGGTTAAAAGAACAAAAAAGATTAAAAGAACAAAAACAAAGATGTATAATGAATAGTTGAAGAGCAGTGTTTGCCACAACTGAATCAATTTGATATGTTTGCTTGCTGAGATGATTTTATCATAATTCACTGGGCATGAAAAGCTTTGTGGTATTTGAGTAATGCGGAAAGCTAATGAGAAGGTTTAACGGAGGGAGGACAATGGCTGTATTATTATGGGGGTATGACGGTAATTTTCCTCATGTTCTGTTATTAACAGGGAGAAGACAGAGGGGTCAAGGCAGATTCGTCTTGGCTATCTGAGCAACATCTTCAGCATCTTTCCCAGACGCATCCTGGAATGTCTGAATACCCTCCACAGAGCCCTCAGCAAGCTCCAAGCACATCAAATAACCTTAATTTACCTGCCAGCGGCAGTCAGACCGGCCTTTTCAATTCTCCACAGCCCCCATTGGAAATGAACTTTTATTTCTCACAACAGCAACACTGGAACAGCAGCATCACTCATAATAAACAGACACAGATCTTGATTGAACCAAATTCAAGTCAACATACAGCTCAGGACCTGTTAGCGGAAACACAAAATACTTTTTCACAAACTCAAACATTTACACATCAGGACCAAAAGCAAGACCAAAAGCTGACCCTGTCTGCTCAGCAAGGAAATACTACTGCAGGAAACAATAGTGCTGCAGAATGCTGTTGTAATAAATCAACATTAGGAAGCCATAAAAGTCCAAGTCTCTCATCTGATGTCAAAATATCATCTTCCACACACCCCAGCCAAGTTTCTCATCCTGTTCAAGTCAGTAGAGTTGCTGGTTTGACAGGAGACACCCAAGCAACAAAGAGCAAGGTGCTGGATAATAATACTGTGCGGCCAACACAGACTTTTATGAACACAGAGCCTGATAATAAGCACGAAACCAAGGACCAGGCACCACATGACTACACAAGTCAGAGCAGTAACTCTGAGAGAGGTGACATAACCAACAAATACCAGGCTTTTTTCTTGGCTGGTCAGCTTCACAGCTATCAACCAGTTGACTGTCTGACCAGTGGAGTGAGGCCTGTGCAAAGCTGTCAGGACTACACAGAGGACACCAGCAGTAGTGATGATGAGGGAAAGCTTATCATTGAGCTTTAGGGGGGAGGTGCACATGCCTACATTCTTCTTATAACTTTACCTGCTGTAGATATGTATTTTTCAGAGGCAAAGCTGATCCAGAGGCAGAAATAATATCATTGACTGAGTTAATGAGAGGAGAGTGAATGAACTGCATTCATTTGCTGGAAACTCAAAATAAGTCAAAAATATGAATAAAAAATAATAAAAACTTAATTATTTATGTTTTTCATTATGATAGGGCAACAAGCAGCTCTTAAAGAATAATGTAGGTTATGTTTGGGCTAATGTTCACATCATATGCCTAATGTAATTACCAGCAGCCAAGTAGAAAAACTGTTCAGATGAAACTCCTAGTTGTGATTGCAAGTATGAGATATTGTGAATTTATGAGAGCTACAATATCTCCAATTGGTAAAAAGAACTACCAAACAGACCTGTGGTAAAATGAAGACTAAATCTCTATTGGCATGGGACTAGTTTTAACTGGGGACCTCTCCTCTAGTAATTTGCAATAATTGCGGAGGTTGTCTGTGATCTTAATCCCGTGCAAATCTGCAATGTCTTTAATTTGTAAAGTAAAAATTCCACGACAAAATAACTACCATATTTCACCAAACACAGAGGTCATGTGATAATATTAGTCCTGTGCAAATCAGCATCTCTGTGATTTGGGGTCATTTTTTTTTTTTTTTAGTAAGATTTTTTGTTTTCTCCGTGCCTTTTTTCTGCATCTTTCCCAATGGAGAATTATGGAAGCTGTGGTGGAAATTATAAATGAAAGATTTGACAACATTTGGGGTGCAAATTCAGGAGGCTTATCATCTTGCTACACAGCAAGGAGACCCATTCACAGAAAGAGCAACTTCGAATCCAGATGAGTCAAATCTCAAAAGATGATGAGATGGATGACATACATGGCAGCATGCGGTAAGGACTATTTTTTTTTTATCTTTCAACAGGCTCCATACAAACGCCTTTAGTGCTAAGAGCCTTGACATTTTCAATCATATCTGGGAGATAATGTCAGTAAATCCAAATAAAATCGAAACAGAAACAGTCCCAGGAGTGGGGGGGGGGGGGGGTCTAAATCATATGAAGTCCCCATCCCATGAGATCCCGTGCCAATAGAGCTTAATAAAATCCATAAAGGTAATAACAGTGGGAGCCATACACTGTTTGTTTATATCTGGCTAGATAATTTAGTCTTAATTTCCATTTCAATGGTGTGACTACAAAGCTGGCATGGGGGTGTCTTGGATTAATGTGTGAAAACTCCCAAGTTGGAGTGATTTTTCACATTCTTCTGTTTCATTCATGTAGTGTCATTTGAATGGGAAAACTAGGAAAACCTTCCATTAGACTTAGGGGGCACACTCACAGCTATCCTTGTAGTCACACTGGATAAATAGCCTAAATTAGCTACTTTTGCTGTGTTAATGCAATGTGGTTTATTAATTAGAAGTGAAAGCAGTGAAATAAGATACAATTTTAAACTCATTTAAAATGATATAAATTGTAATGGTGGTAACATTGGACTTTATTTTGATCTAACTGCCAGCAAATGTGGCTTTGCAGCCATTTTGCCAGTAATCGGTTCTATAGTAGTTATTTTCATCAAGTTGAGGATATTGTAGCTGTAAGAAATCCCTGATATCTCAGACTCAGAATTACAACTCTTAATTGCTATCTGAACAATATGATGTGGATGTGACATTTCCATTGAACTAAAGTAGCATGAATGCAGTATGAGACATGTAGGGCCTGTGTGGACATGCCCATTCCTGTAATGCCCACAAAAAGCCCAAAAGCTCAGGAATATTAAAATAAATGAAGAAAGGCAATGACATGTTGTGTTCTTTCATTTATGACCACCGTCAGCTAGCTAGGTTAGCTAACGTAGGTAACCTAGCTAATGTTTTATTGACACTTATATGATTTAAAAAAAACTTGTTCACCAAGGTTTCCTGTACTCATTGTCTATTAATTTATAGTAATACATGTAAATACCAGAAATGAAACTAATACCCATTGGTCTGTAGTTCCCCCAACTCTGAATCACTAACAAAATAAGGCTAACAGAAACTTGAGTTTTTGCAGATTAACAGTGCAGTATCCATCCTCTCTCATTCCTTGCCTTTTTTGGCTTCAGTTGACTGTTGACAGAATAATTGTTGCTACTTCTGCTTTTTTAATCTAAGCAATGAGATTACCTCTGCCTCAAAGAAATGTGCAGCTTCCGATCCTCTCACACACGCTTACACACACACATAATTGGTCATAATTTGTGTTTACCTTCCCACACTCACTCTCTCTCATAAATTGCACTCTGTAACCTTTATAGGCAACACCTGTGTGTTACTCATATGCTGCCAGATACCCATTAAGTCAATCACTGCTGCAAATCAGATCAACCTGGTGAAGCAGGCTTTGGCTGGAGGGGTATGACCCTTTTCTCAGTCTGGGTTTTGCAATGAGTCAGGAGCTATGACAAAGCACTGGAGCTCAGGGGAACAGGAAATGGGTGGATGTGAACATTTCTGTACATAAATCCACAGCTATAGCTCATGCTGACTTGCTTGCCAATCCTCAGCCTATTAGTCTTCATAAAACATTTTGGACTTGACAGTTGTATGTGTGAAAATAGTGCTGAATGAGCTTAATCTCAGCTTTATCTCTGTTCAGGCCTGTTTGGTTTGATGTGTTAGGTGAGTTTATAGAGCTGTTTGAGACACAGGAAATGCAAGTGTGCAAAAATGTGCAACAGAGTTTACTTGGTCAAGTTAAAAGCAGATTTATTATTGTGATACAAATATTAATATTTGTTTTGTTTTCATTTTCTAATTTTATATTCTTGTTACAAATTTAATGCACATCATTTTGTGTCTTCAGCCATTTTGTCAAAAGAAGAAGTAAATTAAACTGTACCAAAAATGTTTTCCCCTGCTGATTGTGTGGGTCTATTCAGTTAAACCTATACATTTTGCTCTGCTAGGGGTCTCTCAATTAAAACAATAACAAAAGACGGAGTTTGATGACATCGTGACGTACCATGGGATTATGGGAGTCGCTGTCTTCATTGTTAAACAACCATCATTGCCGTCATTGAAGTCAGCTTCTCCTGGTTAGGATTCCTTCAGTGTTCATCATTCAGGAGGTTTTTACTAAAGCAGAAATATCCACAGAGGTCTCCTTTCCAAAACAAACGGACCTGGTGATTAAAACCGGTAAAAACACTGAATGAAGCAGTTTCACATTAAAAATCAGTGTTTCTCTGACGCTGTTCGGTGGACACAGGACGTCCAGAGGGGCTATGACTCGAGCTGCCGCTAATGTTTGCTCAGCTTGTTTCTCTGTTTCTCTTAAGATCCAGACATCTGATGACTAAAATCCTCCATCCAGTAAAAGATATAGCCAAAAATGACCAAGATATAAAAAGTGTATTGTAAACATGTGGCTTATAACTAGATAAAAGTCCATTTATGACTGGTGGACAACCACAACGTTGATGCATGCACAAAGAGGATATGACACCATTGACATGGACTGTTACCCGATTAAAATTATGGATTTCTCTGGGTTTGAACATTGTTGGAAACATTTGGGATAATGTACGTACACAACTCACAAAAATACATAACATGGGTCTAATCAATTTTAGACATTTTAATCCAGAAAAGTTATATATTGGGCCTTTAACATAGAAATATAGGACTCTCTTGGATAATGTAATTATCATACAGATTTATGTTATGACCACAAGTTTTAAAAGGGATATATTCTGCACATTTACAGAGCTATATATTTAATCTGGGGCTCTACTGGAATATCTTTGCATGATTTACAGTTCAAAAAACTCCTTATTAAACTCATACTGACCCTTTACACTGCCCCTCAATTCAGCCTTTGTCTGAAACCAGCTGTTTTAGCTTGTGTCTCTTTGTCTCTTGGAAGCTGCCCCTCAGGCTGGTCAACAAACCATGAAACAAACAGTAGGATTTCACTACTTTTGTTTGTTTGAGTCAGAATCAGATCCAAAATATGAGAATTGACGAACCAGTGTCAAGTCATCAGCAAGACAGAAATAACCGTCACAAAGCGTTCAGGGCAGGTTGAAGCCCTGGCTTTTGACTTACAGGGAGCATTTCTACACACAATAACCTCAAGTTTTGGAACTGTGACGATGTTTAATATAGATATCTGACATCATGACAGTAAATAAATAAAATCCCAAAAAAGTATTTCAACTGTTTCTGAGAAATCATGTTTATTCCCAAAGTATGGCATGGCAGAGAGCTCTAAATAGAGAGGTAGCTAACCATATTACTTACAGTACTTCCAACAATCCAACATTGACCCAGAATTCAAAAGTTAATTGATATAAACTACAGATTGTAATTTCAGTTTCCTCAACACATTAATCTTTAACTTCCACCCAACATTAACAGTGCATGTAACTGAATTTTAAGCTTGGTAATTGGATTTTTTAGGTGTGAGTCACATCTGTTGGAAAAATTAATGGAATTTTTACTTCCAGAGCCAGGGACACTGGAAAAAGCTCTTCTCACTTTGCAACCATATTCATTCTCCTTTTAGTTTAGTTTTGATCTCATCCAACTCCAAAAACAAATAGTTATACTCTCCTCACCACCCAAGCACTAAACTATCTCTGTGCTGTTTGGTGCTGGACAGGTAGTGTACAGTGGGTTTACTGGAAGTGTATTGGATTAAAAAAGCTGCAGCTAGAAACAAGGAAACAAGGTTAATGAGAGCACTAAGACTGAACCATACAGCTAATGTGCTGTAAAACCAAAACCGAGCTAAAAAAGGTTATAAAGCTTCATAGATCTGCAGAGTTCAGTTTGTCACTCGCTTTCACATTACATAGTCATTTGATTTCTTTTTAATATAAAAATGATTGATTAGTGGGGCTTTAAGTTTTATAGACAAAGTTTTCTGTAGTCCAGTTGTACACAGCCTCCATATGAAGACATACACTTCATCATGATTTATTCATCATCTACACTTGTATCTGCAAACACTGATCAGATAGATCGATTTAAAACATAATCATAATTACATGATAAACCCATCACTTTTTAAACCCCAGGTCACCAACACCTCACTATCACGGACACCAAAGATAGGACTTTGCCTTAAGTTAGAAAGTTTTCAACCCCTCTATGATCTGAATTTGGTTACACTGTTTAGGCTCTAACCCTGTCCTGCAAGACAGATGAAGGTCCAGAGATTTCTGTGAATTGTGGAAAGCAAATAACCTAACTGAAGACATATGTCAACGAAAGAAAGAAAAGAAACTGCAAATCAGGCAGTGATTTATGTCACTATGTTTTTTGAAACTTTTTCTCCAATCTTGTTACCATCTCTAAATCTGATAAAACCAGCACATGAAGGCTACACAAACAAATCCCAATGTATCACCTGAAAGTTATTTGAGCCTTTTAAGATTGTTCATAGTGGAAAAAAACAGGTGGACATGCCAAAGCTACCAATGTTGACTGAGTTGAAATGTTGAGCAGATATATCAGCAGAGAGGTGCTCAGATTGGTTGCTCTGCAGCACAATATTATTCTGTCATGGCCATTTCCTGCTTCCTGCTGCTGCTGTTTGCTCGACGAGTCTGGTTTCAATCTTTGGATAATCTGTGGAATCTCACCGCACTGATGGATTTGTCACTGCTCTGTTAAAGGATAAAGTTGGCTGTGTTTTATCTCTTTGTTATCATCAACAATTCCCCTGAAGAGAAAAAACAATAATTTGGCTTTGAATTTATCTTGTTATCAACATTTTGTGTCAACATGAGTTTTTCAACTCAACTGCTCATGAAGGCCTGATATAGTTTATGCTTCTGTACCACTGAACAGTAGTTTTCCACAAAATATTAAAACATATACTGTATATGAGCCACACCTTTACATTTACATAAAGCAAAAACATTTTACAATTATGACTCATTCAAACGCTTATTCTTACTTCTTGTAATTTATGATAATTTATTTACAAGATGGAATTGAATGAAGGAAGTCTTCCAGATTATATGAACTATTTTACAACTGTCACACCCTCCCCTTCCGCCTCCTCCTCCACCTAGCATGCTTCCACTCTCTCCCTCTCCCCCTCCTGTGTCTGTGGGTACATCTCCAGTCTCTTACTTGATATTTCCTCGCTCTTCGCTTGAACCGGAAGTTGTTCAAGTCCACCATCACAAATACCGTCTCAAGTTTCTTGTTTTTGCTCTGAGGAGCGAGGAGGATCTCTGAGGTGCCGTGAGCGAGGATACATGAGAGCAGCCTTCACGGAAGTCTTTTACCAGCTGACATGCTTCCTTGGATTGGAAAGCAGTTATTGATTGGACGCTGCAGCTGATCTGATACATCCCAAGTTTTTATTTGTTTTCTGATTAACTCTAGTTAAAAACCTGTGTTAACTGTAGGTCTGATCAACAAAAGACCATAAACAACTTCATTTATTAGAAAGATGATCTGTTATTTCCTCCAGTAACTTTTCTTATGGGTAAAAAAGTCAGGGAGAGTTTGTCATCAAGAAACACATTTTAAACACCTTTATATTTCACATCATTTCACATCACCATTTCCATTCAGTCACCTGTGAAGCTGAAAATTCCTGAGTGTCGCATTTGTTATGAACTACGTAATTTCCTTTTTCCCTGAAACATTTAGCCTAATAAATCATTTTCAGTGTTCAAAAGACACCCTAATCATATCCTGGGTTATTAAATAATTAATTCACAATTAGAATATCAATAAATACAGACACAAATAATGAATAAATAATACTGATCCAGCTGTCATCAGCAGCTGCTGTCATCAGAAACGGACATCGCTTCACATGACGGTTCAGAGGAAAGGACGTCTCATGTCTCTAAAAACATGTTTCCTCATTTTCTCTCTCCTCACATGGTTTCCTTGCGTGTCTCCATGCATCCTTGGTGGAAGATGCAAGGAAGAGACACAAGTGATGGAAATGTGGATGCAATTAAGAGACTTGAACGGTACCCTGTGTGAGTGCGTGTGTGTCTAATTGCAGGAGTGGAGACAGGTGTGCGGGAGTCAAGCAACCAGCTGCCACTCATCATGATTAGCCCTGCCATAAATATTCACTTCAGACCACCATGTTGCCAGATCATACGCTCTGTTCATGCATTAACCTCAGCCTGACTCCAGCCTCTGTCTCCAGACCTCCTACCTTGTCTGTCTCCTACATTGGCTCAGTTTAGCTCTCCGTTCCTTGGAACCCGCTCTGCCCAGCTTTCCTCAGCATTCCCCCTGCTCTGCTTGGTCCAACTCCCTGGCCAAACCCTAGCCCCAGTTTCCCAGTTGCCAGACTAGCTCCTCTCCAGCCTTCTTCCCCCAGCCCAGTCCATCTCCCAAGTTCACATTACCAGCCCTACAATAAAATGTCTTTTACTTTATTCACTGCTTCCTGCCTTAACAACAAGATTACATTAATTTATGTAACTTTTTAAAAATTATTTGATGAGCACTACATATTTCTTTCACCTGTATTAATTAAACTTTTGTGGCCAGTTGTGGCACTGCCATATTGAGTTGTGAAGCAGGAGGGGCTACTGGTTCCGGAAGTGTTTTTTCCCTTTCTGGATTCCCATTTAAAATGTTCTTTAAACGACCTCCTCAATGTTACTGAACATAGAAACTCAGGACTTTGATAATGTAACAATTCTATAGGTTCACGTTATATTTCAACTTCATGTCTGAGAAATCAGAAATCAATCCATGATTTTGGCATGGCAGATGGCTAAGAATACTATAAAAACTACATACTATAAAACCCATGAGCCTCGGCCATTGTTGCTGTGGAGAAGAAGCAATGGGTGTGAATCAGAGCGTGACGAACTCAAAATGCTTTGTCGCTGAAGATTGTAAATCAGTTTTCTCAACACCATAATCTTTAGCTTCTGCCTGCCATTAGTGGTGCACATGACTGAATTTTAAACTCGGTGATTGGCTGTTTCTTGCTGAAATGGCCCATGGGAGTTGTAGTTAACTTCTACCCCAAAATTTGTATGTACACATTCTTGTACCCTCAACTTTTTACCAAAGAACAGATATTTTGTAACACAGTTGCTCATCCTTTGTACTGATGATTTAACCAGGAGAGTTTCGTGCCAATCCGAGCCGTAGAAGTGCTCAAACTGTGAGTAACATAACACCCCTTCCCCCCACCCAACACACACATACACACACCCTTCCCCTACTACAGCCCTGTTTTCTTAATTCCCCTCTGCTCCTGATGGATTTCTGACCTTTACCACCCGCTCCCGCAATGTGTGTGTTACACTCCCACCCGCACCCGCAAACATTCTAGATAGAGTTGCATTGATTTTGTGTTTTCTCCCATCCTGCAGGGAAGACAGTAATAACGTAGTGAAATTAATACTAGTGCAATAACTACAGTTATTCTAGTGCAATAAGTACACCTGTTCTAGGGCAAATTACGTTGTATTTATTTATTTTAGCCTACTTATTATTTTAGAACATGTGGTGTTGGCTGTGGTTGTTTGTTTTGCTGAGGTTGTTTTATTTTGTTTCATTTCCCTGATTCTTAACACACTGATCAGGGGTAGCGCTCCTAATGATGATGGCATGCAACTTGATGCAAGCTTACAATTCCTCAGTAGTAATAACTTGTGGTAAGACAAGTTAAGACAACATCTACGCATTGTTTGGTGTTTCTGTTCTTTGCTCGTTCAGGTGAAGTTGGCAGGTTGCTGCAGGAGGTGGTGCGCACTCATGAGTGTGAGTGTGTGTGTGTGTGTGAGGAGGAGCAGCAGCAGGTAGCAGTGTCAGGGAGCATCAGGAGGAGCGCTGACTGAGCACTCAGCCCGGCTCTGTGAGAGTCAGCCTGCAGTGCTGGCTAAATCCTGGGCTCCGCAGTATATTTTTTGGCCGCCTGCTCCCACCTGCAGCAAAGTTAAAACTGCCTGCTCCAGCAAAATTTGCAATGGGTCCCGCATGACTCCGTTTGTGCATTCATGCGGAGGGTCTGCCACAATAAGTGCCATTCTGAACCAATTAGTGTTACGTTTGAGTGGGTTATAAAGCCCTCCACCACCGAGTCTACTTTGATACTGGCTTATATTACATTCCTCTGAAAGTGCAGCACCTTTTGTGTCTGACATGGAGGAAACTCCACATACCTAAAAATGTGAGTTCTGTGTGGTTGTTTCAAAAGGATGAGTAATAAGTTACTCTACCTCAGACACACATTTGATATTGTCATGCATACATCACACACATTGTATTTTGGTTCCAACGAGTTTTCTGGTGTATTTATACCTAGCCTACTCATGTAGGCTGTTATATTAGTTTAGTGTGGGGCGGCTGCTCTGCAGGTGCACTTGATTTGACTGTAACTGCGATAACTCCCTCCTGAATTTGCACCAAAAATGCTGTCAAAACTTTCATTTACAATTTCCACCATAGCCTCCATGATCATGGACAGGGACTGAGGCATAAAAAAGGTGCATAGAGGCATGAGGAAAAGCTTACAGTTAAAACACCCCAAATAACCATCACTCTGACAAAACACTCAATGCAGAGTGAAAATTGAGAGACATCTGCAGAGTGAAACAGATGGAAGAGCAGGGGAAGTTCACAGATATATAATTAGAATAGTTATAATATGAATTAAAATAAGTTCTCTTTCAAATCAAACATCCAAACATATTAGTAGAAAGTATTGTTGCAACTGCATTTCTAACTTTATTTTTTTTGACTCAAACATAGCTTAGCCATGTCATGTGATATGTTACTTCAGTACACTTTAACAACGAATAT
The DNA here is from genome assembly GCF_910596095.1 of Thunnus maccoyii. Lineage (NCBI taxonomy): Eukaryota > Metazoa > Chordata > Actinopteri > Scombriformes > Scombridae > Thunnus > Thunnus maccoyii. The sequence goes on along the minus strand of NC_056535.1, from coordinate 3,687,989 downwards.
TGCTGGGACCACACCAGAAAATTGCAGAACAACATTAAATATCCTGGAATTCTCATTCTAGACACTACCACTGACTATCTCTGTAACAAATTGGCCAGTCTTCACACATTGACCATACATGGTCTCTTGTAAACTGTAAACAACACAGCCAGAAACTGATGCTGTGACTCACTGTTGGAATTGTAGCATCTTTTACTTATTAGGTCAGTACATTGTGTGTTAGACCTCCTACTTAAACTGATGCATGGTTCATTTGTAAGGACATCTGCTGTAGGTCTACAAATGACGCCGCTGGAATGTTTCCAAAAGGACATGTATAGTATTACAGTAATACACTAGGAAACATATTATTGTAAGAATGTGTGAGAGCTGTATGAGAGATGACTATTGCCTCTGTCTTTCATGAATCTATGAATAGGTTGAAAACAGAGTCCCAGATCCAGATCCTGTGTAGTTAAGTATTACATAGATTTGACAGATGATAATAGTACTCTACACGGAAAGTGTAACTTCTTACAGCTGTTTTCTTAACCTTTGTGTTACTTTGAGAAGAGAGTTTTGTTTTTTTTTTAAATCTGACCGGGGCCCCAGAGGAGCTACATGCAGCCCACTCTACATGAGTGAATCACTTTATATCGTCGATGGAATACTGGACAAAGAGAGGTATACTTCTGTAGTGTCTGCCTCATTCATTAACAGTTGTTTTGACAGAAAACTCCTGTAGAGTTCTCTGTATCCCTAGTGGGTGGCCACATAAACTCTCATCTTAAATGACTCAGACCTTGTTGCATGAACAACCAAATACAACAAACTGTTGCTTGTTTCTTCTATATATGATCAATGTAGTGTAGAGCTGGATGACATTTAAACTCTCTCTTGACTTTATGTAATGGGCAATGTACTTATGTTATTTGATCTTGAATCCCTGGACAGCTCACAATGGCAAGTAACAATCAGTCAATCACTGGCCCAAGGTCCTCGGTAATGTTACGACAGAGGATATTGTAAACACCAAGTGCGTTGAGTTTTGGCTTTAGGTCCATTTCTTTAATACAGACTAAATATCTCAACAACTATTGATATTCCCATCAGGATGAATTGTAATAGCTCTGGTGATTGTTTATTTTACATCTAGCACCATCATCAGGTCAAAAAATTCTTTCAATACTTTGGTTTATGATCAAATACCTGCAAAACTAATGACAGTCCCATCAGCCTCAGCTGTGTTTAGTGCTAATAGAAAATGTTAGCAGGCTAACGCCATAGACTAAAAAATATGGACGTAGCCGTGACGATACCAAGCGTTTTTTTTTTTTGAAGAGCCGTTTTGAAACTCAAAGTGGGCAGCTCTGGCTGTCGCCATCTTGGCAATGCCTGACTCTGCCTCACCCCCGGCTAATCCAAAATGGCAAAGAGGTGAGCTGAGGCGGGCTGAATGAAGCCTGGTTGCTGAAACAAGCCACCTAGTGGCTAGCACCTGTCACTCAAGGCAGCCATCCTTAATTATGCATAAATCTACAGCTGAATAAAATTTAAATGGGTGAGTTATAAAAAAAAAAAATCACCCCCCGTACAGTTGTCATGAAAGGGGAAATTAGCTATAGAGACCACAACTATTTTTTGTACTAGGCTGTAAACATGTTTATTTCTACTATAAAGTAAGGGATTTTAACATGGGGGTCTATGGGGATTGACTCGCTTTTGGAGCCAGCCTCAAGTGGCCATTTGAAGAACTGCAGTTTTTTGGCACTTCTGCATTGGTTTCATTTTTCAGCCCTGGAGGTCACTGCTTGGCTAACATGCTAAAGATGGTGAACATAGTAAACATATCTGCATCAAAATGTTAGCATTGTCATTATGAGCATGTTAGCATGTTGACAGTAGCATTTTGCTCCAAGCACCACTGTGCCTATAAGTACAACTTCACAGAGTTGCTAGCATGGCTGTAGACTCTTTGTGTTGCTACATGGATGCAACACAAGAAAAAGACAAAATCTTTAGTGCTTTAACAGTGTTTACAAAGTCAAGAATTAACTATGAACCTCAGCTTTTAAGCTTACATGGATGAAAATTTTTTAAGTGTTCAGAAAAATTGAACATCTACAATGTCACAACTGGGCAAAACCCAGCTACTGATGGAAATGATGTGATATGACTAATCATCTTTCTACACCAAAATAAAGAATAATGGCCACAAGGTGCACAAGATGTGGCCTCCTTTTAAAAAGCAGTTCACCTAGAGTCACTATCTATCCACATTAAGTTATCCCAGTGTATTAAAGAAAATGTGGTGCAACACATACAGCAGTTGTAGCATCTGATGTGCTTTAAAATATGTGCATGCTTAACTTAAAAGACCATTTTTCATCATCATTTAATCATGGTAGTGCACACAATTAAGCCCCTTAAAATGTCTTTCTTGGACGCTGCATCACTCACATTGCCCTCTAAGTTGATAATTGCTTTAAAGACCACCCTTGAACTGCTTCAGATATGAGCATTTAATTGGACAGCTGAATTGCCACTTGTTCTCGTTCAGCCTGGCTCACTAGGAGTCACAGCAGCCTCTGTGACAGCTGCAGGTCAAACCCTGGCTCCTAAAAATGATGTTTATATACTACTAATCTGGAACAGTGAAAACATTTTGAAAGAAAAGTAATGCCGACGGTGTGATGGTAGGGCGAGACGCAGGTCTTGGTTGAATACTGAAAAAGTGATCGCTGACTTGAAGCACAAGAGAGGACGTGTTCATTTTTTCATTATTTTACCAAACCATGATTTTTCCTTCACCTTAACCATAATGTTTTAGTTGCCTAAACCTAACCACACACTGGAAATATGGCTGTGAATCCTGCTCTGTCCTGCACTTTATACTTGCAGCATCTACCCTCACAGTGAGTAAAACCTCATCATAAGGGGGTATTGTTATCACTATACAAGAAGCTTTGGTTTACAGATGGAGTTCTGACTAGTAATGTTCATAATTTATTTTTCTGACACCAGACAGGATAATCCAAGCCGTACATGTAAGGCGTAGTGAAGTCGCCAGAATAAAATTTGTTTTGGTTTGTTTTCTCTAGGGTTGCATGTGAAGCTGATCAATGAGTTGTCAGTCCATATCACCTCATGACTTGTTAAAATTGATGTTTATGTTAGTGCTATATTGTTTAGTTTGTATTGCTGCAAAGTGACAGTACATAGACACAGACATAGAATACGCAGAAATACACAGACAAGGCTTACAAACATGTACCATAATGTGTACATTCACACTAAGGAAACATGACAAAAACTAGACAAACAGTAAAACTTCCTTTAAGTCCACCTATTTATCATTTATAAGCTGTATATAAACAGTTAATAAATGGTTAATAACATGCTAATGTAGTTATAAGCAGATATATGGAATTTTTAAGTTGCTGGTGTACATTAATAAACACTCATATCTGCTAACAGCTACATTATAGTGTTATATAAACAATTTATTTAATATTTATAAGCAGTATATAGAGTTAAAAAGTTGGCAGCAAAGTTCAGAAAAATATGTCTTGCAGTGTTATGTAATCGCCATTATGGCATTTGTTTCAACCTAAACATGCATATATGTCTCTGCCTGTCAGTCCTCCACTGAGCTGGAAAGCTCAGTCTTTATGTACACTTCCTCTTAAAGAATACAAAGAAACGTCTCTGTGTGTCGGCAACCCGCTGAAAGGGCCAGCTTGCCAGCTCTACATGTGACTTTATATCAGCACTACTTCAGAGCATATAAGTTGATTTCTAGAGTACACTGAGTGTGCATTATGTGGTTATGTGTGTGTGTGTGTGTATATATATATATATATATATATATATATATATATATATATATATATATATATATAATATATTGGTTATGTAAATTCCTATACTGAAGCAGCACATGTGGTTCAGCTTACCATTATTGTATTGCAGAAATACTTGCACTTTCACACAGGCACATCATGGCCACATTATCCCACTAGGGGACCTAAGGGCAAAAACGAGTTGTGAGGCCTTTATAAGCAGTATACACAGAGGGTGTATAAAGAGTACAGTCTAGACCTGCTCTGGAAGTGAACAGTGACCTGAGATGACTTCTATTGTGATTTGGTGCTATATAAATAAAAATGAATTGGAAAAAAAGAGTGTAAGTTCCTGATTACAATCATGGGTGTATCCTGTCACCCATATCTGGCCTCAGGCTTGCTGTGTAAACATGTTGTGGATATTAGTGCATATTTCCAAACAAATTTCCTGTTAATGAAATTTCCACAAACCAGCTGACAGAAAGGGAATCTGAAGGTTTTGGGCCCCCAGGGAGACTGAGGCTCTAGACAGCTGCCCACTTTTCCTGGTAGGTAATCCAACCTTTGGGCACATTGTAAATTTATAGATTATGCAGATTAACATTAGATTCTTAAATTACAGTTGCAGTCCTGACATTTTTATGGACCTTTGCATTTCTTTGTATGGATCCTTTAAAAAAGTTCACTAAATGTTGGGACAAAAGCAAAACAGTTTCATGTCCAGACATGAGAGGCAGACTGAACTGAATCATCTCTCAACAAAAACTTACAAACAGCATTTATAAGATCATTCATCATCTCATATAAACTCTTTTACAACTACAGGTGTGTTTGCTTCCTGTTTTCCAGCAGCAGGTGGATCATAAAATATATTCCATTAAGCAAGGTGAACCGGCTTGTGTGCAAACTAATGGTGACACCAAACATTAATGATATTCGCAGACTCTCAAAGTGATATGTTACCATAGTCACTGCACCTTTGAAAAGTGTTTACTTTTCATGTGGCACATGAGAGGAGAGACAAACAAGTTAGGCAGCACACTGATGATCAATGCCATGGAAAACAGTCATAACTCAACCTTTAGTGTGTCATCAATGTACAATAAAGCCAGTGAGATTGGGAAATTTTGCAACAACTACCTACAGCTATCTGATTTGTAAATGGGTGGCTCAGTGGTTAGCACTGTTGCCTTACAGCAAGAACAGTCTGGGATTCGTTCCATGTGTGGGTGCTGCAGTTTTCTCCCAAAGCTTAAAGACATGCAAGTTACTTGAACTGGAAATTCAACATTGCCTGTAGAGGTGTGAGTGTGAAGTTGTTTGTTGCCCTGTATGTGTTAGCCTGTGATAGACAACCTGTGCAGGCCTCTTGCCCACTGCATGCTGGGATATACTCCAGCCTGCTAATGGATCATTTATAAGTCAAAACCTCTGCAAAACTTTGCATTCAGAAAATATTCAGAGCCCTTCACTTTTTTCACATTTTGTAATGTTACAGCTTTATGCCAAAATTGTTTGAATTCATTTTTTCCCTGATCAATCTACACTCAATACCCCATAATGACAAAGCAAAAACAGGATTTTAGAAATTTTTGCAAATGTATTAAAAAGGAAAAACTGAAATATCACACTGATATAAGTATTAAGACCCTTTACTCAGTGCTCAGTTGTAGCACCTTTGGCAGCGATTACAGCCTTGAGTCTTCTTGGGTACTATGCGACAAGCTTTGCACACCTGGATTTGGGAATTTTCTCTGCTGGTCCTCCCAGGCTCCATCAGGTTGGATGTGGACCATCAGTGAACAGCCATTTTCAGGTCTCTCCTGAGACGTTTGACAGGGTTCAGTCAAGGACATTCATAGAGTTGCCCCTAAGCCACTCCTGCGTTGTCTTGGCTGTGTGCTTATAGGGTCATTGCCCTGTTGGAAGGTGAACCTTTGGCCCAGTCTGAGGTCAGTCAGACCCTTTCTGGACCAGGTTTTCATTAAGGATCTCTCTGTACTTTTCCCCATTCAGCTTTCCTTCAACCCTGACCAGTCCCCCAGTCTCTATGCGGTATGCGGCTGTAAAAGCAAAACAAGAAGCTGAAAGACCCTTATAAACTGGAGGCAACTACAAAGATTGGAGGTATTTTGACCCTTTCACATTATACAAGTAATATAATCTAGTGTTAATGTAAAATATTGATAAGTTCACCTTTAATGGTGCATGCTATCCTATGGTAGAAGCTAGCTAGCTTTAATAATTTTATATTTTTTTATTTATTTTTCTTTCCATTGAATGGAGGATTCATAGTAGATTGGGCAGCCTCTGACAAGAAACACAGGTAAACATGAACTGTTGAATCTAGATCGATAGTAAGCCAGACAAGCCTGCCGGGAAAGCCAGCTGGGCAAACGGGTGTGTTACCTAACTGGGGAAGCCAGGTAATGCTAGTGTTAACTTTGTTCATAGTAAAGTTACAACTGATAGCTAGAATCAAATAACAGATACATATTTTCAGAACTTACCATTAGTAACATATCAAGTCCTGTGGTCTCGCTCACTTTTCTCTAAGCCCTCTCCTTTATTGTTCTGTCACTGTAATGGATCAGTGTTGAATCATAGAGCTCCAGGTGCCCACAGATGGCACCAATGAGTTTGTCCTCCATTTCTGATTTCCAGTAACATCAGGAGAATCTCAATACTGATAGGCTTTCGCATGATTTTTTTGCTCAAGTTGAAATATTCTAAGCTCCAGCAGACGTATTGACATCTATTCACGTTGCCTGGGGCAAATTTGTGCCTACTTGTGTCTTTGCATGGACTTTGTATGTAATCATGTCATGTGAAAAATTCGTTTCACGTTCTGTCTAAACCAGTGGCAGCTGGTAACTGAATAAATTGGGGAGGACAGGAGGAAAACCAACCCATGGTGTCATGTTATTTTATACTAGTTGGGCTACTTATCTCTACTTATGTTCAAATGCAGGGCTGTGCAGAGACCTTTAGAGGGGCAGGTGCTCAAAGTTAAACACCATACACCAACATAATTTATAGCATAACCTGTTGAATTATAGCAACCCATATTCAAACAGAATGTAACATGGAATCTTACAACAAACTGCATCAAAGGCTGCTTATTTAAAGACATTTAGCATATACATATTGTTTCTAAACAAAGAAGTGCTCATTTTAGCCCTGGAGTGATTCAGATGTGTCGTTTTACCAACAAAGTTGCACAAAGTTAACTTCAAATTTATAGTATTGTTCTTTTGTGACAACAGATTTATGCTCTCATCAAAAACAAACAACATATCACATGATTTACATATGTTTCCTATGTATTTTCTTAGTATACAGAAATATATAAAGTACCACACATCATAAAGTATTAATGTATGTATCAAATACATGACTTACACACTCTTATCTGTATGCACAACATACAAAAAATGGCCTACAAAGCTGACAGTGTTAACATTGTTGTTATTCTAATTACTTTTAGTGTTTAAAAAATCTTAATTCTAGTTACTTTAAGCTTATTACACAATATACAGCTCAGTTTATAAATGAACAACGAGGAAATTGTCACAAGCAAGCAGCCAGACCTCCTGCACACTCATTCACAAATCACAAATCAACAGGTGACTGAACAACCACTTAATTAAAAACTGGATAAATTCCAAATGAATCAGGTTCTTTCCATGTGAGTCCAGACAGCTCACTGTAACTTTTCAACAGGCAAACTACTCACAGCACATTATATGATCGCTGCATTCTTGTTAAGGAGATAAATTTGCAAAACAGACACAGAGAGACATTTAACCATCAGAGAAGAAATTAGTGACCAAAGAGACAGAGAGAGAGGAGCTGTCTCTGACTCATGTTATCTTATGTCTTCTTCTTTATTTCTTTGAGATGAAGTATCCATGCCATAACGTCCCAAAGCATTGGTTGCTGTTGGTCATCTTGTCTGTTAATAGAACTTTGTCTGTGCTGGTTAACCAGTCTGGTTAACCCACCATGGGTCCAGCCCAGACAGCTGAGGCAGTGAGGCCTCCATCTCTTCCAGAACATCGTTCATGTTAATGCAAAGATTGTGTAAGAATGCACAGCAAGCAATGATGCCCGGTGCAAAATTTGGATGGACCGCAAGGGCCTTGAGAGCGTGGCTCGCCAGCATGTTTTCATCATTCCAAAAGTTTGTTCAACAACAGAACAAGCCTTGCAGTGATGCACATCATACCTCTACTGGATCCAGCCTTGCAGAGGGTGCATGGTGTTCAAGAGGGAGAGATTCAAGATTCAAGGTTCAAGAGCCAACAGCGGAAAAGAAGCCACTTGGCTTTTCCAGGCAAGGATAGACACCATCCCCTAGGATATAATAGCCAGCTGGAGGGTATAGGGCCTGGAAGAAGATAGGACTGTTGCGCAGAACCCTGGCATCATGTACAGAGCCTGGATACCCCACAAACACATCTAGGAATCTGCCTCTTGCATCACAGATGGCCTGCATTTGCATAGATGGAAAAAGCTTGGAGTTGATGTATTCAGCATGGTGCAGGTTCCCTGGAGCTCTAATCCGAATGTGGCATCCATCCATATGGCACCAGCAGCATGGGCCAAAGCAGGACTCTGTGCAAGTTCATTGAAGCCTTGGGCAATCATAGGAAACTCCTGTGGCGATGGCAGTGGAATTACAGTAGAGAGCTTGGCCTTTATCTCCCTGCTAACTCTGTGGATCATACTGTGCACCTCATATTGTGGTTATTGGAATTCCAAAGGCAGAGCTGACCACAGAGAGTGAAAGTCCATGGGCCAAGCTATACAAAAAAACAAGAACGTCCATCTCCTGGCCCCAACCATGGCCTCTTGGTGAGGTAATTAACCACATCAAGTATGCCACAGTTGTTCTTGTTAGACGAAAGTCCTTCTTGAGGCACACCTCAACAACAGCATGATAGGGGTGGCAGCATTTAACTGTTTGTACAGCCCTCTGTCCTGGGAAAAAAGAATAACAGACAAAATGTTACTTTAATACCTTCGACACATTCATTGTCCTTTGGACACTTAGGTGATAGCATATGTATAGGCCTTTAGAAATCATGTTGCTGCTCTGACATTCTTCAACAATATTCTCCTTGTCTTTGCATTAATTGGGGACAAACTGTTTTATCATGTTATGGTCAAATTACAATAAAGAATGCACCAGGCTACATCTACACAATTTCATTATTAGTCTACAATAAATAATATAATTTACTAAAGAATAAGAATATACATAAAGATTAGGTATGAATATACAACTGTAACAAAATGCATTAGCAGCAAAAAAGACGCAAGTACCTTTCTCTGGTGCATCAACGCTAAAAGGCGCTTTAAACATCTACGCCTTCTGGATGCTCTCTTCCTCTCATCTTCCAACAGCTGGTGGATCATGGCAACAGTTGCCGCTCTTGAAAGATGCTGATAAGACACCATGGTTACGAAAGTTACGTAATTTCCTGTTTCCACTGGAGAGAGGGAAGTTTGTCCCAAAGCTTGCAGCTGTATTTATACCCTACACCTTAATGAAGGGAACTTCATTCAGCTGTGAGTGTGACTACAGAATGCACTCTAAAAAAGTTGGAGTGGGGAGGGTCAGATTTGGAAAAGGCCTCTCCTCTGCTCTCCTTCCCACAGACTGCTCTTTCCCCTCTTGCCTGACCTGCGGGTGTCACTGTTGAAGCATTCTATTCAGAATTTCATCAATGGATTTTTTCCAAAGAAGAGAGAAAATTATTTTATAAATGATACTAAGACTTGGTAATGGTTTATTTCAACCAACTACCCTTTTTTATATTTTGATCATCTCCTTCTTGCCTCTCAAAAATTGAGGAGGTGCAACCTCCTCTGCCTCTATGGATGGGCCTCCTGTGGTCTGAACAGACCTAGACTACAAACTTAATTGTTCACATACTTATTTAAAGTCACAGTAATTAAATCAAAACAGTGTGCATCTTCACATCACAGGTAGCCAAAGAAATAGAAGCAAATGGTCACTGCTGTTTATAGAAGGCCCTAAATATTAAACGATTATCATTTGAAGAGACAGAAAGACATTTTTTATGGTATAGGTACACAACAGTTTAAATTCACCCTCAACTTTAATCTTTAATGACATTTCTCATTTACATACCTTTAAAATGCAATGCAGTCGATGTGAAATTTCATGTGTGCTTCCATTTTTGTTGCATCTATTCTACTTTTACTACTCTTACTATCACTCTTAATTTGGGACACAGGTGGCACGTAAATAATGTTCTACTAATGGCACACGTTTCTAGATGGCCACCAGCTTTAACTATAGATGGACCTCTTTAAAACAAATCAGTTTATATTGAGATTATGATATATTCTCCATTGACTTATGTTACAAGTTTTAACCCTGCTACCTTGAACCCATGTGCGCAACTCCCCTTCACTGTCCCTACAGTTTTCACGAGGGGCCCACCCCCCAGTTTGAGAACCACTGGGTGAGGTAAATGAGAAGTCACATAACAGCTCAGTATGATGCAACTCTTGAAGGGACACAAAAATAGGATTGTTTTTTGGGTTTGTGCCATCAGGAACGTTTCATAAGTGTTCAGTGTGCTGATTCACAGGAAATATTCATTAGATACTGAACAGTGTCTAGCAGTCTGTTCCCAAGCTCTCAAAATGAGTCATTGGGAACTAGGAGACAGAGAATAGCTTCTGATTTCTACCTTACTGATTTAGCACTCCCAAATGTGTGCACATTATTGTAGTGTTACCATAAAAGTTAGTTACTTAATCACACCTTTTTTTTTTTTTTTTTATTTGTGCAAAACAACTTGACAAGATCACAAGGTGACATAAAAGCCAAGAGACAACATGCTAAAAAGACAACACTATAAAAGTCCACGTGATACATGTTCTGATCATTTGTTGAATAGTTGTTGATTGTGGCTTGAAGTCAGAGTGTGATGAATGCCTCTGCTGCAATCACTTCATTCCTCATAGTGAGTAAGCACTAACTGCTGCTCAGCAAAGTCAAAAAGGTTAAAATAACTCTTATGTTATTCATCGCACAGTGAGGTGTCTGTAGGCAGGATCTGACTCAGGAAGAATCACAGTGCAAGAGTCTGGATAAAATACCAAAACCTATTACTATACTGTAGATGCCATACTGAGATGGGATCAGTGACATTATTTACTCAAGAAGATTACTTAGTTTCTGCTTGCTTGTTACTGTCTAATGACACATGAAAGGCATTCCTTTACCACAGAAAAAAATTGAGAGATTTTCTAGTAATTACCTCTGTATCTTGTAATTTTACCCTTGCATCTTGTAATTATGAAGAAAATCTCAGAAGGACAAGATAAACATTTTGTAATTATGAGATCCAACCTTGTAATTTAGTTTGAAATTATGAGATAAAGATAAAAATGTGAAGTCCAAATCTGAGACTCCAAGCAACAGAATCAAATGTCTCACCTAAGTTTAACCATCTTGAGATGGGAATTTTAAAAAAAATTATATTCCAAATTCACAGACTTTTTGAACATTTTGAACTTTTAAAGTCATTCATTTTCAAAATTTCCTTTGAGAAAAGATTAGGACACATGTGTGAGAAGAGTCAGGTTACAGTATGATGAATGTTGCTGGTTCTAACCCCAGGAACAGTAGGAAAAATTTGGGTGAGATGACCCCATGATAATGCCTGATGAGTGGGTGTATTGGACAGGTGAGATATGAATGTGAGGTGTTGCTAGAAAAAGCAGTCATGCTCAGGGCCTCTCGGTACAGTAAATCATTTATTTTTTAAAGTACATCAAAAGTATATAAAATGAGGTGATGGAAGCAGAATACAGTGTAAAGCTGCAGAGTTTGTTTTTTTCATGGGTCTCTTGGACGGAACAAGATGAAAACACCACATTGACATAATGTGTCTCTGTAGAGAGCCAAAGTGAACTTCCAGGTCCTGTACCACAAGTAAGAAAACCTCTTTCATCTCACTGACATTTGTAACAATGCAGATTGCAAAAAAAATTCAGACCTACAACATAAACTTACTCAAGACCGTATTGGGCAGTTTACTCCATTTGTCTAGACAGCACTGGTAATCTTTTAAAAAATAAAATAGTGTTGATTTGTAAATTTTCCTGTTTTAAAGGTGCAGTGTGTGGAATTAAGTGGCATCTAGCAGATTCATAAGTAGGTTTGAATCAGTGTACAATCACCTGAAAATAACAATCATTGTGTTTTCAATACCTTAGAATGAGCCCTTTATATCTACATAGGGAGCGGGTCTCCTTCCACTGAACTTCCATGTTGAACCACCATGTTTCTACAGTTGGAAAGGGGAGGGGAGGGGTATTCAGTTGGTTGCAATCTGCGAACCCACTGCTAGATGCCACTAAATCCTACACACTGGTCATTTAAGTGGTCTTGCTGGACCTCACAGCATCAATACCACTAACTTAAAAGAGTCGGATGGCCATGTTTAGTCCAGACATGGCTTTAACAGCCAGACACAGGGGGTTGAATGGTGTAGAAATTTTAGATTGCAGATATTACAGCTAAAAGTTGAAAAAATTACTAACACTGGTGGATATCATGGATATGGAACTTACAAGCTGTAGGTTTGAGTATGCTAACAAATGAAATGTGAAAACAGCTTTTTAAAGGTGTAACTTATACAAATGATCCTTTTTGGAGAAAAGATTGGTGGGATTAACTGTGCAGATGAAAATTAAAAAAAACTTGATTGGATATGGATGTCCAAAACCAACAAATATAAAATACAACACTTTTTTTTATAACTTTTCTGGTAAAAACAATCTTTCAATACGCTTATCTCATCTATCTTTCATAATTCATTCCTCTCACGGAATATCTCTACCTGAATGCCATCTCCTGGAAACTCTCAACAGGTTAGGACACCTCTGCAGCTCCTAGGTATTGGCAGAGATAGGAGTGATTTCCTAAGTTGAGTAAGTTGATAAAATGTGTCTACTCCTAGTCCTAAATGTAGGACCAAAAATGCATTAGGAGTGATTTCCTACCCTGAGAAGCTTAAAAAAATACAGTCCCAGATCTCCACTCTTCTTTGGATCTATGAGTTATTAGTTACAGAACAGGAGTATTGCTGAATTTTGGAATACGAGTCAAAACATACTACCTGACTGGCTTTCTAAAGGGTTTTGTGATTTAAGTTTGATTTCACCAATAAATAGCAAGTGTCATTATAGATACTAATCTATCTATTGAATATGGAAATTAAACCCCATAAATAAATTTCACTTTTTCAGAAAAGCAGATGAAAGAAACCCTCAGTGAGAGATTGCATTGAGTTGCAGAAGCTAGTGGAACGGCAGCTAGACAGGAAGTGGTGTCAGGGCTTTGGCTTTCTATAAAGTTGTTGGTAAATGCTCTGTGGGCTCGTCAGCATGAGCGAGAGCGACCCATGTCACATTACACACAGTCATTTGATCCACTGTTAAGAACACAGCAAGAGCTAAATTTAGACTCAAACAGTACTGACTTGAGTATAGCTGATCTACTCTATGTGCTACAGAAACAGAGTTTTTGCAGGTGAATATTTTATGCTCTAGTACCACCTGTTAATGTCATTTCACATTGTATATCAACACACTTAACACCTTACATATCACAATTCTATAGAGTTGAATCAACAATTCTTTGACACAGAACATTGTGAGCTTCATAAAGGTAGGATTCATTCCCTGGTGACTAATATGACTCATTTTGAAAAGTTGATGGATCTCAGCTTTAAGCAGCCATCATTTCAAAACATTTCAGGACATCGTTTTAGTTGCTTCTCATGCATCAACAAGACCATTCTTGTGATAAATATGTTGACACTCAGTTATCTATTATTGTGTCTGTGTGGATGTTAGTATGACTATTTATTATTTCTAAATATACTATTTGCCTCTATATCTATTATAACTGACCTTACAGTATAGTCTGAACAAGTCAAGGAATGATCACTGTGGTCAAGACCACACAGCTTCTAGCTACTGACCACCGAGTCAAACAATGGACAAGTGCTGGGAAGGTCTGGTGGTCTGGTGGGCCCCATATTGAGTGTTTTGTTAAGATTATTTTCCCTATGGATCTATGTGGAATGAGGGCTTTAATTGCAGGCCATGCATTCCCATCCACGCATTCCCATACTTGTCAAGGTAACTTGTGAAAGGCATTCCTCTACCACCCAACCAGCACTGCACTCCAGACATCCATATGCCCGTGTGTTTTCTGTCAAAATACCACCTAAGATAAGATCTACAAATCCTCCATTAGTGAAAATGCAGCTCTTAATTGATGACTGACCTTGGAAGTGCAGCTGTCACGTGTTGCATATTCGGTTGAGGTTAGAATTGAACATCTCTTGACCTGTTTTCATACAATGATATTTACACTCTCCCAGTTTGAACACACATTCAGGCTCCAAGACTGAAATCAAAGCATCCACAGCAAAGAGAGTATAGCTGAGCACTCCCTGGTGAAAAATATAATTTCTCTTATTGTTAGAAAACACCACATGAATGCCAAAAGGAGGAAATGTTTTTCTGGCTTCTTCAGAAAAAAAAAATCACAAAAATTGCAATTCTGGTTCCTATTACTCACAGTTTCTCTGGGACATCATTGTCCATGACAGACACACACACAGACAGATTTTCACTCCAGGCTTGGAACATAAAGCAGCTGAGTTTCCCCCTCTGTGATTTGAGGCTTAAAACAAAGACAAACACAGTTCTGGATTTACTTTACTACATTTGATGCTGACATGGTTCATTTGAATAACAGTAGACCTTCCTAAACTTTACAGAAAAAACACATGAGGCAGTGGTGGAAATGTGGAATATTAATTGATTAAATAAATTTTATGATACTACAGTATTTGAACATGATCAAATGCAAAGCAATCTTAGTTCTCTTTGAAGATAACCTCACACAGCTCTGTCACATGAAAGAAAAAACAGTATTCCTTCCACCTGTCTTTCATCACCCCATGTTTCCTGTGGTACCTCTAAACTCTGTGACTTTATTAGACCCTCAGTGAAGACTGACATACAGTAAGCATTGGGCAAATAAACTGCATAGCAGGAGGCTGATTCAGTGTGGAAATGTGCCATCCAGTGAATGGGGTGTATTGTCAGCCTGTTTTCTTAGACACCCTCATGTGTGCGTGATTGTGGCTGGGTGGTTGAATTTGTGATTTACACACTTTTATGCAATTATGTGCACGTGTAGGTGCTCTGCGAGCATATGGACATGAACTTACACCTGCACGTGTGTTTTCTTCAGGCTGATGTGATTTCTTGTGTTCATTGTGTCTGGTTTTTGTCTCTCAGTTGTGATTGGACCAGGTCTCAGGAAAAGTGAAACATTCAGGGAGTTCAGAGCCCACCGGTCTACAATGTGTACTATGTATTATTTAGGAATATGAATCATGGGAGCACAATATCAACTGAAACAGTAAAACTCTTATAACTGACTGAGGGCCCATCTACAATACAGTGCCTCAAGGCTAGATAACATGCAGGAGCCGTCATCAGGGTCTTATCATGTAAGTTAATATTGTGCTTTATTTGTTGCACATGCACAAACAACACAATAAAGTGTAATTTGCTGGTAATCAAATGGCCACAAACTTCTAATAAATAAAGTAACAGTGATGCTGGTCTGTTTGTCATTTGGTTGCGGAACTCTTTGGAGAGCTGAACCACGGCTTGGGAACCATTGTGATAGACTGCATCCCTGTAGAGGTGCTCTGCTCTCTGGCATCACTGAAGTACTGCATCCAGCGGGTGGTGCTCTGCAGGCTGAGCAGCAGTCAAACCGCCTACAAATAACCAGAGCAAAATTAAACGTGGAACGATTTTGCCTTCAAAATAAAAGCATTATACAAGTAAGAATGAATTTGTCACATAAACTAAAAAACAAACAAACAAACAAAGATGTGATCAGCCATTATCATGTCAGCCTGAGATAACAATTACTGATCAAGGTACAGGGTGGTTTTGTCAATAAATTAATTATAGAGGGTTTGTCTTTAATTATAATAACATTACTGAAAAAAAAAAATCCCTGATTTAAAAAAAAACAAACAAACAAAAAAACACTACTACTAAACAGAACAAAAAGTATGACTGTTTGCAGTGAACAGATTTTTTTTTTTTTTTCAAATTCTGTATTAATTATCTTTGCAACCTTTGATTACACTTTGGTACTTTGTATTAATTGTATTAGCTGTATTGATGTGTTACTGTTACTGTACTGTGTGTACTGGAGTGTGTGATTTGCAGGTCTGTGAGGATACAGTATAAATAATATTTACCCTACCAAACTGTACTCAAATATTGTGTCTGTATTTGGATGTGCATTAGTGAGACTGGTGTAATTTGTCTCTGTACTGTAACTACATGAGCCACAGTTTCACAAGCTGCTCTCATCAACAATGACTACTAACTATTTTCCCATCTTTTTGTTGATGACAGAGTTGGAGAGAGAAGTGCTGGGAGAGTTTGTTGTGTTTGAGTGCGGAAAGTGTAGCTTAGTGTTATCTAAAAGATTTTCAAAGACATGGCTGAATATTTCGCTGATTTCAACAAGTCAACTCTCGCAAGATTTCAGAACAAGACTTCTCATTAAATCAACGAAAACATTCCATTTTGGCAATGTAGCAGTGCCAGTGGCACAACTCATTCAGCACTACACGCAGTGATCCTCCAACTGCTCCAGTGAACCAGTAGTTAGCAGCCAGAAGCAGACTGGGACAGGTCCTCCCAGGTGTCTCAAGTTTCCCATTGGAGTTTGACTGGAAAGCTTTTATTTTGAAAGGCACACCAGGAAGCATGCGTGATACTGCAGTAAGCTTGTCGCTGAGCTGTCAGCTCATAATAAACCAGAGTCTGACTGAGGGAAGCAAACGCAGAGTCTCAGCAGCGCTGCTGTACAGGCTGTCAGCAGCTATTTGTAAAATAAGATATATGATATTTTATCAGGATCTCTAACTTCACAAACGCAGACGGACGCTTTGGACTTTTGGAAGGTGTTATCCTCCTATTTTCACATTTCAACTTTTTTTTTTCTTTTTTCCCCAAATTTTTAATTTTATTTTTTAATGTTTAATGTGTGATGGCTAGTGTGTCATCGGTTGATGTGGGAGTTTTGTTTCTCATCGTGGTGACAGCATCTTTGGCAAACGGTGAGTAATAGGCTACTGTTAGATCAGTGGGTGGTCTTCTTATTGTAGGGCTTTACAGCAGAAATAGTGTGCACAGAGATCAGTTGTTGTGCATAATGATGGCTAAAATACTCTACAAGTGATTGGCAAATTAGTGACGGAGAAGCCAAACAGATGGATTAACACATGCACTTAGCCTGTTATCTATAAGTTCACTGTGTGCAATTTAAAAAAAACACAGTTGCAAATCTATAATACAACTCAGGAGGATACAGTGCAAATAATAATGCCTTAGGAGCTGAAATGATAAGTGCTATAAGGTCAATTCATTCTTTATCATTTTACAGACACAATATAAAATCCACACTACAGTAAAATTGTGAAATTATTTTGGAAGTCAGAATTAGGGCAGTAATTGACTTTTATTTTTTATTATGCATTGATCAAGCCATTGTTTTTTCCTCATAATTGATTAATCATTCAGTCCAGACAATGTAAAAGTAATGACAAACGCCCATCTCAGGTAACCAGAGCCAAAAGTGATGTCTTGGAGTAGATCAGAAACCCACAGGTAACCAGTTTACAATAATTAGATAATATGAGCAAATCATCACATTGGAGAGGCTGTGACCCACAAATGTTTGGGGACTTCACTGGTTAAATGACTTTAAACAATTAATCCATAATTGAAAGTGTCATCAGATAATTAAATGCCAACTAATCAAAACAGCACTCTGCTTGTAGGAAAACTGCAGCCAATGTTGATGTCATAGTCATTGATTTCCTCTTATAATCTTAATTTAAACAGCAACAACAAAAATAATTTATGTGAAATAATCTCATTATAATGAAGATTTTGTCATTACTGGAAAAGGCGATGCAGGTCGCGTAGGCTGGTTTAGATCTCCTATTCCTCTGCGCCACCTACACCTCCATATGTAAATATCATAACGCATGGGATGGTCATCTGAACCCACTGACTTCACAGACACACTATATGTAGGGTGCAATTTGTGGAAAAGTCAGAGGGGGGATGTTTTTCAAACGTTTTTATTCATGAAAATAAATCAGAACCACAGTGGTCATATATAGATTATGAAGTCTATTAGGCTATTTCTTGCAGGTGTTACAGTAACATTTATAAGATAATTATGAACTTTTATAACTTGATCTTGACCACTGCATTTGCAGGAATATTTTAACCCATTTAAAAAAAAAAAAAAAAATTCATCAAGTAGTGCGATATTTTCACTCTTAGGGATGTGATATCAAGTTCTCAGGAGATATGATCATATACTGTACAACAAAAAAAAAAAGCTAATTTAACATGCTAGAAATAAATCCCGCAACCCAACACTCCTTTCAGTACTGTGGATAGCGCCACTCGGCCAGATGTGCCAATACACTTAATGTCATCCTTGTAAGTCATTGTTTAATTCAGATCTAAGTGCAGCGCACAGCAAACTTCAGTACTGAATAGAAAATAATCACAACATGCAATAGCACAATGTGCTTTCATCATAAAATAAAATGGCTTCAGTATATGCCTACTTGTTAGACTATGAAAACAGTCTGCCTTGATGACTGACTTCTGCCTTCTTTTTATGCTTTCCTGTGGAGGGGTCATCCGCGGTGTGTCGCCCCTCTTTTACCCACATCTCTGCAAATCTGTGAGCAGGGAAGGAGGTGACCCCTGGTCCATTTACTGCGTCATGACGTTGCCTAGACACTGTGTCATCTCTATTGTCACATGAGCGCTGACAGTGAAAGTCCATTTCTGATTTTATTGTTGTTTACGCTAATGACTGTTCTCATATTGTAAAACTTTACTTAGTTTTTTGAAATAGCCTATTTTTATTTTAGATATTTTATATGGTCTATGGGTGAAGCAGCATAAATCACGATTAGAGGGATACATTTTTGTCCCCACAAAAATAACTCAGCAGAGGCAGGGATATATAGACCAGAGGGGGGGGGGGGAACTCCCCACCATCCCCTGCCGGCAAATCACACACTGACTATATGTCCCCACAGGGGTCTAGACCTGGCAAGTTTACATTCAGTAATGCTATTTCAGGCCCAAGATATGAAAGGAAGTTTTCAAACGCTTCTCAAATTGCTGTGATCCTGCAGGTTCTTCATCCAGCAATATTACGTATAGGGACTATTATAGTAATACAGAGAAAGAGGTAAAAATATCATCAAGTATGGTATGGTATGAACTTGGCATACACAGACACACTATACAGCATGTCCCATGTCCCTATGGGAATATTATAGGACGAGCAAGTTTACATTTGGTGGCGCTATTTAAGGCCAAGGATATGAAAGGAAGTTCTCAAACGCTTCTCAAATTGCTGTGATCCTGCAGGTTTCTCATCTAGCAAAGATGTGAGCCAGAGGCTGGAGATGGAAGCGGTCAAGCTTAGCACGCTCCTGCCCGGTGGTATGGATGACCTTGGCGGCGGTGCTTCTGAGAGTGAGGTGAAGCCCTGCTCTACATGTGACCCGCCAGGGGCCCGGAGGCGTGTGAAGAGATGCACGTGTTACACTTACAAAGACAAGGAGTGTGTGTATTACTGCCACCTGGACATCATCTGGATCAACACACCAGAGTAAGAGTCATTTTCCAATCATCTTCAGTTTACCTCAGTGTTTTAGTGGATTCAACATGGCTGCCGTACTATAACATTACTATGATGCTCCTTACACTTATAGTGTGTGTGCGCTGTTTTATCTCACACAGGCTCCGCCCTCAGCTGGACTTTATGGGTAATACTCTCCAATCACACGCACGCAATCATCCACTATAATTTGCATGTACGTAGCCAGCCAATCAGGACACACCTACCGATTATGTGTGTCTCACACAGTATAAAATGCAGGGTCTTGCCGTAGTTCTCATCCTTCTAACTTCAGCGACGACAAAGTCAGCTCATTGATCTTATTTCTCCACGGATGGAGTCGCCTAAGTCACTCTAAGCTCGTTTCTGCCAGCAACAGTGGGACCATTTTTGGCTGTATGATGTCTCACTCCACTGCGACAAGAGCGAACCGGAGTTCGAGATTGATCTCCATGACGAAAATGAGTTCACCGCTTCATCTGGCCCTCCGCTGCTGCTGCCAGACGCCTCGGCTGAGACTCTCCGAGTGACTTCACTGATGGTTGGTGACGACAACCTCTGGTCTGTGTATGCAACATCGCTGACTTTCAGAAATCCACCACCGACTTCAGTTTGCCACGATTTCCTGAAGGCTGTGGCCATGGTGGCGGAGCATGTAGGGCTCTTTCTGCCCCCCCCCCCCCCCCCCCCCCCATCCCGCCCAAACCAGTCAGCCGACGTCGTGAAGGCTTTTACAGCCTGGCTCATCCGGCTCAACCTGCCTTTGTTTCACCTCCTCTCCCAGTCATTTTGCAGTGTGTCTAAGCGTCCTGGAAGGAGCCACTGACAACAAAGTCACCAGTGGCGGGACTGGTTTCCTTCTTGAGAGTGCAGGGCCACACAGAGACAGGCTGTCCTGGTGTGCGTTCCCAGGAAGAGGCTTTTGCAGCCCTCCTGATTCCTCACCCAGCTGGCTGAGTGGCTTGCAAGAAGCCACAGCCTCCACTGATGCGGGATAGGGACACGCTGGAATATTTTGAAATAATATTCTGGCTGGCCGTGCAGCTGGCCGCGGCAGCTAACGATCTAGGAGTGTTGGGCATCGCTGTGGCTAATACATGATTTGGTAGATTTTCTGGGCTGCACCATTCCATTAATAACCTGATTCTGGGTGTTGTTACTGCCACAAGGCAGGTGATGTCACTTGCCACAGTGGGCTCACATCACGTGTGACTGGGACTCACTGCCCTACAGAGGAAAGACAGAGAGGACCTTCTGGGAGCTCCCATGGCTCTGACAGGCTTTTCAGGTCCATTTCTTCTGTAACTCAGCGCTTCAAGAGGCTGGAAGAGGAGAAGGCACAGCTGAGCCATCATCTGCCATTTGCGCCTTCTTTGAGCCAAAGAGGAGACGAGGTGCATCGCTGCAGTGCCACGGTGAGGAGGAGAGCGCACAGGCAGGGCAGAGCTGTACTGGTTACACCTGGTTCATGTTCATGTTAACTGGGCTGGATTGGGCCCACTACTGCTCCGTTTTAGTGGCTGGGATTATAAAGTGGTTGGAGGCCCACGGCGACTAACCTATAGCCGGTAGGGCTCAGTGAAGCAGTCTGATGACATGTTGCAGCAGGGCAAACATTCATCGGGCTCTGCCTACTGTACCCATAGAGTCTACCTATGGACCCTGCCACTCCTATGCCGTCTGCTTAAGTGGTTTCGGGATGAGAGCTACAGCAAGACGCCTCTTTTTATACTGTGTGAGACACACATAATCAGTAGGTGCGTCCTGATTGGCTGGCTACGTACATGCAAATTTCAGTGGGCGATTGTTTGCACGTTCTTGGAGGAGAGTATTACCCGTAGAGGCCAGTAGAGGATGCCGCCTGTGCTTATAGAACTAGGGTTACAATATCGTAATCTTCGTTCCAGGCTTTATAGTGACATCATCATGGTATTCTAGAACTCCTATTGTGTTACTTATACAATCACATTAGTACCATTTCAAAATTTACCACAGTTATTTTTCTTAAAACTATCTGTGCAGGCGGTGTTGTGTCATGATCTGGCAGTGGTTTGCTGTTGTCCTGTTTTTTTTTAATCAGACTTTGCAATTGAGACCCTTCATATGAAGTCTTATTTGAAACACTTATGTGCTGGAAAGTCATCATCACATTAGTACAGGTATACCACAGAAGGTCCTAATATGTGACTTATGTGGAAAAGAAGTCTTAAACTCTGCATTAAAGGAATACTCTTCATTTTTTAAGCTGTGATAAGGGTTTCAGAGAAACTTAAACTAGGCTCAGTATTTCCCTTGACTTCAAGAACAGTACAGATTTGATGTAATCTAGACTCTGCAGCTCTCAGGTATTTTAATTCCTCTGAGGATTTCTGACAGTGGCTAACAGGACGGTGTGTGTGTGTGTGTGTGTGTGTGTGTGTGTGTGTGTGTGTGTGTGTGTGTGTGTGTGTGTGTGTGTGTGGGAGGGGTCCTACTTCTTGGCCATCTAAGATGTTTTGATTAACCCTAGGCAATGAAACGGCAGCTTAACATGCTATTATACCAAAGCCAACACCTCTCAGGCGGGTTTGAGTGGCCAAGACCACTATTTTCCTGTTATTTAACCATCCAACATTGTTTTGCACATACTTTTTTTTTTTTTTTTTAATCAGCTGCACAAAAAAAAAAATATTGCACTGGACTTGCCACGGGTTGGAAACTTCAATTCTCTTTCAATTTCTTATTGACCTGGTACAAAAAAAGACAACAACAAAAACTATTCACCTGCATTAGAAGATGCCAGCTGATGCCTGTCTACAGTATCAAGCAGATTAGTAGACAGTTTTACCTGCTCCTTGTTGACTCCAAACAAGAGGTCTCAGGGTGGCTCTAGTTTAATTGGATTCTCATAGAGTATGTAAACACACCTTTCAGCCAGTCTCAATTTAGGAAGGTGTGAGAAAGTTGGAGTAGGGGGTTGAGTTGATATCAGGTCAGCTCTTTGATCTTCAGTTCTTCTTTATCAGTCCTTTGATTACAAAGTGTCCCTTGAGGTGTGGCCACAAGAGCAGAGTTAAAGTTTTCAGCCTGCAGAGAGCAGTGCAGCAGCTGTTTTCTGCTTCTACAAGCAGATGCAGAACTTCATTTGAAAAATGTTGAAGTTAAATGCCACTCACTTTTTGAAGCCATTTAAACAAGTTTATGGCGTAGGAAGCATGCTATAGTGCTGATTCACTTTTTACAAACCCATGCAGCTTATACCATCTGACCAACAGCAAACCTTAGTGTGATGAGATCAAAGACACTGAGTCCTGATAGGGCCTTTTCCGCAGTAACGCCTTACAGATGAAGCTGAAAATTGGCTGGGCACAACCTTCTAGATATATCATCTAGTTTGGTATGCAGGAGTAATACCATGTGGTGAAAATCAAGGTGCAGCTGGAAAGCCTTTCCTCCGCGAAGGGGTCGTAGAAGGTCGACAGCACCTGCTTAGACTTTGCGTGAAACCAAATTAGTACATTTTTGGCTGGACCGGCCACACACCAGCCCTATAACTCTGAATGTCAGTCACTGACTGACTGACTCACTGACTCACTGAGTGATGAAGTTACATCATTGGTCAGCCGGCCCAGTGATGGAGTTTCCCCATTGGCCATTGCTCTTTCAAAATGAATTGACATGAACAGTTTCAATTACGTTCTCAGAGGTGCTCACAGCGGGGCCCCAAAATAAGTTTTAAAAACACACATTTACCCACTGAAGCATCTCACAGGAGGCTCTGGCACTGACAGGAGCACCAACCTGCAGATACAAAGAGACACAATAGATCCATTTTACCAGCCTGCACAACTAGATAGCAGCTAGTTTGCATGGCTAGCATCATTAGCATAGCTGAGCCATGCTGTGTGTAGCCCATAGACTGTATAAAATAAGATGTAGCTGTGGTATTTCCAATTTAACAGCACCGTGCTTGCAGGTGACAGATGTTTACTGTATTTGTGTGCTCTGAAACACACAGCTGACGGCCTGCTAGCCTAGCATGCTAATCCTATGTAAACATATGGATGAGACCATATCTTTACAGACATCTGCAGATAGAAACAGATGAAAGAGCAGCAGAGTTAACAGATAATTAGCATATTTATAATAAAAATAAAAATAAAATAAAATAACTTAACAATTGCTTAACAAAAAGGTTGCTTAACAGTGTCATGTGATATACTACTTCAGTACACTACAGAAAATTGCAGATGAACATTTAATATCCAGGAATTCATATTATAGACACTACCACTTACTATCCCTGTAACAAATTGACCACAATTACACACACTGACCATACACAGTCCAGCCATATACTAGGTTTTGACCTAGTCTTGTTGTTGAAAAGCTACTTGTTAGCACAGAAGGACCCTGTCCACCATCTAAGCAATACTATAGTATATAGTACTAAGCACTGCTATACACTGCACATGTTCATGTTCACCTTTGAACTTATTTTAGTTCTGAACTTTCTTCTGAAGTATAATTCCATATTTACTGCTCGCAATACTGCTTGCTTTATTGCTTAATTTGAACAGTTTCATCAAAACATATGGCCTCAAAAGTCATTCTGTGGACAGGATTTAGGCTTTCTTTTCAAATATATCGCTGACAATTGTATGCAACCTATATCTTAAAGTTCACCATGGATCTTATGGAACAGCTGTATGTAGTGACTGACGGTTCACATGGGAGCATGTGTAAAATATTTGGTAAGACTAAAATTAAGTACCTGAGGTGTTATATAGGACAGCCTAAGTACCTGCAGCTGTTACAGTACAGTAACCTGACCTTTTGACTTTACTCCTCTGACTATGGACATTTTCATGACTTATAAAAATGTTTTCGTTTTCCCTAGCACAGTGTAAAAACCTTATGTCAACACTGTCAGTTGTCAGTGACACATTCTTGTGAAACTGGTAAAAAAAAATGCAGGTTGTGCCACATTACTGGGTTTAGATTTGTTACCAATGTTGCTTAAAAACTGGATACTAAGAAATGATGAAAACAATGCAAGCTCTCAGAAGGAAGTTTCATGATCTTCATATTCTTCATAGGCCATGTCATGCCAAGTCATGTCAGATACAGATCAAATCAAAAATTCAAACGTAAGGGTCAGGTGCAGACATGCTTATCTTACCAGCAGCTAGTGATTGCAAATCTTTAGATGTGATTGATGCTATTGTTAGTAGAAGTTTAATTTAAAAAAGGCTTTGATTTGCTGCGCTCAAGACAGTACCAGTCATTTAAATGAATCACCTGTACATATACTGACATATACTGTATATATAGTGACATATACTGTAGATTGTCAAAAACTGTTTCACCCTGTGTCATCTCCTCATTTACAGTATTGATTGAAACACCTTTGGGATAGACGGTTGTCTTTTGGAATGTGAACCTGAAACCATTTACTGTTTAGTGGAGGTTAAAAAATGGCTTGACATAATGCCTTGTGTATATTACTTGAAGCACTCTGTGCAAGATAAGTAGTGTCTGTAGATATATGAGTAATTTCTGTAACACTTTGTGAAGGGTTTAACTGTCAGTAAACCCTCCTGGAACAGTGCAGGGTTTTATATATAGATATATAAATCCTCACCTGTCATACCAGGCTACTGTAAGTCATAAAGTCGAGCTGCTACAGATGAATAAATCTCATTCTCCTTAAAGGAACCCTGTGGAGTTTTTTTTTTTTTACTACTAGTAGCAATATGGAGCAGTGTTTTTATCTATCACACGTGTGCAAGTGTTTTGGTGAGAAACACTGAAAGTAAACTCCACAGCGCACCTTTAACGGTGATACTATAGATTATTACCTCTTTGGCCAAATGAAATTCTAGACATGGGTAGAATAAATAAATAATATAATTATATTGAAAAGTGTTCCTAATATTTTGTCCACTCCATTAACATATATGAATATAACATATATATGAGAATGGCAAAATATTAGAAACACATTTCAATATAATGCACTCCAGTACACCACACCACCCACTACAACCTCAATAATAAACATAAAGTAGAATTATCACCTTTCTGACAATGTCTAACAAAAACTTAGCTTAATAAAAGTAGAATTTATGGCAGAGCTGTTGTATTGGATTGCATTAGATTGCACAGGTATTCCTAATAAAATGGCTGTTAAATAAATAAATAAGGCAGTGTAAAGTAAAAACGAGTAATATAATGTGTTAATGTAATGTGTTACTTTTGCTGCTGAGTAATGAGTAAGGTAATGTAATTACTTTACAATGAATAATGTGTAATCAGTAATTAATTACAATTTTCAAATAACCTGCCCAACACTGGTGCAGAGTCAGAAATCTCTGTATCCATATGCCAAAGGTTGTTGTCCACTGGGAGTTCAGCAGGATCAGCTGCCATGCTTAAGCAGATACTGACCAAACAAAGTACATCCAGATCCTGTTTGAATCTGCCTCACAATCCTTTGATCTCCTCAAAGGAGAAGACTTTTTTTGTGGTGCGCTCAAAAGAGAGCACATTGCATTCTTTCACTTTATTCAGTTTGGTCCCTGAGAACACATGGTAAAACAATGTGATCCATCCATCTCTATATCTGCTTATTCCTACTCAGTGTTATTGGCGAAGAGTAAAAGTTAGTGTATCATCACTTTGAGATGTCAAGTGTGTAATACAATTCCACCTTCATGCTGCTCTCATGCCAGGTAGTCTTCCTCACTGATGGGTGGTCACACCGCCATTGGTGTGGAGATCACCTGAAATGACCTCAGTTGACCTTGAGAAGATTCATCTGAGGTGCGATGAGTGTGGTGTGGCATGGTGAGATCAACTCTGGAAAGAAAACATAGGCCTTTGGGGGCCTAGATGCTAATCTGTCCCCAGCTGCTCAGGAAGTCTGGGATCAGAGGATCAAAGATTTGAACGAGGAAATGGTCACTGCCCTCCTGAGTCTGTTAGGTTCAGGGTCAACCTGGAGATCCTCCAACACCATCAAGGTGTATTGTGCCCACTTTGTTCAAGAGAACAGGTGTTACTACATGGTTTCTAGGTCACTTTTAAGTCTGTAAAGATTTTTGCATGTTGGTTAACTTGCTCTTGAGTTTCTGTGAGGACGTTTTGTTTTTACACAATATAGTAATGTGTATGTGCATCATATTGGGGAGGAGCTCATTTTTGACATTAAACCTGAGTTTTGTCCACTTTGGGGGAGCAGAAACAAGTTGTGAACAGAACATTAATATATCATTACCTTTTAAGTTGATACAGTAATATTATCATTCATTTGGAGTTGTGTTTCTGTCTACCTGGTGAATATAAGTCCAATAATCACTCTCTTTTTAGCTTTATTTTGGTCTCCACCAGCTCTTTAGCTGCTAAATGCTCCACTATCTTCACCAGCTAGTTGTAACTGTACGGTGGGGTTTTAGAGCTTTTTCTCTGAAAACAGATGCTTACACAACTACGCTATGAGAGCGCTGACAGTGAACCAACAGTAAAATTGCAGCCAAACAGTTAAACAATGAGCTGAAACAACGATCTATAAAGTCTGTAAAGCCATGGGAGATCTGGGAACACAGCAACATCATCTAAAAGAAGTTTGCCGGGGAAATTATTTGGAAGAGAAAAAAAAGGCAAACAGTAAAATAATTCCAAACTGTTGGTTGTAAACATCCATCAAACTGTACAGACCCAGTAGTTCGACTTTGGCCTACCATGCTTACCATAGTTGTGCACACACAGTTACTGACTCAGACTGAGCTCTGATCAGACTCGGTGAGTGTAATGTTATCATAACCAATAGACATAATGACCAAAACAACTAACATAAGAGTCATGTTGTAATGAAACAAAGTTGTCATTTAACCTGTGAATCTGTTGTCTCTCAAAGCTGTAGCTACCAGAGAGGATTCTTACTAAATGTCATACTAGTCTTTGCGTGCATGGAGGCTGCTTGTTCAGGCTGGTTAAGAGAACAGATATTTTTTTGTTTTTGCTGGCACTGACTAACATAATTATTGGCAGCACAAATAGTGACACAAGCAGTGCTGTGACATTGTGAGGTTATTTGCCCCGACCTTGACATGTCTTTTGGTTTGGTATTTTCACATCCTGCACAGTGCGCATGGTGCAAAAGTGTGAGGAGAGGTGCAAAGAAATGTGAATTCCATGCAGATGAGGCAGCCCAGCTGTTGACAGAAGGATTTTTATAGCCAAGCAGCATGCAGTGTGTGAATATGCCTGATGACTGGAGCTGGGGTCTTGAGTGGTAATGCATTCTCTCAAAATGCAATAAAATGTACTTTTTATGCTATAATAAAATTATATAGTTAGTTCATGTGGAGTTTGGTTCAGTGGCAGTGATGGACCAAGTTCAGTATTTCCAAGATCCTGGGTACAGCCCTGTTCACTCTTCATTGAAGCTTTCATGATTATCTGGTGACATTGGTATTATACTCTACATATCCTTCATAACTTAAATATACTGTGCCAAAGGTTTGCTCATATACAAACAATCATTGCCTTCCATGCTTATGTTTTAATGGTTGTTTTTGTGAAAATCCCCTGGGTTATTAGATTATTAGGTTATTAGATTAGAAATCACAAAGTGGGACAGTAAAAGAAACAGCCTGCCCTTCACTGACTAGTCCAAGTTTACTGAAATCTTCTAACTTTGGTTTAAAAGGATTTCTTAAACCTTTTACCTTTACATTTTCCTGCCATCTCAGTCTGCATAGGTACCTACATTTGACTATTTTAGATCTACTTAAGCAATGAATTTTAGATAGTCTGACTACACCTATACAATCTTAACAAGCTAACAGTGGTCCTGTAATAAACAGCACCGTTGCAAAGCCTATGTTTTGCTGTTGTTGACACTATTTTTAGAAAGGTTACATATGGTCTTTCTGAGGGCTGCAGTCAGTGATGGTGTTGCACTGGACTGCATTACACTGAAATATGTCTCTTATATTCTGTCCCCATCTTGTATCCAGATGGGGTAGGACAAAATATTAGAAACACCCCTCAGTATAATGCAATCCAGTAAAGCTTCAACACCAGCGCATGGAAACTCATTATTTTCTCTAAAATCACCATAGTGTTTGGCTGATTGCCATCTGACAAAGTGTCAAAAATAAATATTACAGTATACTTCTGTGAGTGCGTCAAAGTTGTACAGGTGTAGTTAATGTCAGCTGAATGTACAGGGTTCCCATCTGTCTGGTCACTCATTGCACTGTATATGTGCGTTTCTTTTTATAGGCACACTGTACCATATGGTATGTCCAGTTACCAGGGTTCCCTGCGTATGACGCGTTCCGCTGGGACTAAGCGGGACAGGAGGGGGGCGGAGGCCCGGCGTTGTGTGTGTGCACTGCAGACTGACTCTGCCTGCAGCAGCTTCTGCATTGACAGGTAACTGTAACACATGCAATATTTACCATTAATTCACAAACATATATATATATATATAGTAAATATCACAAGAGATAGGAGATACCAACAGAGAATGTGTCAACATTGCTATACTGTAGCCACTCAAAACAAACGTATGCAATGGATCAGCAGATTTCCATTAAAATGAAATCAGTTTAAAACACAGTTTTAAATCACTGCCTACTGACCTGCAGGTAACCATAGCAGCAATTTTTATTGTTCATGCTACATCACAAGTTAAATTCCCTCATAAAACTTACCTAACCAGGAGTTAAACTGAAAAACAGCCTCCTAGTGTCAAATTCTGCACATACATCATTCTGCACAGTGAAACTCAAACATCCAACTGAAGTAACAAGAAGCAAAACACATGTTTGAGTGGAAGTGGACTTTAAGTGTTTTTATACACGATACAGCCTATAAATGCTAAATAGGGGTGTTAAAGTAAAGTGTTACCTATAAAAGAGTGTAAAGTATTGGAGTAGCAGCCAGTTAGTGATGGTCTTAACCTCATTGTGAATAATGGCTAAATCAGCAACATCGATTAGATGTGGTCTTAAACACCTCTGTGGCTTTTTTTTCTCAGCAGGCAGAGGAGACCGCCCCTGGCAACGCCTAAAATATAAGAGGACAGCAACTCTGCACAGTGGACCTGCTATGAAATGAACATACATTATAGTGACATGCTCATAATCTGAAAGGTGGACAAACGTTGGAAGGCATCCCCTTATTTGGAAAAGAAGCATGAACATTATATCTACATTTGTGTAGATGGACATGTGTTTTTAGTGTGCTCAGTGCCTTTTCATCAGACTGATGGATGATTAACCGCCAAGCTGCTTGCACAAAAACTGAGGCCGTGGAGTACCAGTTGGGATGCTAAAGGAATGCGTGCCACCCTCCACTCCCCACCCCTCCTCAGCACTCTCTGCCTGTGTCTGTTTGGCAGGTGTGGACTATGTTTTTCATTATCCTGCCACCTCTCTGAGGACGGTTAACACGGCCAGTTTGTGTCAACCATGAAAGACTTTGGCAGAGCGAGTTCCTCACACATGTCCATGCCGCGTGATATTGAGGCCACTGCAAGAGCTGCTGCCATTCGACTCCATAACCTCAACCCATATCGTTAAAACATCATCACAAGAAACGTATCACGTAGCCGTGTGTTCTCCACAGGGAAAACATGTAACCTGCCTCTCTACGTCAGCAAGCCATCACGGCCTATAACTCAGCATTATTTGAAAAAATTCTGAATTTGTCACAGAAGTTATTATTTTGGTTATTAGGTTGTTCCCTCATAAATGGAGCTAGTTTCAGCAATTGTTTAAAGCATGAAAATCTCAACATTTCAGTGAATTACTTTACTTTTTCCTGGTATTTTTGGAGGTTAAAGGAACTGGAAGCAAAAATCAGCAAATCCTTACTTTTCTAATTTTACAATATTTCTTCTATTAAGCTATTATAAGTCTTGTGTATATGAAATGTGTTTCAATATATATATAGGCTATAAATTATATTTTCGTACAATACCTATATGTACAATAAAGATTTATAATAAGATGTTGTATATAAAATTATATATGTGATCATGCTAATCAACAGTAGGTGGTAAAGAACCCAGTCCAATAAAAAAGTACAGTGTACCATATGTAAATATATGGTGCAATTTATTTATCTTCTGTTTTTCTTTTCTTTGATGACTGGGCCTCAATCAAGTGACCATCTACAGGGATGATGTTAAGAATGACAGCTAGAACTAGCAGTTTGTTGTAAGTTGGGCATCTACAAACTGTCTATTGAAGGTTTCCCCACTGTATTTCAGTTTTAGTCTCCAACAAAAGGAAGACACGGATTCCTTGCTTTATATTTGAAATATTCTGATGCATATCTGGCTTTATGTAAGCATATTTAAAATGAAAATGTTACCCATTTAATGTGATATGAAAATGGTAAAGAATCTCTTTTTTGCATGCAAGACGGATGTCATAATTGGTGTTTTTTATCAGAAGCTTCTTTTACATTCAATGTAAAATTCATATCACAAGACACTGAATTAGGCTAGCACTAGCCTATATTTGTTCTGATTGAAGCCAAAGTGTCAGCACATTATGTTTATTGCAATGCACACTGCTGCCAGACACACTTTATCCATAATGTTATCCTGCATGTCAGTATTTGGCAGACCTAGGTATGCAGGATGGTGCTGATGATCTACAGATGTTTATATATTGTATCTGCTTATTAACTTATGTCTACACTATACAAAGATCAAACTATCTTTTAAAACTATAATTTATGCATGCGTTGCATATATTGGTGCCTCCTGGCCAAGTTAACATTATAATAATATAATATGCATATATAAACTGTAGGAAGGCTACATGTACAAAGGGCTTGACATCTTCAACCAACAGGCCATTGTAGATCCCAGCAGTAACTGGGGGAACTGGGAAAAGCAGTAACTTGGGGTGGTGAACAGGTGTGTAGTGCATCCAACTTTCATGAGTGAGCAGGAATTCAGACTGAAATCAGCATTGTCTTAACGCAGGGGGCTGGGCTGATGAGGGTGTTTTGTTTAAGATACTGGTGAGACAATGGAAAAATACAAAACACTGCACAGCAGTTCATAATACAGACAGGATTTTACATGTGTGTGATTGGCCACCGTAGCACCTTCCTGGATGACGTTGCATTGCGTTGTGGCAAAAGTTGAACCTGGTTCAACTTTTTGTTGGACAACCCTGTGTTGTTTTGCCAGAGCTCTCTGCGTTGGCATCCCTGCTGCATCAACACACTGCCCTCATTGAAATGAATGAGTGAGAATGCAGCCTAAGACCGAAGATTGTGTTCTGTCACAATCCAACAACAAATGTTTGTTTTTTTATACCTTAAAAAACCGCACTATAATCCACAGTGCTTGCCATGTGCTGATGTTTTGGGAGAAAAAATAATAATTTCAAAGAGGTCAACACTTGACGTTGAATGAAAACTTCAAATATAATCCAGGATTTTGCAGAGTCATCCAATATCAATACTCTGTCTGGTGATAGGGTTGATGTAAGCTTTGTTAAAGGTGTTAGGTACAGCATGGCAGGGGATTGTGCAAATATCGGGCGATTCCTTCTCATTTTCTGTCAGTGATCGTTCTGGGATGGTGGCCAACAAAACTGATTCAAGAATGTTCCACATAAATTCTCAAGTACCCACTTTGACCACAAGTGGTTGTAATGACACACCAGAAATGTTCGAATAAAGATGATAAATGAAATCATTATGTGAATAAAAAAAAAAAAAAAAGAAAAATCAACTTTACTATTCTTTGTGTTTGTTCCTGATATTTATTGAGAGCAGTCTTATACCAAATAACATGCTAAGACACCTGGGAAAATGCAAGAATCAATGCTGGATGAAATTTAATCAAGTTGTGTATTCTTGAGCTTTTTTATTATCTTTTCATCCTCTAATAACACTTGGTATGAGCCTTGCTTGTGACGGTATAATAAAAGTGGGATTGTTTGTTTTGAGGAATGCACTGGGAAAAAAACCCACCATGATACAAACATATGTAGTGCTCTTCAAGAAACTTGCTAATCTACGTTTTTAGTACCAACCGTATTGTATTTGCAGTTTTTACAATATTGAAAACCAGCTAAGTGCTATCTAGGGACTGAAAGTTATTACTTAATGCTCGGTCAGATTTTTAGCTATATAATTTATTCTTTGATTAGATATCGCCTGACTTTAATCATTTTATAATGTATACCTGCAAAATTATTTTATAGTTCTTGACATTGAAGGTAGAGTCAGTGATTCTAATCCAATACACTTTTTGTCAAATTCACTGAATATCTCCTCACAGTCCTCTAGCTGTTTGTTCTGTGTATGTGCTGAAAGAATCTGGTGTTCATACACAGCACTGGCTCTGTAAATGAGCATGTAAACATAGAGGCTCGGAGTGAGCCACACAGCACTACTCCAGCTAATCAGCACCGGTGTTCGTGCTCATGCACAGGACAGGAGAAGTCATCGGAACAGCTGCAAGGATGTATAATAAGAGCTGGATGCGGCACCGTCGCTCAGCCTTGCAGCCACTTTTTCCCAGTGGTCACTCACGGTATTGCAGCAAAAAATTCCCATGCGGCCTAAAAAGCATTTTCCCCATAGACCACCATTGTAAAAGAAATGTCTGTAAAACTGTTGACAGGACCCCTCAAATTGCAAACGAGGTCAGTTATAATTCTTTCTATTATGAATGTCATGTAGGTTTTATTTGTAAAACACTCCTCAAGCCAAGAAAAGCAATTTAAAAATCTGTTACATCACTGCAATGTAAAGTCTATGGGCCGAGCAGGGGAAACACTACTGCACATATTCAGTGGACTGCACAATGCAGAAGTAGATCAGGAAGCTAGAAACTTTTTTTTCTGGCTGAGCCAAGCAATTCCTATTTTCAGTCCGGTATTTAGCTCTTATAATACATCCATTAGCAGCTGTCTGTGTGAGGACATGACAGTCTCCCATCTCCAGCACCCATTGAATGGTGGGAGGGCTGGCGAACTGGAGAGAGAGAGGCCGTGGCCAATTCACATTAAAGTGTTGGGTACAGTTATGCTTCCATTTTATTAAATGTATCAATCCACACTGAATCCAAGACAGTCTCAGAAGATCCCTCACATTTTTTTACGCCCCAGGTCTGTTTCTGTTGTGTTTAGTGAAGCGTAATCTGAGCAGACAGCTGTTTAAATCACACAAATATCCTGCTGTATATGTATTTTGAATTTATTAACTGTATCAATGAATCAATAAATCAAACACTGTTGATTTTTTCCCGTGGAGCTGACATCTAAACTATTTGGGTTCAGTAAATTTCTGCTGTCAGTCAGCCTGGTGAAGCAGTTTGTCTGGCCGCTGTCCTCTCAGCTCTCCAGGAGCTGCAGCTGACAGATGATTGCTTCTGTGAACACAGACGCTGAACGCCAGGAGCAGAGAGGCGGAGAGTGTGGATGGACTGTTGTGCTCACATGAGACAAATTTTCTTTTCCGCTCATGATAAAGTGTGAGAGGAACAGCAGTGACTCTACAGCTGATGTATCGCTTTGGATTCCGTTGCCTTGGCAATGCATGTCCATGAATTTGGGGGGCGGAGCTTCTGAACTAGTATGAAGGGAGTTGTGTGTTTGTTTGGGGGTTTAGTTCAAATATCAATAATCTCTCTCCAGAATGACTGACTCTACCTTTAATGCATTCAAGTTTGGCTAACTTTGTTTCAAGTACTTTTTGTAGAAAAACAAGTTTATTCTGTGCAATGCATTGTATTGGAAAATATGTCATTGGTTCCAGTTTCAGACACCCAGCCCGAAGTGATGCACCAGAGCGGTATTCCATCAAGCTAGGTAGAGAAAAGCCTGGCTTGTTTTGATAAGCTTCGCTAAATTAAGTGAGAGTTCCGTTCCATTACTGCGGCTTATGATTGCCTGTTCAGTAACCAAGGCAACTTATACAGCAGAACTAGCCTGCTCCATGGCAGGCTAACATTCCATTCCATTCAATTCAATTTGCACCAAATTACAACAGAGGCAGGACACTTTTCATATAGAGCAGGTCTAGACTGTACTCTTTATTTTACAGAGACCCAACAGTCCCCCATGAGCAAGGAAAAACTTCTCTTTAACAGGAAGAAACCTCAAGCAGAACCAGGTTCTAGGTGGGCGACCATCTGTCTTGACCGGTTGGGTTGAGGGAGAAAGGGGGAGGAGGAGAGGGGAGAGAGACACACAGAGAAGCATAACAGTAACAATAATAACAATAATGATAATAATAACAGAGATATGACAGTGATGATGGAAACAGACTCCCAAAAGACATTTCCATCAAGTGTCTTTTGGTGCTCACATCACTTGTCCGTGTTCAGAAACATAAGATGGAAGAACTGTGAGGGACTTTTACAAAAAAACATATTTCAGTTAATCCCCATTTTATTCATGGTCACTTTTGTTTTGGAGTGAACCCTTTTAGTTTAAAGCTTAGCATTTAATACTTAATTCAAGAAATAAAATTGTGCCAATGTTGTTTTGAAGTTATTTATTTATTTGTTTATTCACTCATTTTGTTCAAGCTGTGAAGTCAAAAAGAAAATTAAAGTCCAAACCATGACCCTCTGCTGTGTTTAAACGTATACAGTGGAAATCGCTATGGATATGGATCAAAAAGCTCAGGACGGAATCATTCCTATACAACATTCATGCTGTTTAAATAATTTGCTTATAGTAATCAGGTAGTCCACTTACAGTGTTCATTTAGAGTTTTTTCATATATGACAACATATGGAAAAAAAAAATTAAAACAGTAATTCTATGTTTTGTACTTCATTCCCATGATAAGTGGCACCATTATTGCCTCGTAGTAACCAGTAGTAACCGGTTAACCAGAAAAACGAAGTCTCTCAAAGCTCATGACAATAAAAGGGGGGAAAGAAATCTAAGGAAAGGATCACCACTCTGTTCACTTGTTCTGCTGCCGGGGAAAAGAAGGAACTTGTCACTGGCAAAAGTCAGAAACCACTACTTCAAAAATGTGTGCACTCTGTATTTGAAACAGCTGTGTTGTATTTTGAAACAGCCAATAAAATTCAGTAAATACTGAAGCTGTCCGTTTCATTACTTTATATTCATGTAGGCTGATAAATTGGCTATACAAATGTCAATTAGATGGTATTCTGAATGAGAAATAAAGAAAAAAAAATCGATTATAATAATCATCCACTTATAGTGATATTTGACCCAGACAGACGTAATCACTACTGTACTTATATCCTTCTCCAGTTTCTTCATCTCCAACTGCAACTTCTTCATTTTAACTTTCAATGACCCTTGTAAATCGAACAGACATCCTGCGAAAGAGAAAATGTGTCAAAGAGTAGATGATTATGTAGCTGGTAATGATAAACTGGTAAGTTGGTTCTCCTAAGTTGTCTATACCATCATTTTAAACATACATCCGATATTATCTAGCCTACTGATAATATAGCCCTAGTCAGTGATCTGAATGTTCATTTATTAACAAATAAAGATAAAACCATAAATAGTCCAGGGTTTAAACTGTCAACCTTCTGGTTACAAATTCACTCGTCTAACCTTTAGGCCATCACTACCAACCATTTGTTTGTCAAGCCATCTCCCTCACCTTGTTGGCTGCCATCAGCAGGTTTGTTCCACTGCTGAGGAGAACAATGCTCTAGTTTTCTCTTCTTTTTGTCACATAGTATCTTCTTTTCAACAATGGACTGTCCTGGGCTGCTTATATACTCCGTGCACGTGCACACTGCAAGCTTATTCAAGCCTGGCTAGAGTTAACGTTGACTAGACACGGCTGAATTGTGTTAGTGGAACGGCTTGAGCTTCAAGTGAAAGTTAATGTTAATTCTAGCCAGGCTTTTTCAAGTAAGTGCAGCTTTCTTTAGCTGCGTTGATGGAATACCCCTCAGATTACTTTGCATTGCAGCTGCAGTACAGTATGTATATCTGTGCATGCTGTTGTTTTTGGCAAGAGAAACAATTTCTACCATGAGAATGAATGAATCTCATGGAAGAAGTTGAGGGATTTTAGTGGTGCACTTCATCAAAGTTGAAGGAAGAAAATGCATCACCAGGAAAAACGACAGGACATACAAACATAAACATGCATTACTGATGTGTCAGTGATATTCAACAGGCACACCAAGAAATGGAAATCATTTTCTTCACATTTGATTTTTGAACCAGGCCTCTGTTATGAAATGTGCTGAACAAATAACTGAACTACAAAAAAAATGTCACATCTGGAATGTCTGTAACAGAAAACATGGAAGTCTACACTCTGATCCTGTCTCATCCTTGGGTGTGTCATGGTCCCTGGTACTCTCTGTGTCCACTGCTTTTGTCTGGCATCTCTGAAAATGTAAATTAAAATAAATAAAATAGAAACAAGAAAAAAACATGTAAGCTGTAAAGATGTGAATAGCATACCTGGCAGTTGGTTTTACTGAATGTACAAAAATAAAAATAACATGGTAAGGACACGACTTGTTTAAATGTGTACATGATTAAATAAGGAATCCAAGCCTAACATGTGTCAAGACTATTTCTGTATTTCTAGTGGGTTTCCACATGACATGGGTACATTTAAATAAGTCCCATGCATGGCAGGGCTAAACTTGGACATTTATGGGTCTCAGCCAAAAATGTTTGAAAATCCATCTGGAGGACAAAGCTGAAGTAGTAAATCGTTTTCTGATTACAAAATTAGTGAATTCAGAGCTAACGATTAATGTGGAAGACTGGATACCAATGAAGGAATTGAACATGTACATGTTACATAACTGGAGGGAACAAAATGTGTTTGGCCATTGCCAAAATTGAAAAGGAAAAATATGCACTTTTGAAATTCAGAGTTTTTTAAATGTTCCTTTTTGTATTTTTCGTTCATTAACACACATCAGAGGAAAAGAGGACGGAGTGTGATATTTATTCACACAGCCCACCTTTATTTTCCATTTCTGCAGAGGTGCCTATATCATTTCAATGGCATTCAGTGATGTCTATAATATAATGTCTTTGTGTTTCCAGCTGCACATGTCTGAGTTCTATTTTTTTCCTCCTGTCTGTCATAGATCTGTTTATAGTGCTGAGTGAACTTAAAAATTCCCCACAAAGAAATCTGACATATATGTGATCATTTTCCTTGTGACCGCAGTCTGAACTATCTGTACTTGATGATATAAATTATCAGGTGAGTGGGATACAGTCTGTGACAGCTGTAGGGAAAGAGACACTGGGAATCATTCCAGATATATGACAACATTTCACATCAGACTTACACTGTTTCGTCTAAACAAGGAACATATAATTCTACCCTGAAGGCTCAGAAGAAGCAGTCTGGAAATGTCTGGAAGAAATCAAAAATCAAACAAACTGAAACTTCTCCCACAACTTAAACTTTTAGCTCTGGATATTGTCTGTTCTAGTTTTTAGCCATGCTAGCAGCATGTCGATCAGCTGGTCAGAGCACCACTTTTGTCCAGACTAAAGTATCTCAACATCTGTTCGGTGGATTGCCATGAAATGGCAACTGACATTGATGGTTCCCACAGAATGAGTCCTGCTGTGCTCCTCTAGCACCACCATTACTTTGACGTTTGTGGTTTTGAGTGAAATGTGGTAACAACTATTGGATGGACTGTCATGAATTTTGCTACACACATTCCGGTCCTCCTCAGCATGAATTGTGATCACTTTGGTGATCCCATAACTTTTCATATAGCACCATCATTGTGAACTTGCTAGTTAGCTTACAAATGTTGGAAATGGGAAAGAAAAGCTATCTCTGTACTTGATATTGTTTCTTTTTTCATCCAACTACCAATAAGAAAGCAACCAAGCGTGTTTTCAACATGTCACAGTACTCCCTTAAAGCTGCATTAATTGTTTCTTTTGGCCACTTGGGGACAGAGGAACTCCGAAACAAGGTGACTGTTATCACCTAAATGTCATGGCTAACATTATCAAATTATTGTCCATTTACACATCCAGTGGATGTGGAACAACGTTAGCATTAATATTGAGTCATGTTTCTGGTAACATATTGAATGCCAGTCCAATATTCATTCTCCTTTCAGCTCTGGTTTGCTCTACATCAGTTCCTATGAAAAATATCTGGCTTTTTAAAATTTCTTCACCAGGCTGGATAGGGAGTGCACAACGGGTTTAACAGCTGTTGGGGTTTTTTTGCTGAAAACAGCTGCTACTGGAAAGTGGACTTAACCAAACACAGTTGGGGATAAGACTCTGTGGGTTCACCACCTTTCACAATACAACATGCTCATTTGATTAATAGACATGTATATAGTTTTAGTTAGGGGTTTTGAGATGAGATTTCTACCTCTACCACAATACAATAAAGATGAACAGAGTTTTGTATGTGATGTTTATTTCCACAAAAAGCATCAACTGACTCTGCTGTTTCTGGTTGGTTTTCTTATCTAACTATTCAATGCTGTGTGTAACACAAAATAAATTCCATTCATCAATATTGTAGGCAGAAATCTCAAAAAGGCACATAAAACCAAAAAATATCTGTGCTAATAGTAAGTGGGAAAATGTTTTGTGGTAACAGGAGTGAACCAACCTTATAAAAAGTATTTGCAGGCAGGTAAATGGCAATTATTCAGAATGATTATCCATTATGATGGTCTTTCCTAAATCTAGTTCCAGAGCAGCAAAGATGAGATATAAGATTTTCCAACAAAGGCTTTGTAGATTAAAAAAGAAAGAAAGAAAGAAAGAAAGAAAGAAAGAAAGAAAATTTGTGGTTATTGGTTAAAGAACTTGTCTTGGTTATAACTTGGTTCAGACTTGCTAAAAAGTATTTTCAGACTTTTTAGCAAGTCTGAAAATACTCTTTATCACTTTGCTAAGCGTGTCAGGGCTCACCCTGTTTTATGACAGAATACAGACTGGTTTTATGTCCAAGTAGTTTTATGTCTGTTGCCTGGTGTCAGCAGCAGGATGGACCTGACAGCTTCGGGTCTAGGCTGGTCTATTTTAAGGAACCAGCTAATCAACAACATTACCAAATGCATGTAGACAAAACTCCAGAGAGGTATCACTTGTAGAAGTTTTAACTGTAAAGAAAAAATAGGGTTGCACACTCTTGATCCCAATGTGAAAATGATTTTATCCCTCTAATGTCTTTTTGCCAATGTTTCCATCAAGGCATAACAGAGAGAAAAATGTTAGGATGTACATAGGTTTGGGAACAGGTGTTCACAATCACAAAGGGAGTTCAAAAAATAAGTTTCTTACAGATTATATGGAAGATTGGAAACACCCTCTATACAATAGCCTGAAAAATACCATACCTGTTTCCAAACCTACTCTTCAATGTCAGATTCAATTTAGGTCCTCGAGTTCAACAGAACCTATTTCATAGAGTTGGATGGGAGAAGTCATACCTCTCATAGTGCAGAGAATGTTTGCTGTCTCAACCACAAA
Organism: Thunnus maccoyii; assembly: GCF_910596095.1. Classification (NCBI taxonomy): domain Eukaryota; kingdom Metazoa; phylum Chordata; class Actinopteri; order Scombriformes; family Scombridae; genus Thunnus; species Thunnus maccoyii. The sequence continues at coordinate 3,647,868 of NC_056535.1, read as the reverse complement.
ATCCACCCTCATGTTTCTGTAACTTTTATACCAGTTTAAAGCAGGACAACTTACTGAATGAAGCAAGACATTAGAATATTGTTAACATGGGACTATTGTAAGATTGCATCTGGTAAAAGTTTCAGTTTATATGTACAATATATATACTACATATAATGTATATAGAGGAACTCCACTGATTTTACACATTGAAGTGTGTTTCCAGGAGTTGGGGAATACTACTGCATATCTGAAAAAAGTAGTATAAAGGCTTTTGTGCCTCCAGAGGCAGAGTTGAATTTTCACTGAGGATCAAATACAGTTTCAGAGCAACTGAATTCAATTTCATAATTTTACATTCAGTTTCAAGCTTATTTGAATTGAGTTCCAAACTAATAAATTCAATTTCAAATGACGCTATTCAGATTCAGTTTTCAATGCAATTATTCAAGTTAAATACAAATTCAAATTATGTGATTCAAAATCAGTTTTTTAATGCAATTATTCAAGTTGGGCAATTCAAAATCATATAGAAATGGTTCAAATTCAGTTTCTACTGATATATATTTCTGCCCATAAAGTGTATAACATATTTATTTACATTTATAGTGAGGAATTCAGATAAATTGCGTGAGAAATTGTGAACATATGTTTTTGTTTGTTTAAAAAAAAATACACCCACAAGAATTTTCTCACCCTCAATAAAGATTCACCTTCCAAGAAAAGTTAAGAAGCCTTGGCAGTCCTGCCACCACAATGGAACACGCACAAATATAATGAAAAGGTTCTTTTTCTCTTGTGTGCTTTTAGTGCTGAAAACACTCAAATCTGCAGTCAGAAAAGATGATGGTAATTTATTTTGACTTGTGTGGTATATCACCGTCAATACATCATTATCATTCCCCGAGCAGAACACTAGCCCCAAGGGACCGCAGCCTGGTATCATCACACCATCTTGTATGACATCCAAACACTTGAGGTTGTGGCTCTGCCGTCATGATGAGTGATGACTCTCACAGAGCAAAGAGAGGTGAGCGAGAGATCTTTTACAAATCTCTGGGGTTGTAATAAATCTCTGCACTGCTCTCTTATAACATACAGACATCAGTCAGTTGGTGCATTATAATCAACACCAGTAGCCTTTGTTTTGGACAGATGAACTGTAAAAGTGTAAAAACAGAGGAGCAGATGACAAGTTAAGGACAGAAATGATAGCTTTGTTCAATGAAAACTTTACACAATGAAAAGTCTGGTTGCTGTCAGGCATCCAAATCATTTTATGAAACTCAGGGAGAGGATTTTGAAATAGTTAAATAAGAAAGCATCTGGCTGAAAGTTAAAATTTCACGGGCAGTAAACACCGTCTTTGAAGTGTATATCCCGACTCACCATCCTGACCTCTGTACCCTCATGTTCCACATTGGTATGTCAGTGTCAAAAGTCCTTCCTGCCCCATATAATCCTCTCCTATTCACCTTTTTTGTGCATGGAGCACATTTCAGCACTTTTCCAAAGATTCTGCTGCTTTGAGCCTGGAGTTGAGGATTCAACTTTCAGATGCTGTCAAAATTGGTCCTCTTGGTTTCCAAATCAAGTAAGTAAGCAGGTTATTGTTGGCTTTCTGCCTTAACCTGATACCACCATCATGTAAAACTGAACCCTGGTTTCAGTGTGGTAGGGGATTAGAGAAATTTCATAGTTTTCCCAGCTCCCTCATCTCTCCTGGATAAAAGTAGACTTCTCGTTTATGTATCCACATAACAAGGTTTCCAACATGTGCACGACACAGATTTCAGGGAAAGTATTGCAGCAGTGAGGCGCAATGAAAGAAGAGATTATCACACATAGATGTATTCTTATACTCAAAATAACTGAAAGAGTAGGTTGACATTTTTAAGTCTCATCCAAGCGGCAACTACCACGTCTTGAGACTGAAGCCAATATGGAAGTACCTCAAAGTGCCACCAACAGCCACTAGATGCTCCAACTGATTCCCATTCAAAAAGCATCAACTTCTCTCAAGAAATAATATTAGTTATTTTTTTCAATGAGTCATTATGGTCTCAGCTGCTAAATTCAGGCCCTCTAATAAGTGTGCTGTTGGTCATTTTGGAAATGATTGCTCAATTAATAAGATTTGAAGACTTATAGTAGCTTTGATGTCTATCGTGTGGGTGTTGATTGACAGCAGTGATTGACAGTTGGCTCACCTGCTGCTCTGCCCGGCTCCAGGATTCATACTGAGTCAGACTATTGTTGTAATATTTTGGTAAGTTTAATGTTACTTGATAACAATACCTGCAGTGTTAGCATAATTTAACTAAAGTAGCTAACGTTAGCCCCAGTTTGCTTGGGTCCGAGGTAGCAGGGCGTGATTCCAGAGCATGAAAGGCAACAGCCTGCACTCCTTATTTGGAAGCTCCTGGCTACAAACGGAAAAGATGGTGCCGACCATAAGCCGCAACTCTGGGCTTCAAACTGTCACACCTCGCTATATCCATCTTTATATACAGTCTGTGGTCTCATCTTAAAACAAGACTTTCATGTCTGGTGTCATTTAATCAAGCCAATAAACTCAAATATCCTTGCAAATTACCTATTGAATCTGAGCATGGTTATAGTCTCACCCTGCTCTTGAAATTCAGCAAAACTCTCCTCGATCAGTATGTTGACATGCACACAAGAAATTTGACTATTTTAAATAGTCAACTGCACAGCTATGAAAATAGACTTATTTAGGAAGGGATGACTTCACACTGAGTATGGACTGAAGAAATGAGTACTGTGACAAAAAATTGTTTTTCGATGTACGTATGGCAATGTAAGTATTCAAGACAGACAAGATAAAGTGTAAACCTAACATTAAATTCTAATTAAAGTCAGAGTAAAACAGACATTAATTGGCCTTTGTAAGTGTAAATAAGCCACTTTCCATATCTGAACACACACGTACCGTAAGAAAAACCTGATAAGACAGATTTCGACTGATCTATTGCATATCGTATATGCAGATTTTACAGTAACCACATTACTACAGTTCATGTTACGTACTGATCAATGAGAGGAAAGCTAAGCTGAGTTCCAAGAACATGGTTGGACTTGTACCATGTTCAGTTTCAGTGGATAATTTGCAGGAGAGTTTGAGTTTATTGGCTTGGTTACCTGACACGGGTGTCAGCTAATTTCATTTAGTATGTATCCTGTGAGACTAACAGGATCTCTATTGGATTCATAAACCTTGAACAACAACCAAAAAATACTTAATCAGATTGCTCTAAGGAAAAATAACCAGCTGCTCTTTCCTATCCAGGCAACTCCTGAGAGAGTGAAAATGTGCATGAAAGGTGAATTCAATAGACCTCATGCTGTCTTGTGTATTTCTCTCTGATTTGTTCTGGTTATTATCTTGTTATTTATACCGCATTTTGCAGAGCAAAGTCTGACAGAGGAGGTCAGTGTCTGTGTAATGTCGCTTAGTGATGTTTGAAAGACACTGCTGGTTAGATTTCATGACCCGTTGCTTGTTTTACATTTTACATTGGCATTCTTGTTGTGCCAGAAGATACACAACCAATTTATTATTCATTCCTTCCGAGGAGTCAGCATTTCTGTGTTGAGTTAAAGTGCCGCAAATCACTGCAGCTGGCATGAGTTGAAACAATATTAATACAAGAAAGATGGAAACCAAAGTCTGTGACCCATTCTTCTTCTTTGTATTTTTATTTTTTGCTTCAAGCTCTGCACAGCAGCCTGTGAGGTGAAGACCTCACAGGAGACTGCAGCTCCCCTCACTCTGCACACAGCTTTCAAATGACGTTGGCCTCAGAAATATGACCCCACGATGGTCTTTACAATACAAGCCTCTAACTGGTGGAGAGACAAGAAGGGAAGTCAGAGGGAGGCAGAGATACCCACTTATCTCTCACAACATTTGAGCTGAATATTGTATTGAGTGGCATTACTGTATGTTATTCGGTCCAGCTCTGTCAAATGTGCCTTCCAACACAAGACAAGACTTCCTAAACTGTTAGGAAGTCATCCAGCCAGACTGATATAAGCGTCTACAATTTCGAATGCACGCTGTGTGCTTTATGCACATGGCACAGCATTTTTGTGTAGGGAGGATATAATGATAACTAATATTCTTTTTTTCACATCAGACCTTTAAGATATTACAAACAGATTCCAACTTTATCCAGTGAAATGATTTCGAATAAAGCAGCCATCCTTAGGATGAGTCCTGACCACCATCTGAGCAATGAGAACATTTTGTTTCCTCTAGACAATTAAAATGCTTTTTTTCTGTCCTGTCAAGTTTATTATTACAGGGAGTTTTCAGTTTTGATGCTTAAATGCATTGTTGCATAATATTTGCAGCAATATTTGTGGCTTTACATTGAATGCACCCTCTTTAATCATTAAATCAAATAATCAAAAATATAGCAACAGATAGTAATAATGCTAACACATTACCCTTAGTTACTTTGTTTTGTCTTATTGCTCAGATGGGCCAGAATACTGCACACAGACAGGAATAAATCTTGATCTAAATCATTAATTCAGCCACTAAAAAGATATTCTCTGCCATTAATAGCATATTATTGGTGTAAAATTTGAGGTGTATAATTGCATTATGGTATTTAACAGTACTTGTGAACCTTTTTTCTGAAAAAAATACACTGGGGTATTTAAAAGGTCAGTTCAAACCAATTATTATAAACAAAAAATTCTCTCGTAGCTCTAGAGGTATCTCTTCATGGTGTCTCTGAGATTTCTGCCTCTACCCCAATATGATGGAGGTGAATGAATTTTCACTTGTGCCGTCACAGTATTGAAAAAGCATTTAAAAATCTTTGATCGTGTTGCCTAATTGTGACTTAACAATATGTCCCCCAAGATCCTTGAGATCTTTCATTCTTATGAAAGTGCTGGGATGAAGGGCATTTGGACTATGTGTCCTCCACCCTGATGATAGCTTCATAAATTGTGTATCATATTCTCAGATATTCTCTTTAGCTGTGACTTTGGTAGGATTGCCGCTACAAACATTCCTGTAGATAAGCTATATATTCCTGCAGGTTTGATTTGTTTTCATTCATTGCAAAAACGCAATTTCCTTCACTAATCCATGTTTCCCATTCTTCTTTGTCATATTCTAGCTCCTTCACTTTGGTATGCCATACACAGTGGGATCTCAATGTAAACTACAGGTCTATCTGTATATGGGGCCCAGTGAGAGCTTTCTATCACCTACTTCGTTTGACTAATGCAAAGATGTCAGGCGCACAAGATCACATGGTCATTGTTTTATAAGTCATGTTTGAAGTTGAAGAGTGCATAGAGACCAGACCAGACTGCCGTGTCTCTAAAGGAACTCATTTGTCTGTCAAAGACAATCATCATATGTGAGGCAGAATGCAGGAAGCTGCGGTCTCCTGAGCAATGAGTATGCTGTATGTGTTCTCTGAGCTCTCGATGTCAATGTATTTCTTTTTCTTTACATTTAAGACTTAAACAGTGTATTTTTCCACAAGGGAGGGTCAGACATAGTTCAGCACCAAAAGGTCAATGTGTAGCATGTGCAGGATTAATGAATTTATCCTCCCATACAGGTGCTCAGAATGCTTAATGTTAGCTTAACATACTGGGGAAAACGTCATGACATACTCTACATCACATAAATTGTTGAAACTAAGCACAAAGGAGTATTTTACAGCCTTTTCACACCTGACTGTCCGAACCAAGGTTCATGGTTTTGTTACATTGTATACATCTGATCTGGTTAGTTTTGGTTTCATATTGCAATTATATGAGCACACTAAAGATCTTTACATGACATACCTACGTCTTGTCGTCATCACCTACGTGGGCTGCGTGTACTTGACATTGATTGGTTTGTAGACGGGCGTGTGTCTGACGCCGGCGGGTAGCCTTCTATCACTGTTTGAATTAATGGAGAAAAATGAGCAAACAGGTTCATTTCGTTGCCATTCTATTATATTATTATACTATACAAACTACAGTTTCTTTATCTTCAGGTGGCATTGCTCACCCATCCTATCATATCTTTTTTCTCATCTTCTCCAAACATAGATTGAAAGTGTTGGCATTTTTTTCCTGTTGACTTTTTATAATGTCATCAGACCTTATTTCAATTAAAAACTTGGTCTCCTCCTCTCAACCTGTGCTTCCGTGGCTCATTTTTCCTTTTTCCGGTTCTGACGATAGCCAGCCAGAACTTCCTGTAATTGGTCCAAATGTCCGAACCATCCAAAAATTGTTTTCACACTAGAAACAAACCGAACTATGGTTCAGTTTGATCCTGACCAAGACCACCTCTTTTCGCCGGACCAAGGTTTGGCTATTTGGTCCAGATGGTGGACCCGGGGAGGTTTCACACCTGTAGTTTTGGTTCAGATCAAACTGAAAAGTCTGAAAGTCCAGACCAAATGAGGTAGGTGTGAAAGGGCCCTTAGTCATAGTGATAAAAGGTCAAAAAGGTGTATGCTGTGTAAAAGTTTGTGTGTTTGTTTTTTTCTGAGCGCCATCTGCTTTTTTCAGTTGTTCCCAATGAGGAGAGAGTGTATGTGTAAGCATGTGGCCACCTAAAGAAAAGTGTCACACCCAGCGTCTTTTGTCAGAAGGCTTCTAGTTGAAAATTTCTGAACTTTTCAGAAAGGTGCTGGTGTCGTCACTGTCGCTCCTTTTCAGGCAACCAATCATATATTAGATGAGGCGAGGCTCATCACCCTGCTGACCAAGAAAATGGAGGTGCTGGTGAGTGTTGTCATAGAAATTGTCAAGATGTTGTAGAAACAAAATCCAATATATCCCACAGCCTCTTCATACAGTGTCAGTTGTCTCCTCTCTCTACAGAATACATTGTTATTTGTCACTATTGTCAGACAACAGTGGTGGGTAGTAACCACTTTACATAGGTTACTGGTACTTTAAGTATTTCCATTTTAGAAGATAATTTAAAATCTTAGGTAATTTAGAATTTTACTCCACTGCATTTATCTGATAGCTGTAATAATGAATTAATGCTGCTTTGCAGATAATACTTTAAACCTGCTAACATAAGCTCATAAAATGCATTTCATTGCTAGAGTTTAAACTACCAGCTGCAGCCTACATGAAGTAGTCACTGTCACAAAAAACATTTTTCTGCTTTTTAAAAGAAGAGTCCTAAAGCCAGAAAACTGACTAAAGCTTCTGTGGAGATACATGTTTAAGATACATATCGGAGCAAGTTGGTGCACGTTCACCCATATGCAGCCTACAGCAGCTGCATAGTTCCAGCTTGTAAAGTAATGTCAGTTACATTAGATAACATTAGCCACGATAAGCTACAAATCATATCAGACCAAATGTGTAAAGGTAAAGTAAAGTAAAGGTGTGTTTTGCTGCTTAAGAATTCAGCCTTTGTAATGTGTTATTCATTGGTCTTGCTTTAAATACATTTTGCTGCTAATACATATTTGCACTTGTGTATCAAATGCCTAATCAAATCTAATATCTTCTAAAGATCAGAAATGCATATTTTTACTTTGTCTACTTGAAGCCACACCAGCCTGTTACAGCCTGATGACACACCAGGATATTTCAAAATTGCCAGATTTCAAAAATCTGCATTTTAAAAGTGGTGTAGCCGACAACACGTGTATGTTTGCAGTTTATACATACAGTATACAGTAGTACATATACTGTATACATATACTGTATACAGACATATACTGTATACATATACTGTATACAGACATATACTGTATACATATACTGTATACAGTATATGTACCGCAGCATATCTGTGTATCTGCATACATATGTAATATAAGCTACAATAAAATTTCAAAAGCTTAAAAATGAAAAATAAAGTTTTCTACAGATATGTTGAAGATCCTTTCCGCATTAAAACAAGATATTTTTCATGTTATTTTTCTTGTCATCACTACATACCAAATTATTCTGTTTAACAAGAAACTTTTCTTGTTAGAACAACATTAATTTATGTTGTTACATCACAAAATGTTCTCGTTATTACAAAAAATCAGTATATCTCATTTGTAAAACTGGAAACATGACATGATTCTCATTACAATAACATACTGACTTATCTTATTAAAACAAGAAACTTTCTTGTAATAACATGATAAGCGGGTATGTTCATATGCTGGACACTTTAAACAAGAAATGCTGACTTTGCAATCTGTCTTTTGATATGAGAAAGACAATTTTATTCATCCCCTCCAGTAATGTTTTAAGACATATAAATATACTCCGCTTTGAATAATAACCTGTGCCTCATGTTTTTTCCACAAAAAAAGTTAAATTACTTTTCACAAATTCCTAAATTTACATCTACTCCTTCCTCATTGAAAAATACAGAATCTATGAACATATGAATATGTAAACATTTTTCAGTTTAAGTGCTGAATGAAAGATGTCTCCTACTTCACTGAAAAGTCCATTCTCAGTGTCTGTACACTGGAGACTTCAAGTTTTCTCATCAAGTTGTTGATTAAACTGAGATTAAAGGTGAGCACAGAGAAACTTTTCCCCTTTCAGCAGATGAATGCGGAAACAAACTCTGCACATGTTCTGCACAGTGAAGCTCAAACATTCAAGAGAACAATACGCAAAACACATTTGTGACTGGAGGGACTTTAAATATTTTGCATTGTATGGCTCGTACTTTCTAAACATAGTGGCAGAACATGACTTAACATAAGAAAACTACACTCAACCTGATTTGAAATAATAAGACAAACTAAAAAAAAATAAATAAATAAAAAGAATTCACTCAAAAAAAAATAAAAAATAAATAAACATGTCAACCCTTATGTATATTGTGAGCCTGGGATATACATCAATAAGCCTGCTACTAGTAAATTAGGCATGTGTCAGACAAACAGTTACAAAATACAGACTATGCACACACAGGAAATTTCCATAAGTATATTTCAGGGAGGAGTTGCATAAGGACCCTGTAAACCATTCAAAGTTTTGTTTTCACAAGTGGAAAGTGATTGCAGATGTCGCACCTTGTTCACCCTGTCAAGGGATGCAGGCTGGAGGTGAACAGCAGGAGCGAGGACCAGTTTCTCTCTCTGACCTGACTGGACGCTGAGGGAGAAGCTTTCTCAGCGGAAACATTTCCCACCCAACACAGGACAGCACGCAGGCCAAGAGGAGACTGCTAGTGTCCAGAGACTGAAAAGTTTGTATTCATTCTTGCCGAAAAGTCATGACATTTGGCGTAGTCTGCTGGCAACATCAAAATAGCTTAATTCCTCCAGTGTTTAGTCAATATGAACAAAACACACTCCGTGCTGGGGTCGAATTTGTCATCATCTCATCTTGTCTTGTAGGTGGTCTGTTTCATGACGATCATCAGTCATCACCTCTCATACCAACGTAGTTAAAGGCAGTTGCTTGTATGATGTAAAACTTTAAAAGCCTCTATCTTAATGCAGAGAGAACACAACTTTGATGTGAGCAGGAGTTAAACCACAGCAGCTGGAACTGGATTTGACAGCTTTACAGAGATTTTGGGAGTATTTGGCCTGGGTTGATCTTCAGGTTGCTTTACACGCCTGTGGGAGGAGGTAAAGCCAGACATATTCATAAACTTGCCGCAGAACATTGTATCTGCTGTTCATCATGTGAAGTCCACAGCAATGTTAGCGCCTCACTGAGTTTGTTGTGAAAATGTGAGAGACAGGTATGACATGCAACACAGTTTAACACCAGGGATGGTACGTTTATATGGTATGCATCTCAACCAAATGGCCTACAGGGTGCCTCGGAGTGTGATTAGTTTTGCAGGTATTTGGTCATAAACTAAAGAATTTGACATATTGAAATTTTGCGGCTGTGGTTCAGGAGGTAGAGCGGGTCGTCCACTAATCAGAAGATCGGCAGTTCGATTCCCGGCCCCTCCAGTCCGCATGTCAATGTGTCCTTGGGAAAGATACTTAACCTCGAGTTGCTCCTGATGGCTGTGCCATCAGTGTGTGGATGTGTATGAATGATTAGATTTCCACCGATGGGCAGGTTGGGACCTTGTATAGTAGCCCCTGTACCATTCAGTGTATGAATGTGTGTGAACGAGTGAATGTGATTCGTAGTGTAAAAGTGCTTTGAGAGGTCGGAAGACCAGAAAGGCGCTATACAAGTACAGCCCATTTACCATTTACCATTTACCATTTAAAAAGTCCAGGGGGTCCAGTAACTGACGACTAAAACCTGTAGTGTGGGTACATTTAAAGTGTAGTAACAGACAAGTTAATCCCTGAATCTTGCCCTTACATGTTTACCTATCCTGTATTTATGTTGGTTCTTAACTTTTTGTATTTCCTTTAAAAAAAAATTCTGTTCTTTTTCAATTTAATGTGTTTAATATATTATATAAAGCACCTTGAATTGCCCTTGGGTGCTATACAAATAAAGTTATGTGAGTGGCGGAAGAAGTGCTCAGATGTTTTACTTTTACTAAAAAGTCCAATACAACAGTGTAGAAATACTCTGTTGCAAGTAAAAATCCTGCATTCAAAATTTTACTCCAGTAGATGTAAAAGTATATGTACTTATGATAAAGGTGGGGCTAATTTTAACAACTTTAAATGCTGCTGGGTAGGTTAATCTATAATAATACATCAGAATGTATTTATTGATTATATTTTGCAATCTGTAACTAGTAACTAAAACAAATTCAGTAAAAAGAACAATATTTCCCTCTGAAATGTAGTAGAGTAGAAACAGTAAGTAGCATAAAATAGAAATACTCAAGTACAAGTACCTCAAAATTGTATTTAAATTCTATGGTTGAGTAAATGTACTTAGTTACTTTCCACACACTTTGACACCCCTGTCTCTTTTTTCTAACATGGTTACAAGGGTTACAGGCTCAGATAACACCTTGCTTGTGGTTCATCTTAGAGGTGCTGGATGGGGTTGAGGTCAGGACTCGGTGCAGGCCAGTAATGTAATTCCACACCAAAGTGAGGAAACCATTTCTGTATGGAGCTGGCTTTGTGCATGAGAACATGTCATGTTGAAACAGGAAAGTGTCCTCCTCAAACTGTTGCTACAAAATTAGAAGCCAACTATTGTCTAAAATCATCTGTCTCAGAGCATCATTTCTCCTCTACCAACAGTTGGCACTACAAATTCAGGCTAGTAGCCTTCTCCTGGCATCTGCCAAACCCAACACCCCAGCCAATGCCTGACATCGTGCTAGGTCATCTTAGGTTTCTGTGCCACTGCTTGGCACTAGAAACTGATGCCACAAAGACCTGAATGAACAGTTCTTGTGCTGAAGTTTCTTTCTGAGGTAGTTTGGAAGTGAAAGTAGACACCGAAGGCAAATGATTTTCTGTTCTGTTCTCTATTTAAGGGAATGAGAAAATATGTCCAAACTTTTGACTGGTACTTTTGGACGGTTCCGCACCTCACGATTTAAATCCAATGCAGGAATTAGTGATTCCTTTAGGTAGCACGGCAGATAGTAAGGGTGTGGAGGTCGTGGTGGTGGATGGGAATGTAGCATATCTGACTTTCATGCAGGAGCCCACAGTTCACACCCTTTCACAGACTTGCAATTAGAGCCACGATTTCTCCTGAACCTTAACAGAGTGTTTTGGTTGCCTAATCCTAACCATACCCTAGTTCCATGTGCAGATATTGGAGAAAGCGAGAATTTGAGAAAACATTGTCATTGGACATAAAAAAAACATTGTCATTGGACATAAAAAAACATTGGCATTGAACATAATCCATAGTTTGTCATGGAGGTTGCATGCTGGATTTTAGACAGTTGCTGATAAATGTGTGAGGCTGCAGCAGCTGAACCCACTGATTACAAAGTGGTGTCCACATACACAACTGTTATTCAGTTTTATGTGTTGATATTTTGTGATGTCCAACCCAGCACAATGGAGGTGAATGGAATTTAATTTATGCTGCCTAAAAACAAATGATTTCATCACAGGACTCAACAGCAACATGTCTTTGCAGATATCATTATTATTATTATTATCATTATTATTATTATTATTATTATTATTATTATTATTATTATTATTATTATTATTATTATTATTAACCAGACTCCTTGTTCCTCCCTTGTGTCCATATATGGTTTAATCTCAAAAATTTCAAGGTCTGTTTGAAGGGAGGAAATGAAAAACAGGGGGAAGGTAACGATAGCTGAGAGAGGTTTTCAGAGTAAGACCTGTCTTACTGCCTCTCAGGAGAAATAATACGGTTTCTTTGCAAGGACTACAAACATTATTAGAGAGCATTACTCGCCCCAACATCAGACATTCCATCAGAGCAATGGAGCCGAAGCTTCATGCCAAACTTGGCCGGAAGGGGTACGCAAAAAAATAACAGGATACAATTACAGGTTATTTGAACGTTTAGTCAATGATATATGTTATTAGAAGATAAGATAAAATGAATGAATTATCCCTATGAGGCAGTTTGGTTGTTGCAACAGCAAACGGTGAAGCAAAGATTGGAAATAAGAGAGAAGTGAAATTTTAGACTTAACCAAAACAACAGCCATAAATCAATGTACTTGTACGTATTACAAGAAAAATATACCAAGGTTACATAAGGAGATTTGGAGTTATCCCATAAAATATTGTACACTTTGTATGGCATGAACTGTAAAGGGAATATGCTGTATGTAACGCATAATAACAGGACAAATATTGAACTGAGTGATTCCTGTCCTGTAGATACGTTCAGAGCTTTAGCAACAGACAGTGCAGGTATCAGCATCTTCCTGACTAGAGACCTGGGTTGTTTAAGCAGAAGGTGTTGTATTACACAGCTTTTCATCATCCTATTTTAGCTTGGAGCTGGACAGGTTGTTTGTGTAACTGTGCTGGAAACTGCTGAAAAGGTCAGAAGGTTAGTCAGAAGGAGACTGCTCCTAAAGGCCACCTACAAAATGAGGACATCAGTAAAAGACACTAAAAAAAGTAGCAAACAGTACGAGTGACGGGTTGTTATGGGACTGTTTTTGATTTAAATGTCACACGAGCAGTGTGGTTTTATTTCAGCTGTCAAAAGGCTGCAGGAATGCCAGAGAATCTGAAGAACGTACCGCATACACACACACACACACACTCGCACACAACACTGGCCTGTAAACAAGAAGCCCTGCAGACTCAGGTGGCTTTAAATGCAGATCAAATTACTTCTCATTAGTTACTATATTAAACTTCACTGCATCAGGTAACACTGACTTACAACTCTGTTTCTCGTACGTTGGTTAGTCTTCACTACTCATTTAGAAATAATATCAGTCAATTCACCCACATCACAATGACAAGAACTTGGATTTCCTCTCAAGAGCTATGACAATATGAGGTTGTATAGGTAGAAAATAGTGTCTACAGTCACTTATGAGCTCAGCTGAGACTCAAATAATCTTGGTTCAGTGTTTATAGGAACAGATAACAGAGTCTTGGTTATGTTGCAATCTTGTCTCTAAATATTTGAATGTGAATATGGTGTTGGGTGATTTTATTTTAATCAATGTGATGACAGATTTGTATTGTATATGGAATATTGTTTGGACCTAATGTTTTTATTTGATCATGTAAGGTTATTTTATATAATTGTATTGTGATATTTAAGTCAATACACTAACTGGATTATCAGAAGTAACTGTTTAACATTGAGAACATTGCGGTTGATTTTACAAAAGTAATTCTTTGTTGTTGTGAGCACAACAAACTCTAAATTCCATTCACCTCCTTTGTACTGACATGTTGGCAGAAGGATGTGTGGTGTGCATTTGTGGGTACAAGTGCTAATACAAGTTCATTTGTTCTGGTTCTAATATCAAAACAACATTTTTTTTCCCAATACAAATGTTGTCTGAACACTAGCAGGCTTAAGGTTTCCATCCACTGCTGTTATATTATAGTTTGGTCGTCAAGATAAACAGCTGGTGGTGCCAATATTCCAGCCAAGCGGTCATGAAACCATTGCAGAAGAAGAGGGCAAAACAAGAAGATGTAATTAAAATGTATGTATTTATGTTGTTTGTACGTATGCATGTTTCATGTATCAATTTGGAGAAGGACTAGATGTAACTTTAAGGATTTTACAGTGGTAATTATTCTTTTTTTCTAGAAAGACCATATCAGACACATATTATTGTTCCAAGCAGAGTATTTTTATATGTCTTAATACATGTCTGGAGGGGATCTTTAATGCTTCATGTAGACCTACGTCATCATTGTTTGTTAAGTCTGTTATGTTACATTTATCAATAAGTGTAAAAATACAATATTTCAAGATTCTTTTACATTTTTGGCATTTCCACTTGGGTTTTTATGTGCAAATTGAAATGCACATAAACCTGTGAGTGGAAATGCACCTACTGTCTGAATCTGATCAGATGCCAGCATTCAGTTCTTGACAGCTCAACACTCATTTCTGTAGGCATCTTAAAAGTAAATACCAGCCCCAAGCAGAAGTGTCATTAGCAGAGATGGCACTGGGTGTGAGAGGGAAAAAATGCTTTTTTCTGGTTTGGGTGTACAGACCGTTCATACCTTATGCAGGAACAAATTTGGACTGACATTAATGGGAACAGCAAGATATATAACACTCTCTACTTCTTACTTTACACCCTCTCAATGACTAATGAGTACTGAGTACTCCTCCACTCAACTTGCACACATGTGAAATCGGACCCTCTACTTATTTCCTAAAGATTTGTCTTCTTAATACTTTTCCTCTGCAACTCTGCAACAGTGCATACTCTGAGGTTTCTACTCTCATAAACCGCCTATAACTTACAGTAAATCATTACTCCATCTCTGCATATTGAGATGACTGACAGATAAATTAGGTCTTTTCTCTAGAAGGTCATTAAACAATTCAGTCTTGCAGCTGGAAGGAACCATAGCCACACACACACACATATACACTGATAACATGCCAAGGAAAACTCCAAAACTCTCTATACGGGTAGTTTAGAGTCTGTATTTTTGAAATGAATAGCATATAAAGAGTGACAGCTGTTGGATGTGTTTATTACACAGCTTGTTAATCCAACTGTTGCAGCAATATCCCTGCTTTCTGGCACATATAAGGGCATCTGACCTTCAAACTGAGATTAATATGTCAATACAGCTAAAGCACAATGAGAGCCGTATTAGCCACTGATACATCTTCACACTGTCAAACCCACGACAATTACACATATTTTATGGGTTTATTTTCATTCCTCTTGGGCGTGAATAATTCTGCTCTTGTAGTCTAGTGGAGGCAAAGTAGCTCATTGTATCATCAATCATCAGTTTATGTCTTGATTTGTAGTTTCACAAGTGGAGGACAAATGCTGAGTGTCACTTTTCTTAACATAGCAGCAGTGTTGCGTGTCTTGTTTGTGATAATTGTCCAACATTTGAGACAATCAGCAGGTTCCCATCCTTTGACTCATAAATTCATCATTCAGAGCTTGTTCCAGGTCTGAGAGGGGTTGCACGCAAGCATAGTCTGAGGAGACAGTGAAGCGAAACCACCAACACCTCCCCACACACACACACACACACACACACACACACACACACACACACACACACACAAACAATCCTACTCTGTGACAGTCATTGTCCCTCCCTTTCTCTCGTTGCCTGAGGCTATTCATGTCTTCTCATGCTCTATGGTATGTCAGACTGAGGAAACTAAACCACAATACACCTATTTACAGTTTATTTCCCCTAAGGGCAGCACACCAGTTGTTTATCACTCAGATAGTGACTACAGATGTATGGTATGTCTCATCTAAAAAATAAATTTTTTTTTAAAAAAAACACAGAGGCAACAAAGACACATACTGAATGCATTCTCTGGCTGTATAAAAAATAATAAACATATTTCATACATTTACTTAGGTTAGATGCTACATAAACTTGGGGACGAAACATAGACGTAAGAACATTTACTCAAGTTATTCATTTCCAAACATAATGAAAACATTCACATCTTGAGAAGACATTGGAGGTTATTATGGATTTTATTAACTTTACAACAACAATGCTGGTGTGCATTACAAGTCTGTCTGCAGAGCAATGCAGTAGTAATCCCAGAGCATTTGATGACTAGTAGAGACTGTGGATGGAAGCAATGAGTGAATCATATCAGTCTCTCTGCTGTACACCTGCACTGTGCTGCCATCTTGTGGCCTTTTACATCACCTGACTTGATTTTCACTGGACCCCAAACTAGACAGGATGTCAGGTCATGTCAGATCGTTTCTTGTCCAATCCCGCAGAGCAAGAAGCTTCTATGTTATTAAAATTGCTTAAAGGAACACTATAGTTTATTACAACCTGGGTTTGATCTTCAGGGCTCTGGTCCTCAGTTGTGTTGGTCATGATAGTATTGCTAAAAATAGGTTCAACTTTGAACTAATGTGTACACTCACATTTTCCTGAGCAAAGACAGATTATTAGCAACATCAGGGCTGCTCTCACTTTCAGTTTGACCTCTAAATAAATTGGTTCATATGATTTGGATAAAGCTTTGGCTTGTTTAGAAGCTGCAAGATCACTGACTGCTCAGCTTGTTTCCCTACTGAACCTTTTGTAGGCGATGCTCCCAGATCACTTTGGTGAGTAAAACATGTAAATATCCAAAGCTACAAAAATAAAACCCAAATAGTAAAAACCGTAGCTTTCTTTTAACAAATGTACCCAGTTCCCCTGAAATGTACAGAAGCCCACTACACTCACCGCAGGAAAAATACTGGAGATCTTAAATCTCATAATGATGATTTCAGTATCATAATTATGACTTATTATCTCATAATTACAAGAAAAGATCTTGTAATTACGGGAAAGGTATCTCGTAATTGTGTCATCTTGATCTTGTAATTATGAGAAATGTCAAATGTAAAAAGACTGAATTATGGTATCATTCAGATGGTATCATTCTGTGAAGTATTCTGTGCCTTGAGTGAATAATCAATCACATGTCCAGATGTAATGCTGTTATGTATGTGAGGCTGATATATTGATGAACATGAAATAAAGCAGCAGTATCCTGCACAAGAGTTTATGTATGAAACATTAAGAGAGACAAAATAATAAGCAGAACAATTCATAAGTCAACATCTAAACATCTGAAGTCCTTGTTCGGACAGGAAGCTCTCAGACCTGTTCAGAGTCGTTCAGTTGTAGATGCTTCATGGATACAAAGTCATGGATCTGAAATGCATCCAATATATCAGAATGTGTTAGTCTAACAACCATCCATCTATATAAAGCATTCAATAAAGTTTGATAAAGACATTTGCAGCTGAAACTCCTCATCAGGTCACAGAATCTGATGGATCACAGAATGCAATTTAACAGCTGATATCTTGTAATTATGAGATAGTGAGTCATAATCATGAAATACCAAAGTCATAATTATGACATACAGTCAATTTTGCTTTCTTTGGTGAATGTAATGGGCTTCCATAAAAATGTGCTGTTCAATTACATTACTGGAATAATTCTCATTATTTTGGAACAGCACCTGCTGTGGATGTGGCTAGCAGTAAGCTAACTAGAACGCTAGCTGCAAAGGTGAGGCCAGTGGCTACAGAGCACAGCAGCCACAGCACCAGCTATGAATAAAAGAAACAAAAATAAAACTGCAAGATTAAACACAGAAGACAAGATTCCAAAATAACATCAGCACTGCTTTGAACACACAGAGTAGCTGTGCTCACACTCGGCTTCTACAGATGCAGGTTTCCTCTGGCTCTGGTTTCAAAGCAGACAGCTTATCAAGATGGCTAAACAGAGTTGGAGTTGGGGTGGTGAATATGACAACATAATCTGTCAGTTGATATAAATTTGTCTACTATCATGGATTTACAACAATCCTAAAATCTCTGGGTGAACTAGACCATTAGAGCAGTGGTGTAAATCATTGATCAGGACTGTTTAATTGGATTCATTGGCATCAATGTTATGAAGTTCTTTTTCAAGTATTTCCTTAGTTGATGAACCAAAATAAGGCATTCCTGTCTTAATACTTTATCCCTTTACAATTTCTACATTGATTATGCTGAAACTTTATATCACAATACAATATATACAGATATCAACATTGTTGCAGAAAATGACACAGTTTCATCCATCACTAGTTGGAGTGAAACTTCACCAAATCACAGGAAGGAGGGAACAACTTCCTTTCCTGCTTTTTGTACTTTTATACACTCAGAATACAATGTTTGACTGTTCTCAGGTTAAGAAAATACAACTGCAAGCATGTTGTTGATTGTCCAAAGTGATCATTTACTGTGTCCTCCAGAGGCTGGCACTTTATGTCACCTCTTTAAAAGACTGTTGATAGCTTTGACTTCATCAGTGGACAGAGGAGACAGATTGTAGCCTCTCAGCTCTGGTTTTCCTGCAAGCAGAAACAGAAAGACAAACATCATGGTCACCTTACAGTAGACTGCTGGGAGAATGTTCAGAGTTTGACTTGTCCTGAGGAGGTATCGATCATGAAATAGTAGCAGCTGAAATGTTTCCACTTGCATAACAACTGGTTTACCAGCGGAGTTAGTACTGAGCTGCAACCCCTCCCTGTTTATTCCTCCAAGTCTATATATATCTAACTGAATGCAGACTGGACTCACTTATCACTTCCTCTTCCAACAACTGAACCACTGGGAGATGTTTGGAGTTTAACGACACATCAGCTTCAATCGGAGATCTATCAGAAAACTATTTTCTCTACAAACACAAGTTACAGGAAAAAAGACTGCAGAAATATTCCATATGGGATAACAGTTGTTTTTCTTCTCCAAACACTAAGGGTCAAAGGTCAAGACTCCAGATATCATCTCAATATCCTGTCTGTTGAGGCACTTATTTGATCATCCTGCCTGAGTTTATCTAACGAGTGAAATCTGCATCTCCAGTATCAGTGGAAGTTTAATCTCTTTTGACATATAATAAAAACAAATGTCATTGCTACGATATTTATCATTCATCCTGTTGCACTATGAGCTCACCAACTTTTGTTGTAATCGGAATAAAGTTTAATCAACTCATGATTACAGTTGCTCAACAGAAACATCTGGACAATATAACACCACAACTACAAGCTCACAAGTCAACACTGAGCTGATTCAAAACCTCTCTGACACACTCAACAAAAACCTCAACATTTTCAAAAAGGAAGCACTTATCACAAGGCTGTAGGGACACATGACTAATGACAGTGTCACATTATTGAGCTCAACTTGCTTATTATTGTGAGCTTTAGAGATGTTGGTAGGTGTGTTTCTGAACCTGGACAGAACCAGTCGAGCTGTGTCTCCCTGTTTCCCGCCTTGATGCTAAGCTAATTGCCTCCTGGCTCCAGCTCCATG
Organism: Thunnus maccoyii; assembly: GCF_910596095.1. NCBI lineage: Eukaryota > Metazoa > Chordata > Actinopteri > Scombriformes > Scombridae > Thunnus > Thunnus maccoyii. The sequence continues at coordinate 3,628,484 of NC_056535.1, read as the reverse complement.
TTTAACATACAGACCTGAGAGAGGTATTGATTAGGTCTGCCCCCTAAAAGTCCATACATCAGTCGAGAAGTCCCTGAGTCAGCTTGCATTTTTTCAGCTGAACTGTTGTTTTTTTTAGACTCGTCTTTATACACAGAGTAATGCAAAGTCACAGCATGACAGGCTGTAAACTTCTACAAAGTCTCTAAATGACCTAAATACATAATTGTGATGGAAACAGGACAGCGTGACCAACTGAACTCTACTGCAGTCAAAATGCTCCTCATACCTTGCATCTCATTGAGACGATTGACTTTTGCTTTCAGTCCTTTGCGAAGGTCATTGATCTCCTTGTCCAGCTGCTCCTGGTCTACAGATGAAACACAAAGATCACAAGAGTTTAGAATGACCTCACATTCAGCCACGACATGTAAAACATATCAATTTATATTCAGATGTATACTGGAAATCTATGCAATATACAGTACTTAGATATGAACACTTTTACCTTTCTGAATCATCTCTCTTGTCTTGGATTTGGGAAATTTGATGAACATATTTCCAAAGCAAACCTTCACTTTCTCTGCAAATGACAGCAGTGTTAAAACAGTTCTCCACCAATTCAGCATTGCACTCCTAACACATTTCTTCTTCCATATCAAAACCTAGTGCCTACATTACCCACTATGCAACTCAACCACCTACGGTTGTGTGTCAGATGTATTATGCAAGTAGAAGCTAATGTAGCCTGGAGCTGCTAGCCTCCAGCAGAGATGAGCAGCTACAGAGGTCTGCTAACCTCACTGCTTTCTAACTTCACACCACCAGACTTTTGTCATTGTCTAACTTGTAGTCTTCTGCCTCAACAAACACTGACTCCAGTGACAAAAGACTTTATGGAACTCTCTCTCACATATGCAGTAGTACTGTCCAACACCTAGGAACACATATTGATGTGTAAAATCGCTGGAATTTACTTTTCAGTATCATTTCACATACAGCGACATCTACAATCAATATACAACTCCACACCTGACTCACATCATGATACTACACTGTTGTTTCCACTGTGAAATCACTGTAATGATTGTTCTCACAACCTAAGCCATGAGTGACAGACTGAAACATCCATATTACAGCATCCTGTCATGATTGCTCACTCACCTGAATCTGACAGCTCATTCTTCAGTGCGTTCAATGCCTCTCTGTTCCTGTTTCTCTTTGAGTCCAGGTCCACAATCTGAAATACCAACACAAATCAACAGAGAACATTAGCTTTCACAACAATACAGTACACTAGATTACTCATTTCAGAATGTAGAAAAATTAAAACAAGCAATATATGTTTTTAACTGTCTGGATTTATGCTTAAAGACTGAGGTCCTTATATTTTGTTATATTTGATCAGGTTATGCACTTCGATCAACATATACAATTGTTAACCTGTTCATGTTTCTTTCATTTAAGAAACATTACCAATCTCAGGTCTGTTGTATCACAACCTGAGCTAGAGATGATTATTCACGCTTTAATATATATATATATATATATATATATATATATATATATATATATATATATATATATATATATATATATATATATACCTGCCTCAGCAAGTCGTCCCTGGACTGTCTACAAATGTTCCAAAATGCTGCTGCAAGGCTGTTGATCAGGTCCAGGAAGACGACTCACATCACACCTATCTTATCTTTACATTGGCTTCCCATCAGGTTCAGGATTCATTTTAAGGTTTTCACACATAAAGCCCTGCAAGGTCAGTCACCTGTGTACATCTCTGACCTGCTCTGTCCTTATATCACCAGTAGGTCACTTAGGTCTTCTGCCCAGGGCTTACTGGTTGTCCTACACGCTCAACTGAAAACAAGAGGTGATGGTGCTTTTGAAGTGGTGGCTCCAACACTGTGGAACACTCTTCCAACAGACACATGATCTGCACTCTCTGTTGATGCCTTTAAAACAGCTGAAGACTCATTTATTCAAACTGCCTTATAGTGTCTAGTGTTTGTTTTTAGTGTGTTTTTAAGTAAGTTGTTGTTTATGTTTTATTATTTGTTTCTTTCATTGTATCTTATATTGTACTATTTTTATGGTCTTATTTCTTAAACAATTTTACTCTTGTGAAGCACTTTGTGACCTGCTCTGTGAAAGGTGTTACATTAAATTAACTTCACTTACTTAAAACATGATCACAGAGTCATAGACAACAGTCGTATCTAACAGTTGGAGGTTTATATTATGAAGACAAATCTATGTAATACTGTGATCTTTAAGTTTATGGTATTTTAAATATGTTAGTGTTGTCCATCACAAACACACCGAGTGCCTTCTCTCACCACATCACTCTGATAAAGCCTCTTAACTGTATTTTAAACAATAAATCAATCTTGCATAAACAAACAATACCAACCACTCTACACACACTGGGGAATAACTGTGTTTGAATACTTCACAATAAAGCGACACCATATTATTTATTCAAAGTATACTCATTTTAGTACAAAACATAATTCACTTTTTTTTCTGTAATTGATGTGGTATGTTATTATTTCTCTATTTAACACGTGTATAAGTGTATGCATGTCTAGCTGACCCAGGTTTTCTGTATGTCTGGTAATTTGTGGTTATTTAATGAAACACAACTTTATTTAGGAAAATACACAATGTGAGCACAATTTTAGACTGAAGTACTAACGGTGTGTAAACTAGATTTTGACACAGGGCCAGTGGTGGAAGAAGTATTCACATCCTTTACTTAAGTAAAAGTAGAAATACTGTTGTCTAAAAATACTCCATTACAACTAAAAGTCCTGAATTCAAAGTGTTACTTAAGTAAAAGTGCAAGAGCATTATCAGCTAATGTACTTAAAGTATCAAAACTGAGAGTGTACATTATGCAGACTGACTTCTTCCAGAGTGTCATATTATTACAATATGTTTTATTGTTTGTTTTTATCACTAACAAATACATGTAAGAGCATTTTAATGCTGTAGTAAAAAATTCAGTGATCCATTTTAATAATATAGATTTTATCGAACAAAATAACAATAAAGAAAGCCATGTTCTGCTCGTTATTAACAGCGTGTCGTTACCACATAAGCAGCTACCTGTTGTTTAGAGGTGAGAACATCCTCAGCTGCCTCCTCAACTTCTGATAAATATTCCAAAACACGGTGCGACTCAGCGTCCATGATGCTTGTGTTGCTCTAAAAATACGTTCGGGCTGAAACAACAACATGAAACAGAAAGGTTCTGTCTTCCCCGTTAATTACAGCAAACACGCCCCATCACGTGGATTTATGTTGTTGAAATTTACCATTTAAACATAACATTATATCATACCATATATAGCATGTGAAGGTACAACAGTAAGACTAGGATACTTCTTTGTCATAAACAAAAATAGCAATAATACACCTATCAAGTGTGGGAAGTTACTTACTCCACTTATTTACACGAACATTTTGTGATGTGAACATCTATACTATGCATCTGTTTATGATTAATAAGTGTGCACACAAGGCTCTGTGAGATTCTCAAAACTGCATTAAAGGAGACAGAAACTTTCATTCTTTGTCTGGGATGTGTAACCCAAAGTCAACTTTTCTTATAAAAGAAATAAATAACATATACAGTAGGCTTACGTGTTCACCTCCACCCCTTAGATAAAACAAACCAACAAAAACAGCAAACAGTGTAAAGTTATCATATCTGAAGTACGTTTCACATTTAAAATTTACATAGTGTTTACGGAAATATATTCAACACGTGAAAACATAAATTTCACGTGACCTTTTATAATGTCTTTTGTAATGCTTTGTTTTACACCACATTTGGAGTTTTTTGAGGTGTGCTCACAAGCAAGCTCTATGTTCGCTGCAAAATCTAGGGACATAATCTGCCTCAAGATGGCGCCACAAGCTTTAAAAGAGTTTATATCTCATAATCGACTATAAGACTTTTTTTTCCTGAAATTTAAAGGACATGATCTAGTTTTATGTGCAAGTCGTCACTTGGAATCTGACTGTCACTGATGAAAATTGGTGGAGTTAATAATAATAATAATAATAATAATAATAATAATAATAATAATAATAATAATAATAATAATAATAAGAGTTAAGTTAAGAGTTTGAAAACTTCAGAGATTTGTCAGAGGTCACCAGAAGGTTCCTGACAGTTCAGGCTTATTGCAACACATCTTCCTAAATGTGAGGAAACTGCTTCACTGTAACCCATGGTCAATTACAGGGTCCTTCACTCTGTCTTTTAAAATTTTAAAATTTGCAAAATAAATTAAAGGATAGGTTCACAATTTTTTACCAAGAGTCCTGGTAGTCGTGGGGTTATGGTGCTGATCATGTACAACAAGGTCCATAGTTTGAATCCAAGCCTTTGTTGAATGTCATCCTCCTGTTTCCCACCACTGTCTGTTGTGCACACACTGTGTGCTTGAATGTGTGAATGTGCGTGACAGAAATGTGTGTTAATAGAAATGTGTTTCTTCAAGAAGAAAGTAGAAACATGTCCTTGGATTATACACTACAGTGGTAGAAGTACTCAGATTCTTTACTTAAGTAAAAGTACAAATACAATAATATGAAAATACTCCATTACAAGTAAATGCCCTGCAGCACATACACTTAAAGTATCAAAATACTGATCATTTGACCTCTTTGTCTTTTAAGAGAAGTTTAGAGGGGAAATGTCTCTTTGGTGGAACTCATAACAACTCATATTCCCCCCCCGACATGTAGCACAGTACAATAATAAAGTACTATAAAGTTGAAATACTCAAGTTAAGTACAAGTAACTGAAAATTATAATTAAGTACAGTACTTGAATAAATGTACTTCCACTGCAGAGTAGGTATATTTTGACACATCTTAAGAAATGGACTGATATGAAACAGAATCAAATAAATAATATGTTTAATAAATGTACCACAGCCAATATTATCATTAAGATTGTGTAAAATGTACATTTTTGTAGTAAATGAAGGTAAAATTACCTGTATGGAGGAGACATTTATCCACAATAACAAAGTAGGAGCTAGTTTGGTCTTTTTTACTAATGATGTTTAGTATTGTTTGATTATTCTAGAAATTTGCTTTATTTAGATCCAATTTTGATAGTTTTCCTTTTTTGCTAATTATTTGTTTAGTTTAATTATCTGTTTGTTTAATGTATTTAGTTTTAGTTAAGTAGTATTTTGTTATTTTTATTTTGTTTTGTGAATTAAATAACACTATGGGCATCTAAGGTTATATACTGTATATATCTATTCTTTTGTTTGCTTGCTTGTTTTTAAGAAATAAGCCTTCAGAAATGCAAAACTTTACATAGACAATGGACTTCTTTTGCCTGTGTACATCACATGCCATGTGTGTTGGTGGCAGTGGCATTTCATTTAAATTTGAATTTGATTCATGACAAATGGCCACGACATAAGGTAAAAAACACCGTTGGACTCAAAGGAAGGACCCCTCATCACTAGACTTGTTACATTCACTTGGATTTTGGATGGATGATGGATGAAGACCCTTTTCATTACATGTCTTTCATCAAAGCTTTTAAAATGGAGTGAAGGAGAAGACAACTAATTGAAGTGACTGTTTGCTCTTCCTCAAACATTACACCAGGGGGCAGCCAAGAGACCTAGTGAACTAGTTAAGGCCTTCAGAGCAGGGATCCCACAGAGCAAAGTCTTCTTGCAGAGCACTGAACACAAAATTGCACCTGCTTATATGGAAAAGATTCTCAGCTGTTAAAAGTGAGGATATTAAAGTGTTACAATCATTCTCCCTGTTTCTGGGACTAGACTTACTATCTAACATGAGGAGCATTATCTTGAAACTTTCTTACAAATTAAGGAAAAAAAATGGAGAAATGTTGCTTGTGATCTGCAAGAGCGCAGTGGTCAGAGAGCAGTGTTTACTGACCTTTTAGCCTTCATCCAAAAACAAGTCAAAATTGCCTGAGATCCACTTTGTGGCACCATTCAAGACTCACAACACACTTGCTCTAAGGCCTCCAATGCTATTCACATAAAGCAAAGGAAAGAGGGAAGCAGTTTTGACACCATGTCACTGCAGTTAAGGGAGGAGTCATAACTCCTTCCTTTAATAATAATGTTGTAAAGATTCACTAATTTTGCCTTATTTTTTCAACTTCCTTTTCCATCACCTGACTTCCTGCCGTCCCTTTTTCTTCTCACTAATTGGTTGGCTGGTTCACAATTCATTATCTTGATTCATTTCACTTGTGCACTCTAGTCCTATTTAAACACATCCCTCACTGTCATTCATTCTTTCACTTCTACACGGGGTGGCAGAATTGGTAAGAAGTTTATTTTGCACCTCAATTCATCCTTAGTTTTGTTGAAACAATATTTCCTTTTTAAAGATATGAGAATAATTTTCGGTGTTCATTTAATCTTATTTCTTTTCTTTCAGATATAGACCCATGTGTGTCTTTTTTCCCCCCTTGCTTTTCCCCATACACTTCTACAATCCACATTATCAAATAAATATATTGAGAGTGAATTCAAGTTTTCATGGTCTCCTTCATACACATCCTGAGCGATGCCCATCACAATAGTTTAACTCCTGGAACCCTCCTATTAGATAAATAAAGAACAGGAAACAAGACCAAGTCCCCCTCTACTCACAACTGTCTCCTTTGTTCACAAAGTAGTCACTGACTGGATAGATTTAAAGTGAACACGGGGACAAGATTCATTTCATCAAGGAAAAAGGAATTTGTTTTGGTTGCCTAAAGTAGACCACACAAGCAAAGACTGCAGGAGTCATTTTGATTACAATGTCTGTCACCAAAAGCATCCAGGAGTCCTTCGTACAGTATAAAGCAGCAGGATAAACACATATCCTCAGAACAAGCCCAACAGTCTGAGCCCTTAGAGTGTTTCCATTGCAATGTCTCAGACCTGCGACCATTTGGGGCAAGTTGTGAAGATGATTCCATCTTCTCTATCGTTGCAGTCAAAGTCACAAGTCAGAGGAGTAACAAAACTCTGCAGATGTATGCCTTTTTCAATCCAGATAGTTCAGGCATATTCTTTACAGAAAACTTGGCAAGAAAAGTAAAAAAAAGTATTCTGTTAAGAAAAATTGTCCAAAAGAAGACTGTAAACACTCATACATTGTTAGGTCTTGAAGTGTCTGGTATGGATACGAATGATTTCATTGAGGTACCAGATACTTTAACTCAAAAGACACTGACTGTCCCACAACAAGAGGATGTTGACAGTGGTGGACTCAGGCTGTCAGAGGGGCAGGGCTGAAAAAATATAAAGGGCACCTGATACATTCAATGGGCCTCCATCAGCAGAGAACAATGACACATGTTTGGTTAAAAAGGCTACATCCTCAATTAAGATTAACATTTTATAAGGTGATTCAGAATATAAAAAAAACAACACGTCTGTATTAAAAAGAGTTTACTTTTTTAACATTTATTTTGCAAACATCTCTATAATAACTTACAGGGAATGTGTAACATTTTAAATCTTTATTTCTCAACCACTATTAAAAACAAAGAACTATTAATAGTTTGAGAATTAGCTGAGCAGTCTTGTCAGGGGAGCGAGAAGCAAGATCGGTAAAATCAAAGGAGAATTATTTTCACCATGAGTTTGTAAATGTTAATGACCTTGTTATGGTCAAATAAGATGTCCCTCTCAATGGACAACAGAAGATCTGAGAGCCTTCCTTCTCCACATCTGTTTCTAAGCTGGGTCTTGATCACCTTCAGTTTGGAGAATAATTGGTCGACTGATGCAGTTGTCACTGGCAATGTGACATATTTTTTGAGGAGTTTTGTATTAGGAAAAGCTATTCTAAGGGTATCGTCAATAAGGAGTTCAGGGGTGTGTTACAGAAAGCGAGTTTAAATATTACACAGTGTGAATTCAGCCTTATCTCAGAATAAAACCTCTGCAAGTCCTTCTGTTATAACACTGTGACTCTGCACAAAAGACAGATCAGCTTTTTTCGAGCAGCTCCTGCACTGAAATATTTATTGCACATGTAACACCCACTGCAAGTCACTAAGGAATGACAATAAAATGAGTAAAATAAAAAATTTTATTACAGAAAGTCAGATTGAGATTTTACATTCGCCCACCTTAACCAGTTAAATAGTTAACTTCCCAGCTATCACTAACTGAGTTTCACTAAGACACACCAGTGCACACTGCAATCAGTGGTCCATTAGCTGCTCTTGCTGTGGGATTATTTGAATCATTTGTTTGTTTGTTTGTTTTGGGGGTTTTCTTTTCTGTCTAGTCCGAGTATTGCCCTTCCGCCTTGTACGGAATCATTTGAATGACTCACTCCCCCCGCCTGTTTGTGCCTTGGGTGTTGGCACCAGTCTTCAATGGAAAGCTTCCTGTGCTGTAGTTTTGTTTAGTTTTTTTAGGGCCTGAGCCCAAAGGGTGTGTTTTTTCAAGGAGTACATGTGCTCCTAAATGAAAAAAATTAGGAGCATACATATAACGTTAGGAGCACACTAAAAAATGTTCAAGTAACAGTTTCTTAAAGAAAACAATTCATTACATACATATTTACAATTTATCACATACATATTTAAACTCTTTGTGTGTGTGTGTGTGTGTGTGTGTGTGTGTGTGTGTGTGTGTGTGTGTGTGTGTGTATGTAAGTCACAATTTATGTTTTTAGGGGTGCTCGATTATGGCAAAAATCATAATCACGATTATCTTGTTCAATATTGGATCACAATTATTTAACACGATTACTTTTTGAGTCGTTTTTGCCAATTGCTGATGTTCATATATGCACATATTTTTTCCACTTGGCTGAGGAGACTATTACACATGTATATTGTACGTATATTGTACTGATGATCAAGAAAGACTATAGCCTATATAAGGGAAGAACTTGAATGCTGAGCTACTGAACTCCAGTCTTCCTAAGTTCTTCCTTCATATATTGTCTTTCTTGATCATAGTATAATCTATGCTTACATACATAATCGCCTCCTCAGCCAGCTGGTAAAAATATGTGCATATATCGGCATCGGCAATCGGCCACAATGACTTGGAAATATCAGCATATCGGATATCGGCAAAAATCCAATGTCGTGCATCCCAAGTTAAAAGTCTTTACATTCCTAAAAACAGACTTGATGAAAATTAGGAAATTAATTTGTTTTACACACAAACTCATCAAGGGTTTTCAATTTACTAATTGAAATTCAAGTGAATGGGTGCAAAACTTGCATGATTTTTATGACACAGGTGTGAGCAAGGCAGCCATGTCTCACCCTACAGAAAATTCTCATCCTCACACTGTTGAGATTTGATGTTTCACCATGACAGAGGAAGTTGCTATAATTTTATTGTAAATGCTCCATTCTGCACCAAACTTTACATGTTTGATATGACTATGACTCCCGGCCTGAATATTCCATCAGTGATGCAAACTGGCTGAATAGCGCTCCCCACGAAATTTCAGTAAAGCAGCCCCAACAGCGGGCAAAACAGTGGACAAAGGAAGTGATGTTTATCTCCTTCTTGCACTGTCTGAAAACAACCCGGGTCTGAAGACATCTACATGCCCGTCACAGAAGCCCTTCGATTGCGCCACGGCCCGACGTGCGTAAGGGCGCGAAGGCCCGTTCAACGCCGCTTGCAGCTTTAATTTCTTTTTTTTCTTTTTGGCACAAGTTCCAAAAGAAGCACCCTGCACAGAGATTGAGAGTCACTCAGTAATTTTCCACTGTGAACACCGTGTGTCCAAGCCTAAATTATAAGTCACATTCGTTCAATAGTTTCTATATATACCTCAGGTTGTTGTGTACCCATGGAAATTAAAACAAGCTATCTAATTATTATGGATTTAGAAGTTTTAGAAGTTTAGAAGTTAGTCCTATGGCACACTTTGCCCCAAGATAGGGGTAAAATGAGCATGGGGATGGGGTAAATTGAGCGCTCTACGGGCAAATAGTGCTACCATTAAATACTGATATAAAAATGACACAAAATCAAACAAATTAATTATAAAATTAAAAATAATGTTGAACTTTATTGATGCCATCAATTTAACAAAGGCAAAAACTTGTGATTTTCAGTAAAACCATATGTTTGTGTCTTGTTGTTCAACATGTTACCTAAACATTTTCAGTAAAGATTAAACTGTGATCTTTGTGTGTTAGCTACAGAGGGAATGTGTGTGCAAATGTGCTTTTGTGTATACAGACCAGTGGTCCAGGTCTGAATGACCTTGACCCCTACAGTGAGGGGATCTGGTGGCTCTGTTATGCTGTGGGGAGCATTTTGCTGGCATGGTTTGGGTCCACTTGTCTCCTTAGAGGGAAGGGTCACTGCTAATCAATACAAAGTTGTTGTGAGTGATCACCTTTAGCCTATGATGAAACATTTCTATCCTGATGGGAGTGGTCTCTTCCAGGATGACAATGCCACAGTTCACAGGACACGAGGGTTCACTGAATGGTTTGATGAGTATGAAAATGATGTGAATCATACGCTATGACCTTCACAGTCACCAGATCTCAACCCAATTGACAGCACTCTCCACGTGTTTCCATGCCTATCTTTCTTATCTTATCATTATGAATCTAAATTTCATCTCATGGTCTTTTCATATAATCTCAAATAATCTTGCTTTTAATTTGACAATCTTATATTATGAATTTCTAGTTGAAATTGTGGGTGTATGTGATGTGCTAATGTGTGTAGCTTTGTATTTTGTATAATGTGTCCTGTGTGGTTTTTGCTTTGTACTGTTTGTTATTGTGCTGTTATATGTTTTAATTGTAAGGGACTGTGGATGAAAATTAGCTAAATTTGGTGCAGTACATCAAATGTCAACATTTATGTTCCACGCAGGACATGGTCCCATTAAATACAATACAATTTTAAAACATATGGTCCAAGTATGGCCAGATTAATTTTGCTATCTGGGTATCCTCAGTAGAAAATGCAATATTTTAATATAATTTCGGCAGTAAAATGCATTTTGATAACATTTCTAGTAAGAAATGTGCATTTTGATTTTATAATCTTTGTTCAGTGAATGAATGATGTTTAGTTTGTCAGTTATTACGAAGGTTGTTTCAGGTCCCGCCAGTAAATTTTTGTAATGCAACGTTTTCTGTTATGTGATTTGTGATATTTTATGTAACTGAGATTTTGTAAATGTTCATGGAGCTAAAACTACAGGCAAACACATTTATAAAAAGGCTAATCTACAGAAATGAGTTTTCAGCAGCCACTTAAAACAAAGCACAGATTCAGTAGATCTGATTGAATGGGGAAGGCTGTTCCAAACTTTAGGAGCAACACCTGCAAAAGCACAGTCACCTCTGGATCTAATATAGGAACGGGGAACAGATAAAAGACCTTCATCAGATGATCGGAGTGCAGACCAACAGCTAAAGTGGGGACTCAACATCTCTGCTGTATGTGCAGGGTGCAGGCCGTGCAAGGCCTTCTACATAATTAGTAAAATTTTTGAGTCAATTGTCAATTCTGTGTTTTACTGGAAGCCAGTGAAGGGAGCAAGAATTGAGATGATGTTTGACTGAGGACTAGTTTTTGTTAACAGTCTTGCAGCTGCATTTTGCATTAACTAAAGATGAGCTAGAGAGGACTGAGTGATGCAAGTAAAGAGGGAGTTACAGTAGTCTAAATGAGAAAAGATTAAGGTGTGCACTAGAAGTTCCATATTTTTGTCTGATTATATAGGTTTAATTTTTGCAATATTTCTAAACTGAAAGAAACAAGACTGAATGAGCTTAGTAGTATGAGGTTCAAATGTTGGTTCACAAAGAACACCAAGATTCTTAGAGGTGGTCTTGATGCTGCTAGTGATTTCATCATGAAAATAAAGTTAAAGTAGCCAAATCAAACAATTTTACCTTGATGGATTTTTATCGCTGTTTAAATGAGTAAATAATAAAATAAAATGAATTATGTTGCCCACTGAACTTTCAAAGGGCTCTGTGAAGCTATGTCTGGGCAAAGTCATGTCCATGAAAAGTGAAAATTAAAACTTTGTCATAGGACTAAACCAAATACATTGTTGGAAATGTCTCAACCTGAAGAGTAACATCATGTCAGTCTGAAGATGAAGAAATATTGATCTCTGAGCCTTGAACCAGGACATGTTTGATTTCTTATCATTCAGCAACAGGAGGGGCTACAGACACAGGACCAGCTATTTCAGAAGATCTTGACCTCAGTTGTCATGTGGGTATGGTCGCTGTTGGGCACCAACTGGGGGTGCTGTCAAATATGAAGAAAAGCAATTTCCCTTAATTATGAGGAATATATCAATGTATTTAAAAACTACAATTCCCATCAGAGAAACGCCGTAGAACTTGTTAAAAAGCATACAAATCAGCCGGCATAGTTGTAGTTCTACCGATTTCCAGAACAGGGTTGTAATTATGCTTATAAAATGCATCTTTATTAAATATATCAGCAATCTACAACAGCCGAAAGATACATAATACTGCATCTAGACGATCAGGGTGAAAAAAATCACGAGGATGTCAGTTCATCTGGGATAGTTTAGCTGATAGGCCTACTGTAGAAATGAGTTTTCCAGTCGTGTTCAGTGTCGGCGGGAGTTATGCAGCCTTTCAAAGAGCGATTAAGGATGTTTGTGGCCTCCACATGTTTGTTTAGTAATAAACTGCGTTGAAATAATTCAGGTTCATTAATCAACGAACCTGAGTCCCAAACTGCATTGCTTCAAGAAATCAGCCGATCGCAAAGCTTCAAATTTTGGATTTCAAATTCACTTCATCCCCGGGGCGCTCTAAAATCTAAGTTTTTATTGAAAGAACATCATACAAAACAACACAAATAACTACACAACGCAAATGAAGCGTCGTGTGAAGCGACGGCTTAACAGCTGTAGAGACTTTTGATGGTTTGTGTCTGCACACATGTGCACTGTGCTAATACTAATAACGACACAGTTATGACTGCCAGAGCAGCTGTTTTCTCTCTGCAGCCTGTTACCTGTTTGACAAACACCTGCACATGAATAAAAACCTGCATTCTGTATTTATACTGTGTCCTGGTCAGACACATGAACCGTTTCTACTGGCAGAATGCGTTTATATTATTTATGAATTATTTGCATCTGTATTTATTGATATTCTGATTGTGAATTCATTATTTAATAACTCAGAGTATGATTAGAATGTCTTTTGAACACTGGAAATGATTTATTGGGCTAAATGTTTCAGGGAAAATGGAAATTATGTAACTCATCAAACCAGATGCTCAGGAATTTTCAGCCTCACATGTGACTGAATGGAAATGACGATAAATGATGTGAAATATAAATAATATAAATGTGTTTAAAATGTTTCTTGCTGACAGATAGACCATCCCTGACTTTAATTTTACCTATAATTAAAGTTAATGGGGAAAATAACAGATCATAAAAAGAAAAATCTTTCTAATAAATGAAGAAAGTTGATTATGGTTTTTTTATTGTTCAGACTGACAATTAACACAGATGTTTAACTAGATGGTGAATCAGAAAACAAATAAAGTTTTTGAGTTTTATCTGTTATGTGTCTCCACTCAGTGATGTTGTGATGTATGCAGATCAACAGTGTACGCACATCCATAAAACATCTAGCCTACAGGTGCTGAATCAAAATCAAAAACTAAAGGCAACAATCAGACCAAAGATCTGCACACTGTACTATAGCTTCCAGCAATTTTAATGGAGCAACGTTTCGATCTGAAAGTGATCTTCGTCTGGTAGGGTCAAAGTCATTGTCAGGCATTTACAAGTGTGCGTCGCATCGAAAAGACGTTGTTTGACTGGTGGTTTCAACGCAACAATACAGTAGTGTTTCCTCTGATCCCTCTGATCCCACCCATCATGAGCCATATCAAGAGCACCATAACTTCAGGAACCTCAGGAACAGTATGGACTTGCAGAGGATGCAGAGTATACAAGTAAGTTCAGCAAATTTGTTGATTTATTTATGCTCCAGCTTCATTGTCGGTTAAAGTGTGAATATCAAATATTTGTTTGAACACTTGTAATGTAATGTAGAGCCCACTGAGTGGATTATTTTAGCAAGAAAAGCAAAACAAACTGTGACAATCAGGAATACAAGTAATATTAAAAAAAGCTCACTTCTCCATTTCAAATCAAATCGCTCTCTTTACCGTGTTATTACGATTTGTTACATTTGTTTCTGGCTTTCAGTGAGTTTTATTGTCTTGAAGCTTTTATTTCGTATTTGTGGACCTTATTTAATGTCCAAATGATATACCTAATCAGTATCTAAATATTATGTGTTTTGTCTTAAGTCTATGAACGAGCTCATAGCTCTCATGAAGAATCTCTCCATCAGTGATCATCCTGAGGCCCAGATGAAGCCTCAGAAAAAAAGAAAGTTGGACGCTGTTGCTTCGGAGCACGACAACAGGTAGGTGTGATATCACTTGCCTAAAGATTATTTACACGGAGCATTTAAGATTTCAGAGGATTAAACACATTTTCCTCTGCACAAAAGCCCTGACAGGAAGAGACGAAAGCTCGACCTGCAGGCCACCAAATGGAGCCGCTCTGCAGAGAACACCGGAGGGTCTGACTGTGATCCTAACTATCCCACAAGACAGTCAGCGACGCAGAGGAAGAGAAGAAACGAAGAATTGTTGAGGTTAGTTGTCTACATTATACGCGGAATCTCTTAAAATTTGACTAATAATGCCTTATGACTGCTAACTGCCGCAAGAATAAGCTATGAGCATGACAATAGTCCTGTGTCAGGGTTCAGTGCATGGATTAAGTGTTTTGCCTGTTATTAGATTTTATTAACTGTCTCTCTCATTTATTAGTGCAACCAACATTTTATAATCGCTGCTTCCTTTCTGCGGTTACGGTTATCACCATGGTTACTGTGTTATCTATTTCATGCTGCCACTCCTAAATCATTTACTAATACAAACTTTCTTTCATCTTATGAGGTCTTTAATTGAACAGGGGATTTCCCCCAATGGACTCTTGGACCATCCATCTTCTAAGATCGGCACGACATCTGGACCAGAATTTATAAACTGCAGAGTTGATGGATTACCATTAGTAGTAATCCACATTTAAAACGAATAAAATAATCTTACATTGAAAATGTCTGTTTTCTTTTTTTCCCTGAAGAAACAAAGTCTATTTGACCTGAACAACCTCCGCATTTTCTACACATTGTATAACGTGTTTCTGGTTAATCAGACAAGGACGTGGCGCTGTGCCACATTTCCACTTCTGGGTGGAAATGTGGCACAGCGCCAGAGAAGAGTAATATTAATTTGACTAGTTGACATCTTTCAATCAAGATGACTTGAGGGAAGAAATGCAAACATGAATCCCTAAAGAAGCATAATTGATGACATATTATAGGACATATTTTATTCATGTACATATATTTGTTTCTTCAACACTTTGTGCAGTTAGGATACTTGTTAAAACCATGGCAGGCTAAATAATGGAGGTGTACAATGATGTAAAAGGATGACTTTGGGTCAAGTTATTTTATGGTATAAAGGTGTGAAAAGAACCGTGATAGAAGAGTCTTTACTCGCTGATAATGTGGACGATGAGAACAGATCCCATAGTCGGGTATAAGAGGCACTTCTGTAGGTTTCATCAGTCGGAGCCAAAACACTGAAACATGTTGTTGGCCTTATAGAATCTCAAGTGATGGGGCCAAAATCCACAGTCCTCCCTCTGTGCAAAAGTTAGGCCTCCAGACTTTTTAATGCCAACTTCCCTCTTTTGTTATGACGTTTGATTAAAATAGTTTATCTATATTTGAACCTTTATTCAATTGTTATGTTAAGTTTGATATTGTCGATAAAATCACCGCAAACATATATGGTTCCGACACGTCTGTTTTCAGGAGCCAGCAACCCATTTTCTACAAAAATACTAACAATTTCATTTGCACTGAGTCATTTGACACACCCCACCTGCACCAGCTTCCTGAGCTGCAGTTTCTCACATGGTCCAAAAGAAGAGCCCAGCGCAGAGAGAGGGAGGTACTCAGTAATTTTCCACTGTGCGTGTTTCCACGCCTATCTTTCTCATCTTAACATTATGAACTGTTGGACCATCCATCTTCTAAGATCGGCAGGAAATCTGGACCAAAATCTATTCATAAACAACTGAAGAGTTGATGGAATACTAGTAGTAATCCATATTTAAAACTAATAAGAATATATTGACATTGAAAATGTCTGATGTCTTTTTAGAAACTGAGAAACCCAAGACTCAATATGAATGACTTAGTAACATTTAGAACTGCAGACATGATGACTTTTGAGGGCTGTAGTCCTTGGTGCGGGTGGTTCTTGTTATTTATATGTATTTGTTGTGTTCTTGTAGTTTGTGCTGTCAGGTGAGGGGTTTGTTTCTGGGCGGGGCTGGGCTGCCAACACACTTTACACCATATTTTCACTCATCTCACACATTGCTAACACAACTGATGTCTCTCCTACCTACACAACCCACTAGTTAGTGAATATGTTTATTTGTTTGAGTTGAATAAATTACTTTTTGACTGATATGTCTGTGTGTGGCCTCCCTTCTTGTTGCCAGCCTTGAGCCATGTGGAAACTCCACCTTTTCACCTCTTTTAATGCTTTTTGTAACAAATTCCAGTTGTTGTGTAAATAGATGAATTTGCAAAAGAACTGCTGACGAGAAATTTGACAATACTTTCTTAACAGCTGCAATACTTTTGTAGTTTGAAACTCAGAAGAAAACATCAGCCCAGCAAATAGTCTTACAGTGGCTTTCTATAAGATGGAAGTAACTGATTTAATATTTTAAGTTTTTTTATGCAACTATACTTAAGTACAGATTTCAATATAATATCTTTTTAGACTAAGTAGTTTGACTTCTACAAGTTTCTAACACTTATCTGACGGACAGTCAGGATGAAACAGCACTACAGCAGCGCAACAATGGTTTACCCAGTGCTCCACCATTCAGCCCACCAAAAACACTTACAACTCTCCAGTGTAAGACCTCTCATCAATCATTCACATATCTGGAGGGAATCTTTTAATCAACAAGATGGCTTTTTTCTATGCCATGGTTCATAAAGGTGCGCTTTGACATATGCAGAGGACAACAATCCTGTCTCCACATCAGGACCTTATTTTCCTTATCGGTATCAACTACCATTTACAATTTCATTTAGCAGACACTTCTACGCAAATCATCTGAGAGTTGATACAACATAAGCAGGGTTCTAGTCAGGAGAGAACAACACGAGTAAGTGCCATAAAGCTAGGTATGAGTCTGATCGGACGTAGATGCCAACAGACAGTCTTTTTTTTTAATAATAGGAGGATTGTCAGTTTTGAGAAACAGAATAGATGTGAATTAGCAATGGATTAAAACAAAACCATGCTAAAATATACTACCACAAAATCCTGGTCTGTTTTGTTTTCAGTTTGATTCCACTTGGAACTGGATCAAACTGAACCAATGTTCAGATGGTCTTGGTCCTGTTGTTTAGTCAACACCATGTTTTTTTTTGCAAGTAGTTCAGTTAGTTAAGGCTGGTTTGAACACTGTCAAGTGTACACTTTTGAATGGAACCAAACAGGGTAGGTGTGTAAAAAAAACCTAAAGCTCCCTAAAACTCAGGCAGCATCAAACAAATAGTCAGAGTCACCTTATTATCAAATAGCTTCATTCTGCTTTATTACTGGTATCAAATTCATACAATGAAGCTCAAAAAAATAGGAAGTGAGGGAGATACATTCAGAGAGCAAAAGGGACTGGAGCACAATAACGTTTCGACACTGTGCAAACATTAGTCATTATACAACCCAGAGTTGAGACCAGGAGGCAGAGCTGCAGTCCTACACGCTTCTCTGCGCTTCCATTAGAGCAGTTACCCACCCAAAACTACATAGAGACTGTGTCTGTCCCCTGACCACTTAAATCAATTAAATCCAAAGTAAACAAAAGAAGAGTCATTCATGAAAATCTAGTAAAAATTAAAACCACTACTGCAATAGTACAACAAAATAAGATAATTAAATGTGGACTCTTGAACATTAGATCTCTTTCATCTAAAGCCGTTTTAGTAAACGATTTAATTTCAGATCATCATATCGATTTATTTTGTCTTACTGAAACCTGGCTGTGTCATGAAGAATATGTCAGCCTAAATGAATCCACTCCCCCCAGTCATATTAATACTCACATTCCTCGAGACACTGGCCGAGGAGAAGGAGTTGCAGCCATTTTCAACTCAAGCCTAATCATCAACCCTAGACCTAAATTTAATTATAACTCATTCGAAAGCCTTGTTCTTAGTCTCTCTCAGCCAACCTGGAAAACTTTACAGCCAGTTCTATTTGTTATAGTGTATCGTCCTCCTGGCCCGTACTCTGAATTCCTATCTGAATTCTCAGAGTTTTTGTCGTATTTAGTCCTTAGTACAGATAAAGTAATTATAGTAGGTGATTTTAATATTCATGTGGACGTTGATAATGACAGTCTCAGCACTGCATTTATCTCATTATTAGACTCAATTGGCTTCTCTCAGTCTGTAAATAATCCCACTCACCATCTTAACCACACCCTAGACCTTGTTCTGACTTATGGGATTGAAATTGAACATTTAATAATTTTTCCACAAAATCCTATTTTATCAGATCATTTTTTAATAACTTTTTAATTCCTTTTACTGGATTACACACCATTAGACAAAAATGTCCTCACTAGATGTCTATCTGATAGTGTTGTAGATAAATTTAAGGAAGCAATTCCATCAGTACTGAATTCACTGCCATGTCTCAATACTACAGAGGACTCTTATGTTAACTTTAGTCCCTCCCAAATTCATAATCTTGTTGATAGTGCTGCAGGCTCATTAAGAAAAACACTCGACTCCATTGCCCCCTTAAAAAAGAAGATAATAAAACATAAGAGGTTAGCTCCTTGGTATAACTCCCAAACCCGCAAATTAAAGCAAACATCGTGAAAATTGGAAAGGATTTGGCGTTCCACCAAAGTAGAAGAATCTCCCTTAGTCTGGCAAGATAGTCTATTACTCAGCATTAATAGAAGAGAATAAAAATAGCCCTAGGTTCCTTTTCAGCACTTTGGCCAGGCTGACAAAGAGTCATAACTCTATTGATCCATGTATTCCTATAGCTCCCAGTAGTAATGACTTTATGAGCTTCTTTAATGATAAAATTCTAACTATTAGAGACAAAATTAACCACCTCCTGCCCTCAACAGGCACCGATTTCTCCCCAAACATAGGCACCTTAGAAACAGCTGTAAATCCTGACATATATTTGGACTGTTTTTCTCCAGTAGACTTGTCTGAACTAACTTCAATGATTTGTTCAGCTAAACCATCAACCTGTCTCTTAGATCCCATCCCAACTAGGCTGCTTAAGGAAGCCTTACCCTTAGTGAGCACTTCTCTACTAGATATGATCAATCTGTCTTTAGTAACAGGCTATGTACCACAGTCCTTTAAAGTAGCTGTAATTAAACCTCTTCTTAAGAAGCCTACTCTTGATTCAGGTGTTTTAGCCAATTATAGACCTATATCTAACCTTCCCTTTCTCTCTAAGATCCTTGAGAAAGCAGTCTCTAATCAGTTATGTGACTTTCTACATGACAATAGTTTATTTGAGGATTTTCAGTCAGGATTTAGAGCTCATCATAGCACAGAGACAGCACTGGTGAAAGTCACAAATGACCTCCTAACTGCATCAGACAAAGGATTTGTCTCTATACTTGTCCTGTTAGATCTTAGTGCTGCATTCGACACAATTGACCATCAAATCCTTTTGCAGAGACTGGAACATTTAATTGGCATTAAAGGAACTGCATTAAGCTGGTTTAAGTCCTATTTATCAGACCGATTTCAGTTTGTACATGTTAATGATGAATCCTCCGTGAAGGCAAAAGTTAGACACCGAGTTCCACAAGGTTCTGTACTTGGACCAATTCTATTCACCTTATATATGCTTCCTTTAGGTAATATTATTAGGAAACACTCCATAAATTTTCATTGTTACGCAGATGACACCCAATTATATTTATCAATGAAGCCAGATGAAACCAATCAGTTAAACAAACTCCAAGCATGCCTTAACGACATAAAGACCTGGATGACCTGCAATTTTCTACTACTAAATTCAGATAAAACTGAAGTTATTGTGCTTTGCCCTAAACACCTTAGAAACACTTTATCTAATGATATAGCTACTCTGGATGGCATTACCCTGGCCTCCAGCACCACCGTAAGGAATCTGGGAGTTATCTTTGATCAGGATATGTCCTTTAACTCCCACATAAATCAAATTTTAAAGACTGCCTTTTTCACTTACGTAATATCACAAAAATCAGGCACATCCTGTCCCTAAAAGATGCAGAAAAACTAGTTCATGCATTTGTTACTTCTAGGCTGGATTATTGCAATTCCTTATTATCAGGCTGCCCTAACAAGTCTCTAAAGACTCTCCAGCTGGTCCAGAATGCAGCTGCATGTGTTCTGACTAAAACTAGAAAAAGAGACCACATTTCTCCCATTTTAGCTTCGCTACATTCCTGTAAAATCTAGAATAGAATTTAAAATCCTTCTCCTAACTTACAAAGCCCTTAATGGTCAGGCACCATCATATCTAGAAGAGCTCATAATACCGTATTATCCCACTAGAACACTGCGCTCCCAGTATGCAGGCTTACTGGTGGTCCCTACAGTCTTTAAAAGTAGAATGGGAGGCAGAGCCTTCAGCTATCAGGCTCCTCTTCTATGGAACCATCTACCAGATTCAGTCCGGGGTGCAAACACCCTCTCTATGTTTAAGAGTAGGCTTAAAACTTTCCTTTTTGATAAAGCTTATAGTTAGGGCCGACCAGGCTCGCCTTGGATCAGCCCTTAGTTATGCTGGTATAGGCCTAGACTGCTGGGGGACTTCCCATGATGCACTGAGCTCCTCTCTCCTCCTCCTCCTCCTCTCCATCTGTATGCATTCATGTAACATCAATGCATGTCACTAACTTTGCTTCTTCCCCGGAGTTTTTTGTGCTTTCTCATCTCACAGGAAACCCTTGATTCTGGGCCGAGCCTTCACGGTCCTTCACAGTCCTGATGGCATCCTTCCCTGTCTATTGATGCTTATGCTTGTTGTTGTTGTTGTTGTGATTGTTGCTCTCCTGTCCTCCCTCCCCCTTTCCCTCTCTCTTTCTCTCTCTCAACCCAACCGGTCAAAGCAGATGGCCGCCCACCAAGAGCCGGGTTCTGCTTGAGGTTTCTACCCGTTAAAGGGGAGTTTTTCCTTACCGCTGTTGCCAAGTGCTTGCTCATGGGGGAATTGTTGGGTCTCTGTAAATTAAAGAGTACGGTCTTGACCTGCTCAATGTGAAAAGTGCCTTGAGATGACTTTTGTTGTGATATGGCGCTATATAAATAAAAATTGATTGATTGATTGATTGATTCAATGGTGTGAATTAATCGGTGCGCTCCAGTCCCTTCTGGTCTCTGGAAGTTTGTGCTCCTCAAACTGAGAAGCACTTGATTCAGCTGCATTTTGCTGGAAGATGCACAGAAAACCCTGTTTCAATGAGGGAGATACATGTCAGGTTTATGAGATGCTTTGCATCTAAAAGCCGTCATCTTTCTTTGTTTTTCAGCATCAATGCATGAAATGCTCACTAGACAGGGGATGATTCTCGAGCAACAAACACACATTCTACAGGTTCTACAAACAAGAACACAAGATGAGTCTCGATTTAAAAGTGACGAGGGTCTCCTGCCACTAAACGCCCAGCAAGGCCTCCACAGTCTTGAAGTCCAACTTCAGGAATCAGACTTCAGATTGAAACTAGTGAGTAGTAGCAGTCTGAAAAGATTAAGGTGTGCACTAGAAGTTCCATATTTTTGTCTGATTGTATAGGTTTGACTTTTGCAATATTTCTAAACTGAAAGAAACAAGACTGAATGAGCTTAGTAGTATGAGGTTCAAATGTTGGTTCACAAAGAACATCAAGATTCTTAGAGGTGGTCTTGATGCTGCTAGTGATTTCATCATGAAAATAAAGTTAAAGTAGCCAAATCAAACAATTTTACCTTGATGGATTTTTGTCGCTGTTTAAATGAGTAAATAATAAAATAAAATGAATTATGTTGCCCACTGAACTTTCAAAGGGCTCTGTGAAGCTATGTCTGGGCAAAGTCGTGTCCATGAAAAGTGAAAATTAAAACTTTGTCATAGGACTAAACCAAATACATTGTTGGAAATGTCTCAACCTGAAGAGTAACATCATGTCAGTCTGAAGATGAGGAAATATTGATCTCTGAGCCTTGAACCAGGACATGTTTGATTTCTTATCATTCAGCAACAGGAGGGGCTACAGACACAGGACCAGCTATTTCAGAAGATCTTGACCTCAGTTGACATGTGGGTATGGTCGCTGTTGGGCACCAACTGGGGGTGCTGTCAAATATGAAGAAAAGCAATTTCCCTTAATTATGAGGAATATATCAATGTATTTAAAAACTACAATTCCCATCAGAGAAGCGCCGTAGAACTTGTTAAAAAGCATACAAATCAGCCGGCATAGTTGTAGTTCTACCGATTTCCAGAACAGGGTTGTAATTATGCTTATAAAATGCATCTTTATTAAATATATCAGCAATCTACAACAGCCGAAAGATACATAATACTGCATCTAGACGATCAGGGTGAAAAAAATCACGAGGATGTCAGTTCATCTGGGATAGTTTAGCTGATAGGCCTACTGTAGAAATGAGTTTTCCAGTCGTGTTCAGTGTCGGCGGGAGTTATGCAGCCTTTCAAAGAGCGATTAAGGATGTTTGTGGCCTCCACATGTTTGTTTAGTAATAAACTGCGTTGAAATAATTCAGGTTCATTAATCAACGAACCTGAGTCCCAAACTGCATTGCTTCAAGAAATCAGCCGATCGCAAAGCTTCAAATTTTGGATTTCAAATTCACTTCATCCCCGGGGCGCTCTAAAATCTAAGTTTTTATTGAAAGAACATCATACAAAACAACACAAATAACTACACAACGCAAATGAAGCGTCGTGTGAAGCGACGGCTTAACAGCTGTAGAGACTTTTGATGGTTTGTGTCTGCACACATGTGCACTGTGCTAATACTAATAACGACACAGTTATGACTGCCAGAGCAGCTGTTTTCTCTCTGCAGCCTGTTACCTGTTTGACAAACACCTGCACATGAATAAAAACCTGCATTCTGTATTTATACTGTGTCCTGGTCAGACACATGAACCGTTTCTACTGGCAGAATGCGTTTATATTATTTATGAATTATTTGCATCTGTATTTATTGATATTCTGATTGTGAATTCATTATTTAATAACTCAGAGTATGATTAGAATGTCTTTTGAACACTGGAAATGATTTATTGGGCTAAATGTTTCAGGGAAAATGGAAATTATGTAACTCATCAAACCAGATGCTCAGGATTTTTCAGCCTCACATGTGACTGAATTGAAATGACGATAAATGATGTGAAATATAAATAATATAAATGTGTTTAAAATGTTTCTTGCTGACAGATAGACCATCCCTGACTTTAATTTTACCTATAATTAAAGTTAATGGGGAAAATAACAGATCATAAAAAGAAAAATCTTTCTAATAAATGAAGAAAGTTGATTATGGTTTTTTTATTGTTCAGACTGACAATTAACACAGATGTTTAACTAGATGGTGAATCAGAAAACAAATAAAGTTTTTGAGTTTTATCTGTTATGTGTCTCCACTCAGTGATGTTGTGATGTATGCAGATCAACAGTGTACGCACATCCATAAAACATCTAGCCTACAGGTGCTGAATCAAAATCAAAAACTAAAGTCAACAATCAGACCAAAGATCTGCACACTGTACTATAGCTTCCAGCAATTTTAATGGAGCAACGTTTCGATCTGAAAGTGATCTTCGTCTGGTAGGGTCAAAGTCATTGTCAGGCATTTACAAGTGTGCGTCGCATCGAAAAGACGTTGTTTGACTGGTGGTTTCAACGCAACAATACAGTAGTGTTTCCTCTGATCCCTCTGATCCCACCCATCATGAGCCATATCAAGAGCACCATAACTTCAGGAACCTCAGGAACAGTATGGACTTGCAGAGGATGCAGAGTATACAAGTAAGTTCAGCAAATTTGTTGATTTATTTATGCTCCAGCTTCATTGTCGGTTAAAGTGTGAATATCAAATATTTGTTTGAACAATTGTAATGTAATGTAGAGCCCACTGAGTGGATTATTTTAGCAAGAAAAGCAAAACAAACTGTGACAATCAGGAATACAAGTAATATTAAAAAAAGCTCACTTCTCCATTTCAAATCAAACTGCTCTCTTTACCGTGTTATTGCAATTTGTTACATTTGTTTCTGGCTTTCAGTGAGTTTTATTGTCTTGAAGCTTTATATTTCATATTTGTGGACCTTATTTAATGTTCAAATGATATTCCTAATCAGTATCCAAATATTCTGTGTTCTGTCTTAAGTCTATGAACGAGCTCACAGCTCTCATGGAGAATCTCTCCATCAGTGATCATCCTGAGGCCCAGATGAAGCCTCAGAACAAAAGAAAGTTGGAAGCTGTTGCTTCAGAGCACGACAACAGGTAGGTGTGATATCACTTGCCTAAAGATTATTTACACGGAGCATTTAAGATTTCAGAGGATTAAACACATTTTCCTCTGCACAAAAACCCTGACAGGAAGAGACGAAAGCTCGACCTGCAGGCCACCAAATGGAGCCGCTCTGCAGAGAACACCGGAGGGTCCGACTGTGATCCTAACTGTCCCACAACACAGACAGCGACGCAGAGGAAGGACTTCTTTAATTTTTCAACATTTTATTAAAAATGTATTTAAACTACATCATCTGTGTAGCGTCATTTCTTTTCATTCATGAGAGTTTTTAAAAACTCAATTACATGTAGGTCAAAATAACAACAACAAATAACAACTTGAGTTATGTCCAAATGTATGGACGGGAGGGGTTGTTAACCAGTTTATTTCAAAGACCTGAAATACCTGCAGCCTGTCTTTTGAATACTGGAAATGATTTATTGGGCTAAATGTTTCAGGGAAAATGAAATTATGTAACTCATCAAACCAGACGCTCAGGAAATTTCAGCCTCACATGTGACTGAATGGAAATGACGATAAATGATGTGAAATATAAATAATATAAATGTGTTTAAAATGTTTCTTGCTGACAGACAGACTCTCCCTGACTTTAATTTTACCCACATTAAAAGTTAAAGGGGGAAATAACAGATCATGAGATGAAAGTTCTTTCTGATAAATGAAGAAAGTTGTTTATGGTTCTTTATTGTTCAGACCGACAATTAACACAGATGTTTAACTAGATGGTGAATCAGAAAACAAATAAAATATAAAACATGGGAGTGATTCGCTTGAGTTTAATCTCTTATATCTCTCAAGACAGTGATGTCACATGCTGTACCGGACACACGACATGATAGGCTACACATTTTTGTGGTCCCACCCATATGGCTGAGGTGGGGGAAAGAGCTCAGAAACCGCATGCTCTCATCATTAGAGGAGATTCGCTGTAACCGGTCACAAGATGACAGAGCAAGTCGAAGTAAGTTCAGCATATATATTTTTTCATTTGTGTTGCAGCAAAAATCAATCCAGTCTCTTCTCAAAATGTGTGAACAGATGTAGCCTAATGTAATGTAGAGCCCACTGAGTGGATTATTTTAGCAAGAAAAGCAAAACAAACTGTGACATTTGAACAGTTGTGATCAGGAATACTTAAGTAAAATTAAGAAAAGCTCACTTCTCCATTTCAAATCAAATCGCTCTCTTTACCGTGTTATTGCAATTTTACATTTGTTTCTGGCTTTCAGTGAGTTTTTATTGTCTTGAAGCTTTATATTTCATATTTGTGGTCCTTATTTAATGTTCAAATGATATTCCTAATCAGTATCCAAATATTCTGTGTTACAGTCGGATGCTAATTCCATGGAGGAGCTCACAGCTCTCCTGGCAGATCTCTCCATCAGTGAGAGTCTCCAGAGAGACGTGAACGCCCGCAGCGAGGCCTTGACAGTGAGTCAAACTGAGGCACAGAGAGAGCGCCAGAACAAGAGGAAGTTGGAAGCTGTTGCTTCAGAGCACGGCAACAGGTAGGTGTGACAACACTTGCTAAAGATTATTTACACAGACTAAGCATTTAAGATTTCAGAGGATTAAACACATTTTCCTCTGCACAAAAACCCTGCCAGGAAGAGACGAAAGCTCGACCTGCAGGCCACCAAATGGAGCCGCTCTACAGAGAACACCGGAGGGTCCGACTGTGATCCTAACTGTCCCACAAGACAGACAGCGACGCAGAGGAAGGACTTCTTTAATTTTTCAACATTTTATTAAAAATGTATTTAAACTACATCATCTGTGTAGCGTCATTTCTTTTCATTCATGAGAGTTTTTAAAAACTCAATTACATGTAGGTCAAAATAACAACAACAAATAACAACTTGAGTTATGTCCAAATGTATGGACGGGAGGGGTTGTTAACCTTATAACACTGTGATTCATACAATACAGATTTCAGCTTATTTAGAGCAACTCCTGCACTGAAATGTTTATGCACATAATGCGTAATCTCAGTTTAAATTTATAAAATCGGTATGAAGCTTTAGACACATGAGATCAATGAATAATTAAGTTGTCTCTATCACTTATGATGTAACTGGTCGAACCGATGGAACATCATTCCTATAATACTGGATATTATACGTTTATTTAATATTTCTGAGTGAGCAATATTGTGGTGCAGCTGCAGAATGTAGTTTGAAAGTGAGTTTTTTATTGGTGTGAATAGTCTTAACTTGCTTTAACAGCATTTCAGTGACAATGTTTAAATTTACTATATTTGTTGAAG
This sequence comes from Thunnus maccoyii, assembly GCF_910596095.1. Lineage (NCBI taxonomy): Eukaryota > Metazoa > Chordata > Actinopteri > Scombriformes > Scombridae > Thunnus > Thunnus maccoyii. The sequence continues at coordinate 3,601,492 of NC_056535.1, read as the reverse complement.
TAGTTGAAATAAAGTCACTGAATGCTGTTGAGCCAAGATACAAATAGATGTCTACAATTTTTAAAATTACTGTATTTTAACCTCAACGCCTTTTCAAGTGCAAATGCATGACGTCATCAATGCTAGTTTGCTGCGTGGGCGACTGTCTTTGTTTGTCTTTGCAATGAGAACTGTGAGCTGCCTCACGGGTCCATCCCCGGCTCTGTATGCTCTGCTTTTGACAAATCAAAAGAAAGTTCTCATTTTCCTGGAGATAAGAGTGGATCGGGATAGAAACATTATGTTGTCAAGGGAAAGTACAGGCGTGTAAGGCGTTTAAACCACATATGGAAATTAACCATCTGAATGTGACCGTTCACCGAAGGCACAGATAACAGCCTAGAGAGAGAGAGGGAGGAAAGACAAATTAACTAGACAGACAGAGAATTAAAAAAACAATATTATTTGTGTAACCTCTTAAAATTTGATTAATAATGCCTTATAGCCTATTTTTTCTGCACTGCTGCTGCGCTGCTGATATGTGTCCGATCCACTGTAAAAAATGTCCGTGAAATTAACAGTGAAGTGCTGTAAAATCACGACATAAAAAAAGTGTAAATAGAAAAACAATGAAGCAGTGGTTGATTCGCAGTTATATTTTGTAAAATCCTTAACCAAGCATAACTGTTATTTTTAAAGTAAGAATATGTTAAAAGAATCATATTTCTTGGTATAATTGACAGATTACTGTAGTTTAAACACAGAAAACCTGTAATATAGAAAACAATAAAATATAGTTAAAATTACAACATGTTAGTGTTAAAATAATGTTTTTTGTCCAGTAGATTTTTTTTAGACATAAAAAACCGTATTACATTTTAGAAATTTGTATGTTCTACTTTACAGATAAGAATATGTACAAATACAGTAAAATTATAATATAAACATGAAGGGTAAAAAACATGTGTTGTGTCTGTTTAGAATTTAGTAGACCTGTATTCAACAACATATCAATAGACTAGTAGTAAAACTATAATAGGGTACATATCAATCATTTTATATCCTCCTGATAAAATAACTCATGAGCATGTGTAGCTAATAACCAATGGATATCAACATTTGAGTGTTACTTTTTATTCCTATTTATGCTCACGAACAAAATAAAATGTGCTTTGCATAGCTAAGTATAGGTAATTGAGGTGAACACTTGTAAATATTGTGGACAGACGAATGACGGATTTACAGTTAGGTCCATAAATTTTAGGACATTGACAAAAAGTTATTTTGCCTGCCTGTCACATCATATTGAAATTGAAAGAAAATCATTATTATCATTTTTATGTGTATCTCCCGCTGGTCAGTCCAGCTAGAAAGATAACCATCTCTAATGCTCCCCCGTTCATTAAAAATGAAATGTTAGCTAAAGAACTGGCACGGTACGGACAACTAGTCTCCCCGATAAAGATGGTTTCTCTGGGCTGCAGATCCCCGCTGCTCAAACATGTGTGTGTGTCACCGTAGGCAGGTTTTCATTGTCCTGAAAGATAAAACTGACGATCTTAATCTGTCCTTTAACTTTAAAGTAGACGGGTTCAACTACATGGTTTTCGCCACGTCGGAGACCATGAAGTGTTTTGGTTGTGGCGTGGAGGGGCATTTAATCCGCTCCTGCCCAGAGAGAATGGGGGAGCAGCGGCGGGCTGCTGCCGGGGAGCCGCGGCCTCCGGAGCGGGTGCCGGCTCCGGTCCCTGCCGGGGAGCCGCGGCCTCCGGAGCGGGTGCCCACCATTGTTGTGTGTGGTAAATTAACTTTCTTTTTCTCTCTTGGTCTTTCTTTCATTTTCTCTTTTGTATTTCTTTATTTTTTCTTTATTGTTTTCTATTTTCTGTCTATTTAGACACAAACTCATGTTACACAATGTTTGTTGTTACTGTAAGCCATTAAAGTTAGTTAAATGACCCTAAAAAGCCTTAAAATTCTCTCTCTGTACTTAAACTGATATCTGTATTGATAGGAAGCAACTCAACTGACCTTTAAAAAATGAACAACATAAATGCTCAATTTCTTTGTGAAATATTTCAGGTGCACAAGTCTTTTTTAATTTAGTTTGAATTATGTTTTTGTTGTTTTTCTTTTTAGGACGATCCTGCTATTCTTCAAGACGGTTCATGCTGAGTGTGGATCAAAACATTGTCCACGATAACATCCCCTCCTTCATTTCGGCCCAGTGCATGATGTTTGGGAGCTATTATTGCTTCAACATCCATTACCCATCAGAGCTGGCATCAACCCTGGAGTTTCTACAGAGGTGTGTCTTTTTGGATTGACTTCATGCAACATTTTAACTTTATAGAACTGAAACAAATCTAAAGTAGCTGCTGCAGTAACTTGGTGGTTATGGGACTTGTCATTTTACCTTTTTACCATTGTAAGTGGCTTTAAAATAATAGCCTATCTTGAATAAAAAATGATGGAGGGGTGAAAATTTTTGTTGTTAATGAAGCTATCTTGTTATTAATAGTCATCTGTTATTCTTCTATTTTCCAAGGTGTTTTTTCTCCATCAACCCAGAGAAGGGCACTAAAGTGGAGAAGACAATCCCGTCTTCATGTGAACAGAGTAGTGCAAAAGCCATCAAAGTCACCAAAGGGACAAAAACTGGAAAATCCGCAGCAGAGTCAGAAAGTGATTTGACACTGACTCTCCTGCTGGTATAAAGAGTTTTCTGCAGGAAACGAAGGGATCCAGGCTTGTGAAAGTAGAGGATCACTTTGCAGACCTGAAGCTGTTTGTAGAGTCAGCGAAGCCTCTGACAAAAAGATCAGGAAACTTTGGAGATGATGTCCTGACAGATCAGGAAATTTATCATTTGAAGAAACTGCTGCTTAAAGTAAAAGCACAAATGATTGCTGATGATGATGTTTAGACGAAGGTTCTCGTGTTTTTCTCTCTTCCTGTTATGTTTTCCTACTGTTATGTTTCTTTCAAGCTTCTCTCTCTCCATGTGTGAATTCAAAATAGGCACTTTAAACTTGAATGGAGCCAGGGAAGATAGTAAAAGAGCTGCGTTCTTTAAGCTGATGGAGCTGAAGAACATAGATGTAATGCTGCTTCAGGAAACACACAGTAGTGCAGATAATGAAAGTGACTGGAGGAGAGGATGTAATGGGGAAGTCATTCTGAGCCATAAGTCCAGCTGTAGTGGAGGAGTGGGGATTGTCTTTTCCAGGAGCTTCTTGCCTTTTTCCTGTGAAGTTGAGGAAATTATTAAAGGCTGTTTATTGAAGGTCAAAGCTCAATTTGAAAATATTACTGTAGTTTTCGTCAATGTTTATGCACCAACCAAAGGGGTGGATAGACTAGCGGTACTAGATGTTTTATGTGACACTATCAGCTGCAGTAGTGATGAGTATTTGTTTTTAGGAGGTGATTTTAACTGTACTGAAAATCCAAAGCTGGATAGAAACCACCAAGAGCCTCATCCTGCTTCGTCACGCAGGTTCAGACAGTTGACTGAAGCTCATGAGTTGTCAGATGTGTGGAGGATGTTTTGTAAAAGTCACAGGCAGTACACCTGGAGTCACTCTAAAGACAATGTGTTATCTCTGGCCAGGCTGGACCGTCTGTATTCTTTTAAACATCACATGAACCTTTTTAAAAGTTGTCACATTAACCCAGTGGGCTTCTCTGATCACTGTCTGGTTTTTTGCTGATTTTTTATAAAAAATGTGCGTTTACAGAGTGCTTACTGGCATTTTAACACTGCCCGGCTTCATGACAAGGCTTTTAGAGCAGCTTTTGAATGTTTTTGGTTTACTCACAGAAAATGTAAGTCTGACTTTGCCTGTGTTCAACAGTGGTGGGATTTTGGGAAATCACAGATTAAACAGCTGTGTCAGCAGTTCACTCGTAATGTCACTAGAGACATAACCAGATCTATGAGGGACCTGGAGACTCAGGTGGTGGAACTGCAGAGTTTAGCAGGTTCTACAGGAGATCGAGGGCTTTTAGATTCCCTCAAGTCTAAAAAGTCGGCTTTGGCCAACCTGCTGGGCATCGCAGCACAGGGAGCTCTGGTCAGGTCACGGTTCCTTGACATCACACAGATGGACGCCCCCTCTCACTTCTTCTTTGGTCTGGAGAGGAAAAATGGACAGAGAAAGATTGTTCACTCTCTGCGATCCAGCAGCGGCTCTGCAATCTCAGATCCTTCTGAGATTAGGAAATTTGCAGTCAGTTTTTATAAAGATCTGTATAAGAGTGAACTAACAAACAATCCAGATGTGTGCAGCAGCTTCTTCACTGGTCTTCCTGTCCTGATGCTGTAGCCAATGCAAAGCTGGAGGCTCCGGTATCCATTAATGAACTGTATACTGCTCTGATGAGCTTACAGAGTGGAAAAGCTCCAGGTATAGACGGTCTGCCTGTTGATTTCTATAAATCCTTCTGGTCCGTGTTGGGTGAAGACCTGTTGGAGGTTGTCATAAGCAGCCTGGAGAGAGGACGGCTGCCTCTGAGCTGCAGGAGGGCAGTCATCACTTTGCTGCCCAAGAAGGGAGACCTGCAGGAGCTGAAGAACTGGAGACCTGTTTCTCTGCTCTGATCAACTCAGGTTACCTGGAGGTCTGGTCTGGAAAAAAGGAGGGCTAAAATACCTTGGAGTTTTTCTGGGCAATGAAATGTTCTTACGGAAAAACTGGGACAATGTCTTAGAAAAGGTCAAAGGTCGGCTCATGAAATGGAAATGGCTTCTACCTAAAATGTCCTACAGAGGTCGTGTTCTTGTGATTAACAATCTGGTCTCTTCTGCTCTGTGGCACCGGTTGGCCTGCGTTGATCCTCCAGCTTCTCTTTTATCACAGATCCAAAGGGTTTTGGTTGATTTTTTTTGGGACAGGTTGCACTGGGTACCTCAGAGTGTGCTGTTTCTTCCTAAGGAGGAGGGTGGACAAGGTCTGGTCCATCTGGCCAGCAGGGGCGCTGCCTTCCGCCTTCAGTTCATTCATAGACTGCTCACTGGGCCCACAGACCTGGTGTGGAGGACTTTATCCTGCTGCATCCTGCAGCGGTTTGGTGGTCTGGGACTGGGTTTGTTTCTGTTTCTAATGGACTCCAAGAAGTTGGACGCTTCGTCCCTGCCAGCCTTTTATAGAAGTGTCTTCTCAGTGTGGACTTTGCTGAGGAAGCAGAGGCAGGAGCAGGATGACTCTCTGTACTGGCTCCTACAGGAACCTGTACTGTTTGGAGGACTTTTGGATTGTCCCAGCTGGGGTGGACCTACTCTATCCAGACTCCTTCACACTGCAGGAGTTTCTACTCTGGGGCAGGTGGTGGGGCTGGCGGGACCTCGGTTGGATGATCCTGTTGGACTGGCTGCTCAGCTGGGAGTGAGATCTACACGAGTCATAAACCAGTTACTGAAACATTGGAAACAGAAGCTGACAGAACATCAATGCTTTCTGTTAACTGACTTTTGTGATGGCGCGCTGCTGCCAAACTGTACGGACCCCTATCCCACTATTGGACTGTTTCCGGATTTCAAAAACTGTTCTGGTCCTTTACTTGAGCCTGTCGACCCTGTGGGAGCTTCTTTGGAGGACGCCTCAGGAAAGACGCTGTATAAGTTGATGGTTAAAACCTTGAACCAGAACAAACTGAATGGACGCAGTGACACCCCGTGGAGGACTTAGGGACTTAGACCCTGACGTCAAACCAGCATGGAGGTCTTTGTATAAACCTCCTTTAACAAAGAAACATGTGGACCTGCAGTGGAGGATCCTACATGGCACTGTAGCACTGAACTCTTTTATCTCTGTTATTAATGCTGCTGTGGAGGAGAAATGCCCCTTCTGCAGCCAAAGAGAGACGGTGTTTCACTGTTTCTCAGAGTGCTCTCATCTGACGGCTCTGTTTGTGTTGTTAGAAACCATTTTTAGCAGATATGGAGAAATTTTTATGAAGCAGGTTTTTATTTGTGGTTTTAAATACACTCGCCAACAGAAGAACAAGTGTCAGATATTGAACTTTGTTTTGGGACAGGCAAAGATGGCAGTGTATGTGAGCCGCAGGAGGAAGGTGGAGGAAGAGCTGAATGTTGATGTGGTTCCTGTTTTTGTCAGAATGGTGAGGTCCAGACTGCTGGTAGAGTTTAGTTTTTACAGAGCTGCTCATGACCTGGAGAGTTTCCAGCTGATTTGGGGTTATGGGGGGGTGCTCTGCTCTGTAATAGATGGACAGTTGAGTTTTGGACATGTGCTGATGTAACTTTGATACCTGATATGTAATTATATTATGTATGTGTTAATGTAGTGTATTACGTTTTTTTACAGTGTACATAGTGGTTAATATATTTAAAGTTTAAAAATCAAAATCAAAATCTCTCTCTTTCTCTCTCTCTCCAAGTGAATCGGTTCCTCTCATTTTGTGTGTTTGAGTGTGTGTGTGTGTGTGTGTGTGTGTGTGTGTGTGTGTGTGTGTGTGTGTGTGTGTGTGTGTGTGTGTGTGTGTGTGTGGATCTTAGTTGGTCTCATTTCTTGTCTTGCTTGTAGAATAATCAATCATTAGATTAAGATTAAATTAAATCAATTCAAATTTCAACTCAATGATGAAAAATACGTGGTCATCGTTGATCCACACATCACCGGTCAAATTCTGCCATCTGCTGTTTCCCTCTTAGAAGTCGAATCAAGTTGCTCTTATCTAAATAAAGGTTAAATTTTATAGTCATTCATTCTAATTAAATAATTTAGTTGTTTCTTTTTCTTACTAAACTTATGTTAAACGTATTTCTGCTAATTGACTCTGCGAGAAGTGAAGAGTGCAGAAGCAGCGATTCGAAGTTTATTAACCTAATCCAAAATATGAAATATTCGCGTTTTTTATGTTTATGGTGAATGAAACTTGCCAGACAAAGATTCAGCCGTTTGAGGCTCACTAAGAGCTGTTTGCGTTTGTGCGTGAATGAGGCCAAACTATCCAACCTCACTTTGCTGTGTGTTGAGCGGGACACAAACAGTGATAAGGACAAAGTGAAGGAGAGGAGGATGAAGTTTTAAAAGGGGACCGTGGTATGTACAAAGTTGTAAGACTGTTCGGATTATTTTGTTCTATGGAGGATGGAGAAATACACAAATGGACTAACGTTACACTAAACTACAGCAGTCTAAGCAGGGACAACTGGTGAGTGAAACATCCATAATTAGTCTTTATTAACTTAAATGTTGGTTATGAAGTAATAAGTCAGAATATTAGATTCATCTGTTGTTTAACTCCATGCTTTCCGCATCTCAGTACCTGTCTGTGTCACTACCTGTGGTGTTGTAGACTGTCCACTTTGTATTTGAATAATCCTTGTAACTTAGTGTTGTAGACCGCCGTCTATATTTTATGTTTACTACTACATTGTTTTAATCATACTCATATTCCAGTACAGGTGAACATGGAGGAGAGTATGACCAAGTAAGAAATGTTCTTACTTTTGGTCAGTATCCAGAGGGATACACAAAAACACAGAGGCAGACATTAAGGCGATATGTGTAATACACATGTAATACGTATCATATTAACATTTCTACCCATTGAATAATGATGTTTTGGTGTGACAAAGCTGTGGTTAAGGTCTGGTTAGGTTAAGGCACAAAGACCACTTGGTTAGGGTTAGGGAAATATCATGGTTTGGGTTAAAATAAAATAAACAATAAAATAACCGCCGATGTCTCACTAAAAACACGTTTTGTAGAAATGTTGATATGATACGTTTTGTTGAAATGTTAATATGCTACGTATTACGCGTGTTGAAACGTAGATATTCAACGTTTCTGTGGTTTGCAGAAACGTAAACTGCCAATGTTTTATTCTGGCGGCCAGGCTGCGTTAAGATATGTTTGCTGCTGAGCCCCAAAAGACGGAATGATTATATTGGTTATCTTAGCTCAACTCAAGTGTTTTGCTAAGCTATGGCTAGGTTGCTGCAACTACTGTTTGTTGCCAAGCTATACTAAAACATAATAGGTGATTTGTTACATGTTGTTTTCAGGTACTGTGATTAACCCTGAGAGGGGAACAGAGGCCAGTTTGGAAAAGTAGACAAACAAGCTCACAGTGAATCCTCATCACCTCTCTTTTGAAGAACTTGACGTCACTTCATAAAGGTAAGTTAGGTGTCCTTCTTGTTTAAAATGTTTATTCCATTGTTTGATTTCTCTTCCTCTCACTCTGCTTGATTTTCATTCTTCTTCATTTTACAGGGAAATTTGTTAGAGTGTTTATAACACACACACGCACACACTGCAACGGAAAACATTTCATCATCAACATTACATCAACAAGTAACTTGCTTCGCAAACAGGCTTTCATTGAAGACTGCACTCCTCTCTCTCTCTCCCTCTCTCTCTCAATTCAATATTCAATTCAATTCAATTCAGTAGGCCTATGCTTTATTGGCATGAGATTGTGGATCAAACATGCTGCGAAAGCAAAAGGTTTGCTGCTTCGTGCTGCCGTGCTTCATTGTGGGCGACTCTGCTTTTTGTTCCAGAGTCAAGTGCTCATTTGCATCAGAAACAATATGTCTCCTGTCATTCATTTCCAGTTATTCATTTCCAAACATAATGGAAACATTCACATCTTGCAAAGACACTGGAGGTTATTAAGATTTTTATTAACTTTACAACAACAATGCTGGTGTGCATTACAAGTCTGCAGAGCAATGCAGTAGTAATCCCAGAGCATTTGATGACTAGTAGAGACTGCGGATGGAAGCAATGAGTGAATCATATCAGTCTCTCTGCTGTACACCTGCACTGTGCTGCCATCTTGTGGCCTTTTACATCACCTGACTTGATTTTCACTGGACCCCAAACTAGGCAGGATGTCAGGTCATGTCAGATCGTTTCTTGTCCAATCCCGCAGAGCAAGAAGCTTCTATGTTATTAAAATTGCTTAAAGGAACACTATAGTTTATTACAACCTGGGTTTGATCTTCAGAGCTCTGGTCCTCGGTTGTGTTGGTCATGATAGTATTGCTAAAAATAGGTTCAACTTTGAACTAATGGGTACACTCACATTTTCCTGAGCAAAGACAGATTAGCAACATCAGGGCTGCTCTCACTTTCAGTTTGACCTCTAAATAAATTGGTTCATACAATTTGGATAAAGCTTTGGCTTGTTTAAAAGCTGCAAGATCAGTGACTGCTCAGCTTGTTTCCCTTCTGAACCTTTTGTAGGCGATGATCCTAGATCACTTTGGTGAGTAAAACATGTAAATATCCAAAGCTACAAAAATAAAACCCAAATAGTAATAAACCATAGCTTTCTTTTAACAAATGTACCCAGTTCCCCTGAAATGTACAGAAGCCCACTGCACTCACTGCAGAAAAAATATTGGAGACCTTAAATCTCATAATGATGATTTCAGTATCATAATTATGACTTACTATCTCATAATTACAAGAAAAGATCTTGTAATTACGGGAAAGGTATCTCATAATTATGACATCTTGATCTTGTAATTATGAGAAATGTCAAATGTAAAGAGACTGAATTAGCTTTTATTTCTTCTAGACTTGAGACAGTGGGAGATATTAATGTGGATGAGCAGATGGTATCATTCTGTGAAGTATTCTGTGCCTTGAGTGAATAATCAATCACATGTCCAGATGTAATGCTGTTATGTACGTGAGGCTGATATATTGATGAACATGAAATAAAGCATCAGTATCCTGCACGAGGGTTTATGTATGAAACACTTAGAGAAAAATAATAGGCAGAACAATTCATAAATCAACATCTAAACATCTGAAGTCCTTTTTCAGACAGGAAGCTCTCAGACCTGCTCAGTCGTTCAGTAGTAGATGCTTCATGGATACAAAGTCATGGATCTAAATGTATCCAATATATCAGAATGTGTTAGTCTAACTACATACTATGGTGCCATTTGATAACAACCATCAATATAAAGCATTCAATAAAGTTTGATAAAGACATTTGCATCTGAAAATCCTCATCAGGTCACAGAATCTGATAGATCACAGAATGCAATTTAACAGCTGATATCTTGTAATTATGAGATAGTGAGTCATAATCATGAAATACCAAAGTCATAATTATGACATACAGTCAATTTTGCTTTCTTTGGTGAATGCAATGGGCTTCCATAAAAATGTGCTGTTCAATTACATTACTGGAATAATTCTCGTTATTTTGGAACAGCACCTGCTGTGGATGTGGCTAGCAGTAAGCTAACTAGAACGCTAGCTGCAAAGGTGAGGCCAGTGGCTACAGAGCACAGCAGCCACAGCACCAGCTATGACTAAAAGAAACAAAAATAAAACTGCAAGATTAAACAGAGGAGACAAGACTCCAAAATAACATCAGCACTGCTTTGAACACACAGAGTAGCTGTGCTCACACTCGGCTTCTACAGATGCAGGTTTCCTCTGGCTCTGGTTTCAAAGCAGACAGCTTATCAAGATGGCTAAACAGAGTTGGAGTTGGGGTGGTGAATATGACAACATAATCTGTCAGTTGATATAAATTTGTCTACTATCATGGATTTACAACAATCCTAAAATCTCTGGGTGAACTAGACCATTAGAGCAGTGGTGTAAATCATTGATCAGGACTGTTTAATTGGATTCATTGGCATCAATGTTATGAAGTTCTTTTTCAAGTATTTCCTTAGTTGATTAACCAAAATAAGGCATTCCTGTCTTAATACTTTATCCCTTTACAATTTCTACATTGATTATGCTGAAACTTTATATCACAATACAATATATACAGATATCAACATTGTTGTAGAAAATGACACAGTTTCATCCATCACTAGTTGGAGTGAAACTTCACCAAATCACAGGAAGGAGGGAACAACTTCCTTTCCTGCTTTTTGTACTTTTATATACTAAGAGTACAATGTTTGACTGTTCTCAGGTTAAGAAAATACAACTGCAAGCATGTTGTTGATTGTCCAAAGTGATCATTTACTGTGTCCTCCAGAGGCTGGCACTTTATGTCACCTCTTTAAAAGACTGTTGATAGCTTTGACTTCATCAGTGGACAGAGGAGACAGGTTGTAGCCTCTCAGCTCTGGTTTTCCTGCAAGCAGAAACAGAAAGACAAACATCATGGTCACCTTACAGTAGACTGCTGGGAGAATGTTCAGAGTTTGACTTGTCCTGAGGAGGTATCGATCACGAAATAATAGCAGCTGAAATGTTTCCACTTGTATAACAACTGGTTTACCAGCGGAGTTAGTACTGAGCTGCAACCCCTCCCTGTTTATTCCTCCAAGTCTATATATATCTAACTGAATGCAGACTGGACTCAGTTATCACTTCCTCTTCCAACAACTGAACCACTGGGAGATGTTTGGAGTTTAACGACACATCAGCTTCAATCGGAGATCTATCAGAAAACTATTTTCTCTACAAACACAAGTTACAGGAAAAAAGACTGCAGAAATATTCCATATGGGATAACAGTTGTTTTTCTTCTCCAAACACTAAGGGTCAAAGGTCAAGACTCCAGATATCATCTCAATATCCTGTCTGTTGAGACACTTATTTGATCATCCTGCCTGAGTTTATCTAACGAGTGAAATCTGCATCTCCAGTATCTGGAAGTTTAATCTCTTTTGACATATAATAAACTATGTCATTGCTACAATATTTATCATTCATCCTGTTGCACTATGAGCTCACCAACTTTTGTTGTAATCGGAAAAAAGTTTAATCAACTCGTGATTACAGTTGCTGTTTACATGCAGGGCTGGACCACTCAACAGAAACATCTGGACAATATAACACCACAACTAAAAGCTCACAAGTCAACACTGAGCTGATTCAAAACCTCTCTGACACACTCAACAAAAACCTCAACATTTTCAAAAAGGAAGCACTTATCACAAGGCTGTAGGGACACATGACTAATGACAGTGTCACATTATTGAGCTCAACTTGCTTATTATTGTGAGCTTTAGAGATGTTGGTAGGTGTGTTTCTGAACCTGGACAGAACCAGTCGAGCTGTGTCTCCCTGTTTCCCACCTTGATGCTAAGCTAACTGCCTCCTGGCTCCAGCTCCATGTTTAACATACAGACCTGAGAGAGGTATTGATTAGGTCTGCCCCCTAAAAGTCCATACATCAGTCGAGAAGTCCCTGAGTCAGCTTGCATTTTGTCAGCTGAACCGTTGGTTTTTTTAGCCACGTCTTTATACACAGAGTAATGCAAAGTGACAGCATGACAGGCTGTAAACTTCTACAAAGTCTCTAAATGACCTAAATACATAATTGTGATGGAAACAGGACAGCGTGACCAACTGAACTCTACTGCAGTCAAAATGCTCCTCATACCTTGCATCTCATTGAGACGATTGACTTTTGCTTTCAGTCCTTTGCGAAGGTCATTGATCTCCTTGTCCAGCTGCTCCTGGTCTACAGATGAAACACAAAGATCACAAGAGTTTAGAATGACCTCACATTCAGCCACGACATGTAAAACATATCACTTTATATTCAGATGTATACTGGAAATCTATCTAATATACAGTACTTAGTTATGAACACTTTTACCTTTCTGAATCATCTCTCTTGTCTTGGATTTGGGAAATTTGATGAACATGTTTCCGAAGCAAACCTTCACTTTCTCTGCAAATGACAGCAGTGTTAAACAGTTCTCCACCAATTCAGCATTGCACTCCTAACACATTTCTTCTTCCATATCAAAACCTAGTGCCTACATTACCCACTATGCAACTCAACCACCTACAGTTGTGTGTCAGATGTATTATGCAAGTAGAAGCTAATGTAGCCTGGAGCTGCTAGCCTCCAGCAGAGATGAGCAGCTACAGAGGTCTGCTAACCTCACTGCTTTCTAACTTCACACCACCAGACTTTTGTCATTGTCTAACTTGTAGTCTTCTGCCTCAACAAACACTGACTCCAGTGACAAAAGACTTTATGCAACTCTCTCTCATATATGTAGTAGTACTGTCCAACACCTAGGAACACATATTGATGTGTAAAATCAGTATGATTTCACATACAGCGACATCTACAATCAATATACAACTCCACACCTGACTCACATCATGATACTACACTGTTGTTTCCACTGTGAAATCACTGTAATGATTGTTCTCACAACCTAAGCCATGAGTGACAGACTGAAACATCCATATTACAGCATCCTGTCATGATTGCTCACTCACCTGAATCTGACAGCTCATTCTTCAGTGCGTTCAATGCCTCTCTGTTCCTGTTTCTCTTTGAGTCCAGGTCCACAATCTGAAATACCAACACAAATCAACAGAGAACATTAGTTTTCACAACAATACAGTACACTAGATTACTCATTTCAGAATGTGGAAAAATTAAAACAAGCAATATATGTTTTTAATTGTCTGGATTTATGCTTAAAGATTTATTTAAGAAATATTGCCAAACTCAGGTCTGTTGTATCACAACCTGAGCTAGAGATGATTATTCACGCTTTAATATATATATATATATATATATATATATATATATATATACATATATATACCTGCCTCAGCAAGTCGTCCCTGGACTGTCTACAAATGTTCCAAAATGCTACTGCAAGGCTGTTGATCAGGTCCAGCAGGACGACTCACATCACACCTATCTTATCTTTACATTGGCTTCCCATCAGGTTCAGGATTCATTTTAAGGTTTTCACACATAAAGCCCTGCAAGGTCAGTCACCTGTGTACATCTCTGACCTGCTCCGTTCTTATATCACCAGTAGGTCACTTAGGTCTTCTGACCAGGGCTTACTGGTTGTCCTACACGCTCAATTGAAAACAAGAGGTGATGGTGCTTTTGAAGTGGTGGCTCCAACACTGTGGAACACTCTTCCAACAGACACATGATCTGCACTCTCTGTTGATGCCTTTAAAACAGCTGAAGACTCATTTATTCAAACTGCCTTATAGTGTCTAGTGTTTGTTTTTAGTGTGTTTTTAAGGTATGTTGTTGTTCATGTCTTATTATTTGTTTCTTTTATTGTATCTTATATATTATGTACTATTTTTATGGTCTAACAATTTTACTCTTGTGAAGCACTTTGTGACCTGCTCTGTGAAAGGTGTTACATTAAATTAACTTTACTTACTTAAAACACGATCACAGAGTCATAGACAACAGTCATATCTAACAGTTAGAGGTTTATATTATGAAGACAAATCTATGTAATACTGTGATCTTTAAGTTTATGGTATTTTAAATGAGTAGGGCCATTTTGCATAGTAAGCTACTACATTTTTCAACTACAGTAATACTTTCATACGTTTATCTATATTTTAAATGCAGGACTTTTACTTGTAATGGAGTAACGTTGTTTATGCTGTGGTTTTGCTACTTTCACTCAAGTAAAATATCTCAATACTTCTTCCACCACTGGATAATACGTAACGTTTTTGCTTTCTGTAACTATAATGATGAGATACGACTGGGTTTCTATCCGACTAGCAGGTTACTGGGAGACTGGCCACAGAGCTAACATACCCTTCCCCAGGGTAGGTGAGAATATGTTCAAACAAAGAAAATAAAGATTGAAAATGGCAAACAGTAAATATTCTGTTTCTGAGCCATGAGATAATTTAGCTAATTAGCTTAGCTGCTAACATTCACAATTTCACTTCCGTCACGTTATTTATACCCGTCCTCCCGGGACGCCATGTTCTGCTCGTTATTAACAACATGTTGTTACCACATAAGCAGCTACCTGTTGTTTAGAGGTGAGAACATCCTCAGCTGCCTCCTCGACTTCTGACAAATATTCCAAAACACGCTGCGATTCAGCGTCCATGATGCTTGTGTTGCTATAAAAATACGTTCGGGCTGAAACAACAACAGGAAACAGAAAGGACCGCGATGGAGTCGCATCAAATATCCTCCGCTCTGTCTTCTCTTACAGCAAACACAACCCATCACGTGGATTTATGTTGTTGAAATTTACCATTTAAGTAACACATTAGAACACTACCATGGGAAGATACAATAGTAAGACTAGGATACTTCTTTGTTATCAACAAAAATAGCAATAATATACCTATCAAGTGTGGTAAGTTGTCTGTATTTTAGCAGTTTCATTTCTATGACACTTATTTACACGAACATTTTGTGATGTGAACATCTATACTATGCATCTGTTTATGATCAACAAGCGTGCGCACAAAGCTCTGTGAGATTTTCAAAACTGCATTAAAGGAGACAGAAACTTTCATTCTTTGTCTGGGCTGCGTTAATGTTGTCCATCACTAACACACTGACTGCCCTCTCTACCCATCCATTTTTTTGTAAGAAATATACACTACAATACGTTCACCTCCACCCCTCAGATTTCCCTTTCGACAAACAAACATACAAAAACAGCAAAATGTTTAAATGTATCCTAAAGTACATTTCATTTGTAAAATTCATGTAGGCACGTGGTTTTTGAAAACATATTTTACATGTGAAAACAAATTCTAGCCTCCCTTAATTGGCTCCCTACCTATGTTAGATCGGACTCTAAGGTTCTACCGATGACTTACAAAATCCTAAATGGGTTCCTTCATACCTCCTGTGTGTTCCCAGAGTCCAAAAGAAGTCATCAGGCTGTAGGGCCTTTTCCTACTGGCCCCCATTGTCTGGATAATCCTGCTGATATCAGACAGTGTGATTCTGTTGAGTGGTTTGAATAAACTAAACTAATCGTTTTGCCTTAACCTTCAGTAACCTTCAATTAGTTGCGTATTATTTAGTTACTTCAGGCCCTTGTACCTGTAGTTTTTTCCAAACTCCCCTTGGGGAGTTTTTCCTTATTCAAATCAAGGGTCCAAGGTTAGGATATTGTATGCTGCACAGGTTTTAAGGCATACTATGCAGGATTTGTCAGTTGCTGTTTGTAAACACAACATTGAAAGTTTGTTCCTCTTCCCTGGCTTAATGACACTAGAGCAAGCTGAGAGTACAAGCAAGAGAAAGAGGGAGAGCAGTGGTGGTTGAGTGAGTTAAAGAGTGAATGAAGAGAGGGAGTGGCTGTAGTGAGAATAAAGCAGTGAATCAGATCAGTAAAACATTATTTTCTGATGATGTTCTGATGTCTGATGTTTCACGGCGGTTATGCTCTAAAGCACAAATAAACATACCCACACCTCTGCACAACCCTGCAGGAAGGTCCAGCATAGCCAGATTTAGTGTGAATGCAGCCAAAGCACACACTTCATCCTGTCTGCTGTGGCCTCTCTGCTCTGTGTGTGAGTATTTCAGCCCCATCCTCGGTCAAACAGACACAGACCTGCTCTCTTTATGCATCCATGACACGGACAGAGAGCAGAGGAGAGAGACGGAGACAGCGATGTAACCTGGTTGTTATGTTTTCGTAGAGTTCTGACCTCACACCCATGCTGTTATTGGCTGGGGGCTACACACCCACTGCCCAAAGGAAAATACAGGCAGAGGGCAGGGGATACGTCCATATTCATACATTTCTCCATTCACCATTCTCCGTCCACATGAGCGTTTTAGCACTGCTTCAGAAATAATCTCCATCCATACTATCATGCCTGAAAATGCATATCACATTACTGTTCATGTACACTGGGTATGCGCATGCCGGTGTAGACAGGAAGCAGATTGTCTACGCTGCAGTTGGTCGCTTAATTGCAGAAAATACTACAGTGGAAGAACAACAATAGTGAAAAGTAAGACCAGAGATTTCTTTGCTTGGACCGACAATGAGGTGGAACTCTTACTGAAAGTAACACATGAATATAAGTCATGAGTGATAAGACCCAATCAGGAAGTGAACGTGGATGCCTGTATCATCGTTTTCAAAAGTCTCCGTTTCCGTCTGTCCAGACTAAAATGCAGTCCTGGAGTTTTCAAACTAAAATGGGGTCAGCAGCATTTTCAAAGTCTCCATTTTAGAGGTTCAAAAAAGCTGGAGTAGTGTGGATGCTTGGCGTAAATCTATCAAAAGTAATGCATTTTAAAATGAAAACATATTTGTGTGGATGTAGCAAGGATCTCTCTAAATGCACCACCACACACTTCTAGTGGGTCATAAGTGATGATTGAAAGGGATTGTTTTTGTATGAGTCTATACATTGTTTTTTAGGAAAATCCTGCATAGTATACCTTTAAATCCCCTTCAGGAAATTTGTGATTTGTGATACTGGGCTATATAAATAAAATTGACTTGAGTAAATATACTTCCACCGCAGAGTATGTATTTTTAACACATTTTAAGAATTCCATTTATGTTTAATAAATGTACCACAGTCAATATAATCATTAAGACCATGTAAAATGTGCATTTTTATAGTTAATGAGGGGAAAATGGCCTGTATGGAGGAGGCATTTATCCACAATAACAAAGCCCTGTGTATGTGGAGTATTTCATTCTAATATCTTTTTATCTGTCCCATGTTGAGACGCACATCATGAGCTAACGGTGGCTGTTTGAGGATTTCGGAGGCCAGCTGTTGGTGTTTGCCTCTACATTCACACACAAGTCAGTTTCCACACACCATACTAAAGCAGTGAAACTGATTTCTGCGTGTTTTGAAATGAAACAGAAGCGTCTCTAAAGTGTAGACACATTTGAAAGCAGGAGGACACATTATCGAAGGGTGATGTAATATATATGATATATGAATCGGTTCATCAGTTATGTTGTCAGTTATATATCTACATAAAGAGCTCCTGGGCTGTGGCTCATCTGCTCCTCTTAAACAGAGTCCTGTTGCCTCTGTGGTGAGGCTGGAGGTGACAGCCGGCCGGGGTGGCAGTGATCACTGGTCTGTTTGTTCCACAGTTGTTGAGCAAAGACCTGCATGAGGGTCATTTGTTTCACATGTGCCATCATGCTTCATACTTTATTCTACATCAGACCTACACATGTTTTCTAGATCAGAAACATAAAAAGATGAAACAACTGCCTGCAGCATAATCCACTGTCACACCAGTCTCACTTGTAGTTTCTAGATGTAAAATGTTTCCCAAAAAAACTAATGTTACGGTCTACAGCAGGAAAGACAAATTAGTAAATTTAAATTTAAGATTTTTTAATATATTCTAAGGCCTTTTTGGGGAGCAATGAATTCAATGCTTTTGAAGACTTCAAGATTGCAGATAACCAGTCAACAAATCAGCCACAAAACACTTATGAAGCAGGCGAGGATTCAGCCTACATCGCAATTTTGAAGAATTACACTTGTCAATCATGAATTGTTTGATAACTTTTATTAACTTTTGTTAAGCAGTTATTTTACTGACAGACCAAATCAGAAGTGGCTTCTTTATTCACATCACTTGTAAAACTGGCAGAGTGCTGAAAACTCCTGCATACAAATATTTACATAGGCTTACTGGGTTAACTTAACTTTTTATATAAATATCTGCATGCTCATAACAACTATGATCAATAGTGCATGTTTAGGACATACACTGCCTGGAACATTAGCTTATTTGTCTGCAATCACAGCATTGGATTAAACGTGATAATATGACAATAATAAGATAAGAAAAAAACAATCATCCACTAGTGAAAAATACATGAAAAATACCTGCTACACCTATTGTCAACCCGTTTGAGTGAGGAAAAACATAATAATATACATTCATAATGAATTATTTAGTTTGATGATTGTGGCTGTGGCTTACAGTTACACTAACAGTACTCAAGTTGCTGTTATGTACCAAAGTCGACCTGTTTTGGCCTGTTTGGTCTGTTTACAGGAGAATATTTGGACCCTGGTAAATTGTCCATTATTGCCGTCACAGCATCTGGTTTTATCTCCCGTTCCTTGAGCTCAGCTGCTCTCCTCCGCTCACCCCCTCCTCTTCTACACTCAGAGCCACTCCGGCGCCTCTCCGATACATCTTGTCTTTCTGCCGCACTTTTTCTCTGCTCTGAGCCACTCCTTTTCCTAACCCCCCCTGTCCTGTAGTCCAAAACCTCCCCCCGTGTTCCCAGCTGGTCCCTCCCAGCCCCGACACTCAAGTCCCTGGCAGAATGAGGCTTGGTGTTAGCACCTTGAACAGGATTGCGAATGTTGCCCAGAGCTTGCATCCGTCTCATGTGGCTGTTGGCCCTCACGGGGCTGCTGAACCTAGGAGCCCGGTATGCTGAGCCTCTGTCTGAGGAGTGCACCCGGCTCTCACTGTAGCTCCTTTTAGGAAGCGACACGGGGCCCCTGCGCTCCAGCATTGGGCTCAGTCTTGACTGAAGGGTGTGGCTGTGGGTGGAGCGGCAGCAGGACACGCCACAGGTGGTGTAGCGGATCCGGCACAGGGTGCAGGCACAGCCAGAGAGCAGGGCAGAGTGACTGGCCAGAGAAGAGAGGAAGGTGAGGGGGAAGGCACGCTGACACTGGAGGATACACTTTGGAGAGCTGAGGCGTGACGAGGCAGCGGCAGGTGACCTGTGGCAGCTGGATAAAACCTCTGATACAGCTGACTTCCCACTCTCCTCCTGGACAGTCTGGATCTGGCGCCACTCTAGCTGCAGTAGCCTCTCCAAGTACCTTTCCAAAGGGCCCACAGGCCTGGGTCGAGGAGCCCCGCGGCCCTCCATGTTATAGAAAACAGCCAGCTGACTGAGGCTCCAGGAATTAAAAGGTGGAGGCAGGAAGTCTGGGAAGTCAAACCCACCATGGCCGTGTCTCCTGGGTCTTCGGCTGCAAGAGGGAGAGTCTTCAGCTTCGATGACCTCTGGCCGCAGCTCGAGCTGTGGAGGAACCTGAACAGAGGGCAACACAGGAAGTCTCTCTGAGTCTGACAAGTCAGTGTCACTGTCGCCTTCTCCATGGCCACTCAGACATCCTGCCTCCTGGTTTGGTGAGCGTCTCTCCAGCAGATCAGGACTGGAGTCACACAGGCGGCGGTGGGGAAAGGCTGCTGTGCGTCTGCTCCCTCTGTGCTTCTGCTCTCGGTGGCCGCAGCGCTGAGCAGCCTGCTGGACCTTCTGCTTCATCTTGTCCTCTGCAGGAGGGCACAAGGGATGGGACTTTGACTCTGAGGTTCCCTGAGCACTGGAGGGAAAAGTACATTTTATTATCTTAGCATCCAGGCTGCACAGAATGACGTAAAAGTTGCACAAACAGCCATTCTCACCTGTGTTGTGAAATATTGCACTTGGTCGAGGTGGTGTTCGGCTTGTGCTTTCTTCTTTGCTGCACCCTCTGTGATTACAGAGAGACACTATTACACCTGCACACATTTTCTACCAACACTAGGGCTGCAACTACCAATTATTTTCATTATACTGTAGATTAATCTGTTGATTATTTTCTCGATTAATCGATTAGTAGTTTGGGCCACAAGATGTCAGAAAATGGTGAAAAATTTCGATCACTGTTTCCCAGAGCCCCAGGTGACGCCCTCAAATGTCTTGTTTTGTCCCGACCAACTGTCCACAACCCATTTATTATCGTAGAAGACTAAAGAAACCATTTTCACTTTTGAGACGCTTTTCTTGACAAAAAAAATGACTGAAAATGATTAATCATTTATCAAAATAGTTGTTGATTTATTTAATAGTTGGCAACTAATCAATTAATAGTTGCTGCTTTAACTAATACGTGTTCATTATGTAAATAGGCTACATCATTACTGCAAGCTAAGGCAACAACAAAAAGGATTATTTTCATTGTAAATGAATCTGACCATTATTTCTTTGATTAATCATTTTTTTAGTCTATGAATTGACAGAAAATAATGAAAAATGCCTGTCACTATTTCCCAACGCTCAAGGTGAGGTCTTCAAAACACTTTTTATTATTATTTCATTCTCCTTTGACTCCTAAAGTTATTCAATTTACAGTGAATACAGAAAAAAACATACAATACTCACATTTGAGAAGCTGTTATCAGCAATATTTGGCATTTCTGCTTGAAAAATGACTAATCAATCAGCAAAATACCGTAGATGCCAACTTATTTTCTGCTGATCCACTAATCCATTAATCAACTGATCGTCGCAGTTCTACATCACACTTACTTTCTCATGATTATTCTCTTGACTTGGGCGCGTGTGCTGTGGCTGCAGTGACTTCCTCTGTGACTGCCGTCTACCCATTTTATTGCTTCAGAAAAATATGAAAGATTAAATATTAAACACAAGCAATGACCTAAATATCACCTATCGCATACAATAACACAAATGAAATACAGAAACAGTAATATATCCCGTGAATTGTTGGTCCAATATTGGGGTTCTGTTTAGTAATCTATCTGCACACACGAAGCACAAAAACAGCGTTTAGAGATCAAAGCGCATTGATACAAGAACAAACATCTCCGCGTCGCCGGTGATGCGACAGGGGAAATGAAGAGAGCGTTACACGCATACACAGAGCATCCCTGTCTCCAACATATATTATCCTACTGAATAATCATATATTTCACGTTACCTGGCCACATTAGGCCTGCTGTTGCTCCACTGCACCTTTTTCTTCCATTCCCTCTCTGTGATGGAGAGCCTCTCCAGACATTGTTGTGGCATCCGCTCCTGAAGGATTGTGCCCATCCCAGCCTCCGACGGGCACCAATGAAATGGGCGAGCGGGCTGTTCACGCGAAACACGATGGTGTGATCATAATGAGTGGGGACCAGAATGCACGAGACGCATCCTCTTCTTTGATTAAATTATTGAGCCTGGTGAAGGATTCAGCTGCCGTCCAGCAGAGGGCAGTGCACTGTATGTGATGCTCCCATAGGCTCCACCTGTTCTTCATGTGTTAAAGGACAGGTTCACAATTTTTCAAGTGTGTCTTAAAACAACAGTCAGGTGCAGCTCAACAGGGAAACACTGTCTGAGGAAACACAAAGAGGGAATTTGATGCTAAAAAGACTGTAAATGAGACATATATCAATCAATCAATCAATCAATTTTTATTTATATAGCGCCATATCACAACAGAAGTCATCTCAAGGCACTTTTCACATAGAGCAGGTCAAGACCGTACTCTTTAATATACAGAGACCCAACAATTCCCCCATGAGCAAGCACTTGGCGACAGTGGTAAGGAAAAACTCCCCTTTAATGGGTAGAAACCTCAAGCAGACCCCGGCTCTTGGTGGGCGGCCATCTGCTTTGACCAGTTGGGTTGAGAGAGAGAAAGAGAGAGGGAAAGGGGGAGGGGGGACAGAAGAAAAAAATCACAACAACAACAACAACAAGCACAAGCAGCAACAGCCAGGGAAGGATGCCATCAGGACTGTGAAGGACCGCGAAGGTTCGGCCCGGGAGTCAGGTTTTCCTGTGAGATGAGAAAGCACAAAAAACTCCGGGGAAGAAGCAAAGTTAGTGACATGCATTGATGTTACATGAATGCATACAGATGGAGAGGAGGAGGAGGAGAGAGGAGCTCAGTGCATCATGGGAAGTCCCCCAGCAGTCTAGGCCTATAGCAGCATAACTAAGGGCTGATCCAAGGCGAGCCTGGTCGGCCCGAACTATAAGCTTTATCAAAAAGGAAAGTTTTAAGCCTACTCTTAAACATAGAGAGGGTGTCTGCACCCCGGACTGAATCTGGTAGATGGTTCCATAGAAGAGGAGCCTGATAGCTGAAGGCTCTGCCTCCCATTCTACTTTTAGAGACTGTAGGGACCACCAGTAAGCCTGCATACTGGGAGCGCAGTGTTCTAGTGGGATAATACGGTATTATGAGCTCTTCAAGATATGATGGTGCCTGAGTTAGTCATATCCACATGATATGACTAACTCAGACTGCTGAAGCCTCATATAAGCTTCACATCAACTTTTAAATGTGTTTTTACTTCAGCAGGGGGAGCTGGGACATGTAGTGCAAAGTTCAGGTGAGACGGGTAAGGTTAGATAGTGAGGACAAATGCAAAACTTCATTGTATCACAATAAAGGGAGTTAATCTATGGAACAACTGTAATGAAGAAATGAAAACATGTAGAACATTAAGTACGTTTTAACAAATATTTAAAAATAACATTGAACAGACAGAACGGATGAACAAAGAGGTTGACTGGAATAATATGATTTTGGTACCATGTGTCTTTTTTAACTTATGTTGTATTTGTTTGTTGTTATTGTTTCTCTTGTGTTGTTTTAAATGTTTTTGGCCTTGATTTGATTGATAAAGTATATAAAAAAGGGGTTGGACAATAAAAATTCTTTACACACATCATTCTACACCCTTTTCAAACATTGAATGGTTATTATTTATGTTGTTTACTGAAAGTATGCTGTTATTTTTATTTGTTTGTTTTTTTCCGCTGCCTATGTATTTTATTTTGTTATTTTAACATGTTTCGAAATTATTACAGATGTAGGGACAGGAGCCACAGTGATTTTACAGACGGGTCAAAGGATCCACTAACATCCACTAACAGAGGCAACAGGGGCAGCAGTGGTGACTCCCAGTCATCAGACTGGGAATCAGTAAGATAACATCACATTATTTGAGTGTGTGTGCTGTCGAGCTAATTGCAGTACTTTTACATTAGATTTGGCAGAAGAAGTGACAGCAAGCAAGATACTCATCTGTAGTGACTTGGTGTCAGCACTGTCAAGCATTAAATCAGGATCAGGCAGTAATCACAAAGATACATCATATGAGCTGTTAGTAAAGGAGGCAGTCAGGAGAGATTATGTGGATATTAATGTTAAACTTCCAAATTCAGAGGGGAAAAGCATAGCTTGGAGGGAAATAATCAAACTGGCAGCAGCATTGGGGTAATGCAACAAAAGGAAGACACTTATGTTAAATACAAAATAAGGTAGGAGTGGTGAGAAATAGTAAAATCAACAGGAAAGAACAAGTTATTATAAGTAGATTAAGAATTGGTCACAGCAACCTGAATAGTAGACTTTATCACAGGAAAACACCCAACCGGCCATCGTCATCAGTGTCAGGAAAAAGAAGAAGGGCAGTGCTTACAGGGCTACAGAGGTAAAGACCAGTGGAGGTCACGGTTAAAGATCTACTTGAGTGTGGGGACACGGTGGAGGGGAAAAAAACAACTGATATTTAGATTTTTGAGAGAAACTGGACACATTACAAGTGGTAATAGATTTGGACAACAGTGGGTAATTAAATACAGAGGGAGTAATGCAACCAAAAAACTTACTTTGACAAGAAGTGAACGCTAGCAGCAGAGCCACGCCTCCGCCATTTTGGACTAAAGGCGACTACCTTATTATCAAAGACCTTAATGACGCCAGTACAACGTCCTGCCTACAGAGTGCCATACAAAAGTACAATAAAATTCTTTCTATTCTATTAATATTAAATGCCTCTACATAAATGGCCTGTGTTGAACAATGTTAAAATATGATCAATATGTACACTGTTATAACTATTTACTTATACTTAATTATGTATTTGTTACATTTATGACAGAGTAAAAGCAGAAATTTGTAAAACATTCATTGAAATTTTTATTTAGCTATTAAACAACAAAAACTTTCAAATCACGGGTTCAGATTTACAAATTCTGAGTATTCCAAATAGAAAGACATAACATAACATAACATAACATAACATAACATAACATAACATAACATAACATAACATAACATAACATAACATAACATAACATAACTTGTGGTCGCTTCTTAGGATGACGCCATGACGCTGCTTCCGACTTCCGTGAGATTGAACTGTTGTTTACACATGTGTTTACACTCTTCGTCTACGCTCTCCTCTACATTCTGCTCTAACCTCTTCATTTATCTGTCTGGCTATGTTATTATTCCACGCTTAGTTCACATAAAACTAGATTCGCTAGTTTTCTTTCTGAAACGACATTGGCGTTAGTGGCTAACGTTAGCCTTTCGTTGTCACTCTGTTCACTAGCTTCGAGCTTAGCCTAGCTTAGCAGTTAGCTTTGTGAATCCACAGGTGCATCTTCTCGTCCTCCAAAATGGCAAATAAGTTACAGCAGCTGAGAGTGTTTGTTAACGAGCGACTGACAGCTGCGGCGGAGGAAATCTTCAGTGCTGTGGAAAGGACGATTTTAGAGTATCGAAATGACATTTATCTGTCCAAGGAGGATGTGAAACACAGCGGGCTGCTGCTACTAGCTGAAGGTTTGAACCGGCAGGTGCAGGTGGAGGTGTTCACTGCAGGTTAGTCCGCTCTGTTGTGAAAATGAGTCTACTGTGGTCTTAAGAGGCTGTCACTACGAACACAGAGCTTGTGATGCTTTATTCGACGTGTGGCCAACTAGGGTGAATTAGAGTACTGTGGGACAATTTTTGCAAGTATCACTTCAGCAATATGTTTCTTCATGAAGCCAATACATAATATCCACACAAATTACCATTCTGAAATCCCCGAGGTGTTTTCTACTCATATCAGAATGCAGAGGACTCAGAGAAAAAATGGCAAATATAAAAGTGTTCATGTGCCAAATTGTCCCAAATGATGTGCCTTTCCTAATGTGGGACAGTTGAGGCTGAAATATGGGACACTCACTGGGAGGCTGAAAGGTCTAAATCACCTTAATTCATACAATAAAAATTTGTCTGGTCAGTAACACTCAAGGCCGAAGTGCATGCTCATGTTTGGTCATTTCAGTAATTACAATGTTTTAGCTGTTACAAACAGTATAGTAATGTATTATATCATGTATTAGTAATACTGTTTGCCACCTGCCTTATTTTTAGGCAGGTGGCATATTACACAAATTACAAAAATTAAGCATTACAAGTCAAAGACCCCTGAATAACTATTGCTATTGCACATTTAATGTGCTGGAATGCATATTTCACCAATTTAAGAAAGTACATGACTGTCCTACATTAGTAAAACCAACTGTCCCACATTTCAAACAACATTTAAACCACATTTTCTAAAGTGGGACAATGGAATAAGTGACAAAAAATATGAAACATGTTTTCACCATATTATAGTATATTTTGATGCATGAATATATCATAAACACAATCTTAAACATTGCTTCATTTATGATAGATTTCCTTAAAGTCCCACTTTTCTTTTTTCTCCAGTTTTTTACATGATTGCATAAACAGCTCCCAATAATGATCCTGTTTACTTGACAGAAAATATAAAGAAAATAGGGCTGCAGTTAATGATTATTTTCATTAACAATTAATCTGTTCGATTAGTGGTTTGGTCCATAAAATGTTAGAAAATGGTGAAAAATGTTAATCACTGTTTCCCAAAGGGTGACATCCTCGAATGTCTTTTGTCCACAACCCAAAGATATTCAGTTTACTCTCATAGAAGACTAAAGAAACCAGAAAATATTTACATTTGAGAAGCTGGAATCACAGAAATTGGACATATTTTTCTAAAAAAAAAAAAAAGACTCACAACCTTTAATTTAATAGTTGGCAACTAATAGATTAATCAGCTATTCATTGCAGCTCTAAAAGAAAGTAGAAGAATATTGATTACCTTGAACAAAAGTGTTGTCCTCTTCCCTGATTTTGCAGAAAATATTTCTTTATCCACCTTCTGCCGTGATAACTGCATTTACCTGGATGTTGCTGTGTTTAGCCATAACTGTGTAGTGGAAGAGGACCTCACTCTTGTGTATATTGGTAATTGTGACAATGACAAACTTACACTATGTAAGTGGTATTATTAATAAAGATATACAGTATAACATATCATCATCATCTAATCCTTGCATTAGAACACACTTGTACATGTGTCATATGTTATATAGATGTTTCTGCTGATTTTTTTCATTGGTATCTCATAAAGTTACAATACATGGTATGGATGAGTGGTAAGGGAAAACTGAAAGTGTTAAAAATAATATTCTATTGAACACTTTCTCCCCAGTCTCCCAGGAGGTCAGCGTTTCTGAAGCAGAGGCCTCCACCCAGCCAACACACAGTGCAGATGCATTTCCAGAGCCTCAGGAACACCAGGCCAGCCGGGACCAAGAGAAACTGCAGGACCTGTCACAACGTGATGCTGTTGCTTGTTTTAAGTATGAACAGAGCATGCAGCCGTCCTCTTGCTGTCAAACCCAAACTGAGACCAGCAGAGAAGAAGAGCTTCTTCCCATCTCTTCAGCTGAGTGGTTGAAAACAGAGGAGGAAGAAGATGGCTATGGAGGATCAGAAACAGCCAATTTCTGGCAGCCGCTCTCCTCAGATAGCATGGATGAAGATGATACCAGTGATGCTGAATTTACACAGAGAGGAGGATCTAACTCATGTTCAAAGACAGTGAAGTCAAAGAAAAGGGCAAAGCAAAGACTTTTGGGAAAAGCTCTGGTGAGCCCTCATATCGAACAACAGCAATGTCTACTTCGAACCCCTGTCTCTGCTAACGTGATGATGCAGATTCAAGCCAAGGCTGCAACCTTACCTATGCATCCAGCTTTGCTTACTGGAAAGAAGAGGAAGAGATGCCAGTGCTGCCCTAACAAAAAGGACACCAAGACCAGCACCGTTTGCATCAAATGTCAAAAATACATTTGCAAGGCACACACCCAAGCATTCAAATTCTGCCCATCATGCATATAAACATAATAAATATAACTTTTTTTATATATATAGCACCTTTCAAAAACAAAGTCACAAAGTGCTTCACAATAGTTACAACAAATACCATCAGTTAAGAAAAAGCCATAAGATTAAAAGTGAGTCTTAAGAAAGAATTTAAAAGATGACACTGAGTTCCACAGCTGAGGGGCCTGAACAGCAAAGGCCCGGTCACCTTTATTGAGAAGTCAAGATTTTGGAACAATTAGTAGGGCTCTGCTGGTGGATCTGAAGCAGTGATCAGGCTCATAGGGAGTTAGCAGATCACAGATACAGGCAGGAGCCTGAACATTCAAGGCTTTAAAGGCCCCATGAAATAAAAAATACATTTTCCCAGTTTTAATCCTGTGTCCCTGTGTTAATTGTTCATTTATCTCTTTTTTTATGCCAAATATACTGTCGGCGGCCACTTTATTAGGAACACCTGCGCAACCTAATGCAATCCAATACAACAGCTCCGCCATAAATGCTACATTTACGAAGTTTATACATTTTCAGTTTTTGTTGACATTGTCAGAAAGGTGATAATTCTACTTGTGTTTATTATTGAGGTCATAGTGGGTGGTGGTGGTGTACTAGAGTGCATTATATTGAAAAGTGTTCCTAATATTTTGGCCGCTACATGTATGTTAATGGAGTGGACAAAATATAAGGAACACCATTCATCACTGAAGCCAACGTAGCTCTTCAGACAGCTGATTAAGACATTATGGTCGACTGTGTCAAAGGCTGAGCTGAGGTCAAGGAGAATTAAAATTGAGTACAGGCCTGTGTCAGCTGCAAGGAGTAAGTCACTGGTGACCTTGACCAGAGCAGTCTCAGTGCGCTGTAGGGAGTGGAAACCAGATTTAAGTTTTCAGAAAATTTGATTGTTCCTAAAAGAAATCAATTGAGTGGAGACAGATTTTTCTAAAATCTTCAATAATAATAAATGGCAGCTTCGTGATGGGTCTAAAATGACTTAAAATGGATTTAGAGAGGGCTTCTTTAAGAGGGGGTAAACACTGGTAGGTTTAAAATAGGAGGGGGGAAATAGCAGTAGACAGAGAGTAGTCAATAATGGCTAAACAGCTTTTAAAAACCAAGTGAGAATGCAGTTTGTAGGGCAGGTGGATGATTTTCCAAGTGCAACAGTGCGTTCATAGGTTGACGTTGAAGGTGGGCAGGAGTCAACATCAACCTCTCTGATTTCGTTGTTAAAGTGTTGGTGAATCTCCACTACTTTGTTACAAACTAATCAAGAACTTCTTCACATCTCAGGGGAAGATTCAACTGACCGGCTAAGGTGAGGGGACCAATCACAGAATTAGCAGTTTTAAAAAGGGATTCTGGGATTTTGACCCTGTTTAGCAGTTCAGAAAAAGAGGTGTTCCTTGCTTCTTTGATTGTACACTGATAAGTGAACATTAAATCTTTTAGAGAAGCAAGGGAAAGACTGAATTTATCCATTTTCCATTTCTGCTTTGTCTTCCTGCACTGGCTCTTTAAGATCTTTAATTATTCATTCAACCATGGCAGAAAAGAAGGTTTCAGCTGTTTATATCTGACTGGAGCTGCAGAATCTAATATATTTGTACAGGAGCTGTTAAAAACACTGACAAGCCCCTCTATGGTGAGGCCATGTTGTTCACTGGTGTTAAATATGTGTTTGAGGCACTATTGTTTTTGAAAATTAAACTGACTTTTCTCCTTCTTTCATAGGAAAGTATATGCAGTCAGTTTTAACCCATAACACAACAGCTGTAACAATAATTGCTCATTTTAACATATAAGAAAATACAAACAGGTTATTTGGGGAATTATTTAGTTTATCATCAGCCTCTCAAGGTCCTGTAATATATTTGCCTGTTCTGTTCATCATAAGCAATAAAATAAATTGTGCCTATTTTAAACTGAAAACGATGTGTACATTGTAAGTTACATTGTGGTCCAAGGTTCATAAAATATCAAAGTAATTATATACACTGATCAGCCAAAACATTATAACCACTGATAGGCGAAGTGAATAACATTGATTATCTCGTTAAAATGGCACCTGTCAAGGGGTGGGGTATATTAGGCAGCAAGTAAACAGTCAGTTCTTGAAGTTGATGTGTTTGAAGCAGGAAAAATCAGGTTTTCCTTTACATCATGTGGGCGGTCGGGTGCATGGGGAAGAGATGGCACCAGGATGCACTATAGGAAGAAGACAAACCAGTGGAGGCAGTGTGATGCTCTGAGCAATGTTCTGCTGGGAAACCTTGGGTTCTGGCTTTCATGTGGATGTTACTTTGACATGTACCACCTACTTAAACATTGTTGCAGACCAGGTACACCCCTTCATGGCAACGGTATTCCCTGATAGCAGTGGCATCTTTCAGCAGGATAATGCACCCTGCCACACTGCAAAAACTGTTCAGGAATGGTTTGAGGAACATGACAAGGAGTTCAAGGTGTTGCCTTGGCCTCCAAATTCCCCGGATCTCAATCTCATGGAGCATCTGTGGGATGAGTTGGAAGAACAAGTCCGATCCATGGAGGTCTCACCTCGCAACTTACAGGATTTAAAGGATTTGCTGCTAACGTCTTGGTGCCATACCAGAAGTCACCTTCAAAGGTCTTGTGGAGTCCATGCATTGACGGGTCAGAGCTGTTTTGGTGGGACAAAGGAGACCTACACAATACTAGGCAGGTGGTTTTAATGTTATGGCTGATCGGTGTATATTTATAAATACATATTAGGACAGTTTAGTTATTTTCCATTTTTATTTCCATGTTGTTTGATTTTAAAGTCCGCCTCCATTAAAAAATTGTTTTACTTAATATTACTTGACTTGGATTTGTTTTCGTCTCTGTGCAGAATGATGTGTGCGCAGTTTTTTTTTCCTTTCATCTGTTGAAGAAGGAAGGCTTCCCTACATGTGCACACCTCACATCTGTTTAACAAGTGTACCAGTGAGCAGGATTTGTAACATTACAATTAGTTTTGGAGCCAATTGTGGTTGAGTATTACACTTACACAAGTGTGGTGTGGAAACTTGAAGCCTACAGTGTACATACATTGAGAATGGACTTCAGAACCGAAGAGATTCTGTTAAAACCTGCAGACTGAGGATCGGACACTGCGGGATAAACCAGTACTTGCACATTTTGGGAAAACGTCCTACTGGATTATGTGAATGTGAACGTTCTGAAACAGTCAAGCATGCAAATATAATACAGAAAGGAAAACTATCAGATTGTCAGACTTAGGAGTCTTGTCATATTCTATTAAGTCTTTCTGCGGCCAAAATGAGAACCACCAGCTGATCACAAAAGCAGTTTTACAGTTCCTGCATGATTCAGTGTTATATATGAAAATAAGTGTGATTGTGTCTGTTAAATTTTGTCCTGCGGAGGGCAGTAATACACCGCCAAAATCTTACATGAAGAAGACTTCCTACAAATCGATAACTGCTGTTTACACTCTCTGTTGACACCATGGTCTACACTCGGTCTGGCTACGTTATTATTCCGCTAGATTCGCTAGTTTTCTCTCTGAAACGACATTGGCGTTAGTGGCTAACGTTAGCCTTTCGTTGTTACTCTGTTCACTAGCTTCGAGCTTAGCCTAGCTTAGCAGTTAGCTTTGTGAATCCACAGGTGCATCTTCTCGTCCTCCAAAATGGCAGATAAGTTACAGCAGCTGAGAGTGTTTGTTAACGAGCGACTGACAGCTGCGGCGGAGGAAATCTTCAGTGCTGTGGAAAGGACCATTTTAGAGTATCGAAATGACATTTATCTGTCCAAGGAGGATGTGAAACACAGCGGGCTGCTGCTACTAGCTGAAGGTTTGAACCGGCAGGTGCAGGTAGAGGTGTTCACTGCAGGTTAGTCTGCTCTGTTGTGGAAATGAGTCTACTGTGGTCTCAAGAGGCTGTCACTACGAACACAGAGCTTGTGATGCTTTATTCGACGTGTGGCCAGCTAGGGTGAATTAGAGTACTGTGGGACAATTTTTGCAAGTGGCACTTCAGCAATATGTTTCTTGATGAAGCCAATACGTAATATCCACACACATTACCATTCTGAAATCCCCGAGGTGTTTTCTACTCATATCAGAATGCAGAGGACTCAGAGAAAAAATGGCAAATATAAAAGTGTTCATGTGCCAAATTGTCCCAAATGATGTGCCTTTCCTAATGTGGGACAGTTGAGGCTGAAATATGGGACACTCACTGGGAGGCTGAAAGGTCTAAATCACCTTAATTCATACAATAAAAACTTGTCTGGTCAGTAACACTCAAGGCTAAAGTGCATGCCCATGTTTGGTCATTTCAGTAGTTAC
Source organism: Thunnus maccoyii (assembly GCF_910596095.1). Lineage (NCBI taxonomy): Eukaryota > Metazoa > Chordata > Actinopteri > Scombriformes > Scombridae > Thunnus > Thunnus maccoyii. The sequence goes on along the minus strand of NC_056535.1, from coordinate 3,569,698 downwards.
AATGTTTTGTAATGTTTTGTACAATGCTGCTACAAATAGTATAGTAATGTATTATATCCTGTATTGGTAGCCTATTGGTAATATTATAATTTGCCATCTGCCCAAAAATAACAAAAAATGAGCATCTCAAGACAACTGAATAACTATTGGTATTGCACATTTAATGAGCTGGAATGCATATTTCACCAATTTAAGATCATACATGACTGTCCCACATTATTAAAACCAGCTATCCCACTTTTCAAACCACATTTTCTAAAGTGGGACAATGAAAAAGTGACAAATAAAAAAGATGAAACATGTTTTCACCATATAATAGCATATTTTTATTATAGCATAATCGATTAATTAACTAATCGTTGCAGCTCTAAAAGGATATATTAATTTGATTACCTTGAGCAAAGGTGTTGCCCTCTTCCCTGATTTTGGACATATTTTTCTTTAAAAAAATGACTCACAACTATTAATTTAATAGTTGGCAACTAATCAATTAATCAACTAATCATTGCAGCTCTAAAAGAAAATATTATGTTGATTACCTTGAGTAAAGGGGATGCCTTCTTTCCTGATTTTGCAGAAAATATTTCTTTATCCACCTTCTGCCGTGACAACTGCATTTACCTGGATGTTGCTGTGTTTAGCCATAACTGTGTAGTGGAAGAGGACCTCAGTCTTGTGTATATTGGTAATTGTGACAATGACAAACTTACACTATGTAAGTGGTATTATTAATAAAGATATACAGTATAACATATCATCATCATCTAATCCTTGCATTAGAACACACTTGTACATGTGTCATATGCTGATTTTTTTCCTTGGTATCTCACAAAGTTACAATACATGGTATGGATGAGTGGTAAGGGAAAACTGAAAGTGTTAAAAATAATATTCTATTGAACACTTTCTCCCCAGTCTCCCAGGAGGTCAGCGTTTCTGAAGCAGAGGCCTCCACCCAGCCAACACACAGTGCAGATGCATTTCCAGAGCCTCAGGAACACCGGGCCAGCCGGGACCAAGAGAAACTGCAGGACCTGTCACAACATGATGCTGTTGCTTGTTTTAAGTATGAACAGAGCATGCAGCCGTCCTCTTGCTGTCAAACCCAAACTGAGACCAGCAGAGAAGAAGAGCTTCTTCCCATCTCTTCAGCTGAGTGGTTGAAAACAGAGGAGGAAGAAGATGGCTATGGAGGATCAGAAACAGCCAATTTCTGGCAGCCGCTCTCCTCAGATAGCATGGATGAAGATGATACCAGTGATGCTGAATTTACACAGAGAGGAGGATCTAACTCATGTTCAAAGACAGTGAAGTCAAAGAAAAGGGCAAAGCAAAGACTTTTGGGAAAAGCTCTGGTGAGCCCTCATATCGAACAACAGCAATGTCTACTTCGAACCCCTGTCTCTGCTAACGTGATGATGCAGATTCAAGCCAAGGCTGCAACCTTACCTATGCATCTAGCTTTGCTTACTGGAAAGAAGAGGAAGAGATGCCAGTGCTGCCCTAACAAAAAGGACACCAAGACCAGCACCGTTTGCATCAAATGTCAAAAATACATTTGCAAGGCACACACCCAAGCATTCAAATTCTGCCCATCATGCATATAAACATAATAAATATAACTTTTTTTATATATATAGCACCTTTCAAAAACAAAGTCACAAAGTGCTTCACAATAGTTACAACAAATACCATCAGTTAAGAAAAAGCCATAAGATTAAAAGTGAGTCTTAAGAAAGAATTTAAAAGATGACACTGAGTTCCACAGCTGAGGGGCCTGAACAGCAAAGGCCCGGTCACCTTTATTGAGAAGTCAAGATTTTGGAACAATTAGTAGGGCTCTGCTGGTGGATCTGAAGCAGTGATCAGGCTCATAGGGAGTTAGCAGATCACAGATACAGGCAGGAGCCTGAACATTCAAGGCTTTAAAGGCCCCATGAAATAAAAAATACATTTTCCCAGTTTTAATCCTGTGTCCCTGTGTTAATTGTTCATTTATCTCTTTTTTTATGCCAAATATACTGTCGGCGGCCACTTTATTAGGAACACCTGCGCAACCTAATGCAATCCAATACAACAGCTCCGCCATAAATGCTACATTTACGAAGTTTATACATTTTCAGTTTTTGTTGACATTGTCAGAAAGGTGATAATTCTACTTGTGTTTATTATTGAGGTCATAGTGGGTGGTGGTGGTGTACTAGAGTGCATTATATTGAAAAGTGTTCCTAATATTTTGGCCGCTACATGTATGTTAATGGAGTGGACAAAATATAAGGAACACCATTCATCACTGAAGCCAACGTAGCTCTTCAGACAGCTGATTAAGACATTATGGTCGACTGTGTCAAAGGCTGAGCTGAGGTCAAGGAGAATTAAAATTGAGTACAGGCCTGTGTCAGCTGCAAGGAGTAAGTCACTGGTGACCTTGACCAGAGCAGTCTCAGTGCGCTGTAGGGAGTGGAAACCAGATTTAAGTTTTCAGAAAATTTGATTGTTCCTAAAAGAAATCAATTGAGTGGAGACAGATTTTTCTAAAATCTTCAATAATAATAAATGGCAGCTTCGTGATGGGTCTAAAATGACTTAAAATGGATTTAGAGAGGGCTTCTTTAAGAGGGGGTAAACACTGGTAGGTTTAAAATAGGAGGGGGGAAATAGCAGTAGACAGAGAGTAGTCAATAATGGCTAAACAGCTTTTAAAAACCAAGTGAGAATGCAGTTTGTAGGGCAGGTGGATGATTTTCCAAGTGCAACAGTGCGTTCATAGGTTGACGTTGAAGGTGGGCAGGAGTCAACATCAACCTCTCTGATTTCGTTGTTAAAGTGTTGGTGAATCTCCACTACTTTGTTACAAACTAATCAAGAACTTCTTCACATCTCAGGGGAAGATTCAACTGACCGGCTAAGGTGAGGGGACCAATCACAGAATTAGCAGTTTTAAAAAGGGATTCTGGGATTTTGACCCTGTTTAGCAGTTCAGAAAAAGAGGTGTTCCTTGCTTCTTTGATTGTACACTGATAAGTGAACATTAAATCTTTTAGAGAAGCAAGGGAAAGACTGAATTTATCCATTTTCCATTTCTGCTTTGTCTTCCTGCACTGGCTCTTTAAGATCTTTAATTATTCATTCAACCATGGCAGAAAAGAAGGTTTCAGCTGTTTATATCTGACTGGAGCTGCAGAATCTAATATATTTGTACAGGAGCTGTTAAAAACACTGACAAGCCCCTCTATGGTGAGGCCATGTTGTTCACTGGTGTTAAATATGTGTTTGAGGCACTATTGTTTTTGAAAATTAAACTGACTTTTCTCCTTCTTTCATAGGAAAGTATATGCAGTCAGTTTTAACCCATAACACAACAGCTGTAACAATAATTGCTCATTTTAACATATAAGAAAATACAAACAGGTTATTTGGGGAATTATTTAGTTTATCATCAGCCTCTCAAGGTCCTGTAATATATTTGCCTGTTCTGTTCATCATAAGCAATAAAATAAATTGTGCCTATTTTAAACTGAAAACGATGTGTACATTGTAAGTTACATTGTGGTCCAAGGTTCATAAAATATCAAAGTAATTATATACACTGATCAGCCAAAACATTATAACCACTGATAGGCGAAGTGAATAACATTGATTATCTCGTTAAAATGGCACCTGTCAAGGGGTGGGGTATATTAGGCAGCAAGTAAACAGTCAGTTCTTGAAGTTGATGTGTTTGAAGCAGGAAAAATCAGGTTTTCCTTTACATCATGTGGGCGGTCGGGTGCATGGGGAAGAGATGGCACCAGGATGCACTATAGGAAGAAGACAAACCAGTGGAGGCAGTGTGATGCTCTGAGCAATGTTCTGCTGGGAAACCTTGGGTTCTGGCTTTCATGTGGATGTTACTTTGACATGTACCACCTACTTAAACATTGTTGCAGACCAGGTACACCCCTTCATGGCAACGGTATTCCCTGATAGCAGTGGCATCTTTCAGCAGGATAATGCACCCTGCCACACTGCAAAAACTGTTCAGGAATGGTTTGAGGAACATGACAAGGAGTTCAAGGTGTTGCCTTGGCCTCCAAATTCCCCGGATCTCAATCTCATGGAGCATCTGTGGGATGAGTTGGAAGAACAAGTCCGATCCATGGAGGTCTCACCTCGCAACTTACAGGATTTAAAGGATTTGCTGCTAACGTCTTGGTGCCATACCAGAAGTCACCTTCAAAGGTCTTGTGGAGTCCATGCATTGACGGGTCAGAGCTGTTTTGGTGGGACAAAGGAGACCTACACAATACTAGGCAGGTGGTTTTAATGTTATGGCTGATCGGTGTATATTTATAAATACATATTAGGACAGTTTAGTTATTTTCCATTTTTATTTCCATGTTGTTTGATTTTAAAGTCCGCCTCCATTAAAAAATTGTTTTACTTAATATTACTTGACTTGGATTTGTTTTCGTCTCTGTGCAGAATGATGTGTGCGCAGTTTTTTTTTCCTTTCATCTGTTGAAGAAGGAAGGCTTCCCTACATGTGCACACCTCACATCTGTTTAACAAGTGTACCAGTGAGCAGGATTTGTAACATTACAATTAGTTTTGGAGCCAATTGTGGTTGAGTATTACACTTACACAAGTGTGGTGTGGAAACTTGAAGCCTACAGTGTACATACATTGAGAATGGACTTCAGAACCGAAGAGATTCTGTTAAAACCTGCAGACTGAGGATCGGACACTGCGGGATAAACCAGTACTTGCACATTTTGGGAAAACGTCCTACTGGATTATGTGAATGTGAACGTTCTGAAACAGTCAAGCATGCAAATATAATACAGAAAGGAAAACTATCAGATTGTCAGACTTAGGAGTCTTGTCATATTCTATTAAGTCTTTCTGCGGCCAAAATGAGAACCACCAGCTGATCACAAAAGCAGTTTTACAGTTCCTGCATGATTCAGTGTTATATATGAAAATAAGTGTGATTGTGTCTGTTAAATTTTGTCCTGCGGAGGGCAGTAATACACCGCCAAAATCTTACATGAAGAAGACTTCCTACAAATCGATAACTGCTGTTTACACTCTCTGTTGACACCATGGTCTACACTCGGTCTGGCTACGTTATTATTCCGCTAGATTCGCTAGTTTTCTCTCTGAAACGACATTGGCGTTAGTGGCTAACGTTAGCCTTTCGTTGTTACTCTGTTCACTAGCTTCGAGCTTAGCCTAGCTTAGCAGTTAGCTTTGTGAATCCACAGGTGCATCTTCTCGTCCTCCAAAATGGCAGATAAGTTACAGCAGCTGAGAGTGTTTGTTAACGAGCGACTGACAGCTGCGGCGGAGGAAATCTTCAGTGCTGTGGAAAGGACCATTTTAGAGTATCGAAATGACATTTATCTGTCCAAGGAGGATGTGAAACACAGCGGGCTGCTGCTACTAGCTGAAGGTTTGAACCGGCAGGTGCAGGTAGAGGTGTTCACTGCAGGTTAGTCTGCTCTGTTGTGGAAATGAGTCTACTGTGGTCTCAAGAGGCTGTCACTACGAACACAGAGCTTGTGATGCTTTATTCGACGTGTGGCCAGCTAGGGTGAATTAGAGTACTGTGGGACAATTTTTGCAAGTGGCACTTCAGCAATATGTTTCTTGATGAAGCCAATACGTAATATCCACACACATTACCATTCTGAAATCCCCGAGGTGTTTTCTACTCATATCAGAATGCAGAGGACTCAGAGAAAAAATGGCAAATATAAAAGTGTTCATGTGCCAAATTGTCCCAAATGATGTGCCTTTCCTAATGTGGGACAGTTGAGGCTGAAATATGGGACACTCACTGGGAGGCTGAAAGGTCTAAATCACCTTAATTCATACAATAAAAACTTGTCTGGTCAGTAACACTCAAGGCTAAAGTGCATGCCCATGTTTGGTCATTTCAGTAGTTACAATGTTTTGTAATGTTTTGTACAATGCTGCTACAAATAGTATAGTAATGTATTATATCCTGTATTGGTAGCCTATTGGTAATATTATAATTTGCCATCTGCCCAAAAATAACAAAAAATGAGCATCTCAAGACAACTGAATAACTATTGGTATTGCACATTTAATGAGCTGGAATGCATATTTCACCAATTTAAGATCATACATGACTGTCCCACATTATTAAAACCAGCTATCCCACTTTTCAAACCACATTTTCTAAAGTGGGACAATGAAAAAGTGACAAATAAAAAAGATGAAACATGTTTTCACCATATAATAGCATATTTTTATTATAGCATAATCGATTAATTAACTAATCGTTGCAGCTCTAAAAGGATATATTAATTTGATTACCTTGAGCAAAGGTGTTGCCCTCTTCCCTGATTTTGGACATATTTTTCTTTAAAAAAATGACTCACAACTATTAATTTAATAGTTGGCAACTAATCAATTAATCAACTAATCATTGCAGCTCTAAAAGAAAATATTATGTTGATTACCTTGAGTAAAGGGGATGCCTTCTTTCCTGATTTTGCAGAAAATATTTCTTTATCCACCTTCTGCCGTGACAACTGCATTTACCTGGATGTTGCTGTGTTTAGCCATAACTGTGTAGTGGAAGAGGACCTCAGTCTTGTGTATATTGGTAATTGTGACAATGACAAACTTACACTATGTAAGTGGTATTATTAATAAAGATATACAGTATAACATATCATCATCATCTAATCCTTGCATTAGAACACACTTGTACATGTGTCATATGCTGATTTTTTTCCTTGGTATCTCACAAAGTTACAATACATGGTATGGATGAGTGGTAAGGGAAAACTGAAAGTGTTAAAAATAATATTCTATTGAACACTTTCTCCCCAGTCTCCCAGGAGGTCAGCGTTTCTGAAGCAGAGGCCTCCACCCAGCCAACACACAGTGCAGATGCATTTCCAGAGCCTCAGGAACACCGGGCCAGCCGGGACCAAGAGAAACTGCAGGACCTGTCACAACATGATGCTGTTGCTTGTTTTAAGTATGAACAGAGCATGCAGCCGTCCTCTTGCTGTCAAACCCAAACTGAGACCAGCAGAGAAGAAGAGCTTCTTCCCATCTCTTCAGCTGAGTGGTTGAAAACAGAGGAGGAAGAAGATGGCTATGGAGGATCAGAAACAGCCAATTTCTGGCAACCGCTCTCCTCAGATAGCATGGATGAAAATGATACCAGTGATGCTCAAAGTACACAGAGAGGAGGATCTAACTCATGTTCAAAGACAGTGAAGTCAAAGAAAAGGACAAAACAAAGACTAAACAGTCCTAGCTTGAGCACAAAGCAAAGGAACAATCAGAGAACTTGGTCTTGTAAGCTGTGTGGAGAATCCTTCCATAGCAGGAGTTCATTAATGATGCATGTCAAATCACATGCAAACAATACAGCCACTCTCTGTCCTCCAAAACATGCAGCATTAGCAGACAATGGGATTGAAGCCTTGGAAACACACAGAGAGAACAATCTTTGTTACATCTGTGGCAAAACATTCACCACAAGAACACATTTAAAAAGGCACCTGCTGGTTCACACAGGTCAGAAACCACACTGTTGTAAAGTATGTGGCAAAAGATTTGCACGAGGTGAGTGTCTGAGAATACACATGAGGATCCACACAGTGGAGAAGCCATACACATGTGAAGTGTGTGGGAAAGGGTTCAGGCAGAGGGGCAACATGATCTGTCACATCAGAACTCACACAGGGGAGAAACCCCATCGCTGTGTCATCTGCTCCAGACCATTTGCATATAAGAAGGACATGTTGAGACACATGCAAGTTCACGCAAAGAAGACGTGAAATCCCACTGGACAGATGTATACAATGTGACATATCTGGATATTTTCAATGCAGCTACATCAGATTTCAGTAGAACATTTTACTCACTTAAAGTTGAATTCATTTTCTTAAGACATTCTGGGTAAATGTAGCATTTTAGAACAAAACATGAAGCATTTCTGCATCAATTGAAAACACTAAGTTCTGATTTTCTCGGGTCACTCATTAGTTGTCTGTTAAGATATGACTGATCCACGGCTGAAATATTTCAAATGTTTTTCACTTTACGCTAGAGATGGAAATCACAAATCACTTTGTTGAGTTCAAAGACTCGTAGTCAGTGATTGTAGTTTGTTCAATTCTTTCCTAAGCTAGGCAGTCACATCACTGTTCAAATGCACTTCAGTACACAGATCAGTAAATGAGCACATCATGATTCATATGACCCGACATTCAGCGCTGATTCTGACTGTCTTCAGCTCAGTCTGTCGCTAGTTCAGTCACAGTCAGTTCAGTACAAGACTAGCCTATACAAGCACTGCACATAAGGTTAAGGCCGTGCTCCCTCACCATCCCATCAGCACATTTCTGAGGAGATTCTGGTCAGTCATTACCACATGCAGCAGTGTTCTCTGTTGAACCTCTGTCTGCTATAAGCTTTTTTTCTATAGCAACAGATACTGGTATCATTAAATTAAATTTATCAACACTGTCTTTTCCAATTCAGCCATGAGTGCGTTGACAGGAGAAAGGCAGACTTTTTAATTATAGACAGCATCACATGCAACAGCAGCATCAACCAACCTCTGGGGAAATTAAATGGTGGCAGAAATATTCAGCAATGTAAAAGATGTACAACATAATTACACAACTATAGAAAAGAAAGGAACTGAATTTAATTAGTAGAAAATATCTAAATATTAATGCAAAGACTGTAAGTGTGTAAATTATAATAAAGGCCTTATATATTCTAAATTTTCCTCATGCTAAGAGTTTGCAGAGTTTAGAGTGAGTTTGGGAAACAAATGGATAACTGCAACTATTATGAAAAAGCACTTCAGAGCTACAGAGGACAACAGCAGATGGTGTGTGAAAATGTATCTTAATGACTGCTACACTATTAGTCTACAAGCTGAGGACAAAGATACAAACTTAACTGTCTATTCAACTGTATTTAGAGGCATTGGTTTTACTGTAAGACAAAGCATTTACATGCCTGGTTAACATACTTTCATATTTCCATACATGATGTGTATTTAATATTATCCTGCAGTCATGATGCCAACCTCCTGCCTCCCTCGCCTTAGAATAAATACACCCAGTGCCCACAACATTTGTGTGTCAGTGTCAGGACCCACAGGATCACTATATTTGAAGTACACAGTTTAGAGTGTATGTAGAGTAGTGAGTATTGAAAACTGTTTGGCACTGAGTGTTTGGTGAGGTTATGAGTCTTGTTTACATTATTTAATGATATTCTCTGATTTGAAAGATCATTTTGCACTGTATTATTGTTTGTTGTATTGCTCATCTGTGTATTAAACATGGATGCATTTGGGTTTAAGTTTGTCTTTGAAGATTTTTTTCATTAACAAATGCTGGCACTGGTCAGTTTAGGCACTTTTCAGTCAATGAGTATAGCAGTTACTAACTTTAAAATTCATTAACATTACTCATTGCACTGCTGTGAGTGCTGTTAATCTACATGAACTAAATCAAAGATGTGTCAACACAACAGGAATAATGAGGTCCAAAACAGTGGTGTGCTCAGTAGTTTTCATTGTTATCAGAAATGTTACATTTCTTAAGACTTTCCTGACCTAATGTAAGCCATATTAGAAATAATGCAATTTTTAAAAAGTATTCCTATCCACTAACTCAATCACACTAATTACAAAACAGTCTCAGAGGTCACCTGGGCTACCTAGTAACATACTTCATTTGCATAGTTTAGGACAATATTGAATTCATCACAGCATGGCTCAGAGGTTTGTTATCACAAACTGACAAATTGAACATGTTAATATGATCAATAAGCATGTTAAGGCACAAGTATTCTAGTTAGTAGTCACGTGACATGACCGTGGGTTTGGGTTGATTTCACTGAGATGACATCACTCCATGATCCACATGATCCCTGTGTTTGTCTCTGCATGTCTGTCCTCTGTCAGTGTCCACACACATCACTGCCATGAGGAGCTGATGCCTCCTGTGATTTGACTTAATACTCGATGGTGACTGCCTTTGTCTTCAGGTATTCGTTGAGTGCCTCTTGTCCTGTTGGAGTGACAGAATTGTACACATTAATGAAGGCAGGATTGTGTATTGTCCACATGCTGCCAGCAGTTTTGGCACTGTTGAGTTTCTTGCCACCATGCACACATGTAAAAGGTTTATGTTTTAAAGCTCAAGACAGCGAATGGCTTAGTTTCAAAACATCACCATTGAGATGGAATGAAATTTGGGGATTTGGTGGAGCTATTGGGTGCTACAAGCTAAATTACAGCAACTCATAACAGTTCAGTAGTCAGCTGCTGGTTAGTTTATAATTATTATTTAGATCTTTTCTTGTAATATTGAGAAAGCAAGTCATAATTATGAGATAATGCCTCAGATTTTTTTTCATTGGTGAATGCAATGTGCTTCCATTCTAACATTGGTTAATTGGCATTAAACAAAAAGTACAGCTGAGGCTGATGGGACTGTCATGAGTTTTGGACCACCCTTAGAGCAATGCATCTAGCATGGCTAAAATACTGTAAAGGAAAAAGTTTTTAACATTACAAACAAAACCTAAGTAAACATTTAGTTGTACGTTGTGGAGCAGAAGCATCAACATAATAAAACAAAAATTCAGAAAATTGCCTTGTTAGCTCGGTGACAAGCATCTGGCTAATTCATACAGCTAGCATCTCATCATCATCATATCATCTACCACCTGCAATTTTAACTTCAGTTCTCTGTAAAATATTAAATGTAGAAACCTCCATTTCTATAACCTTATTTATCCTGTTTTTGGTGATATCTCTAACTGTGTGGCTTTCTTGATTTCCTTTACTTAAATTGCAGGCTAATTCTATTCAAACACATTAATAAAAGAGTTACAACTACACAGTAACAGTTTTTCTTACCCAGATCTTTGCCAAAGCCAGACTGTTTGAAGCCTCCAAAAGGCGAGGCCACATCAGTCTTGTTGTAGGTGTTGACAAAAACAGTGCCTGCATTGAGCCTTTCACTGACGTACAGAGCTTTGCTGATGTCCCGTGTGAAAACACCTGATGCCAGGCCATACTCTGTGGCGTTGGCCCTTCTCAGGACATCGTCCACATCACTGAGGTAGGGAGACAGAGACGAGGCAGGTGGGAGGGAGAAACAACAGCAAAGAGAAGAAGAGACACATGGTTAATCTTGTGATGTGCAAATTTTGTGACAGCATGCTGTTGTAAATAAAGGAAAATGTGGATATGAGTAATTTAAAGGCACAAAGTAATGTTAAATTACAACATACCCACTCTTGAACCTGGAAAGGATCATGACAGGGCCGAACGACTCCTCTTTAGCGATGTACATGTGGTCTTGCACATCAGTGAACACCGTGGGTTCAAAGAAGAAACCTGGCAGCAGTCACATAATAAGACAGCACATTATAAATCTACTGTACATGAGAAGTGAATACATAATCAGTCAATCTGCATCTTCCATCAGAGGAGGACCCCACTGATTGGTTGATAGCATTGCCATACCTGGTCGCTGGATCTGTTTGCCACCACAGACCAGGGTGGCCCCCTCCTTGACACCAGTCTGACAATACTCCACCAGTTTGTCCAGGTGGGCTTTGTGGTTCTGAGGGCCGTGATCTGTGGAGCGGTCCAGTGGATCTCCGATCTTCATCTTCTTGACCTCCTCAATCTGAGAGAAAAGAAATCCAAACAGTCTTTAAGGCAACCACAGAACTAGAGATGCAGTACATACTGTGGCCTCAAAAACTTCAGCAAATTCTAGATGCAAAAGATTCTCTTTGGTTTCAAAATCTCTCATCAGTACGTGAGTTTGAGTTTTCACTGAAGTGAAGCATCTCAGAATTTCAATATATTTGGCTTTCTGTCCAGTGTTGTGGCCTCTTGTTCTCCAAGCTACTGCTGGTCCAATGAAGCAAGCCTTGTACTGTTGCTCTCCATCTCTGTACCTCACTTAATGCTGAGAAGTCTTGGAATAACCACTTGACAATCAATTCATAATATGACTTTCAAAAACACTTTACTTAAGCCCCTTTATCTGCTTACAACTACATTATAGTATGTTATAAACCATTTATTAACTGTTTACTGCTTATGAATGCTAAATAGAGAGGTTAAATTAAAGTGTCATTGTCAGTTCTACTAGAACTGTGTTGCACGTTGATTGTGTTGCATTTCTGGGTGGTACAACAAAGCCGTAGCAGTTGTCACTACATGTGAGCATTATGCACAACTGGGGCTATTTGTAGCACCAGTGTCAGTAATTAATCACAAGAACCTGTACCAGTAATCTCAATCACTGTATACAGAGGTGGATGTAGCGAGGTGTGATGTCACCTATTGGTTTGCATTGGAGCTGGTGGAGCCAGGATCTTCCAAATAAGGAGTGCAGGGTGTTGCCTTTCACACTCTGGAAATACCTCGGATCAAAGCTAACGCTAGCTTACTTGATCTAGCTAAGATTAGCTACTTTAGCTAAACTGTGCTAACAGGGCAGGTATCATAATCAAGTAACATTAAACTTTGGTGAAATATTGCAACGATAGTCTGACTCGGTGTGAGTCAGACTAGCTGTCAATCAACGTCCACACGGCAGACATCAAAACTACTGTAAGTCTTCAAATCTTATTAATGGAGTAATCATTTCCAAAATGACCATCAGCACACTTATCAGAGGGCCTGAATTTAGAGATTGGGACCATAATGACTCCTTGAAAAAAATGATTGACTTAGTAATTCTAGAGAGAAGTTAATGCTTTTTCAATGGGAGTCAGTTGGAGCCAGCATCATTGGCTTCAACCTCAAGTTGTGGTAGTTGCTGTTTGATCCAAACAGACTGTACAAAGTGCTTCACTAGAAAGGATAAAAATGAAAAGATCATACACAAAGGAAAATAAAATGATGCCTTCCTTCTAAATAAATAGAATAATAAGAATTGATCACTCAAAAGTAATGAATCAAAATTAAGTTTATATACGTGCCTTTAATGGGCATTTCACACATTTCACACAAAAGTGAAATAGGCTAACAATCTAAACCACCAATACTTTATTAGTAGTCTTACACCTAATTTTTCAGGTCCATCTCATCATATCACCCTCAGATCGTTCTAAAAACTTCTTGTCTCACAGAACATTCTGCACATTATAAATACCAGTTTATAAATGGTTTTTGTGTATACGCATCATCTGGACCACAGTATTTACCAAAAGAGTTGTTTGTTCAATTTTTCCAGGTATTACGGTCTTGCAAGAACTTGTCAGAAGTGTGAAAGAAGCAAATATTGTGGGATGGTTTCCAGAGCTGCAGTGAAGCTGCTGTGCCTCCAAACTCACCAAAAATCACCTCAGAGGATTTACACAAGCACTGAGATCCAGATTGTGAATTAATTACATTTCTCTAGCAGCGTTTTGCTGTTCAGAGATGTGAAACAAATCTGAACTTTAAAACATCAGCAGTGTGAGTGACTGTGGCCAAAGAGAAAAAGACATACCACTCTTTTCACAAACTGGTCATGAATGCTGTCTTCCACAAACAGTCTGCCAGCTGCGATGCAGTTCTCTCCCTTGTTGAAGAACACTGAACTCATGCCCTGAAATACACAGACAATAACACAGTGGTGGAACCACTTAAACTTTTTAAATATGTGCAAAATGACAAACACACATGCTGCCCAGAGTGAACATACCATGCGCACAGCCTTGTCCATGTCACAGTCACTGAAGATGATGAGAGGGGATTTTCCTCCGAGCTCCAGAGAAACTTTCTTCACGTTACTGACCGCACAGCTTTAGATGGAGGAGAACCGAGATACATAAAGATGAGTTGTAATGTTCACTTCTGTTTAGATAGAGTTTTGTTAATGTGGTGTGCCTCTCACCTCTTCATGATGTGTTTACCGATTTCAGTGGAACCTGTGAAGCCGAGTTTACGGACATCAGGATGGTCAGACAGACGCTGACCCACCAGAGCACCTGCAAGAAAAGTATGAGTTTAATAACATCTCCAGTGGCTTCAGTAGTCCATCTCAGACTCATGTGATGCTTGACAAGGACGCTAGTGGTTTTCATGCTGCTTCAAAGTGTATGCTTAATCCGGAGAGGATTTTTAGCATCCATTCTATGGATGGCAGTCCATAGCCAGTTGGTCCACCATTCTAGTCCAAACTGAAATATCTTGAAAATGATTTGATGGATTACTATGAAATTTTGCACATCCATGGTCCCCAGAGAATGAATCTGTCTGACTCTGGTGATCCTCTGACTTTTCTTCTAGCACCACCAGCAGGTCAAAGTTTGATCATCTATGCAGTAATATATCTCAACATCTACTTGATCTACTAGATTGTTGTAAAATTTGTTAGAGACATTTATGGTTCCCAGAGGATATATTCAGCTGACTTTAGCTCCCTTCTCTGACTTTTCTCTAACGTCACCATGAAGTTGACTTTGCAGTTGCAAGAAATATCTTGACAGCTACTGGAATGATTGCTGTGGCATTTAGTTCACATATTAATGGTCTCCAGAGGATGAACTTTAATAACCTTGATCTCCTGACTTTTCATTTAGTTCCATCTGGTCAAAATTTTAATGTGTTGGCTTTTGCTGATTGGTTTATACCTGAAAACTCATGACATAGAGCTAATTATCAAATGTTTGCATAATAGCATGCCAAAATGACACGGTGACCATGGTAAAAATGGTACCTGCTAAACATCAACACGCTAGCATTGTTAACACGTTAACATGCTGATGTTAGCATTTAGCTTGAATGCAGCCTCACAGAGCTGTTAGCATGGCTGTGGACTATTGTTAATGTCCTGTGTGTGTGTTCCTACCTGATCCAGGCAGAATATTAATCACTCCTTTGGGCAGTCCCGCCCTTGCCGCCAACTCAGCAAACTTCAGTGCTGTCAGCGGAGTCACCTGGAAACAAACATAAGTGACTTGTTTTTTTAAATCCACTCAACAGTATTACTGCAGACTGCACAGCCTCTTTCTTGTAGTCATGTATGGATGGAACCTGACTGCCGATATGGAGACTGACCTGAGCAGGTTTGAGGACTACAGTGTTTCCAGCTGCCAGGCAAGCTGCTGTCTTCCAGGCCAGCATCATCAGAGGGTAGTTCCAGGGAATCACGATGGCACATACTCTGAGAAGAAAGAAAGAGAAGTGTTGGCATACTTCTGACATCACTGCCTCTTTTTAACCGCCCTTATTCATGCACACATTTAATATAGGAAGATTACACATACAGTATGTGTCGATCACACAAGTGTAAATGCTCCAAATATTTTATTTCTCACCCTATTGGTTCCTTCTTGGTAAAGGTGAGGTTACGATTGGGCCTGGCCTGGTTGATGGGGATGGTGCTGCCCTGTAAACAGAGGACGTCACTTTATTCCATGTATGTATCCATATTCTGTTGTTTCTTTTCTTTGTGTGTCAGTATCATTTGGTGGTGTTGATCACCGAAGGTTCATGTAATTTTAGGAGTGAAGCTTCCAGGTTTTGAAAGCGACTTTCTTACTTGGATCTTGTCACACCAGCCGGCAAAGTAGCGGAAGGTCTGGATGGACATGCCCACGTGAGTCTTGAGGGCCAGAGTGTAAACTGCTCCGGAGTCGATGGCTTCGATGGTAGCCAGCTCCTCCTGATGTTGTTCCATCAGGTCAGCCAGCCTGTGGACAGAGAGGTAGAGGAGACGCAGAGTCACTCAGATCATAGACCATGCTTGATAATGTGGTAGTTAAGGTTCTTCTGTCTACAGTGGTACAGAACAACCACAATATGCAGCTGATTACATTGTTGCTGGCAGTGAATATACTGTATACGCAAAGTAAAACTCCTGCTAAATAGTTAAAATTTAAAAAGATACTTTGCTACAACACCACAAAGAAATGTTCTTTTAAGCACATAGAGCCCTTTGTGGTTACTATCAGTTAACCCTATAAGGCCACGGAAGTTGTAAAAGAACATAAAAAATAATTAAAAAAAATAAAAAAGGGCTTCATGAATGAAGCTCCACTACACTGAAGCTATCCCCCAGAGAAATGTAGCTAGCTAAACTACAGCAACATGGCCAAAGTAATTTGCCAAATCCAAACTTCTTTTACATGTTTTATTTTGAAACATAATAATACCCCTGAGCTATCAACCTTATTCATTGCAAGAAACAAAGGTTGGTCCCTTGCTAGACATACAAAAGAGGCATCCCATTGGGTCTCATTTAGGAAGACTAGGAATAAATGCACGTCCCTTGCTAAATCTGATTATTATTTGAACTTGGTCTCTAGCTCTTATCCAAACCCTGCAAAATTTTGGAATGTGGTAAAATCTAATAATAGCAATTCTGCTGCCTCCCTACCTACTCATGTCAGCAGCTGTCCACATTTTTGAGGATGAGGATACAGGATCCCCTCCTACTAACATTGACCATCTTTTTATTAATCATGATTATGTACCTACTCCATATCTCTCAGTTTATCCTAGATCCCGTCCCTCTCAGCATGGTTATGGAGGTTCTTCAAACCATTTATCCTAAGAAATCTACTGGTGAAGACAATTTGGATGCTTTTTTTACTCCATCTTTCTACTTCACTAATTGCTGAGCAAGTAACTCACAGTTTGGAAAACTGCTCATGTTGTGCCCCTGTATAAGGTTGGAGAAAGGAGTGATCCACTATAACTATAGACCAATATCCAAATTTATTTGCAAGTTTGCAAGTTGAGTTCCATTGTGGGTAATGAAGGTAGCAGGTTTTTTTGCAAGGAAGAAGAATGCGTGGAATAAAAAAAGATATTTGTGGTTCTTGATGAATCGATTTTGATCTTTTTTTTTTTTTTTTAAAAACTGTCCAACACAAGTTGGATGAGATTACCCAATAAACTACATTTAGAAGTCACTGAAAATCAAATAATCTGAAGTGCAACCCACACCAGCTGCATCACAGTGCCTCACATCTGTCGGTGGCGTCAACAAATGCCTGGTGTGTGGGCTTACATAGAAAGCAATGTGGGTGTCAAAGCTGCAGAGTTAAGTTTTGTAATGAAAAGTGCACTGACTTGTAGATTAGTCTGCCTCTGTCTCTTGGGTTCATTTTGCCCCATTCTCCCTCTTCAAAGGCCTCCTTAGCAGCAGCCACAGCCTTGTCCACATCACTGATCTGGGCCAGAGACACGTCACAGATGGCCTGCAGGACGGACAGATACAGGACATACAATCACAGTGCTAGCAGAGAGAACAGTGCACATTTTACACAGCAGCACCTCAACCAGGCAAGAGAATTTCTCTCCATGAGGTATCAGTTAGGTAGGGTTACACTGATGTACTGGGTAAAGATTTTTCTTCAAAGTACCGAGCACCCTCTATCCTGTTATTCTACCTTATTTACCTTTTAATATCTGCAGTCCAGCAACATCTGCAAGCTACAAGGCTACACACACTAACAGCCATCATTGGTTGTTACTGGCCAAAAATAAATTATGACTTATTTTTAGATCTATTGGCTATGAAAAAATAAAGACAGCATATGATAAAAGACACATGGTTGACATTATGCATAATGAGCTCTTGTGATAGAATGTATACTGTAAAGCCAATTCTGTAGTAGTGAGTATGTCCCTTACTGTGCCGTCAGTGGGGTTGATGGTCTTGTAGGTCTTTCCTCCATCTGCGTCAACAAACTCTCCATTGACGAACAGCTGATGAGGCATCTTTATGGTCATGTTATTGATGTCCTTCTCTACCTGAGGATGTGCAGTGTTCACGACAACAATCAACACATGGCCAAATCAGTTACAGACAGTTGCTGATAGCTGGTCTCTGTGAGTTTTAACATGGCAACAAACACTTACATAGTCGACTACCAGCTCTTCTTCATCATCCTCCCCTCGCAGCTTCCTGACACACATCTGGATGAAATCCTGGAAGGTGGTATTCATATAGACATCCTCATTCTGCAACTGGCAGCTGCTGGCCCGAAGCTTCACCTCCTCCACAAGCCTAAAGACAGTGATATATAATATATATATATATATAATAGAGGGGGAAATTCTTTTTCTCTGTGAGGTTGTAACAACCTCTTACTGCTCTCTTTTGCATTCTGCACAAGACTGTCAATTCTTTTTTTGTTGTTGTTTTTTCCGAAACAGCATCTTTTAATGAACTCATAGTGATCAATGAACATCTCTTCTCCCACTAAATGTGCCTACTGGTCTTTGTACACTATCTCCTGCCACAATGCTTTAACTTCTAGGCATAAAAGTAGGACAAATTGTGCACCACTTTGAGAATTTTTGGCCAACTGGGAATGAATTCCTACTCTAAAATGCTTAAGGGGAGAAAGAAAGTGTCTATCTTGGTATAATGACCCTAAATAAATGCAACTAGTTATTAGCCTCTATTGCATATCAGTGGTACTCTATGTGTGTTATTGTCGCAGTGTATACAGCTCAATTTTGGCAAAGAAAAAAACATGTTTATGATAATGAAAATGGATATGTAGGTGTGGATGATGTTACAGATGTCTTTAAATTTTCATACTTCTTTTCAGCAGTGAAAATTTGTGAAACACACTGTAACTGTAACTGACAAGAATTCAAGCTGACTACAGCTGCGAGGGAAACTACTGTGCAAATATTTAACCTTTCAAAACTGTGAGAATTGGAAACCTACAGTCATTACTCAGTTTTTATTAATCATAGTAATAATCTTTACTGCACATTTGGAGTTGTCAGCAGCACTAAGACTTAAACATTTGCTTTCATTACATTTGGATGCTTGTAATTGTGATAATGTAGAAATTATTGTTATTTTAGCTTCTGGTTGCAGAATCAGCTAAATGCCTATAGTGTATCACATATATTAAATTAATTATCTTTAAGGAGATGATTTTATCTTTCACCCTTTTTCATTACCTGACCACATCCATGGAAGCAGCACCAGACTTAAAGAAATCAGTTGAGTCTTCAATCTGACTGACATTAGTCAGGATGCTCTGCCACACTGCCTGTGAGGAAACATTGCCAAAAGTGAGCACAGGACAGGCTTGCAACTTCTCTGTTAGATTTTCTTCCTCTTCCTCAGAATTAGTTGAAGAGGAAGCCCTACCCTCATCTGTTCTGCGAAGGTTTTCTCCTCCTCAGTGAGCTCCACAGCAGCACTGCCTCCTGAGCGGAAGTACTGAGATGCAGCAATCATTTTTCCATCCTCAAACTGCAGATTCTTCACCAACAGCTGCAGAGAAAGAGAGACAAAAAGAGAGCATGGAATGATCATTACCACTCAATACAATGTTTCACCTCGCACAAAATTTTAAGAGAAACATTAGATTAGCAGTGTTACAATCTCATTCTGTGAAAAAAAGTATGTAAATGGAGTTAGTAGACCATAACTGTATTGGATGGACTGTATGGAAATATTCTTATATTTGTTTAGGTTCATTTTAAATACATTATTAGGACCTGAAGGGAATGTGCACACTGAGTCATCTGTGCTGACTAGACATGGTAATTTGAATTATACGCTATGGATGTCTGAAAATCCAAATAAACTTTAGGTTGGTTGATCTATTACTATCCTGTCCAAGCTTACACATTTACAATGAAGTATTTGTAATAGAAAAAGATAATGGTGTTTTGCAACAAAAAGCACCATAAGGTAAAATTTAAAGAATACATGAACAAATATATGAACTATGAATTATATGAATATATGGACTTTATCATTAGGCAAGGTAGGCAACTGCCTTGTTATATTATGCCTTTATTATGATGTTTTGATATGAAAAACATTGACTTATGTTGCCATTCTAACTCATTGTACCCGAATTAACTTGCTCATGTAAAGGCCCCCAAAGCACTTAAAATATATGCAACTATCTAGTTATAAAGGAAAACATTGTACTACTACATTTACCTGACATTCATTTTACTCGTTACGTTGCAGATTCAGATTTTACTCACAAAATATAACAAATAAAAAACAATGCATTATTATTGCTTAAACTATTCAGCATTATATAACATGGTTAGAATTAAAAGCTCCACCTTGAACAGACGTTAAGGAAATTTAAGTACATGTGCCGATAATTCCTCTCTTTCACTCTTCATGTTTAAGTGAAAATTTGAAAGCAGGGCTTTTACAGTATTTTTCTGCCCAGTATTAATAGTTTTACTTAAAAGTTTTGACTATTTCTTCTTCCACCACCAATACCAACATTCCCAGTTAGAGAAAGAGTGAAATAAAGCAAGACTAGAGTTTGTCTTGGCCCCCAGATCACTAAATCTGTCCCTGTATGTCAGTGTATGACAGTAGATGTCAAGTGGTCTCCGAGGGCCCCCAGGGGACCTTGAGTGGGTTCCAAGGGGTCCCCAGCAAAAAGGGGAATAATTTATTTTCACTATAATTCCATCCATAAGTAACATGATGACAGAATGTATAATGGTCATGGGTCTACACTTTCTGTAATAAAACATCTAAAAGCAAAAATCTTATCAGATGGGGGTCCTTGGTCTAATTTGTGTCAGTTTAGGGGTCCTTGACATGAAGAAGTTTGAGAAGCACTGATGTATGCAGTCTAGACTTCTGTTTCTGCCCGAGCATCTTTAACAGAAATGTAATTCACAGTCCAGTCCACCAGGTGGCGACACGACACATTTCAGATATTGTACACTTGTCCAACGCGGCAGAGCTAACAGGCAGCTGGCAGGATGGCCACCGCTACGCTTCAGTCATTCAACGTCTTTCTGACGGACAGATTAACCGCAGCTGCTGTAGACATCTATGGATTCGTTGAAAGGACAATACTAGACTACCAGGAGGAGGTGAACAGAGCGAAGCTGGAGAACCAGAGGCTGCAGCGGCTGCTGGATTTGGTCTACAGGCCAGAGATAAGACTGCACAGGGCAGGTTCGTAACGTTACACTACACCGTAGCCCTGGTCAGTCAACGCTATAATAAACCATTAACTAGCTATACCACGTCAGATAACACTATGTAGTTAATATGAGCGATGCGTTAGCAAGCCATATTAGCTAATGGTGGGGTGAGGAGGGGGGCGGCGGCGGTATCTAACAAATACATGACCATAAACGACAATTTTATTTCCGGTCAGTTTTCGAAATGAGGCCCTCATAAGCGTTTGTGTTTACTAAATGTGATGAAAGCATGACGACATGTGAGTATGTGTTGCTTGTTTAATTCAGCACATTTAAATAACTTGCTTCCTTTTCAATAGACACGTTTTAGGCTTGTTCAGTGAGGGTGTACTGAAGCTACACAGTCTCTGGTCCCAACATCTTCTTTTGTTTAGACGGAAACAATGTCAATGAACTTTGAGTTTATTAATCACAATAGGTGTCAACTTGCAGAACAAATCTAAAGACCTTCCATGAATTTGGAGGATACACAGAAACTCAGCATAGATTTCATCCACCTAAAAGTACCCAATTTTATTAAATATACTTTTATTAATATATGAATAGTCCCACTCTTACAATCATTTTGGTAGAAGAAAGCACAGTCTCACTACTGAAACACAACCACTCATTTTTGTACATTAAAAAAGATACATTTGTGTAGGTTAGATTTAAAAAATGTACACAAATATGTACATACAAAATGTACACATATGGACTTATTGAATATACCTAAATGCTTGATTTACAGCTATGTTCAGATGTATGTCGTGAGAAACCGTGGATATTAGGCTAATTTGGAAATGATACGTGTTAGTGGTAAGCATGAAAAACAGAGTTAGGTCTATGATACAGGAGTAACCAGGACCATCTTTGCCCTGAATGACCTTGAGTGACTATTATCATCAGAGTATATGTCACAGTTATCGTAAATATGACTTTCTAATTTGTAAATAACCAGTGCAGTGCCCCTTCAAAAAGTGCCTGTTCAGAACAGGCTGATAGCGTGGCCTCTGGTATTGCTGCTTGC
Organism: Thunnus maccoyii; assembly: GCF_910596095.1. Classification (NCBI taxonomy): domain Eukaryota; kingdom Metazoa; phylum Chordata; class Actinopteri; order Scombriformes; family Scombridae; genus Thunnus; species Thunnus maccoyii. The sequence continues at coordinate 3,547,724 of NC_056535.1, read as the reverse complement.
AGCTTTCTTGAGAACCACTCATCCAAACAACTTAACACTCAACACTGCACTTCCTTGGGTTCTTAGCAATACACCTGCCAAGTGTGAAGTCGATCAGATGAACGGTTGTCGAGAAATTCGAAGGACAGACATACATACATACAGACAGACAGACAGAGACTGCTTCCATTTTAGTTAGATGTTCAAATTTTTCTGAAATCCAACTTGGCACTTAATAATACATAAGTGCTTGAAAACCAAGTTAACATGGACACCTCACATCAGCCAAAGACTGATGTTCAATTTAAATAAACCCAAATTTAATGGATATAATGTAATTTTCTCAAGTATTTTAAACCCTCATACGACTCGCATACAACCTACCTGAGCTGTTAGATGACGTGAACACTCACAAGTCCTTAACATGGTGGGAATTTTTACTATCCTTCCCATCCGTCCAGCATAGCTTGAATATGGCGTAAATGAACTTAAAATACTTTAAAGGAGTATACACATTTTATTCAGTGGTGAGCATCTGTTGATGAATTTGTGCAAATACTATGTTAATATGATGCCACACACACTGTAACTGTATTTTGGATCTTTTTTGTTTTGTAATTATAACCTGTGATCATGTCCAAAATGACTCCGTCGTTCCCTCATTCACTACTTCCTACATAATAGACACTCTAGAGTTCACTCAGTAGTGAAAGGAAACATTGGCATTGAAACACTTGTATTGTAAAAAAAATTGTATTGGCACTGAAACAAGTTACACTGAAAAATAAAACACTGACATTATAAAATTACAATCTTACAATCTTATTATCTTATTTTATTTAGATATTTTTGGCATTATGATGTATTTTTCAGTGTCAATCTTCAGATTATTTCTTCATACATACTAATCATCACTGACAGGTGTCGAGTCAAATGACTGTAATGTTTGCAGCCATAAACACTGTGACACATTGATTGTGGGATTGTTAGCAGAAAGTAGTGTACATGTCATGGACCGTACTTTTTTGGTTTCATTGTTGAATTTTGGAGGGCAGTGTATAGCGGATACATTTCACAATCAACAGTATATAGTAAATAGGGTGCAATTTCAGACAGAGCAGAATGTGAATGTGGACATTGGTTAGGTCCATCCACTGCCAGTAGTCAGTCCCAGTGACTAGTGACAGCATGATGGGAGAAAGTCAAATCATGTACTTGGAAGGGGCGAAACAAAGCTGCACGTTATCTAATCACACTTGACATCATTGTGTATTAAATGTAGCTCAGATTAGACAACCTATTTTACCTGGTGGCTCGGCTGTGTTTGGCCTGGCTATACTAGACTGTACTATAAGAGAGTAACTATTGAAACATTTATTTGATTAACCTCGTGATGAGGATAATACATTCATGAAGTCTTCTTTTTCCAAAATATAAACCCTAGTAAGACATGGCATAAATAAGGATAATATGTTTAAATAGAGACAAATGCAGCCCACAAGTGAAAAATGTTCCAAAAATAGCAGAGAAAATTTGAATTTATCACAGTTAATAGGCATGTAGTATGCACTACCTACATGAATTAACATCTTGTGATCCTGGAAAGTAATTTCCAGTGCAAACCCTCCCCTTATCACTATTATGACCATCAGTCACTTGTGGCACTGAATCCTGCACTAAATTCTACATTTTTTGCTAGTGTGGGGAAAAACTTTGAGAAGCAAAATTCAGCCTTAAAACCAGTAGGACTAAAGAAAGCATAGCTCAACCAATACAGTTACTTTCAATACAGTAGAGTTTGACAGTTTAAAACCTGATAATGATATTTCGGCCAATATTAATTTTCTTTACACAGCTTATAACATAAACAGCTTTGTTTTTGTTTGTTTTTTTAACACAATTGCAATCAAGAAATGTACTGTGCAGGATGTTTTACAAGTGAAAACTACAAATAAACTTGTCACATCTCCCTGGATAACTACAGTATAGAATGATGAGACTGTTTCAGAAAATATCTTTGGCATTTTTGCACTTCAATTTCTTGTCATTTATTGAGTGACATAGGTGCTGATACCAATATATCTGCGATGAGCTGGTATTGGCTGATACAGCCTGGGCGATTTATCAGTCAGCCATAATGTGACTGCAGTATTGTGTACAGACTGGGGTTTCAATGCCCTTTGAATGTGGGTGTTGTGTTGCGTTTAGAGGCATTTTACTCAGGCATAATTAGAAGCCATTAGCTCAGGTACATTGCTACCTTGCTATGTGATTACTACCTTGTGTGATTGTGTCTTCTAAGATTTGGTTTACTTTCAGTGCATTTTTATTCAAGTCTGTACTCACTGTTGTCAAACCATAACCTGCGTTTGATTTCTCTGCTGCTGTTAGGACGAGCGTCACCGACGGGGATCATTCACGTTTCCCAACATCTAACTCATGTGTTATCAGAGAAGTGACTTTTCTAGCTGCTACCAAAAACATTTTCCTATCCACTGTTACAGATTCAAGGCAGATCGATTTGCCCACACCGACACAGGAGGTCTCTGCTCAGGAGCAGCAGATAGAGAAGGAATGTATTCCCAGTGTGGCCAAGGAGGATCCAGTCATCCTGGCCGTTAAAGAGGAACAGGCCGAACCCTGGACCAGTTCTGTGGAGACACCTGTACCACCAGAGTACAGCAGCGTTACAGACAACCATACCAGAATTGTGACAGTTGGAGAGCAAACAGAATACGAGATACCATCACAAGACGTCAAACCATTACCATCCTTTGGAGCAGTTCCAACTTACACAAAGAAGAAAAACAGTTTTTTTTGTAATATTTGCAATCAGCCTTTTCTGAAAAAAGATGAGTTGAAATTGCACCTTGCAGCTCATTCAACAAAAGGTTCACACCTGTTCACCTGCTATATCTGTGGGAGAGTAACAGAGACCAGGAGTCATATGATCTACCACATGAGAACACACACCGGCGAGAAACCATTCATCTGCCCCATTTGTGGTAACAGATACAAACTGAAGGGTCATATGAAAGAACATATAAGGACTCACACTGGGGAGAGACCTTACACCTGCTACATCTGCGGGAAAAGCTTCAACAGATCCACGACCATGAGTAAACACGCCAGGGTCAAACACAAGGAGAACCTGCCATACAAGTGCATGCAGTGCAGCCAGCGCTTTCCACTGCTTGTGATGTTCAAACAGCACATGAAGATGGTCCACGACATCACTTTCTCTGTATGACTTACTGTTACCGTAGCAATGCTGACGCTTTAATCAGCAAACCTCTTCTGCTGAATCAAATGTAGAGATGGTTTCCTCTCTGTAGGTGTGTCTTTTATGATTGTGAGGCTACAAATGTAACATGTAACAAGCTCAGAAACAATATACAGAAACACTCAATGCACAAAGCAAGTAATAAACCAACTGTTGGACCATGACAGATAGGTTGAACTAAACATGCAAATAAAATGCATCTCTATCTCCATTTCATTAGTTTGTTGTTGACAGTTTCAATTCCCTAAATTCTGCCTTTAATTCATATGTTACTTTTGTTCTGCAACTTATTGCCTGTAATGTTCTAATACCAATAAAGTTTCAGTACATTTAATTACTGCTGCAGTGCTTCCATTGTGTGTTTGTGAGCAATATAGTGTAGGTGGAAATGAGTGGAGGTGTAAATAAATCTCAGTTACAAAAGAAAACAGTCAAACTCCACAGCCAGCTAAATATTAATGGCAACTGAATATTTGGTTTTCCTCTAGTAGCTTAGCTTCTAACCTCGCTGTAGTGATGTTCAAGTGTACTCCGGGCTGTGTCAGTACACTGTGACATCACTGTTGGGTGTGGTTACAGGTGCAATAGAGCACATTTATAACCACATTTATCAGGGATGCTGAGTGTAGTCAAAGGTGCAACTGACTTCAAACTTTCAACCAGAGAGGTCAGGGAAACAGTATGAAGTGATTCTTGAAGAATTGTGACCATGATAGATACTGAGCTCAACATTTTACAGCTGACAGTTTGTCATTGCCCATTGCCACAAATTGGCAAACATCTTTTTGGCATTTCTTATCTATGTTTTCTTACTTATCAGCCAACATATGTCAATACCAATTTGTATGTACATAGTTTTCCGAGATACTTTAAAGTAAAGTTGTGTTCAAGAGGCAATAGAAAGCTGCGAGCGGCTGGAACAGATACAAATGTGTACAATGATAGCTAACAACAGCTAATGTCTGTACAGTTGGTAGCTTGGCTGTTTGGAGGGAATAAACGCTTGACTGCAAAAACAATCCAGCATTCAAATCATTCAAAAGTTAGAAGGTGTTTACAAGGCAACACACCTTTACGCATCCAGATACAATACTTGTTCCTTAAATTTACTCCTTAAAATTGAATTCAAATTGACTATCATTGTTATGTTTTGGTGAAACACATACAAGATAAAATAGTTCCTAGTTTGAGGCTCATCTGAGTTGCGTACACCAGTTTTTCAGTCTTGACTGTTTGTCCCTTCATGACGTTGACGTGGCTCTGAGGCTGATCAAAACTATCTCAAAGGTAAAATTCCTGATGAGTGTGAACTGATGGCAGCACTGTTTTGCTGCTTATGATTTTGCTCTGGAAAGTTTGTTCTGGAAGTTAAATGCATTTCTATTTTCTTGCAGATGCCAAGCAACCAACTGCGCCTCCACCCACAGAAGAGAGTCCCCATAAAGAGCAGGAATGGAGCCCAAATGTGGACCAAGATGAGCCGGGACCCTCCCAGATAAAAGAGGAGCAGGAGGAGCATAAGGAGGAGCTGTGGATCAACGGGAGTGAGGAGCAACCTTCAGCAGAGGACAGCGATGACGGGGACGCCCTGACGAAAGAACTCATCAAGACAGTACAGCAGTTAGAAGACTGTAGAGCAGCAGAGGAGAGCCAAGAGGCAAAGGAATCCCCTGAGGAGGATCCAAAGCAGTCTGAAGAGAAGACCAGCACCACCCTATATCGCTGCCACATATGCAACTACATATTCACCAAAAAAACTGTGCTTACATGGCACCTCAAGACGCATGAAAGCAAGTCGCTTGACAACAAGGCAAACTTTGACTGTCACATATGTGGCAAACATATACCCTGTCAGAGCAATCTGCAGAACCACATGAGAGTACATACAGGAGAGAGACCTTACAGCTGCCACTTCTGCGGCAAGTGTTTTAAACTGAAAGGACATATGACGGAACATATAAGAACTCACACAGGAGAGAAGCCTTTCAGCTGCCACATCTGCGACAAATCATTCAACAGAGGATCCACGCTGAGGAAACATGTTTTAGCCAAACATAAAGAGGAAAGGCCGTACAAATGTGGGGATTGTGATGAGTTATTTACTGAAAGGCTGCTGATGAAGAGGCACATGCGAAAAGTTCACGGCGTCAAACTGTCCACAAGTCAAAGTCCGGCCTAAAAGAGCTTTGGAACAGACGTCATTAATGAAGCATGTTGCATATAGTCTGAGTAGAGAATACGTATCTTTTGAAATGTTTCAATGCTAGTTTCAGCGACAAATCAATAACCTTTATTGAAACCTTGCTTTTAGTGTTTTAATCAAACAAACATATCAAATGTTAATGTCGTCTAAACAAATGGCAGAACTTTGCTTAAATAAAATACTGTCTAAAATTGGCATGTTTGTCATTTAAAGGAAAAGTTTGATATTGCAGGAAATATGCTTATTCGCTCTTGCTGAGAGTTAGATGAGACGATTGATACTGATTGGGCTTTAAGTATGGACCGGAGCCAGGAGGTGATTAGCTTAGCTTAGCATAAAGACTGGAAGTGACTGACAGCTAGTCTCACTCTGTTTAAAGTTAAAAAATATGCGTATGAACACCTCTAAAGCTCACTAATTAAAATGGTGTACCTTGTTTGTTTAATCCCTACATAAATGTTAAAAAAAATCACAAATTGTGGTTTTATGGGGAATGACGTGTTGTAACTCTTTCTTGGGTGAACTATAGCCGCACACAGTCACTTTCTGGAGTCATCTCAAAGAATAAACTGCTTGTCAAGATAATGGAAACAACAGTACAATAGTTAATTAGTGAGCTTTAGAGGTGCTGATAGTGTTTTTTTTTTAACTTTGGAGATAACAAGGCTAGCTGTTTCCCCCTGCTACCCGTCTTTATGCTAACCTAGGCTAATTGCTTCTTGGCTGTAGCTCCATATTTAACACACAGAATAGAGAGTGATATCAATATTCTCATCTAACTCTCGACAAGAAAGCCAATAAACGTGTTTCCCAAATGTCAAACTATTTCTTTAAATCAGGAATTATCTGACTGAAGAATAAGAAAATAAATTACTCTGACCAGACAATCTGACTTTCAGGCCTCATGGAGACTCGGTAAATAAAACATACAAAAAAATTTGAAAAAAACAATTGATTACTAGCTCTTCTCTACAAACATAGAAGTCACACAGTCATGTGACTCTCTGTGCTACACAGTGCTGTAGGAACAGTTGCAGGCTGGAAGAGTCTTCACTCCAGATGTGCTGGGTTTTTAGATTATGTACTGTAACTACCATTTCCTCTGTGTTTATAACATCTGGTGGCCATAAATATGAACCATCAGAATTTTACTGTGCAGCATAAAAAACACTAGTTTATAAAGCTAAAACACATGTTTACAGTATGTTCATTTGGTAACCATCAATCTTAGAGGTTCAATCTGATTTTAAACAGAACCATAATAACATACATCAGTGGTACATATTTGACAACCAGTGACTCCTATATGCACTGTAAAATTGTTTTATATATTTATATATAAATTGTATGTTGTATTTTTTTCTTTTGCATAGTTCAGTCATATTATGGTGTTGTAAATCAGTTATGTGGACCTCAATATAAAGAAGAAATTATTGGCAAAAATGCATCACTGTCGTATTTGATATTTTGTATCACACTGTATTACACATTTGTGTAATGTAACACTGCAGGGGTTTTCAGGAAGGTTTTACATTTAGAGAAACAGTAAAACACTTATAGTGTAGACTTATTTAAGTAGACTTATTGAAGAGTGTCTCCTTGGCTGCATCAACTGTCTCTAAGCAACAAGAGGGACAACAGATGGAGAAAGTGCAAGAGCTGCGGGTTACATTCCAATATGATGACCAAGACCATGTATTCTTGTGTCTGGTGGTGGAGGTGATAAAGAGGTTCAGTTGCCATTGTTACTAAGCCCAGTTTTCTCTGAGGTCAAGTTTTAATTAGTGACTTGTTGTGCTCAAGAAAGATTTGACAGCTGTACTGTCAGACAGCAGAATAATAATAAGTAATTTGGGAACACAGGCTTCATCTATGACTTCTCACTTGATAGGAATGGGGCGCTCAGCTGATAAGAACCCCAGGTGTTTGTACAGAAATGTTTACCTTTTGCAAGTTTTAGAGTGCAACAGTGTGCCACTGTGTTGGTATTAAAGTTTGAATAAATAGATTAATATGCTTCAGTCACATACCAGAAATATAATATTTCCCCCCAAAAGACCGTAAATGAAATTCCAACATCTCACATAAAGGAATATGTCACAATTAACACAGAAAAGAAAGACAAATATGTGTTTTCACCCTTCAATCCTACAATGTTAGGATGAATGGTTGTTGTGTTAGTAATTAGTAAAATAGCAACATCACTGACTACTGGAACGATTAAACTGCCACAGCCTTATGATATTAATTACACAATGATAAGATTATTGATTAAAGTTTTGTACTCAATCATTTGATTTGGGTTGTCTGTCAGTTGAGGAAGATGTCTCTCAGTAATGTCGATGCCTCACTTGGAGCTTAACTTCAAGAGCATCTAACACTGTTCAGTGCATTATATAATTACATAAATTCTACATTAGTAATTCAACAGCAGAAGGAAAATATCTGCAAACACAAACTGACCAAGTGTTCCACTCTATCCACTGTGGGGACTAGACTGTGAATGTCTGATGTTTTAACAGAGGGTATCTAAAGAAAACCACTTGGGATATCATGTTACATAACAATATACCCATCAATGCAGTATAATTTTTCCATTTCAGACAGACACAAAGCAAAGTAAAAAAGTTCTTCAGTGTTTTGGAAAATTGTGGCATTTATGGTCACTCGCTAATCTGTAGAGGTGCAGTCAGCATTACAAAAGTGAACCTGAGATGTAAAATTCTCATGATTACTAATTCATTCAAGATAAACGTGAGCTGCACGATTTGAAATACGATACAAAAGCCCAACAATCTGACAGACTTTTTTTCACTCTCAGCAGTAGATACACTCCTATCAATGAAAGCAAAACATGGAGTCACAAAGCTCACAATAAATGCAAGAATACACTATATACAATTTTTATCAGGGCAGCTTGGGTGAATTAGGACTGTTAGTACTTTTGCAGATAACCTTTGCCAAATATCACTCCCAAACAATACTCTAAGATTTTTCCAAGAATTAAGAGCCAAAACTGGTAGATTTTGGTAGATATTTGACACAAGGGTCCTCATTAAGTTGACTTACCGCTTTGCCGTCGTTGCCAAACAGCACCAGACCTGCCTTGGTGACAATGCCTGGCCGACTGGCTCCGGGGATCTCCAGGGGCTGACCGTTAGCTGCGGTGCTGTTACCCATCAGAGTGGAGCCATAGAAAGTCACTTTCTACAGGAAATAAGACACAAAACAGCACAGCTTTGGTGAAGATAAAATCAAGTAGCCTAGAACTCAACAGTTGTTACTGTCTTTGGAAATATTTGTGCCTTGAATAAAAAATTAAATATATAATGAACGCACAGATGTTTCAGGCAGAGTTCTTCATTCAAGGGCATAAAAGTGTATTTTATAATATTAATAAAGTGAAACAATGTAGCCATCAAATGTACCACACTATAAACACAATATCAGCACAGAGACTGTTGATGAACACAAGGGCAAAACCTACTTATAGCACTTACTAGTGTGTGCATTACTATTCATTTCAGGTCGTGGGTAAACTAAAGAACTGGTACAACCTCTTAAATCCTTGAACAACAGAACTTTAAGAGAAGCCAAAATCCTCACTTTACTCTCTTTTTCTTATCTGCTATGCTAAACAATCACTCACAGCTACAGGCATTGTGTGCAGTTTTAAGAAGTTCTTCTCATCAACACCTATAACTAAGGACATTTTAACTTCTTCAGTACATGAATATACCGTTGCTTTGATTTTGTATGCAGGACATTTGAGTTCCCACCTAGAATCTGCCACAAGAGGGCGTTTGGTTTAACAGACTGACGACGTCTATGCTGCCAAACTGTTTTCTTCACTACAGTCCAGTGTCACTGTTTAACTAAAACTGGGCACCAATTTCCTAACTGCCAACATCATCCAGGCTAAAGTTACATGACACACCACCTTTGTGGATAATTAACTTGGTTTTTAACTTGATTAAAGAGTAAATGTCATTATTTTTGTATTTTTGTATATCTTCAAACATGTCTGGAGGGAATCTTTAAGTTGGCAAAACAGAGAAAGACCAATAACTAGAATCTATGAACACAAATATTGTATCTGTGATGCTGATACAAAATCTACAGTTGCAAAAACTGTCACTGCTTATAAGTGTTACAGTGTTGATGAGATTAATTTTTGAGGCATTGCATGGGTTTACATTAAGGAGTCATTTAACAGGAGTGTTGTCCTGACAGAAGACAGTTGCCCTGGAATATGAATCAGTCACAACTCAGCTTATTATTCAGTTTACGTTAAACTTTGGGTGCAGAAACTCATTCACTGAGTCTACAAAGTCAGTCTTTATTATTATCTGAGCAGCTATAAAAGTGTGTGACTTGATGACATCACACAAGATCATTCATCTAGAGTATTCATAATTATGAAAAACTTATCATTCATGTTTTTTCATTTACTTAACTGTGCAGGAACTGAATGCTAGATTAATGATGTATCATGTTACCTGTCCATCAACCTCTGACCAGGCACCGGGCACTTTGTCATTTCCTCTGATCCAGTTGTGGAGAGCCTCAGCAGACTGGTTCCAGTCAATCTGCCAACAGACAGAGGAAACGTTATCATTCCCTCTTCAGATGTGACATACAGAAATCTGAATCCACACAGACTTTGTTCCTCGTGTTTCAGTGACCATTCATACAAAATCATGCTCTGTTAAACATTTTACAGAAAGCTGTTGTTGGCGTTGGAAAACAATCGCTACAAGAGAAATGATCAACATAACCATAACTAACTGACATAACTTCTTCTCATAAGTAGGCCATACATTCATTTAGTCAGTTTAGATTTTTTTTAATCAGGGAAAGACAAAGAAAGTTTCATAAGCACATCTGACTCCTTATACTGTATCAGGTTTTTAAATCCCAGTTCATCATTTGAGGTCAGCAGGCTTTTACTGTCAGGATCCTTCTGCTCTGGAACATCCTGCCTAAATATTCAGTGATATATTTCAAATTACATCATCTTGTGAGGAGTCCTGGTGGCCCAGCGGTCTGATACACTGACTGTGTAACCAGGTCAGACTTTAGTATAGTGTCATCCCCCCATTTCCTATTAGCTCTCTACTGTATGCTCCTTAAAAATACTTCAGTTTTAGTGTGTTTTGACTTTTTTTTTATTGTGTTTCACATTTGTCTTGCCTTTTATTTAGTTGTATATCTTAATTACATGGTTTTACATGCCCTTATGTTTGACTTTTCACTCCATAACCCTTCTCATGTTTGGAGCTGTTTTCTTTTTCTTCCTCATTTTAGTCTTGAATCATTTAAAAACTGATATTCCCCTGTTAAACACCTCTGTGTGCAAAGGAGCAGTAATATCTTACTTTTTAATTATTCCTTGTCTTCTTCCTTCTTATTGGTACAATATATCATTTTAAACAAATGAGAAGTCACTTTCTCCAGGCAGTTTGGAGGTAGCCTTAAAGCATTAATTGGTAAAAGAAAGGTTGTTTCAAGAATATGCTCATTTACACAGTAAAGTGTCAGATCATCTACTTACGGAGAAACTCTGCTGCAAACATGAACTTATAACTGTGGAACATTCTTGAGTTTTTTATCCCGCATATTTAAAACGTATCATATGACCAAATGTAACCTTAAATCTTAAATGTTACGATTGTTAGTTTTTATCAGTTCTGTCTTTGTAGTTCCCTTAAAATCAATTCCCTGTCTGCTCAGAAACCCTCCACACCATTGTGGTACAGTGATGAATGAAGGTCTATGCAAACTCATTCTGATCAGATCACTGATTAGTTCCAGAGGGAGCTGATCAGTGATCTGATCAGTTCTTGTCTGGATGTCCTTGTGTTTTACCTTAACATTGTCTTTCTTCTGGATGCACTCATACGTGGCTCCCTCCTGTGGCTGCGTGATCCTCGGGGCCTTCCCTTCTGCAATCAGTCTCACTGCCTCCACCTGGAACCAGAACAAAGCAATTCAAGTCACTGAAGCAAAACATCTGTGCTCTCTTTATGGACTTTGCCATCAGAACACAGTGTTTCTTCTGTTGGGAAACTGGGGACATAAACTGATTGTGGGTAACAAAAGGTAGACAAGCAGCAGGATCCAAAACACGACACACTGATTTATTTACTTGTTTGTTTTGTGACTGGTAAGTATTTTAGAAGGGAACTGGTAATGGCTTTTACCCATATTACCTATATTGTTGTTGATGAAAAGAGAGAGAGCTCCTTATATGTAGCACTTTCACTTCATCATCAAACCAAAGTGGTAAATGGCTGTAAAGTTTTTCTTCATCTTGCTACTCAAAGAACCACACTGGTGCTTTTGAATGTCTTAGTCCATTTTCTGCAGATCACATCTGATTCACATCACAACTACACACTTTGCTGTTGGTGTTTTTCTCTCTTTGTGTTCCAGGCAGCTACTGGCTTACATTTGTATCCATATGGTGTGAAAATCTAGCAGATTCTTGACACTTAGTAATGTAAAGAATATAACTAAAAAAAGTATACTTACCTATTTACTGTGATGAATTACACAACTTCATTTGATTTTGATTTGTATTTAAGGAGCTTGCAGAGCAGAGCAGTAGTATGATCTTTTAAAGCTGCATTTATCCACATTTTTATATGAACAATATGTCACAACATCTGTTCATTCCTAGTTCAACATTCATGCCTGCTTGTTTCTGCTCCCTGTCATTTCAGAGCCTGCCACACCCACCTGTCCTGCAGTTACTCCTGTTCCCACCATTCCCCCTCACCTGACCTTTCCCCCACTTCCCAAATTAGCCCAGCAGTATTTATAGTGGTCCACTCTAATTCATTCTCTGCAAGATTGTCTTTTGTGTCTCAGCTATTAGCAGTCCTGCCATTTTTATCATGCCAGTCTGTTCCCTTGCCTGACTGACTAATATTAAAAGCTCAATCTTTTATCTTACCTGTCGCATCTGTGAGTCGTGCTTATGGGCCCAATTCAGTATTTACTGAGACTGTACACAATGGATCAAATGACTATGTGTAATGTGAAAGATGTCAGTCATAGACTCTGCAATCCTCACCTCTACGGAGCGTTTTAACATCTTTAAGCTCACTGTTTTGGTTTTACAGCCCACACCTCGTTTTGTATCACTTTCACCACTGTCACTGAACTAGTTTTTCAACAGCAGGCAGCTGTTTTTAGTAAAAATGCTCTGATAAACCCACTGTACACTACCTGCCCAGCACCAATGTCAATAATGTGTCAAACTAAACAAGCCAAAACAAGCGAATGCAGCTTTAAACTCACACAAGTGTTTCTGTGTACATAACAAACAGCCTGTTTCTGCCTCACCCCCTCACAACACTTACAGTGCCTTTGACTCCCTCTGGGAAGAGAAATCTCTTGTAGATTGTGTTGACAGTGTCATTGGGTTCAACATCACACTCCCTCTGCAGCAGGATTGGTCCAGTGTCCAGTCCGTCATCAGCCCAGAACACTGTGAACCCGCCCTTTTTGTCACCATGGATCAAGGTCCTGTGAAGTCAGAGACAGTGGATAAAACATTGGACTTGTCAGCATGCTACCCCCCCCCACCTTGAGAACATGAACATGGCTCACCAGTTGATAGCGGAGGCTCCCCTGTGGCGAGGCAGCAGGGAGGGGTGGTAGATGATGGAGCCATGTTTGGGGTGGTCGATGACCTCCATGGGGATGAACTGGGAGCAGAAGGGCAGGACGTTGAGCTCAGCACCTGTGGCTTTATACTGGGCCACCACCTCCGTAATGGCCTGGCCCTTCACACGCCAGCGGGGGAACTTGAAGACGGCCACGCCATCCTTCTCTGCCTCTGCGGCTGAGGGAAAAAAGAATCATGCAACTCTCAAACTCTGTCATATAAAAAGGGGTTTAGTCACAATAATACAGAAGTACTTTTTGAACTCCAAATACTGGTGAGGAAAAACAGAGACTTTTCTTCAGCTTTTATTTTGTGCCTCACAGAAACTTGGCTATGTGGATCTACACTGAGCTGCAGCTGACAGGCTTTCAGCTGATCAGAAAGGACCGCCACACAGAAAGGTGGAGGTATCTGTTTTTTCATGGTGCAAAGACATGACAGTGATCCTGCAGCACTCTTCTCCTGTTCTGGAAACTGTTGTGATTAACTGCAAGCCCTTCTACTCCCCCCGTGAGTCCACTTCATTTATTTTGGTCAGTGTTTACATATCCCTGTAAGCCCACATGCAGGAGGCACAGCCATGCCGGGCAGCCAGATACTGTGTGTGAAGCAAACAAATCTGGACTCTAAAGACGGGCAATACCAAACTTTCTTAATTCTATTTGAGAGCAATACTGTTTTGTGAGAATTTTAACGATACCAATGCCAATACTGATCATTTCTTAAATTACTTACTCATGTTGCTGCTGTGTGGCACTTTCTTGTCACAAATAGTTCATCTTGCTGGATTTTTATCTATAAGTGAAAAGTAGCACCACACCACGCTAAGTTTCCCTCTTGTCCCTGTCATTCTCTCACAAGTTTGATGTGAAGTGTGCCACTGTGCACGGCTGTGCGCTCGGTTGTCATTTAACAAAGGTTTCCACAGTTGTGACACAGGCCAGTTAAATATGTCAGGGCTGTTTATTGGCACAAACATTATACAAAAGTACTGAAAACGTTTGGTAGTGATGCAGCCACCCACATTTTTTCTTTTTATAATTTTATCATTGATATTTTTTAAAGGAATCATTACCAAATGTAAAAGTAGCTTGAGAGTATCAAAGTATCAATCCCACAGTATCGGTCCACCCATACCTACTGGACTCCTTTGTTGTTGACCAGAGAGTAGAACACTTAAGACCACTGTTACACTACCATTAACAGTACCTATCACGCCGTCACCTACACTCCGCTGGGTCACTCTGACCATGCCAGGTCCACCCGATTGCTGCATACAGGCAGAAATTAAAACTCTCTAAACCTGTTGTGAGGACATCTAAGATGTGGACCGGTGAAGCTATGGAGGATCTTTGAGCATACTTGGACTGCACAGACTGGGATGTTTTTAGGACTGCTACCAACAGTCTGGATGAGTACACAGAGGCTGTGACATCATACATCAGCTTCTGTGAGGACAGCTGTGTACAATCACTCACAAGGGTTTAGGAGTGGGGACAAAGACCGGTTTGAAGAGTCGAAATACAGGTTTAGCAAGGAGACAAGAGATGATAAACGTCTGTACTCTGAGAAAATTCAACAGCAGTTCTCAGAAAACAACTCGGCCTCTGTTTGGAAGAGCCTCAGACAGTTAACCAGCTATAAACTGACTGCCCCCTCTTCAGCGATGACTCACGCCTAGCCAGTAGCTTGAACGAGTACTGCTGTCGATTTGAAAGATAATGGGACAGTTCAGCATTCAGCAGCCCCAAATCCCCCAAAGTTGGATTTTCAGCCTCTGATCTGCACTTTGCTTCTTCAAAGACTGTGAAGGGCTTTACAGACACTGTTGCCCGATGCTAGATGACCGTTAAGGGGGAGTTACAGCACACTTTCTACCTTCAAGTAAAAAGTTTGGGTTTGTAGCTCTTTACAGTTACAGTGACAACAAATGGAGCTTAGCATGAATTCAGGCAGGAAGACTATCTTTAACCATTCATTCATATCCCACTCCTCGCTCTCTCTCTCCCCTGCTCCTCCCACTCTCACATCAGCTGTTTAGGGGCATCACTCCTAGTTATCAAATCAGATTCCACTACAATCTCTAACCGCCAATCACAGCTCAGCTGTCAAACTTTATAATCTGTTTCCCTCTCAGTCGCTGTCAACTGTCATTCCAGAGCAATCACTGCGACCCTCCTCCTCCCCATCCACTTCCATGGCCGTGTCCTGGAAGCTCACTCATCTCTTCTTCATCCCAGATCACTATCTCGCCTTCTCCACTCCGTTACATCAGCACCAGGCCCAAGTTCACAAGAAGCCGCTACCTACACCGCCAGGATCTACGCCTATCCATCACCACCACCAGTGTCTAGACTCCATCGGGGGGTTATCTTATTCTACGCTCGCATTCATCTCCCCCTTTCATATCTAATCGCCAAAGACTTTTCCACCTTCATCTGTCATGCTTGTTCAATAAATATCATTTACTTCATAGGAAATTGAGTCTCTCCTGTTTGAATTAATCTGTAGTTCCTGCTCATCCTTCTACTGTGCTGTAAATCAAAATACAAACATTTTATTGTTGGTCTTGGACACAAAAGCTCCTGATAATGCAACCTAGATTAGACAGATATATTGATATATACTGACTTTAAAGTAGTAAAGTAATAAAACTGGTGGTGTGAAGAGTCCAAATTTCAGTTGGCACCATCATGAGTCTATTTAATGGCCCAAAAATGGGGCTTGTTTTGCCTGCGTCTACCACTCATTATGGCTTTAGTTGCAGTGGAGAGACAGTATTTTCATTATTTTTAACTAACTGGTTTGACAGCTGTGCTAAAAGCTGATGATAACACACTCTGAAGTCGCAGTCAGTGATGTTCTCACCTAGTGGGTCTGCCTTGCCATCCTTGTCAGGGATGGTGAAGACTCCAACAATGGTGTGGCCTTCCTTTCTCAGCTCCTTGTAGACCTCTTGGCCGAACAGACTCTGACCAATCACTGCAATCTTCATCCTCACACCTCACAGTGTTCTGGAGGGGAAGCAACACAGGAAATAATCAGTGACGTATTGAATTGTTTTGAGATTATGTACATATGAGGGGAAAAAATACATTTTATTTAGAGAAGAAGGAAGTCTTTTGCTTTAGTTTGCATATTGTGCATCAGTTTTTTAATACTTTGCAACTGTAAAATAACATTTGCTCCAGCCTTCTTTGGCTAAAGTGCACGTAAAGTTCTGAGAAACCATTGACTTCATTTTATTAACAGACTGACATCAGAATATGTTCAGCAAAGTTCAGACAAGTCAGAACGCGGCTGTGCTTCTGTCAGGTCTGTGTGTGTGCAGGCATTTCATAATAAACCTCTGTGGCATTCACTTGTTTTTAGAGGAGGTAACAATACACTCTGTCTTTATGCAAACATGTCAAGGTTTTTATTGTATAACTGGGTCCAAAGAGCATGTTTTCACCATGTATGACTCTATCATGAGTCATGTGTGCACATGTTACGCAGGCAGAATATATCTGTACATGTAGATGACAAGCATTCCAAATCTATTTTCAGAAAAGGTTTTATGTATTTTAGATGGTGTGGATGCTCTGTGAAAAGCACATACAAGAGTGTATTTATATGTCCAATATTGTGAATAGATTGTTTTTAGACATATTCAGGAGTATATATTGCCTGCAGCATTTTCTTGTTGTGATTGCTATTATTTTCTTTAATGTTCGTATAAATTCATATAGATATATTCTGTATAAAAACCCTAATCTATATTCTATATTCTAGATGAATCACAGCCTAAAGATGCTCAGTAATCATGACTCTGTTTCTGACAGGTTATTGACCCTGGACAGAGAGGGGCGGGGCCTGCTCTCATGCCAACTTGCTCTAACCAATCACATCGCCTAGCTCTGCTCCTGCCTCCGATGTTGACCAATCAAATGCAGAGAGAAGTTGAAGGCGTTTGACAGCCCACTGAGGGGCAACATTCACATAAAGTTCAAGTTTAATAATAATAAAAAGAAGAAGAAGAAGAAGAAGAGGAAGAAGAAGAAGAAGAATGATAATAACAACGCATATTATTCCACCACGCTTTATGTAGTCATGCAGTCATACTGTGGAATTGTAATAAATCTTAACTGTGGCTGCAAACACATAACAATCTTTGGAGTGTTTGAGTGCAATTCTCAGACTGCACTCACATCAGTAAGCATTATGCATCATGCACAGAATACTGAAACAGAAGAAAAACATGAGCATGTGTTCTTACCCCCTCTGCAGATCCAGCACTCCCCTACTTGCCTGAAAAGACCGATCGGACGGAGACCGTTGCTTTTAATTTCCTCCCCTCAGCCACACATGCAGGCGGCCCAATTACATAACACACAGATAAAGCAGAGTGATTGGTCAGGACGGGCCATGAGGCTGCAAAGGGGGAGGGGGCGCGGGGAGGCCCGCTTGTGTCTTTGAATGAGCCCAGTCACATGGAAACTGAGAAATGTCAACTTTGATAAATCACTACATTTCCATAAAGAAAAAGAAATTTTGTTAAGAAATAACTTATGAATTCTAGTTGTGCAACAAAATCATATAAACTCAAGGCTTATTATTATGGATCCTAATGGATCCTTAGTCATTTCTAAGATGTTTGAATGTTTGAACTAATAAACTAACCAATTAGTCAATCAATTAATGAACTTCTTAAAGTCCAAATGCAGCTTAAAGCACTTGCCAACTTTCCAAAAACAAATTAAATCAATAAATGGAGAGAAGAAAGACTGAATTTATGACTTACAGAAAACCTGTGACTGATTGATTGATTAACTTTATTCTACCAGCAACTGGTTTGTAGTGTGGTTGCAAAATTTAATATACACATAAAAATACAGTGTATATTGTGTCATACCACACAGGCAGAGATAAAACTATACAACAATAAGCAGTACACAATACTACACAGCACCAACCTGCAGTGTTTTTTCAAGTACAAAAATCCATACAAGAAACCAAAAGTGTAAGTGCAAAAAATGCAACACACACAATATTCTGTAGGTCCATTATAGTTCCTGCTAATTTTCTATTACCCTTTTGTAAGTGTCCTAGGAATAACTCTAGAATTTGGTTCTTATTATAGGTAAGCACAATGATTCATCATTTACTTATTTAAAACTTTATTTTTCATTTATGTTAATCTGTATGCTTGCCATAAACTCTAAACAGGTTAATTTTTAAAGTTTAAATTGTGTCAAAACCTCCCCATCCATGACAATCATTGCACAACAAAAGTTGCAGCATGACACAGCAAGTGACTAATCACTCATGTGCTCAGAGAAATCTGCTTCTCTTACATTATGACCATGTAAACACACTCAAACCGATCAGAGCAGAAAATATGATCCATAACTGCAACCAGTGAGAGACACAGGCTCATATTTGCCATTTGTCTTTCACTGATTAAGATAAAGAGAAATAATAAAGACACACTCAGTGACTTTGGAGCTGATAAGGTTGATTTCGTTACTCCTGTTAAGAAAGGTCAGAGAGGTCAGAGAACAGCAAAGTCAAAGTCTGTGTGTTGAAAAAGGCCAACAAAACAATGAAACGACAATGAAATGACTTGCAGAAATTCAGTGTAACAGAAAAGAGCATTTTATCATCTGCAAATCAGTTTTAGAGTTGACTTTATTTATCATACATTTTTGTTTTTTACTGTATCCTTAATCCTAGCCTAACATCAATAATTTATTTGATTTATTTATTTATTTATTTATTTTTATTTTCAGTGTGAGAAAACAGAACACTGACTATTAGACACAGCTGCTGCATTAAAATGCATCTTTTCAGATTACATGCATAGATGTTCACACAGTCTTTATACAAGCCTGCATTGAGAACTTTGCTCTGAAGTGATTGGAGTACACCAACCTCTGATATTTATCTGTGTCATAAAACAGAATTATTGACTGATTTTAGATGACTTTGTGTGGTTGTGACCAAGTATAAAACATCATGTAATTATTCCAAACATGCAAGACCCAAGTGATCCACTCAGTTTCCTTGGCAGGACTACTTTAACTTTAACTGCTGTTTCCTGTGTTTGTGTCACTTGTGTCTCTGTGTGTGTTTGTGTGTGTTCATGTTTGTACCTTAGTTTAATCTGAACTGGTTGGTTCTGGTCTTCAGTAATCACTCAGGTTAATGATCCACTCAGCACACAGTAACCTGACCATCAGACCAGCTCTGCAGATGCTGTGGTTGGACACACAAAGACTTGTGTCTCTGTTCTATGTGCATTGCCTACATAAAGAAAAATACAACTAATACATTTATAAAAAGTGTCAGTTGGGTGAATTTTCTCAAACTGTATCATACTTTTAAAGGTTGGGAGGAGAAGGTTACTAGATTTCTATCATTTGTTTGTCATACACAAGGGGGCAGCATCCACCACAAAACAGCCACTCAGATTCAAGGTACTACATACTGTTTCAAACTATGTTTCCACCTGTTGATCCATAGAAAAGCATAAATGGACAGTACTTCCAATGTGAAAGAGTTCCCACACAGCAAAATGTCAACCAGGGCCCTGAAAGACCATTATACCAACTCTGATTATTTTGGTCATAAACATAAACATTTTCCCTGCACCTCACCTTTACATGGTGTGTTTAGACCAAACCAGAGAATACAGTATGTTCTTAAGTTAAATTAAAAGGCTAAACATCACATTGTATATGTACACATCAATTTCAAGAGTGTAGTATCCAGTATGTCATCTATTTTATTACAAATGCAGGGGATGTTTAGGGGCACATAGCAGGTCAACAGTACATGCCACATAGAAGTGGTATACATCATCTGAAAGCTGGTAACCTGAAGATTTATTTGAGATGCAGCTCAGCAAGCTTTTCTAGTCATAAATCTATAACAAACATTGTGTTTTGATTAGGCGCCTATTCAAATTTTGAAAGTTTAGAGAGTATAAGAGCTTAGAACATCATGATGGAAGTATATAATGACCATTCTCATGCTCAATTATGTCTCATTAGTTGTTACAGCAATTTTTGGGATGATACCATTTGTAACACAGACTTGGTGCAAAATTTAACCATTTTTGACCACTCGAGAATTGATTGAAACCTTTTGACGTTTGGAGATTTCTGTAAGAACGGCATTTTTCAATGATTGGATGGTGAGCACTTCTGTTCTGGAAATTACTCAGAAACCCCCTTATTGTCAATATACCTAGGAAAGCCAGCTAGTTTGTGGTTGTGAAGTTTCATGAGTCATTTTATACAGTGAGGTCAAGTTTCAAATTATGGTCTCAATGCAATGAAATGGCTACTATGGGGACTAACATCATCAAGTGTCACAACCCCCGTGAAATGACTCGTTTCACTATCAGAATTTGATCCATTCGGTCATTTTGAAAGTCTAGAAGAGCTGCATGATTGAATAATTTTATCCTACTTCAAGTTAGCCAGAGGGCTAAACCTGAAGTTAGCAGTCTAAGCCGACCGAAGTCTCTAGTGAACATGCTCCATGGGTGCATTAGGCCCATAGAGCGTGTGCATTATGTTTTCAGGATGTGGCATGTTTGGCTTCATGCGCCACTGAGCAACTTTCATAGGAATGAACGGGGCCCCGCCTCCAACGCTGTATCCGGTTCTCTTTAAACATCCCTGGCATCCCCTCAAAAAGAATTACCTAAAGGTGAGTATTTATTGATAGAAATAGTTTTAGAGATGCTGTTTTTGCTCTAGATGTAATTCACAATTGTGCTTAATGAGGCATGTAATTACAGGTTTAAATTTTTACATAATTTTGCGGCTTTGGAGTTTCATATTACTACATTAGCTAGCCCGCTGGTGTCAGGGCTTAAGGCACATAAAATAATAAAGTGGTTTGTAATTCTGTTATTTACATCCCAATGTGACCAGTAGACACATTTTAAGTACCCTGCTCTGTACAATGTGTCTATTTTATTAATTGTCTAACCCTAACATGCATAAACACTTTTGCTCGTATTAAAAGCTAAATATGATCCAAATGAGTTTTGAGAGCAAAACTATCTTTACAAGTTCCCTCTAAGCTCAGTTTTAATGATATGCAGATAAAAAGACATCTAGACATTGAGGTTAAAACTACAAAATTTGGTTGAAAACTGACATTTAGATGACATATTATCCTGGTTTACCAACCTTTTGATAACTATTTCGGTAGTAGTTTCGACCTGTTTATTGAAATATAACTGCAATGCTTTTCAACAGTTATGTGTATCATAGGTGTCACTTCAGCTTAGTCCAGGTTAAAAACTGCTGACTTAGTTAATGCTGCACAAGGTAACGTTTATATAATGAAATATCAGTTTGAACTCTGTTTGCCCAAACTCATTCAACTGTTAGTTAATGCTCAGGTATCCTCTCCATCCAGGAAGTGATAAAGCTTAAAATTTAACTTGACACTATATCTTGCGTCAGTACAGCAATTACCTGTATGGGGTGAAATGTATGTTGAACCTTTGACCACATCCATGATAACATGTAGGGCTGGTCAGGTGTGGCTGCTACACAGTGTGTGGACAGAGCATGTAGTCACCTCTAGTTGGTAGTGCATGCAGGATTATTAGACTGGGAGCAGAGTGAAATCCAGGTAAGCAAGCAAGAGATCCGGAGAAACACGCACTCTTTTACCTCTAAGGTCCATTTGGTTTTAGAATGTGGGTTTTAATTTTAAGGGTGTCAATCTAGAGATATAGTTTGAATTTTTCCTATCCCAAAAGAGTGATTTCTGGCTTTTGATATTTTCTTGAACTTCCCATTCAGAGCGCCTGTTGCTGCTTTCAGCCATTGAACCTTCCCAATCCTCAACCCTCTTGTGGTCACACAGAGAACTGTGAGCACAGAGTGAAGTGGAGGCAAGACTATGTACATCCAGCTCTTAAAACATGTTAGTGTGTGCACATTGAGATTGTGCAGCAGCCCTCAGACTGGTCCCACCCTGTCTGGATGCAGATGAATCACAGGTGTTATTCACACTGGCTGTATTTTCACTTCTGCTCTATGTATATATACAGTGGCACATTGATGTTGAAGATGCATCACAGCCACCATCCACAAACAACCTGGTCTGTTTAAAGGATTGTGTCATTTTTAACGGGAAATTCTTTGTTTCAATTTTTAATGAATGTGCTCTGTGTGTACAGTACTTGCACGTTAAGGTTGCTACGTGTACTGGAACATTTTTATTTATTTATTTTTATAATCACTTAATTCAACTTTGAATTACCTTCATATGCAACTATTTAACAGCAAAACCAAAAGATTTTAAGGGGAAAGGTATCTGTTCCTTTACTATCTGTGTGTAGCAACTACATTACGGTTACGGTGATATTCATGACTTTTGGCTTTGTCCTATTGAATGTCCATGTCTATTACAGATCAAATCCTGTCATTTCCCCACAGTTGAAATGCCGTCAGGAACTATTAACTCAATTAAAGAGAAGCACAGAGAATATTTCATTCCTCTCTTCCTCCTGTGATGTTTATTCTGTCTGAATGGAGATTTAATCTTGTTTAAATCATAACGTAGGAACACAATATTTGATAAGAGAGGCAGACACTTTTTTATTTTTTTTATTTGAATTTTAATCAGGTATTTGTGTTTGATCCAGGGGCAATTTAGAGTTTTCAATCAGCCTAACCTGCATGTATTTGTGTTGTAGGAGGAAACCAGATTGCCAGAAGAAAACCTATACAGGCACGAAGAGAGCATGAAAACTCCACACAGAAACAACCAGCCGGGCAGGTGGAGTGGAGGTGTTTCTGTGAGACCGCAGCTCTGATCACTGAGCCAGCGTGCCACCCTGAAGAAAGGAAGGAGGTTAGGAAAGATAGAGGTGGGAGAGGAGAGAGGGTGGGGGTGAGGGAGGAAAGAAGGAAAGGAGAGCAGGTGGGGGTGAGAGAGTTGGAGGAATGATTCTGCCAAGTTTTCTGGCTCTGGAGAAGTTCAGTCTCTTTGCTGCTCAGCTGGTTGGAGGTCACCGTCAGCCTCTCGGAGAGATCCTTCTTCTCCTTCCTGAACATCAGAGTTTCAGCATCTCTCTGACTGAGCTGCTCTTCTTCACCTTTTGCTGCCACTCATCCTGAATCTGGAGCTTCACCTGGAGCGTTTCCTGTTTCCTGTGCTTGTGTCACTTGTGTCACTTGTGTCTATGTGTGTTTGTGTGTGTACATGTTTGTACCTTAGTTTAATCTGAACTGGTTGGTTCTGGTCTTCAGTAATCACTCAGGTTAATGATCCACTCAGCACACAGTAACCTGACCATCAGACCAGCTCTGCAGACGCTGTGGTTGGACACACAAACACTTGTGTCTCTGTTCTATGTGCACTGTCTACATAAAGAAAAAGACAACTAATAAATTTATAAAAAGTGTCAGTTGGGTGAATTTTCTCAAACTGTATCATACTTTTAAAGGTTAGGAGGAGAAGGTTTCTAGATTTCTATCATTTGTTCGTCATACACAAGGGGGCAGCATCCACCACAAAACAGCCACTCAGATTCAAGATACTGTGTCAAGGAGAGCACTTGTGCACATGTCCAAGAACTAGTTAAAGTGCAAAAAACAGATTTTCTTACTTAACTGTAATGGTACTGAAGCATGCTGATAGTTAAAGGTTTAGTTTTCCCAGGTTGTTCACATATCTGACCTCGCATATTGATTTTCAGACTATGTTTCCACCTGTTGATCCATAGAAAAGCATAAATGGACAGTACTTCCAATATAAAAGAGTTCCCACACAGCAAAATGTCGTCCAGGGTCCTGAAACGCCATAAGACCAACCCTGATTATTTTGGTCATAAACATAAACATTTTCCCTGCACCTCACCTTTACATGGTGTGTTAAGACCAAACCAGAGTGTAGTAGCCAGTATGTCATCTATTTTATTACACATACTCATTGTTTTGTGATGTTTGTCACTGCAAAGAACACATAACAGCTGGGCGAGCAAGATTTCTGCATGGTGACAGCTGTTTCATATTGTTTACATTTTTGTATATACCTTCTGCTTTCATATTGAGTGAGTAGAGGAAGAAATGAGGGCGCATGTAGAATGGGTCATATACTGTCTACAACTATTTCACCTTTATAACATATGGAATATGGCCCCTCAGAGCCTCCTTGTTATGTGACTGAATGTAATGCAAGATGGAAAATGAAGCGTCAGGCGCACCTCTGGTCCCTGGTTTCCTTTTTACATTACACGTAAAGTAAAAACGTAACATCACTTATCCAATACAAACAGATGTAAGCTTTTACAAGGCTTTTATTCACAGCGCTAATAATATGAATATGAAAGAGGTTCCAGTGTTGTTTTAATGGACTGAAATTACATTTGACTTTGGCTTTTGAGCTTAATGAACTCAGTGGTCTGTCAGTCTCAATCATAATACATGGAAAACTGCCCAATCTAATAACACTGTCAACAGATTCATTCCATTACAGCTAAGCAAACTCCATCTGCTGATGAGGACTGTACGATATGGTTGAAAGCTGTAAAAAAAAAGGTTTTTACAAAAGCTTGTATGTCTTTTGTGGCTCTGGAGGAGTTTTGTCAAATCTAAGGAAAAAACCTTGATGATGCCACCAACCTTGGGCTTGGAGAAATTTGTAACTGAAGTGTTAAAATCTCAGGGAGTAGAGTTTGATTTTGACTTTTTTTCAGAAGTCTGTCTTATGAGTCCCCTAACTGTATGAAAGTGCAAAACAAAATCAGTGGAGTGCACCTTTAAGTGGGAAATCACCACATTTCTTTTAGATGTCTTCCACTTGCCAGGCTGCTATGCACCTTCACAAATTATGGTAAAAAATAATTAACATTTCTGAGAAATGAATTAAAAGTAATCTTATCCATGCTAACTAACCGCACTAGGCTAAAATTAGCCATAATGTGTATTTTACAGTAAATATTTAACTACATTAAAGGAGGTCCAATACAAATATTCAGATGATCTTCATGTAAAAAGTAACTTCTTCAGGTTTTCACAACTTGAACAAATGTAAAACTGCACAGACATTAGAGTATTGCTTGTGTTTCCCCTCCATCTCTTTGAGTTGACTATATATACATTTAAATGTGTTTGCTGTGCATACAGCATGTTGAGGAGGATGCTCTGTACTCTGCAGTGTGGCCAGACACTCCACATATCCATCATGCAGATTATAATTATAACTTGTGCATGCGTGTCTGTCCTGATTGGCTGAGAGCTCTCCAGTGGTGTCGCTGTTGTGTATCCAGGCATCTGAGTGTATTTTCACACCAAACTCAGGCTCTGCGCTGCTAGAGATTCACTGGCTATAAATACACACTGTGCACACTGTGTCCTCCATCAGCTTTCCTGGAATAAACTGAAACACCTGCCCAACAACCCAACAAACACACACACGCATGCACACGCACACGTGCGCACACACACACACACACACTTTGTCTGTCCTGACTTAAATTAATTATCTACAGCTTTAAAAAGGAAAGCTTCAGTCAACCAAGATAAATAAAGGCATATTTTTCTGTCTGTAGTCTAGTTGACAATCTGTCTCATTTAAAATGAGCCAGAGAGAAAATTCTGTCAAATAACCCATTTTCTTTTTTGTCTTCTTCTTCACAGCAGGTGAAGCAGGTTGTTAATTGCAGCATGTGAATGGCTCTCACACAGCTAAACTGTGAAAGTCACTGCACTAGCTTGGGAAAAAGATGATGAGGATGACGATAGGTGCACATGCCACAGCAAGTTTACATGCGTGAGTGAAAGAGGGAGCCATTTTGTGTCTTTGTGCGTGTCTAACGTGTTAATGTGTTGGCATCCTGTTACTTTGCCCCTCAGTCAATCTAGAGCCTCGTGCAGGCCGGCCATGTTCACCTTGGCACCGGGCACTGGGATGGCAGGGCTGGCAGCACCAGGAGGTATAAAAATAATATACAGCCAGTTAATAAAAATCCCAGGCTGCTGCCAAGGGTTCAAACCAATGGCTTACGTAATCCCATCCAGTTGGAGAGCCAGGGAGAGAGGAGGCAGGGCAGGAGGGGTGAGGGGGTGACAAGGACTTTGAAAGAGCGAGACATGAAAACTCAACTTTTACTTAAATTGGATGAGATGGTGAAAACTTCCTGAATTAAAACTTCTGAGCAAGACCCTTTGCAAGTTGCAGCTTAAAGGTGCACTCCGCCAATTTTACACATAACTAGTGCAGTGCCTGTTCAAAACATGCCTGTTCAGAATGGGCTAATTGCTTGGACTCTGGTATTGCTGCTTCAATGCATAGAAAAATTAATACTGTTGATGTGAGGTGTGAAAGAGTATATAAACCAACAACATGAAACAAAGAAACTATTATACACAGATGTTATAAATAATAAGAACTCTAATAGTAAATGAATGTTATTTTCTCATTTCAAGTATAATAAGGGCTGCATTTAAAAATAAAATACATAATAGACAGATTTGATAAAATGGTTATCCTAAAATAAAGTGGATCGATCATGTTGGGCTCTTAGATTGTTTATTTTCTGTGCACTTAGTTCAGATTTCAGTGAGTATGTCTGCTAAAAAGATTTGTGCTTGGTCTCTTAGTGGTGAACATATGAGACATACTGGTTTTGAACTGTGTGTGGAAAGTAAGGCCCCATTCACACCAAATGAGGTATGACGGCACCTTCCCGCAGGGTTGTGCAGAGGTGTGAGGGGGTGTGGGCGTTTTTTATTTGTAACTGCCATGAAACAATAAGAAAATAACGTTTTATTTCTTTTATTCACCAGCTACTGCCACTCACTCTCTTCATTCACTCTCTAGCTTGCGCAACCACCCTTGCTCTCTCTTTCTCTCTCGCTTACACTCTCAGCTTTCTGTTTTTCCAACAGCAAAGCCTACTTTACTTTTAACATTATCAAATGAGGAGATGTCTTCCCCTTGTCCTAATAACGTCTTTGTACTCCCTCATGGCAGAGTTGTACAGCTCTGATCAGCAGTGGCACCCACGGCTATTTTTCATAGGTGTGGCCAGATGGGGCCACTGAAAATCTTGGGGGGGAACACCAAAATCAAAAGCCATAACTGAGTTTCAGAAATTCTTTTATGCTGTTGTAGTATGTAGGCTAGTTGAAAAATATGTCAATATGAGAGTCAAGGGATCACATACTGATATACTTTGGTTTCTTATTTTACAGTTAATGATACTAATTATCTGATGTGCATAGATTAATACCAGTACAGTTAACATTATGAGTTTCACAACAGTCCTGTTTTAATGTGTTATGTATCTGTATATACATGTGTTAGGTGATTCATTGTTCTTCAAATAGGCTAGTTGTCCATTTCCTTAAAAAGACAAGTATACAGATTTAATTTGAAGGAATACATTGATTTTAAAGAACAAAACATTTACTGGGAAGCAGCCTATTCAATCAAAAAAATTTTTTTAATGATAAGTAAGTATTGTATGACTTACTTACCCGTTAGCAGTCTGGTGGTCTCAACTCAACTCTGCAGGCAACTGCCAGCTAGGCTAGCTTCTGATGATGCCAGCACAGCAGGGCTCCAGACTAACTTGTCACTAGTAGCACTGGTGCTACTAACTTTCTCAGTTGGTCGCACCAGTACATGATTTGGTCGCACCCTTCTGTTTTTTGTTTTTGGTACAGCATGGTATTAATCAATAACTTTGCATGCTGATGAATATATGAAACATAATTAGCAGATAAGATAAATGGTCCACAGCTAAAAGTTAACTGCATTAATTAATGAATTAATTAAATTGAAAGTATCTTACAGTCTAGAAGCCTAATATGCATGTGCCACTCGAGAAAAGGGGGGCTAGCGATTGTGTCAGGGTGGCCATAGCCACCCTGGCCACCCCTTGACCGTGCCATTGCTGATCAGTCTGATCGCTGGCTGTGATTAGCTGCTAAACCAGTACCGTAAAGGCTAGAAAAGCTGCGCCTAGAAACGCTCCATCAAAATATAATAATTCTCAATAATTTGTCAGTTATAATGAGAATAATGAGTTTGCACCCAAGACTGCACTTCCTTGGGTCCTCAGCAATACACCCGCTAGGTGTGACGTTGATCAGATGAATAGTCGTCAAGAAAAGCGAAGAACAGACGCACGCACGCACACACACACACACACACACACACACACACACACACACACACACACACACTTCCTTCATAGTTGGAAGATCAGTTTATTAGTCATAAGGAGCACTACTGAGCCTATGAACACAGTTGTAATATGTGTGTGGTTACAGAGGAGCTTCTCAAGTCTGAGAAAACAATCCCGATTATGTCATCAGAGGTTATTTCAGCTTGGGCATGCAGAATACATTTTTAACTGAAATCCTGCTTTATACACTAACAGCATGGAGTTTGAAAGCACAACATTTACCAGAGAGGGAATATCTAGCAAAAGATGCTTTCGTGCATTATGAAATGTGTAGGGTTCACTGTTGACCCATATGAGGAATTTTAATCGGTCTCTTGGAAGTCCTCCAACTTTATGGAAGTACAGAACTAAATTGCTGATGTACCCTTTAAAAGAAGGACATGCATAAACACTTTTGCTCGTATTAAAAGCTAAATATGATCCAAATCAGTTGTGAGAGCAAAACTATCTTTACAAGTTCCCTCTAAGCTCAGTTTTAATGATATGCAGATAAAAAAGACATCTAGACACTGAGATTAAAACTACAAAATTTGGTTGAAAACTGACATTTAGATGACATATTATCCTGGTTTACCAACCTTTTGATAACTATTTCGGTAGTAGTTTCAACCTGTTTATTGAAATACAACTGCAATGCTTTTCAACAGTTATGTGTATCATAGGTGTCACTTCAGCTTAGTCCAGGTTAAAAACTGCTGACTTGGTTAATGCTGCACAAGGTAACGTTTATATAATGAAATATCAGTTTGAACTCTGTTTGCCCAAACTCATTCAACTGTTAGTTAATGCTCAGGTATCCTCTCCATCCAGGAAGTGATAAAGCTTAAAATTTAACTTGACACTATATCTTGCGTCAGTACAGCAATTACCTGTATGGGGTGAAATGTATGTTGAACCTTTGACCACATCCATGATAACATGTAGGGCTGGTCAGGTGTGGCTGCTACACAGTGTGTGGACAGAGCATGTAGTCACCTCTAGTTGGTAGTGCATGCAGGATTATTAGACTGGGAGCAGAGTGAAATCCAGGTAAGCAAGCAAGAGATCCGGAGAAACACGCACTCTTTTACCTCTAAGGTCCATTTGGTTTTAGAATGTGGGTTTTAATTTTAAGGGTGTCAATCTAGAGATATAGTTTGAATTTTTCCTATCCCAAAAGAGTGATTTCTGGCTTTTGATATTTTCTTGAACTTCCCATTCAGAGCGCCTGTTGCTGCTTTCAGCCATTGAACCTTCCCAATCCTCAACCCTCTTGTGGTCACACAGAGAACTGTGAGCACAGAGTGAAGTGGAAGCAAGACTATGTACATCCAGCTCTTAAAACATGTTAGTGTGTTCACATTGAGATTGTGCAGCAGCCCTCAGACTGGTCCCACCCTGTCTGGATGCAGATGAATCACAGGTGTTATTCACACTGGCTGTATTTTCACTTCTGCTCTATGTATATATACAGTGGCACATTGATGTTGAAGATGCATCACAGCCACCATCCACAAACAACCTGGTCTGTTTAAAGGATTGTGTCATTTTTAACGGGAAATTCTTTGTTTCAATTTTTAATGAATGTGCTCTGTGTGTACAGTACTTGCACGTTAAGGTTGCTACGTGTACTGGAACATTTTTATTTATTTATTTTTATAATCACTTAATTCAACTTTAAATTACCTTCATATGCAACTATTTAACAGCAAAACCAGATTTTTAGGGGGAATGTATCTGTTCCTTTACTATCCGTGTATAGCAACTACATTACGGTTAAGGTACATTGGTAAAATACATGATGTTATTTGAACATAAAAATGTAACTGACCTGGCTACCTTAAAGTTGTGAGGTAACTAAACTTGTACTGAATAGCTGATTTAATTGTATTCTAATTCACTGTAATTACTAAAAGAGTCAACTTAAATCTGTATTCATTTTTTTGGCCCTTTGGGGGCAGCAGAACAAACTGTGAACACAATATTAAAGGACAGGTTCACAATTTTTCAAGTGTGTCTTAACAGTCAGGTGTCCATATGAACAGTGAAAGAGGTTTTCCTCACTGTAATCATTCCTCCTGTTCATACTGGCTATTAAAATATCCCCTTAAAATGTGCTTTCAGTGTAAGTGATGGAGGCCAAAATCTACAGTGTGTCCACACCGTAATTTGATGCAAAAATGCATTTAAAGGTTGATGTGAAGCTTATATGAGTCTGAGTTAGTCATATCAAGTGGGTATCTGCCACAATTTGCTGTATTCAACCTTTATTGGAAGTGTGTTTAACTCGCTGCAGAGCTGTGCACCTACTAGAGGCTTATTCAACACAGCACAAATCGTGTTTTTTTTTTTTTTAGGAATATTACTTTTATACAATTATTTGTTTTTGGGAAGAAAAAAACCCATACAAAATTAAAATACCAGCACGCAGGTCCATTACATCGCTATCTCAGTCTCTCTTCTCTGCTCCGCTGTTACAACTATCAGCAGGTCTCAATGAGGGGAGTCACATCCACCTGCTACATGACGCACATCCCACTCCCGGAATTGGAGGTGTTCCCCAGAGATAAAGCTGAGATACTGACAAATATGAAAGTGCTCCCAAGGGACTCTCCATAACTTAGCTTAGGTTGTAAAAAATAGGAAATAAATGAAAAGTGCAAAGGAAGAATTGCTTTCAAAGTTCTTCCCCACATGATGTGCTGTCTCTGTGTTATAGTTGTATAAATAGGTAGAGGTCTGTCTGCAATGAGGTGATGAGTAAAGTTTTACCTCAGTAGTCAGCGCAGTGGTCTATGATCTGGGAGACTCGAGTTTGAGACCCGGTGTGGGGACCTTTTTCGTAAGGTAGTTTATTCATGAACACTTATTATAATGCTTTTCATTTTCTAAAATTAAAAGCTTAATAAAAACAAAGACAGGATTTTAAGCCTCTTTCCACTTTTATTCAAATACAAATACAA
This sequence comes from Thunnus maccoyii, assembly GCF_910596095.1. Taxonomy (NCBI): domain Eukaryota; kingdom Metazoa; phylum Chordata; class Actinopteri; order Scombriformes; family Scombridae; genus Thunnus; species Thunnus maccoyii. The sequence goes on along the minus strand of NC_056535.1, from coordinate 3,516,431 downwards.
ATACAAATACAAATACAAATACAAATAATTTTGCTGCCTCAACAAATACAGATTTAAATACAAATACTGGGCCCTCTGCACATCCCTAGCACCTACAGGCATAGTGAGGGCAGAAGAAATCACACTGAATGATATCAATACACATTTATGTCTGAAACATGAACATGAACTGATATTCATGGCTTTTGGCTTTGTCCTATTGAATGTCCATGTCTATTATAGACCAAATCCTGTCATTTCCCCACAGTTAAAATGCCGTCAGGAACTATTAGCTCAATTAAAGAGAAGCACAGAGAATATTTCATTCCTCTCTTCCTCCTGTGATGTTTATTCTGTCTGAATGGAGATTTAATCTTGTTTAAATCATAACGTAGGAACACAATATTTGATAAGAGAGGCAGACACTTTTTTATTTTTTTTATTTGAATTTTAATCAGGTATTTGTGTTTAATCCAGGGGCAATTTAGAGTTTCCAATCAGCCTAACCTGCATGTATTTGTGTTGTAGGAGGAAACCAGATTGCCAGAAGAAAACCTACACAGGCACGAGGAGAACATGAAAACTCCACACAGAAACAATCAGCCGGGCAGGTGGAGTGGAGGTGTTTCTGTGAGACCGCAGCTCTGATCACAGGAAAGATAGAGGTGGGAGAGGAGAGAGGGTGGGGGTGAGGGAGGAAAGAAGGAAAGGAGAGCGGGTGGGGTAAGGGAAAAGGAGGAATTGAGAGAAGGTGGGGGTGAGAGAGTTGGAGGAATGGAGGGAAGATAGAGAGATGGAGATCGAGGGAGGGTGGACAGGTGAAGGAAGGGAGGAAGAGGGAGCTACTGCTGTCTGGCCTGTGCCAAAGAACCAGCAGCTTCCTCCACCTTACTCTCACTGTCACACTCAGCTCCAAAAACCTTTTTTTCTTCTCAGTCTTCTCCTCTTTTTCTGTCTGTTTTTTTGCCATCTTGTCCTCCTTTTCTTTCTGTTTCTTTTCTTTCTTTTCCATCTTTGTTTTTTACTCTGTCTGTCGTGCTTCATCCAGACCGGTTTTGGTCCTCACCTTCTTCTTGCGAGACCAGAAATATCTTCTTCTTCTTTTTTTTAGGAGTTCCTTCAGTGTCTTCTTCTCCTTCATCTGTTTAACTCTGGCCTCCCAGGTTTCTTCTCTCTCAGCCAGCTCCTTTGTGAGTTTCTCCTCTGGAGTGTCACACTTGTTCTGCCAAGTTTTCTGGCTCTGGAGAGGTTCAGTTTCTTTGCTGCTCAGCCGGTTGGAGAGATCTCTCGGAGAGATCTTCCTTCTCCTTCCTGAGTGTCAGAATTTCAGCATCTCTCTGACTGAGCTGCTCTTCCAGCTGCTTCACCTTTTTCTGCCACTCATCCTGAATCTGCAGCTTCGCCTGGAGCGTTTCCTGTTTCAGCTCGGAGGCAGCTACTTTGTCTGCCTCCCATCTTGTTGTCATGGAAGTGCACTCCTCCTTCCAGAAGTGCTCCATTTTGGTGGTCTCCAGGGCATTCTTTTAGAGACATATCCTGAGGAAGGCAATCTCTGAATTTCTCTTTAAGATGATGTTGCTCTTTTCGAGTTCCTCTGTGAACTCCCTCTCTTTGGTCGCTAGATCTGCCTCCAGCTTTTTCAGTTTTACTTTTGTGTTGTGTAACTTGCGGTTAAAACTCACTTTTTCAGCCTTTGTGCTGGCCACAAAGGGATTCATAGATTCATGCCACTGGTTCCAGCTAGCAATCACCCTGCATGCATCTGCAAGACAATGCTGCAGATGGCTGCAGTCATGGCAGGGAGACCCTCCAGCTGGTGGTCTGTGGTGATTTGTGCTCTGCTCAGGTGTGGTGTTGTTCAATCTGACCAGGTGTTTGGAGGTTGTTTCTTCTGTTCATGGCTCTAAGAAACAAAGAAAAATGCAAAAAAAATGGCTGCATTCACCAACACACTGGCCTATTTGGGAACCAATATGATGACAGAAAATAATAAAACAGGAGAGCAGGACCCCATGAAAGCTCATCAAATGGGCTGTTGTAATGTGTCTTTTGAGACCCCTTGGGAAAATTTTTTTGGCTTTCTCTTTTCAATCGATCAATCATTCAATCAAGCTTTAATGTATAGCAAATTTTGTAGAGGTTAGTGTAATTCAACAGGCTTTATAGATGGCTGATAAACCGGTAATAAGACAGACCAACAAACAGTAAAACAATTTGAAATTAATGCATACATGAAGTTAGTTGCAGATGAAAGTAATTGGTAGGACACACGGTTGACTTAAGTGTTAAAAATGAGACTATAGTGTATTGTTAGTGATTTTCAAAATGAACGCCAGATTTTCTTTAAACCCTGTCGCTTCATGTTCACCCTACACTTTTCTGCTGGACTCCGGACTTCACCATCTGCTAAGAAACTCTCAAGGCTTTTGCTCCCTTTCTTCTAAAAGAACATTGTCATTTCCCTATTCCACTCCCCTCTATGGAAACAGTCTAATTTCTCTATGATGTTAAACCAAGGCCTTGGTTTACCTCATAATAAGTTATTGACATGAAAACACTACACACAGTACCTTTACTACTGAGGCCATATTCCCAGTTCACACACTTTATTCCCACAGGCAGCCTAAACCAATTACTGAGGGCTAGACATTCAGGCACATTGTACACATCAGCCTGGTTTTAACATGACTGATCCAAAGTCTCCCCTCCATTACAGAGCAGGTGTTTCCCCTCCCAGTGTTTGTGTCACTGTGAAAAGCCTTCCCAGCTGTTTGGTCGCGTTAGTCTCTTCCACACTATAAATCCCCCCTGTCACACCATGCAGGTGCTTAAGATTAAAGAAATGGGTTCTACAAGTGCTAAATTCAGAGGAGATCTTACCTTCATACTTACCTGCAAGTATGAAGGTAGTAGCCAGTTACATAATCTGAAGCTCTGCAGAGTCTGTGGAGAGACAGTCAATGAAAACAAGGTTACCCTAAGTCTCTGGAGCAGCAGTACTACTCTGCATGCAAATGTTCCTCCAATACATTTTTCCACATCAGATTCAGTGACTAATGGTTTTCTTTGGCTCGGTTCTGTAGCGATAAGTGAATTGTCTCTGGCATGGCTATCCTTTCCCCCCAAAAGAACAGTCAAAGCAAGATGTTTCTGATTTATACCACACTCTTAGATATTGTGAGTAGACGAGCAGGCAGGCATTACACCACGCACAGCATTGGGAAAGTGTCTCTGACCAAATGTTATAAATATGTTGTAATAGTATTTTGGCAAGACAGAAAATAGAAAGTGTAGTGTATTTCAATATCCACTGTACTGTTTCACATTTTACTTAAACACATAAAGCTCACAACTGATTTATCATCCTGTGTGTATTTTGTACTTTTTATTGAAGCTATGTCTTCTAATTAAGCACACACTTCTAACTCCAGAGAGCAGCTCTTCTGGGCTGCAGATGTATTCTTTTCTCTTTCAACGGCTCTGTATCAGTCAATGGAAAACAGTGTTCAAATGATGTAACCCGAGGCTAGACCTGCTCTCAGAGCCAAACTGTTAATGGTAATTGTTTGACAAGATTAGTATGTGTATGTTGTAAATATTCATATAGTGTAAATATGTTTTCATAGCTTTATGTACTGTGAATACATCTTGAATTAAATTACTGTCACCAGTTAAGGCAACAGGGATTTCATTTCATGAACTTCTCAGAATATCTGTTGGAACAAGAATGAGGAAATAAGCTTCTCTTTAATATTTAATTGGTGGCTTTCAGAAGGAAGATTAATAAATAAAATGAAACTGTGACAATGTAGTGCAATGCAGCTATGGACAACGAGAAGCAGCAGGATGTCAGCCATTTTCAGCAGAAACCTGCTGCATAGACCATAGCATTGAACACTGCTGGTAGAAAGTTTCAAGTAGCAATACCACAATGTAAAAATACCTTTTAAAAATAAAAAGTCCTGCATTCAGATTTTTACTTCAGTTAAAGTACAACTGTATTATCAGTATAATCTAATCAAAAGTAAAAGAATTCATTTTTAGGATTAGCCTTCTAAAACGTTGTATTATTAACTGTAAATTATCGTGTGATTATTATGAATACATTTTAAAACATTAAAACAAATAAAACATTTTGTTGTAATTCATTCATTGTAGCACTGAAATAAAGCTACAATAAATTAAACGAAGCTCCAGTATGTCCCTCAGTAATGTAGTGGAGAAGGTTTTACACAGTTTTTCGGACCAAATTTGAACCTGACCTCTAGCCTGTAGTCTTGAAGGGTGGGTCGGGAAAGTGGTAATTGTTGCTTTCTTGCAGAGTACGGCAGCTGTTGTGTTCACAGCAATTACAGTGGATTCCAACAGCAAACCAGTTTATTATGATTTGGAACATAGTGAGGATTTGGATCAACAGTAGAGAACAGTGGATAACGCACAAAAATCATATGTGTATGTTGAAGTGACAGTGCCCTCTAGCGGCCATAGTAACGGATGGCTTTACTTCATTTCAAAGAGTTCGTACTAATGCCTTATGCTGTCTTCAGACAGCACCATTGAATAAAGCAATAGGCCTTTTCACCCAACCAAGTGTCTGCACTTGGCCATGACAAGTTGTGATTGGGCCCCCCGGCCTACGTTACCGCACCTGTCCTGCAGTATAAAACTATCACAGACTGTACAACCGTCCTCTTAATTTATTCAGCTCACCACTGAAAAGCAGGCCCTTACCAACATAAAGCTAACTAGCTAACATTAGCTACATTAGCTTCTCTGAGATTTTGCTAGCGTAAGAAGAGAAGAAATTGAGTATTTTAAGCGGTGTTTTGACTGCAGGTCACACATGACAAGAAGGGACACCCACATTTGCTGTGTCCAGTGCCTGGGACAGGGACACGCTGAAGTGGCCTTGTTGGACCCCTTCTTCTGCATCGACTACGCAAAACTTCCGCTCAGAGTTATCCATCATCGGGCGGATTTATTTAGCCAGGCTCCTGGACCTTCTTGTACTGCTGAAAAGCCTACAAGTGACTGGGACAATACAAAAGAGGAGAGAGCCGCTTTAACACCCACACCCCACCAACTTTTGGCTTTCTCAGCTTTCGGGCCAGGGCGAGCAGGAAGAATTACCGTGTGCCCAGTAGACAGAACTGTTGGACTTTCACGCAGCCCAGTGGGGTTCAGACAAGGAAGAATATGATGATGAGCTGGTGGAGAGGACCAACCCTGCTTCAACTAAGGATCCCTACCATCAGGAACTGATGTGTCTCCTCGAAATAGCCATTGAAAAGCTAGGAATTTCGTGGCCAAGTCCATACCTCCCACTTAGCCCAGGCATATTTCATTTAGATGGTCACCACTCCGACCCTGCCTCGCCCTCTCCCTGTGCTAAATGACCTGATGAAGGGGATGAGGTTTTCCTGGGGCTCTTCTCACAAGACTCGCTCCCCCATCCAGGTGTTTAATGCGTGGTCCACACTCGACATGGAGCCAGAGATAGGCTACTTCTCCATGCCACCACTGGAAGAGTCAGTCACTGCTCACCTGTGCCCCTCCCTTACCATGGACATGCTGCGTCAAAGCTGTGTAGGCTAATGGCTAGCTTGGCCTGTGTGGGACAGGCTGCCGCTCTGCTAAACAATATATTTTTGCTGCAAGCCTATCAGGCTAACCTCCTCTGCGAACTGGAGGAAAATGCCACACAGGAGACGTATGTGGAGCTCCGCAAAGCAACGGACTTCTGCCTCTCTATGGCTAAGGGAGTGGCCAAAAACGTGGGATGGGTGATGGGTTTTTTGGTAGTCATTCATTGGCATCTATGGCTAAACCTGACGCAGATGTCGGAGAAGGAGAAGAACTGGTTACTTGACCCGCCAGTTAAAACCTTGGGCTTATTTGGTCCTGTCATGGATTCAATAACCCACAAGTTTGAACAGCAGCAGAGGGAGTCAGGCGTGCTGAGTAACCTTCTCAAAAACACCACTCCAGTGCTCCACGGCCCCAAGACAGAGTGCCCCTGGCTGCAGAGGGATCTGCACCGCCGTCTAACAGTGGGATGAGAGGGCGGAATAGACAGCCTTTTCAACCACCTCAGCAAAACTATGCCTCAGTGGTGAGGGGCAAGAAACAGTGGAGGACCTGGCTTCTCCGGGAGGGGGGCCCCACGTCGTTGGACTGTCACATCGACTTTCAATAACAGGGAAAAGAAAATTGGACATGATCAGCTTTGTGCCAGCAAAAGGCGCATGGCTAGTTCATCACACACACATACACAAACCACTGTCTCCCCTCAAAAGTTATTCTCCACTGTGTGTCATCATGCTCCTTTGCCACTTGTCGATACGAGTGCCATGGCTTTGAACAAAATGAGCCCCAAGCTCTGTGTGGAGCCAGGACATTTTCACACACAACAAACACACACTCACAAGTCAGTAAATTTAGCTACTATGGCTCCCTGCCCAGTCCCACAAATGACTGTCAGAGCCAAAAACGAAAACATGAGCCTGGAGCCTCAAATGAGGCCAGGACTTTTTTTTTTTTATCAAACTGTGTCTCTCACACAGCTGTCTCTACCGACAGCACAGGTGATTCTGTAAATACAGTGCCATGCTTGCCCACACGTCTCAGCCATTGGAAGAGCACATGCACACTGTCCCCCTGGGTGGAACGGACCTTGAAAAAGGGGTAAGTCTTGCAGTTCAATTGGCCGTCACCAGGGTTTGCTGGTCTCACACAAATGACAGTTTCAGATGAGGCAGTCCCAGCTCTCACACAGCAGATGTCTGTTGGAGAAGGGCACCATCCGTTAGGTGGTAGGTGGGGATATGTATTGCAGCTTTTATTCCACGTACTTCCTGGGTCCCAAGAAAGACAGCTGTGCTCTACGTCCAATGTTGGATCTGAGGACAGTAAACAAAGCATTACGGAAAATTCCACTTTGAATGTTGACACACTGTCGCCTGTTCAGGTCTGTGCGGAGGTGGGATTGGTTCGCATCAGTAGATTTGAAAGATGCTTACTTTCACATACCAATAGTGGAGAGACACAGGAAATATCTGAGGTTTGCCTTCCAGGACAAGAGTTACGAGTTTTGTGTTTTCCCTTTTGGCCTCTCTCTTGCCCCAAAAATATTATCTGTAGTTGTAGACGTGGCAATAGCCCCTCTACATGCTCAAGGCATAAGGATTTTGTCATACCCCGACGACTTACTACTGATGGCGAGCTCAAGGGAGCTGGCTGTGTCTCATACCCAGATACTAGTCAATCACCTTCATAGTCTGGGGTTTCTTGTGAACTGGGAACAGAGTAAGTTGTCTCCCTCCCAAAACACAGTGTTTTTGGGTCTTGAGCTGAATTCAGCATCCATGCACACACGTTTGACCCAAGAGAGACTTGTAAAAATCATCACAGCTGCTTGGGGGATGTTGCAGAGATGCACAACCAGAGCACAGCAATTTATGGTTTAACTCGGTCTGATGGCAGTGGCATCAATTGTGGTCCCTTTGGGTCTGCTCAACATGAAACCACTGCAGCGCTGGTTTATCAGCCAGCGAGTCCACCCTGTGAGGGACCTCTCTCAGGTGTTAAAAATCACAGCACGCTGTTGAGAGACACTGCAGTTCTGGCTGAACCCCCTCAACCTTTCATCGGGTGTTTGGATGGGCCTGATTACACTCTGTGTGGTGATAAAGACTGACGCCTCCTTATATAGTTGGGGGGCGTTCTGCGAGGGTAGGACTGGAGAGGTCTGGCTGGCTCTGAAACATTTTGCGGGTCACATACAGTCCAACAACACCCCAACGATTGCATATATCAGTCATCAGGGAGGGGTTTGCTCTCAGGCCATGCACCAGGTGGCATCACAAATTTTGTGATAGCTTCACAGTGGACTGTGATCTCTGTCTGCCTATCATATTCAGGGCAGGCTGAACTCCACCCACAAGTTGTGGAGAGTATTTGGGCTCATTTCGGATGGGCAGAAGTAGACTTGTTCGCTTTACAAGACACAGCTCACTGTCCACTGTGGTTCACCAGTCAGAATGACAACCCCTCTATGGGTCACAATACTCTAGCACACCACTGTCCAAAGAGTCAGCTATATGCGTTCCTTCCTTTTCCTCTGTTGGATACAGTGAGGGAGGAAAAGGCACAGGTAATCCTGGTAGCCCCAAACTGGCCAACGTAAACATGGTTTGCAGACCTGAAGTCTCTTGTGTCAGGGACGCCATGGCTTTTGCCACTGCCACTGCGACCCGACCTGCTGAGACAGGCCAGAGGAGAAATCTTCTATTTAGCCCCTTGACGATGGAAGCTAGTTGCTTGGCCCCTGAGCGGGAACGTTTGTTGGGAAAAGGGTTGCCTCTAGAGGTTGCAGAGGTAATCCAAAATGCCAGAGCTCCCTCCACCAGGACTCCCTACTTATACAAGTGGAAAGTATTTGAGCACTGGTGTGCTGAGCTGGGTGATTACTCATTTCACGGCAATATCAGTGTTATGCTGTGCTTCCTGCACAGTCTACAACAAAATTGTCTTTCACCCTCTACACTCAAGGTGTAGCTTGCCATGTCGGGATAAATGGCAAGCTATCAGGCAGCCATGTTCTAGCTTCATGGTTTGTGCAGGGTGTCCATCAGTTGCACACTTCTGACCACTCTCTAACTCCTTCTTGGGACTTAACTACAGTCCTGGATGCTATGACAAAGGCCCCATTTGAGCCTCTCCAAGACCTGGGACTACAATGTTTGTCGCTAAAATCAGCCCTATTAGTGGCAATAGTTTCAGTGGAATGGGTGGGAAATTTGGTAGTTTGGTCTGTACGTCAGTCTTGCCTTACATTCTCCCATGACAACAGGAGAGTGACTCTGTGCCCTAATCTGGCATTTCAACCTAAGGTTATTAAGGCCAGGTTCAAGTCCTCTGTCATCGATCTGTCTGCATTTTGCCCTACTCTCTTTAAGTAAAAGGAAGATGAGAGGTTACGTACTTTGTGTCCAGTTCGCACCCTCTCCATCTATGTGGAGCGCACCAGGGCGTTACAGCACTCTAATCAACTGTTTGTTTGTTATGGATCTCAGACAGCAGGCAAAGCCCTGTCTAAAGAGCGTCTGTTAAACTGGATAGTGGAGGCTATCACCTTAGCTTACTCTGTCACAGGACAGGACATTGTTACAAGAAGTCTCAATGGAGGATGTGTCTGCCGCTGCCTCTTGGGCCAGCCCACACCCCTTTGTGAGGTTTTATAGCCTTGATATGACAGTCTTCGGTAGCTCATTCAGTTTTGAATGCTGCCAGATATTAGATGCTATGATTGCCATGTTTCAATCATTGGTAGCATTATAGGGAGTAAGTCATATAGGCAATTTGCCTTCTCTTGCTATGTCAAGTCTTTCTTTAAAACATGATCACCATCATTTCCTAACTGTAACCAAGTATTTATTATTGTAACCATGATGATGAAGCTCCCCTAACTTTAACAATAGTAATTCTACCCCAAACCATGACATTTCCCTAAGGCTAACCAAACCTTAACCATAGTGTTGTAAGTTCAGAAAGCAGTTTTATTTTTGAAATGATGTTCTGCTGATAGGGGCATCTGTGGTGCATGGACCAATAGCACATTGTGTCATTTAATTTGGAGGACTTTGGAGGTGATCATGGGCTTTTCATTGAAATCTATTGTAAGCTTTTTGTGAAAAGGCAAGCTGCAAACTTTTCAGCTTCACCTTTTATGTTAACAGGCAGTGTTTAATACTCAAATCAGGTTTTCAGTGGATTACTTAAAGTCACTTCCTAGGATGGATTACACTGGGTCCTCTCAGTCCGCAGACATTATCAGCTTTTCTTTCTAAAATCCTTTCAGTCTGCCTTGTGTCTCCTACGTGTATCCTCTTTTCTCTCCTCCTTTCTGCTGAGACTGTGAGGAGGACATTGAGCTGTCAGCCTGAGCCAGAGCCTGGCCCTGCGTGGCTCTCCAGACGGCTGCTGAAGAAACAGCAGCCAAGCATTCCTGGCTTGCATGATAACTGCTGATGAAACGCTCGGCCTTTGTGCTGCTTAGGGACAGCGATAAAAATACTTCCCATCCCATCATCACTCCTCCTTTCCCCTCTGTGCATGTTGCAATAAAACCTCCTCTTGACTGAAAGTGGAGCCCTCTCTGTGAAGTGAGCTGTCATTGTGTCCCATCAACATGGTTCATGTCAGGAATCAGAGAGCAGGGCTGCTCAAACAACTTCTGTAGCTCACTTGATGGAGCTAAATTTACTGTACAAATTATTTGTTTCTATTTGTGACCTGTGTAAAGCCACGTTGTGTGAGAGGGCAAATACACGTTCACCACTGTGTGCAATCCAAACATGATTAGTCAAACTGACAGCAAATAAAGCTAGTGCAGGTTTGGAGGTCTAAAAAAAGCTAAATGTAGTTATTCCTGCAGGTAAAAATCTCAACACTGCCTTGTAGAGGAGGTGGATGATATTTTAGATCTAAAAATAAAAACCATCAACCACAGGTGTTTTACTTTCTACAGTGTTAAAGGATTATTTAATTTTATTACAACTTGGATTTTATCCTTGTCATTTTGGCTATCATAATTATAAGGCATTATAACACAGGGCAAGAGGAGAAAAAACAAAACACAAAAAAAACAACAAAAAAAAAACCAAACAAGCAAAAAGAACAACATACGGCCTAACAAATGTCACAATCACGTCTTCTTATCTTGAGCGTGTTAGCCAGAACAGTTGGCACTCACAGTGATGAACCTACAGAGACACCCGACTCTGCAGCTCTCCTCAGCTTTATGGAACTCATTGTTTATCTATGTGGCAGGTGTTACTGTTTAGGTTCACTCTCATAGTATTATTTTCAACCACAGCAAACAGCTGTTTTCAGAGAAAAACTACCTGCTCAGCACCAAACAGCAAACAGACACAGTTACCTGTAGACTCGTTGGTGAACAGCAAATGCCAACAACAACCCCTTAAAACCCTAGTTAGTTTACCTTAATTTCCCGGTAAGCTTGCCTCCATTAAATTTAACAATATGTTAACAGAGGGTTTGCTCTGACAGTAGAAAGCACTTGAAGACTTTATTTGCCTCATCGTCATTCATTTAATGTAAATTAACTTATCAAACAGACTTTTCACATTTTACTCAGTTCTTCTGATAAATTTGTCATCATGTTTCACAAAGCAGAACTCTGATTTATTGAAATCACATGTTATAAAAATTGTGTGGATGTGCTGCCTGAGTGGTGGTGTTTAAGAATGTCAAACAGTAATGTTACACATCTTACTTTAGAGCTGTTGAAATTAAATGTCAGCCGCAATGAAAATACTTTCTGTACGAGTCATACAAAGTCATACGTTGTGATTTATGTATTTATATTAACGGAGTGGAAAGTAGTAAGGCCAGCAGACACTGAACTCCAACTCCAGAGTGTGTATTTTCAGAGCAACGGGCTTATTGGGGTTTCATAATAATGGGCGTTCGGACCAATGGACAGTCCCCGTTTCGACATTTCTGGCACTATGTCAACTTGCACTTTTGAAGTTGCTCATGGGGGATTGTTGGGTATCTGTAAATTAAAGAGTACAGTCTAGACCTGCTCTATGTGAAAAGTGCCCTGAGATAACTTTTGTTGTGATGTGGCATTATATAAATAAAATTGATTGACTTGACTTGACTTGACATTTATTCTCTCTGTCATTATAATTGTGATAGTCTTAATATAGATTTAACAGAGTTAATATATCTTTTGTCTCTGTCCTCCTTTCTGTCCAGGCCCAAAATGACTGAAGCATAGCTGGCCAAACTCTGCCTGTAGAAATGACAGCTGCCATTCCTTACATTATACATTTTGTATCAATGTTTGGGGTATGTGTGTTTGTGTGTATGCAGATGGGAAGACAAAGAGTCTGCTGGACCAAAGAAGAGAGCAAACCATGCTGAAACTGGAGTAGATTGACTGTGAAATTCACTCACACATTTCATTCAAAGGTCTGAAATATGACAACAAAAAATAGATTTTCCTGTGTTCAATTCTATGTGATTATTCATTTTGGGTTTCTTTTTTTTTTTTTTTTTTTAAATCTCCCTCTCTCTCTGCAGGAATGATAATCATACCTGGAGTACCAGAAACTGATGCGTGAGATCCAGCACTTGACACGGCTGAGGAGGTCCAGAGAGGTTGCTAAACTTAATGAGACCTATAAGTGTCTTGTGCTTTGAATACAAGTAAGGATTTACTGAATGAATTTGCAAGTTTTTTTTGACTGTGCAGTTTCAACAGTATAGTTTGAATGTAAATGCTCCTACTTCAGTATGCTTCAGATAACAGTCCATTTTATCATCAACAACAACAACATAATCATTCAAAAGGATTATTTCACCCACATAGGTGTTTTACAAATAGCACACTCAAATCTGTCACCCTTGTACAAAGTGTCCCCTGACAACAGTAAATATTTTGAACCTTTTGTATGAAGTTGTGTGTAGGCTATATTTGTATTTCCTATCCAAAATATTACAGTCAATATTTTAAACTTAAATATGTTTGTGTTTTCCAGAACTCTGTCAAATGCCATGATGACCAAGATGAGTTGTAATGTGGGATCTGCCATTTTCCCAGTCTCTGCTTTGCAAGATCATCTGTGGTAAGTTTAAAAAATGTTAAAATAGGAGCAGAAAGAAAATTCTTTTTTTTTTTATTGTCTTTCACTACATTTTGGATGTTATGTTTGTAAGAGTTTTTATTGTACAAATTTATTGATTTTTATAAAATTTGATAGATAGATAGATTCAGCTGACTGATTGATTGATTGACTGAAAAATGTATGTTGAATTATCTTAACAAATTAATTAACATAATTAATTTTTGTTCTCTTACAGTATAGAGTAGTACCACAGTAGGCTAATTGTAATGAATTATCTAATTATCTAAGCATTTTAAGTAATTATTAAGTGAAGCTATTTCATGTAATTTCATGTGCCTATAAACAGACTGTGACCAGCAGAAGAGAGTTTTGTTGGCACCTGCAAAATGTAGGACAGAGGATGAGGGTTGTACTGACATCTGCAGGAGTATAAACGATGTATAAATATCATACAATGCGGCATGTATACAGGCTGCCATTGTTTATTTAAGTCACGGAGAGAGCGGCTAGATGTTGCTGAAACAGCGAGCAGCGACATCTCTGTGATATTGGGGCATTGAACAAATGATCCAAATACTACATCTTCCCGGCACATTTTGATTACATCGCCTATATGTTGCGCCAACGTATGTGTGCTTATTGGGAAATGTCAATGTTGTGTTCATAACTTGTTTCTGCTGCCTTAGTAACAAGGGCCAAAGAGTTAGTTATTGTAGGTTTTAACTTCCACCTGTAGGCTCAGATTTTAGAATCTCTGTCAAATTCCATTTGAATTCCACTTGGATGTATTTTTAGTTATTTAGGCCATCATTTCTATCAGTAATAATAAGATTGTTCTCACAAGTTAGAAACTTGTGAGAATGCAGCAACAATGCTAAGTCAGAAAGATAAAGAAACACGAGCAGTCAACAATCATACAGGTTTTAAACAAACCCCCAGGTTAGCCAAACTTATTTGTAGTGAAAAGGCAGCGAAATTATTTTTCAGTGTTTGTTATAACATCCATCACAGTTTATAGACCCACTGCCTGGTCCAGCGTCTGACCTACCGCACTTGTCATAGTTGTTGCACAGTCTTTCTGTGTTGTGAGGGATTATTACCAACATTTGAGGTGCAATCGCTTTTTGTTTCTCCTTCAAATAAAGTGCTTTAGTTATTCCAGCTTAACTATTGGTTTGTTTACAACCTGTCTGATTGCTTGTGTTTCTTCACCTGAAGGACTTTCTGTCCAGATTTCAGGAATTACTGCGATTAGGCTAGAATGTTATCATAATATATAGAAATGATGGCCCCCAACTACTGAAATAAGATCCAAGTTGTAATAAACCAGAATTTTCTCAAATAACATACTAAATGAATCTACACCTCACTGACAGATGAGGTGTCCAGCAGTAGTAAACCCAAGCAGGAGCAGGACAGTGTGCCACCAACAGCTCGGCTAAACCAGCTGCTGACTTGTTTCTCTGCTGAAGCAATGTAGTGTAGCAGGACAAAGTGTTCTGGCTTTTTTCTGCTCCCGCTGCTACTCTCACTGTCTGGCAGGAGAACATTGTTTTGGTGGAAAATGAAGGCCCCTATGAGGTATATCTGTGTGCGCGTGCGTGTGTGTGTGTGTTTAGACTTTGGCTGCAGTGCCATTGATTGACCTGGGGGTCTCTCCAAATCAGTATTGTGCTTGTATTTTTGTGTGTGCGTGTGCGTGTGCATGTGTGTGTGCGTGCGTGTGTGTCCCTATATTCCAGCACGCTGCAGAAAACATCTGTTTTGAAGTTCTTGTGGTGCATTTTTCCTTATTACAGGAATTTCATAGAAGTGAGAAATAGCATATTCAAATAAGAGAAACAACAGAATAAAGCCCTGTTCACACTAGCGATCACATAAAATAGGTGGTGCTAGAAGCTTGGTAATGTATTTGCAAGTCTAGGCAGTGAGCTACTGCTGCTGGCGAGGTCTTTGCAACATGCTAGCTAGCCAGGAACATGTTAGCGGCAGGCTGCTGGCTCCCAAAGCTTTATTTGGTTTTGGTTTCTTAATTGGTTTGAAATTTGACAGTTTCACATTGTATTGTATCTTATCTTATCATATCTTTGCTTAGTTTAGCTTATCTTATCTCTTTATGCTAATGCTGTATCTACACAGAAACATTTCAGCTAAGTTTACCAGTCTTCTGTCCATGTTTGAAGGAAAAGATATGCTTTGATCAGTGCAGCTGTCTATACAGGCCACATAACGGCTCGCATTTCACTCGTGCTATACATATACATTTAACTACAGTGATTGTGTTTTGAGCTCTGACCTCTTCTAAAACGCAGGTGACCTACTGTTCACTCAATAACTGTGCCTGAACGCATCCTGTGTAAACATACAGATTACACCTACAGCACTAGCCACTGCTGCTCTGCTAACCTGCTGCTCATGCTACGCCTGCTACGTAGACATGCTAAAGTGTTCAACATGTATTCTTCTGTCTATAGGGCCCAATAACTGTTTCGTATCTATATTCTTAGTATATCATGGGCTGAGGTGTGTTTCTATGCGATTTAATTGCAGTGCCATCCATCATGTTATCATAAATGTCCGTCCAGTTTGGGTGTTGACACACGGTGAGAAAACAGCTTAATAAATGATGTACCACATGCCTAGCTAGA
The DNA here is from genome assembly GCF_910596095.1 of Thunnus maccoyii. NCBI lineage: Eukaryota > Metazoa > Chordata > Actinopteri > Scombriformes > Scombridae > Thunnus > Thunnus maccoyii. Next base: position 3,501,148 of record NC_056535.1, on the reverse strand, counting down.
AGCTGTGAGTGTACAAAGCCTTAAATAACACAGTTGGATTGTGGTCAGCTGCTGGATGATTTCAGTCCACATATCTGTGGACACAGGCTTTGCTTAGAGCAGTTTTTGGACTGGGAACAGGTCTGAAAAATGCACTGAACTGAGCCTTGCTGCTGTGATGTGTTCTTGCTGTTTATTTGCTCGGCAGAGCCCATGAAACCAACCACACTTTCCATGCTTCAGATTTGACCAGAGATGTTTCTCCAACTCACCTGGGACTTGTTTTCTGACCTAGAACTCCACCACACTCTTAGCACGTGTTTATTATTGAAATAGAATGTATCATGATTCCTGTCTGTTTGTGGATCTAAAATGGGTCTCAGATGATGAAGAATGTAGTTTGAAGTGGGGAAGAATACAGTACATTGTGCAGACGTGGGTTACCTGTGTGTTTGTTTGAGAGAAGTATGCAGGGCTGAGCTGTAAATCAACACCAGAACATTAGTTGCTGGGCATGGATTCAAACCCTCAACCGCTCAGCCTGCACAGTCCAGCATGAAGAGTGAAACAGGGACTGGTGGGTCCAAGCAGGCGCAAGTTCATTTAACATCCCTACACATAAATATGAGCCTTTAGGACATGAAGCCATTTGCAGCCTTCCTCTGGAAGTACTTTGTCAGAACTTCGAGGAGGCCAAGGCAGAGAGGGACATTTGTTGTCAATTTAGCTCTGCTCTCAGATGAAAGTAGCCCGGTGGATTTATGGCACCTCAGCCTGGGCAGCCATGTGCTGGAGGTATGCTGCATCATGTGGATGTGAATACTGAGCAGGCTTTCACTGCCACGGCTTCCTATTTCACATATTTAAGCTGTGCATTGAGTGCGGCTCTGCTACAAGTTACCTGTGCTCTGTTCAGTCTGACCCACTTGCCTCTCCCAGTCTGATGTGTCATCAGGGAGACTCATTCAATGCTCGTCTCTGCTTCAGTAGAAAGTCTGTGAATCCATTTAAAGATGGTTGCAACCAAACTATGCAGGTTACGTCATGATTTATGATTTATAGTGAAAATGTGAACATTCTTCAAAGAAGCATGCAGACAGAGTTGACAGGAGATAACTGGCAAAAGTTTAATTTGTCACACATCCAAGATCAAACCCTTTGCTTTTTTCTTGATCTTGCCTTCCTCACTTTAGTCTTATTAATCAGAAGCCACTGAGCCAGCATGCTACAGTAAAGTCAGTCAGAGATAAAACAAGGTAAGGTAAGACATTTTTCATTCCATACTACATAGTGAATACTATTTTTTATAATAATAATATTACTATCAATCAATCAATCAATTTTTATTTATATAGCGCCATATCACAACAGAAGTCATCTCAAGGCACTTTTCACATTGAGCAGGTCAAGACCGTACTCTTTAATTTACAGAGACCCAACAATACCCCCATGAGCAAGCACTTGGCGACAGCGGTAAGGAAAAACTCCCCTTTAACGGGTAGAAACCTCAAGCAGAACCCGGCTTTTGGTGGGCGGCCATCTGCTTTGACCGGTTGGGTTGAGAGAGAGAGAAAGAGAGAGGGAAAGGGGGAGGGGGGACAGGAGAGCAACAATCACAACAACAACAACAAGCATAAGCATCAATAGACAGGGAAGGATGCCATCAGGACCGTGAAGGACCACGAAGGCTCGGCCCAGAACCCAGGGTTTCCTGTGAGATGAGAAAGCACAAAAAACTCCGGGGAAGAAGCAAAGTTAGTGACATGCATTGATGTTACTTGAATGCATACAGATGGAGAGGAGGAGGAGGAGAGAGGAGCTCAGTGCATCATGGGAAGTCCCCTGGCAGTCTAGGCCTATAGCAGCAGAACTAGGGGCTGATCCAAGGCGAGCCTAGGCCGGCCCTAACTATAAGCTTTATCAAAAAGGAAAGTTTTAAGCCTACTCTTAAACATAGAGAGGGTGTTTGCACCCCGGACTGAATCTGGTAGATGGTTCCATAGAAGAGGAGCCTGATAGCTGAAGGCTCTGCCTCCCATTCTACTTTTCTACTTTTAAAGACTGTAGGGACCATCAGTAAGCCTGCATACTGGGAGCGCAGTGTTCTAGTGGGATAATACAGTATTATGAGCTCTTCAAGATATGATGGTGCCTGACTATTAAGGGCTTTGTAAGTTAGGAGAAGGATTTTAAATTCTATTCAGCACTATTACTATGAAAGTGTTGATGACTGTTAATGTTAGGGCTGCCAACCAAAGAAAATCTTGGTCAACTGAAATTGTACATAATCTTCAACTAATCGATTAGTTGCAGGGGGGAAAAAATTGTTGGATGTTACGGGACAGAGTGAACTCAGCAGCCGCACATTTATCCGTTCTCTATTTCTCTGTCTAGCAAGATTAGGCTAACCCATTGTTGCTAATTTTGGAGCTAACTCCCTTTACTTTTCCAGTACTTGGGGGAATAACAGACGTTACTTTTCTTGGTCTTGAGAAGTCGCAGCATTCATTAACTGACACATTGTAGTCTGTGCTGTACATTTACTGCCAGACTGACAACTGCCAGACTAACCTTTTCCTCTGCTCCGCTCACGTTCACCATCACTTTTCTGCTTTCTTGCACTTTCCCACCCGCTACGCAAACATATTACACAATGCCCTATTCCTGAATGGAGCTACGCTACCAAGAGTTTCCCAGGTAATGACATAGAGGTTGACTCACGTTACAGAACAGCGCTGCACAGAGACCCCCAAACGCTATTGATTTCCAAATGAATGGATATTTGGCGTTATTTTTGGCATTAAAAAATATTTTTTTGGCCTGGCAGGGGTTCTTGTTGTTATAATTATAGGCGAAACACTGATTCAGTAAACGTTCAGTAAACGCTCAGTAAATGTTGAGTACAGTTAGACCCAGCAGTTTCCATTAGGTTAGCCCAAAGTAATATGCATGATCTATGAGCATGATCATGAAAACATTTAAGAGCCTCCAAATGAAGTTTATCTGTTGCTGTTTGGCATTCAGGAGTTAGTGCAATGGAAGCTGAAGCAAAGAGCATCTGGATGAAACTAAAGAGCTATGAGTGAATGTGACTTAATTAAATTATCTCAAATCTTATGTTTTGTCTAATGACATATTGTATCATTTTTGTGTTTCTGTATGGAAGCTAGCATCCATCTTGTTCGTCTGGTAATTGTATAGTTTATCAATCTAAATGTGTAGGACAATGTAATATTTTGTTAAAACAGCTTGCATCTGTTCAGCTCAGACCATGATGTTGTTTGGACCATGATAGGACATACATATTAAGTTGACAATATGTCTGGGGGTACAGGATGTAAAGCTGCTGCATGTCTTGTATGCATAAGTCTTTCTGGGCTGAGCATCAAAAAAGGCCAGCTGATGCTGAATATGCTGGCACATCACCACCCCAGTATCTCTAAGAATTACTTATGTCCATATCTGTGATCATGATCTCTCCCTAACCCTGTTTTAGTTTCCCAATCTTAACCATACCTTAATCATATTATATTTGCCATAAACATAATCTTTCATAATTGTTCAGCATAAAAAACTGAATATGATCCAGCATTTTAGAGTTAGAAATTCCAGTGATGCGCTGTTACTTCAACAGTTTAGGGATTGATTTTGCTGTCTTACTGGTAGTTTGATGGGGGGTTGATATCAGTTTGGGCTCTGTGTATTCAGTGGACTCTACAGAGAATGGCAAGTTCTATTACAGTTAGCCTTTCAGTTGTTAAGCTATCAAGCTAGATATACAGATACTCCAATCATCCAGCCAGATAGCAGCAAAGGCCTACATAATAATTCCCAAAGCATATAATTTCAGTACATAGTGAAGATGATACACACTGAATGTGGCAGGAAGTAAGAAACTTTAAATTGTTGCAGTTAAAGGATCAGTGACTAATCACAAAACAAAATGTTCTGTTTTTTTGTTCTCCAGATACCACATTTCTGTCCAAACTGTGGAACTCTCACAATAATCCACAAAGTGGTTTGAATTGGATGTATAACTTTGGAAATCTCTCTCTTGCATAACCTGATTATGCAGTTGTGTGAGCAGACCATGCTCGTGTGTGTATGTTCGTACCACAGATCTGCTATATCTGTAGCCTTGAGCCCATGTTTAAAGTGTTTGCTGCATTTAAGATAATGACTCAGTGCATTTTTGGTACATTGGAGGCTTTATGTGAATGTTTAAAATGGCCAGTGCTCAGATGTCAGCGGACCTCAAGCTGAGACGAAGCCAGGGGCCCGTGTTCATTTCAATCAAGCCTGTAATCACTCACAAGCAGCAGCGCACAACAATGAAAATCCAAAATTGCATTCTGGCCTGTAAGAAGTTCACCAGGATCCAAGACACTGCACTGTATCACTGACATTTTGTCCTTCGAGTTTTCTCTCATGCATTAAGGCTCATTCAAGATGCACACACACACACATATGCACACATCTGTGGTGTATCAGCATGCATTGTTCCACATATGTTTGCATTTAAAGCCTCAGTGCTTTTCCTTCTCCTGGCTCCTGTGCCAACTGTCGGACATTTTGCCTGCTTCAAGCATTTGTACCCCCGCCCCCCCCCCCACCCACTGTGATTTTACCTGTTTGTCACAGTCCCATCAAGTCCACCTTGGACTTTTCTCAATCACAAACAGCAGCTTGGCACACAGGAGGTTATAGGAAATTAAGTAATAACCATAAGGTGATATTTGCAGATGGTCAGGTCTGTGGAGAAGCTGAGGTTCATGGTGATTACTGTGTATTAGCCTTTTCACTGTTGTGAGGGGTCAGAGTAAGTTTCAACTCAAATACAAAAGAAAACCACAAATGTAAAGTAAATGCTAAGTTCTCTCTCAAGCAATCTACAATGAATAAGGGACTTCAGTCCTTGATACTGGACATAGTATATTCTTACAGGGTTTGAATGTTAAAAATAATACTAAGACATTCACGTCACTATTCAATCTCTGATCATAAAGAAAGGACACTCAAGTCCTAATATCACTCATATTACTCTGCAGTAGATTGTATAGCAAAGTACTACATGTGAGTTCAGTCAGCCTCTCATAACACAGTTCATTCATAATGTAAATAGATAAAGAGCAGTACAGTTAATGTTTGACATCCATGCTCTGACCTTGTCACTCCCTGCAGCATAAAGGATATTTTTTTCATTTTAATACAATTTGAGTCTTATTTATGTACTTTTGGTCACCAATTTTCTTCTATATGCTCTGATTTTAAGGGTTGTTACTGTCACTCCCCAAACTCTGTCTGTGCAGGCTTACAGGATAATTCTGGTGTATTACAACTTCAACCTTATTTGTGTAATACTGGCCACCACACATATCAGTAATAATAACCACTAATAACGATTAATTTAATTCCTGAGATATGGGAGCAAAGCTATATTGCTACAACGTAGTCCAACAGGGCAAAATAGCATTTCAAATTGTTAACTGTGATGAATGTTTACCTCACCTTTGTCTCAGTTCATGTTTGCTTTCCTTCACAAATAATTTTTGGAAAGATGGCGGTTTGTTTAGCACTTGTCTGGTCGGCTGACAGCTCATGTTTCTCGCCCTTTCAGTCTTCTTTTTAGCGATGTTGAAGCTTTCTAAGATAACAGCCATTTACTTGGTAAGAAATAATATATCATTATTATCAATATCTGTATGGAATAATGGTTCAAACTACGAAAATAAAACCTGAGATGTGATAAACTGGAGTTATCTTTTAAGCCTGCTCAGAGAGATACTGTGAAGTGACAAGATACAATTTCCCTCTAAATCAAAGTGTACAGGTGGAAAACAGGATGGAAATGGTGCTGATTTGAATACATAAAGAGCAGAACAACTTTGAGATTGAGATTGAGATTTCGAGAGGCTTGGTGTGAATGAAGCAGTGGCTCTTGCTCAGCAAAGAGTGCACAGAGTATTGACAGTTTAAATAGATCTGATTGTCTAGACTAGCTTGCAGACATTTTTCCATTTATAACTAAATACAAGTGAAATGTCAAAATAGTACAAATTCACAAAAACTATTCAAATACAAGAGTAGATTTCCAGTGTCAATTCTATCTTAAAATGAACTGGCTGCTAGCTGTTCTAGCTAACATACCTGGAATAAGAATATATGAAATTGAAGTATACAAGGCTACATGTTTTTGACAGATTTCAGGAGACTGACAGGAAACACAACATAATGTGACAGCACCATAGCCTGTATAAAAATATGGACATAGTTACCATGACATCTCCTGTTGTTTTCTGAAGAGTGGTTTTGAAGCTCAAAGTGAGCTGCGCCAGCCGTCGCAATCTTGGCAGTGTGTGACACTGTCTAACTCCCAATCAAAAATGAGCAAAGAGGCGGGTCGAATGGCTGAAACAAGCCACCTAGCAGCTGGCAGACCTGTCACTCAAAGCAGCCATGTCCTTCGTTATGCATAACTTTATGGCTTAATAAAATTTTAAACGGGTGAGTTATAAAAAAATTCACCCCCTGTACAGTTGTCATGAAAGGGGAAATTAGCTATAGAAACCAAAACCGTTTTTTGTACTAGGCTGTAAACATGTTTATTTCTGCTGTAAAGTTGGGCATTTTAACATGGGGGTCTATGGGGAATGATTCGCTTTTGGAGCCTCAAGTGGCCATTCAAGGAACTGCAGTTTTTGGCACTTCCACATTGGCTTCATTTTACAGCCCCAGAGGTTGCCGCTTGGACAGCACTGAGCTCAGACATATCAAAATGATGTATGTTCAGCAATAGATTATCTGTGGAGGTGATGTTTCATAGAAGAATGAATGCTAATGGATTCTTCTGAAGGGGGAAAACCATTTCTTATCCTTCCAGCTAGGCTGTACAGACACAAGAATAAAAGAGAATGGAGAGAAGGAGATGGAAAGAAGGGCATCTAAACACCAATAGCACCAACTTAACTGAAATAAAATGCTGTTACTCTTAAACTTGTTGTTTCCAGCCTTGGCAAAATGCAACAGCTAAGACACTCTGCAGACACACAGTTCTCATCTCAGCCCTGTCAATCACACATTAAAAACAGCCTTTCCCTGACAAATGTCCTGCGACAAGACATGACATCATAACTAAGGTTTCCATGGTGAAACATACACAGGCCGACACACTATCCCATACACACAGCAGACAGAACGCACAGTGTTTTCTACCAAACAGACTTTGACAAGCTGGCCTGTCTGTCTCCAATGTGCAACATCACCACAGACCAACGTAAACCCAATTTAGTTGTAGTTTTTAAAGGAACGATTCATCCTGGTCACAGGTTATGTTGGGTAAGCGGTCCCCAGTTGCAGGGCTGACTGGATGAATAAAGGGGGAACAGGAGAGTGGTTCTCTGCTGGGACAGAGAGTCCAGTCTGGTGGAGGACGGCCCCGTAGGGTTTGATATCAGTGGTAGCAGTGACGATTCCACCGCTCAGGCTCAAACAAACATTGGGTTGATCTTGGAGTTGCATAACAAACCTCCATCTGTTTCCTGAAAAGGCATCTGTGCATTTAAGCCAAATATGTGACTGTATAGTATGTTTGTTTGTGTGTAACAGAAAAGCCACAGGTCTGTCCATATGCATATACATATGTGTATTGTACATCTACTTTGAGAAAGGTTTGACCAGTGTACAATATTTTTATCCAGACTACCGGGGATCATTACTGGCAGGAACATTTTTCTAATCTAAAAATGTGATGGGTAAAAACTTGACTTTCTGTGGGAGGATGTGAGTGCCCCCCAGCTCCAGCTTAACCTTCTCACTAACTATGTAAGTTAATGGGGCCATATGTTTACAGCTCTGACAAAAGCCATAAAATGTCCATTAATCTCTCAAAAGACCTTACATACCAATTCATATGTACTGTAGCGTAATGATTACACTGTCGGAGGAATAACACCCTCTGTGTTTGCTGTACAAACTTAAATGGTGTGTGACATGGGGCTGAGTGCAGCCAAGACACTGTGTCTTGGCTGCAAAGTGATTTATTTTGAGAACCTGCATAAACCATGGATTTATTATAAAAACTGGTTACTGTGTTCCAAGATGTCACCCCTTCTTTCAAACTAGTTTTTTCTCCAGAGCTGGGTGCATCCTTCAGGACGCTACAACCATAGTATAGCTATGAATTGTTTGGTTGCTACTTAGTGGAAAAAATAACTCATTACAAGAAACCTTACAAGATTCTGAGAATATCTCTTTCCCATATGTTTGTGGGAAATGTAATTAAACTTGTAAAATATTCCACAATGCAACTATGCACTCAATCTACTGTTTACACTTACAAATAAACAAGGCAATCAAACACACATGTTGGATATTCTGAATTAGCATATCGCTTGTATATTGAAACAAACTTCCTTGCAGTGCTTATCGAAATACATTTCCTGTTATTAAATGCTGTGTTTACCATGTGACAAATGAGCTGTTGCATTTCTTTCCCCTGAGAGTACATGGAATTTGGATTTAGTTCCACTTCTTGAGCAGTGCCGAAATGTAGGTTGAGGAACTCATGCTCAAAGCTGGGTGAGTACAGTGGAAACGAAAACAGAACCTGTGACAATGGCTGCACCTTAACTTGTGTGACGTTAAATTCCTTGGAAAAGGCTTATTGGTGTCTCTTGGTCTGGGCCCGTATTATAGAGCTTACACTGAGATGACAACGCACACACAAGAAATGTTATTAGGCTCTCACAAAGTTTTATAAATATTAAAGGAATGGTTCGACATTTTGTAAAATATAGTTATTCTCTGTCTTGCAGAGAGTTAGATGAGAAGAACAATACCACTCTCATACAGTGTTGGGCAGTAGTGTTACTTACTGTAACGCATTACAGTAATGTGATTTCTTTTTTCAGTAACTGGTAGTATAAGGAATTACAGGTTGAACTTCAGTAATTACATTACAGTTACTAATCTCAGTACCTGTCTTTGGTATCTTACCGGTAGTTTGATGGAGGGTTGACATCTGTTTGGTGTCCGTGCATTTAGTGACAGACTGGTCCGCTACGTGCTAGCTTGGTGTGGGGGCTGGAGATGTGAGGACGTGGTTAGTGGCCACCAAAAGAGGAGAAATGGGACTCCAGGTAACTCCAAAGTTGTTTTATGTTCACGTTGTATCTTCTTAGCTGGCTTGCTAACATCAGTCACTAGTAAGGCTACATTCAGGATCAGATGGTTTAGTTCAGAGATGGAGGCTGTGAGAACAAAGCAGCTTAATTTAACATTTTTATGTGTCTGTTCGTGTTCGGATTAAACAAACCAGGTACAAGGTGTTACTTGGTGAGTGTAGCCATATTTTGTAACCAAAGCAAGCCTAACTGTTTCCCTTTGCTTCCAGTTTTTATGCTAAGAAAATCACCCTCTGACTCCTACAGATCCATAGGACTTAATGGACATCTTCTCATCTAACTCTTGACAAAAAAGTTAATACGTGTTTTTCCCAAAAAGTGAAACCGTTCCTTTAAATCTAAATGAATAACAAATGTAGGGATAATAAGAAGAGTAACTGACCTTGTGTTGTGTTGTGTGTGCTCCTCTGCAGGGGATCTGTTAGTTGAAGTACTGCGGTTGGCCACTGGAACAAATTGGCAACAAAACTCACTGTGCCACATCGTATCCAGCTCCCTTAATACATCCATGGCACTGGCAGAAGCTCCGGAGGCATCCTTTGGGTGTTGCTAGGCAACCACAACTGTGGTCAGTCACTAAGCTAGCTTAACTAATGACATTAGCTGACTAAAAAGAAAAAAAAAAACTTGAAGCAGGCTGGAATGCAGCAACAACTTTTAATTTTTTCCAACTTACAAAAGCCATGATTGAAGAAAGGCTTGACTCTCTTTTCAGTGATGGAAGGCATTTCAGTGCTAACCAATTTTCAACTGAGGTGCTCACTTTGCTCAATAAAAGGCACACTAAGCAGATAAAAAGTGTGATCCATGGGGCACATAAGCACTGTGCAGTACACTTTAAGCTCATTACAAACAAATGGGAAAATGTGCATCTGATTTCCAAAAAGGCATCCAATATGTTTGCCTCGTAAGACTGATTCCTGTTCATTTTAATCACAAGTAATCACAAGTGTGTAAAACATCCAGATGGGATCGAGCTTCTTTACAAAATGCCTTTTAATAGCTTAACATTTGTGAAGTCTCTGTTGACAACCCTTATTTGTATGTGTGTGTGTTTTTGTGTGTGTGTGTGCATGTGTGTTTTGCAAGTGAAAATAAATGTCTAGAGAAGGGGTTGTTGTAAATATACAAAATTACTATACTATTGTTTGATTTATGTATAAAAACAGCGATAAGTATGTTTTACATATACACCCTTTTCTAGGCGGCCTGCTCAGAAGAGTTTTTACAGAAGTTGATTTAAACATTATTCTCAAGTTTCACATAAATTCACATTACATCAAAGAAAGTCACAGACCTGTTTCCAATACAACAAGTCAAACTGGGGGGAAAATCTACCATTTACAGCAAACTCCCAAATTCTTATGGAAACATTAAACTGCAGTTGAAACAAAAGGAAAGGAGATTATTATATGATTACAGTGTAGGAACACAATATTTTCCCCCAAATAACACTAAATTCCACTCACTGGTCTGGCTGTATAACGTAAGGTAATTTATCCATAAACCATGACACTGTGACAGTTTCAACACCTTTCAGATTTAAAGTCTGCTCTCTCACTGCAATGCACTGCACTCAGTTCTTAAGCAAATGAATAAAAATGGCTTTTATTAGGTAATGCACACTGTACCACAGCTTTTCTTAACTATTTGCCATTGTTAGTTAAAGACGACAAAAAGTCATTGGTCATGCATCAACACCACACCCACAAACAAAACTGTTTGATGCCTGAAAAATAGAGACAACTTTGCTATTCATACAAACTTACCACTACTATGTCATTTCCAGTAAGGAAAGAGCTAAATATCACAATATAAAATGTATGTTTTCTGTTTAAAAAGTACAAAGGTAGGATAGCGAGTACACAATCTTTTACTTGAGTGGTTACATCTCCAGTCTGATCTTGAGTGCAAAGCTGATAGGTGTGTGGTTTGTTTACACAACGTAACAGAAGTGCATATTTAACAGATTCAATGTGGACAGAGAGCATCCGAAGTTATGCGATGCAACATGATAGTCGGATGCTCACTTGCTGTTAGGACACAGTGTAACATCCTTTAAATAACGTCTACTACTTCTCCCTCATTGAAAATTCCAGAATCTATGAATATGCAAATATATTTCAGTTCAGAAGTTGAACAACTGGACACAAGATGTCTCCTACTTAAATGTAAAGTCTGTTCTCACACTATCTGTGCTGGAGGCTTCAAGTTTCCACATCACACGTGTATAAGTTGAATATTAGACCAGAATTGGCTTCCAAACTAGTTGTGATGTCACAAATCATGCTAATAGGCCCTTTAAAATCATTTTCAGTGAGCACAGAGAAACTTTCTACTTTCAGCAGATTAATGTGAAAACAGTCTTCTAGTGTCAAACTCTGCACATACATCATTCTGCACAGTGAAGCTCAAACATTCAGTTACAACAAGAAGAAAACATTTTTGAGTGGAGGGGGACTTAAGCTCAATGTATGTGTGCTATGCAAGTTTAGTGTGTATCCATCCACCTTGGACACAGATGATTGACAGATTTACTGAAGATTTTACTGGTTTGGGTCAAACACTAAACAGTATGCTGCTGTCATTTAATAACTAAACCATCTGTCAGGAATAAACACTTTCTGTTAAAGCCAAACTGATGTGCTTCCCCTGTGGCTCATTTGGCCAAGGTGTGTGCATTCATCTTGTTTAAAGTTCAACTTCAGGACTCAAATCTACAGTGGCCCTGAACATGCTGAACCTGACACATGTGAAAAAACAAAACAAAAGCAAATTAAAAAAGCATCTTCATCAATTTGACAACACAAACAGCAGCATTTAGAAAGTAATGCTGCAAAGTGAGAAACCACAGAAGAATACAGAAATGTGCTGCAAAAACAGAAAACACAATCAAATGCACAAACTCTACAACTTGCACAGAACACTATTAAAACTGATCCAGCTTTGTGTTTTTCTGATGACAGCTTTTGTCCTCATTCGGCTAGTACTTGCTCTCAGGGGCACCATAGAGATCCACTCTGGAAATTTTGTTGCACTATATTCACATTACCAAGCAGAAAGCTGTTTATCAAGCTGAAATTTATCTTTAGTGTCCTGCATTTTCTCTAACAAAACCCACAGAGAAGGAAAAAGACTTTAAGTTTAATAGCATTTAATCTGCAGGCAGGGCGACATTGCAATTATCAATGAGGCATTAAAGAGAGAACTAACCAAAACTATCATTAAGCCAAAGGCCTGGCCTCTTGTTTTCAAGATCTCTTGGCTGACTTTGGTCAGGACTCTGCAGTCGGCTGGCTGGACTGTTCCACTAAGCTGATCTTTAACTTTTCATCCAAATCAATGTTTAATTCATTGTTTTGAGATTTTCCTAGTTTTCACCTGAATATGAATTTCCGATGCAAACTATGGACTCTAAGAACAGGAGGGTGATCTCATAATACATCACTTATTATATCCCACCAAAGTCCAGCCAACATTACGTAAGAGAAGCGAGACCCACAGACTAATACTCTGTGTACGTGAGTGGATATTATGGCTTATTTTACAGACAGCCTTTCATTTAAGGATGTCAGGCTTTTTGAAGAAAAAGTTTTTATGTTGCGCTGAGCTGGGCTGACTCACCTCATCCATCACAGATGGAGAGCTGATACAAACACACACGGCTTCTTCCTTTGATCCAAGTCCACTTCTAGCAGGCCATACGCAGACCTCTTGCAATTTTCTTTGAATTGATTTAACAAACATCTGTTAGAAAGGGATTGGATTTTCTCCAAACACAGGGTTGGGGAAAGGGTGAGCTGGGGATGGTGATAATCTGGCAAATCATCACTCTATCTCAATATGTAGTGTTTTTATGTTCCGAGCTGCGGTTATGTGATATGAGGCCAGATGTAAGCTAAAAGAGTGAATGAAGCTCTGTATATGATGAATGATTCTGAAATAGGAGATGGAGATATAACTCATAGGATTTTATTTTTCTGAAGTGATCACACTGCTTCAGATTAGTGGAGGTCTAATATTTTCAGTGACCACAAACTGGGGGTTTTCATCTTTTGTAGCTCCCATGCTGATGCTTCCCTGACCCAAGATCAAATGATGTAACCAGGAAAAACTCCCGCTCTGAGATTAAGGTTAAGTAGGGGTCCTAGACAAACTCTGCCCGTGAGTCTTTTCACATGTTGAATTTCCATCATGTCAGGATTACACCTGTCAAAACAACTTGAATGGAAATATGGAGATGAGCACTACACCTGTAAAAAGATTTTCATTTCATGGCTATGAGAGGCCAGGAGGACACTAAAACATGTGTCACAGGTTAAAAGATAGAGTTCATAGGAAAGTGGGATCCATGTTGTGCTGTTACGTAATCAGAACCTGTGACATAAAGATGGCACAGACTGCATGACAGAATAATGTGACATTTACCTGGATGTGTTGGAGGTGAGGGGTTCACCCAAAAAGCAGCGTACCTGCAACCAAGCGTCCTTCCATTCAGTTTTTCAGTTTTTGGTTTTACAAACCACAACTTTAATGTTTTAGCTCAGACTCAATGCTCTCATCACCAGGCACATCAGGCAGCTGTTTCCAGTGAAAAATATCTGATAAGTGCACTGTTCAGTATCTGCTCAGCACCAGACAGCAGACAGACAGTTAGCAACTAGCTGGTGGACATAGTGGAGCATTTAGCAGCTAAAGAACCAGATATTTGTGGAGTGCAAACAGAGCTAAAGGGGGAGTGAATATTGGACTTATATTCACTGGGTCAATATCTATCAATATTGCATCTTTAGGAGCAAAACCAGTACTATATTTGCTTCCTACATTTCTCGTATAAATAAACAATCTAACATTTTATAAGAGCCTGTTTTACTATTCTCTCTTTACTACTATTCTTAAACCAGTTTTACATTGGGTCAAAAAAAAAAAATCACCCTCAGCCTTGTAAAATAATGATGTCTGTCTGAAAAGAATGATTTAGCTGTGATGGTATTTTGTATAAAATGAAGTAAAGATTAATGCACCCTGTTCTTTACACTTAACTAAGACAAAAAAGTTATTTATTGTAGCCATCCTTGTTCTATCTGTGCAGTGAAGTGCCATGTGAGCTGCTTTGTTCTGTGCTACCTGTAACATGTTTAAATTACTTTCTGTTGTGTTGGACAATACTACTCAACAATAATGTGATAAAATAATTCTTGAACCAACTGTTTTGTTAAACTGCTAGGCATGAATTAACCATAGTGTTTCTTAATTGCCATGCTTAGGTGTAACAAGGCATCTGTTGTCTAATATTTCAGCCATAATGACTATAGAGAGCATATATATATATATATATATATATATATATATATGTGTGTGTGTGTGTGTGTGTGTGTGTGTGTGTGTGTGTGTGTATGGCCATAGTATAACAAATGTGTGTGATGTTAAGTTTGTTGTGGAATTCCCCCCTGAAGTTGCAGAAGAAAAAAAACAGAAAAAAGAAACAAAACACTGGCTGCTCTAAAAATGATCTAAACTTAAACTTATCTAAACCCTCCCCCAAAAGTGCCCAAATGTGGTTGTAGTCCAATTTTGGTAATGCTTGTCTGTCTCTCTGTTATTCCAATGTTTTGATCTAGACTGAAATGGCAAGAGCTACCAGATGGATTGCCATGAAAACATTTGTTGCTCAGAGTGAAATAGGCTCTGTGCACAAGATGGCGTCTATCAACTTCTGGGATGTGAATGTACGTATGAGTACTTCCGGTTTGAGCAGAAAGAGCTAGCTAGTAGGGGTGCAACTGATCATAGTTGAGCCATGATCCGTACGGATTGCCCCACACGGTTCAGCACACGTGAACCATGGATTAATTGCAAAATTTAATATCTCATTTAAAATAAAGTAAACAAACTGCTGTAAGTACAAGTCATAGACAGACAGCGCGTCGCTAACAGGGATTTTGAAGAGCAACAACCAAACTAGCATTTAATGGGTCTGTAGTGACATCTGCAGCTATGTTTATACACTGTTTGATGTGCTGCAGCTAAGCAGCTAATTAGCTACGTAGCTGCTAACTGACGTTAGCAGTGCACTTTTCACCAGCGAATGTTTGTTTGGTGGCTCGTTCAACAACAGCGACAGCTGATCATGATTACTGCATGACTATAGCGATGGCAGTCATGGCAAATGAGATGGCCAACGAAAATGAAGCCTTGCATCGGAGGATAAAGGAGCTTCAAAATCAACTGGAAATGCTACAGTTGTGAACCCGTTTTGGTATATAATGCTTGGCAGGTTCGGACAAGGACATTCATTTTTACACCAGGTTGGTTTATAAGGTTTTCAAAATAGCATTACACCGACCTGTAATAAGTGTGTTGCATGGGTGTAGATTTGGGTACAGACGATATGGACAGGTGTTGCTGGATTGTCTACCAATATTTTTTTGTGCAGCTAGACCTCCTGAACACTCATTCACAAATCACACAACATCAACAGGTGACTGAACAACCACTCAGTTAAAAACGGGATCAATTCCAAATGAATGAGTGAGTCCAGACAGCTCACTGTAACTTTAACAAGCAAACTACCTACTGCACATTATATGGTCTCTGCTGCATTCTTGTTAAGGAGATAAATGCACACAACAAACACAGAGACATTTAACCATCAGAGAAGAAATTAGCGACCAAAGAGACAGAGAGAGAGAAGCTGTATCTGACTCATGTTATCTGACATCTTCTTCTTTTTGTCATGAAGATGAAGTATCCATGTCATAACATCTATTTATGGCAGTTGGTCATCTTGTTTGTTAATTAACAGAACTTTGTGGCTGCTGGTTAACCAGTCTAATATTATTAGCAACAATGACAAACAACTAACAGCTAACTCTCCTGGTTGTTTCTCTGGTTACTTCTCTCTCCACCCTCTCCGGCGGCGTCCTGCCACTGCTGCGCCGTACAGTCCAGATCCGTTTTCCCATTAGCTTAACAACAGTCCTTAACAGTCCTTCCATGGATGTGTAAAGTCCTTCAGACTGCCACAACAAGCTAACTTCTGCATTAGCTAACACAAGGAGCTATCTACTATGCCTATATTGCATCAATATTACCTGTTTGTTGGTAATAACTTATAACCTTTCATATCAGCGTCATCAAAGTTGAATGGGTATGCAAAATCTTACATCCCTAACTTAATACTTAATTGAACATAATTCTTCTTTAAAATAAATTTTAAAAAACTTTTGAGGAAAAAATAGCATTTAATTCTTGATTTCTTTGTTTTTTCTTGAATTGCTTCTTCATTCTTCTCTTTCATCTTCCTTTCCACTCCTGATGAAGATGATAGGGTTGAGGTTGAGATGAGAGGAAAGAAGCTGCTGCACCGTGGCCATATGTTGACCCTATAGAGAAAAACTGTTAGTTTTACTCTCTTGACTGTAAATATAGTGTGAGATATCTGGATTTCTGACAGTTATGATGTCTCCCACTTGGTAAGAAGCCATAAGAATCAAACTGTTGGCCAAACAACTGCAAAGCCATATTATTGCTCAGTAGTTCATACATACTCTATAATAATAGAATAGGTACCTAGTAGTCAAACAATAACTACAGTATAAGTAATTTGTAAGTTCCTAAATTGTTACCCCCTTACTCCATAAGGTCACATCTTGTTCCCCTGTACCTACATATATGTATTGGTACATACTGTACTGGTACACCCTTAGTACAAAAGATTACACCATAACTACGGAGTAATTACACTGTACATTGCAGGCTGTATTCTAAAGCATTACCATAAGAGACTCTTTTTGTGGCAATCTGTCACCACTCTCAATATAAACTGGGCATGGTTCTGACAAGTTTTGACCTTGTGAACTAATGGCATTGTTGACCCCGAAGAACTTCAAAAATACCAGCCACATGGCAGCAAGGAATAGTCCCACATATGAAGATGGCAACGCTGCAGAGACAACTCTCAAGAGACCCCACACAGCCGTCTCCAACTTTGGAAAAGTTGTTTATTGAAATCACTGAAATGAATATCATGCTGCAGAGTGTTGCAACAGATGTATCAACTATTAAAGAAAAGACTGCGGAGCTGAAGGCTACAGTGGCGGTTATGTGGGAGAGGCTTGGGAGAAGTTCACCATGCCTGCCTGGAGGAAACTTCAGAGCAACTTTTGAGTGAGAGTGGGGTAAGAGCAAGCAAGTGGATGCTATGTGGGAGAGAATTCAAGTCTTGAAAACCAAAGTAAACAAAACAATGTGAGGTTGGTGGGCTTGAAGGAAGTATATGGGACTAATGGAACAATGTTGGACTGTGTCTGGAGGATCTGGACCAAGGGACTCAGTATTAACTCTGACAGGAAGTTCAAAATTCAAAGAGCCCACCAGTCATTTTCCACCAATGCCAAATAATGACCAACCCACTACAGCACAACTAAACTGTTTCAATAACTCTTTAATTTGTTTATGGTGACTGCAGCCAGGAATATTTTTGTTTATTTTTATGTTTTGGTTGTTCTATTGGACTGTTTTTTGTTCTGTTCTACCCTGATCAGGTAGAGAGCTAAGTCTGAGGCAGAGATAAGAAAGGCTGTGTCACTTATAACAAATCTGAAATTGTTTGGTTATGATGGATTTCCCACAGAGTATTATAAAGAATACATAGATATTATTACTCCAATTCTATGTGAGGCATATCAGGAGTGCAGTGTATTACACCTCAGATAAGCTGTGGTATGTGTAGGAATACAGAAGTTCATTGGTTGAGAAAATGTAGTGCCAAAGGAAAAGGCTGTCTGGCGGTATGGTAAAGTGGTGAAAATTTTCCAAATATAGTGTAAACTTAAACTGATATTGATTTTGTTAGGTGGGCCTTTTTTAGGTGGCTCAAATACATTTCGCTGCTGGCCCCGTCCACAGCAGTACAGTGCATAGCTTCTGTGATGTTACTCCTGCCTGCTGGGGACGTGCCGACCCAAATCTACTGCAGGTAATACACTGACTATGGATAAGTACCTCATACAACCCAACTTCAAAAAATCAGAACTATCCCTTTAAAGGTGTTGAGGGAGGGAATAAAGAACATAAACTACTGCTCTATGCAGATGACATTTTGACATTTGTGACGGATCCACTGACCTCTCTGCCACCCTTGATGGAGATCATACAGTCATATTCAAAATTTTCAGGCTGTCCTGTTAACTGGTAAAATTCGGAAAATGTTCAAGCGGGAATCCGTTCTTAAATATGAGACTGGACAATGCAAACAACACACGGAAAAACCTTCGCAACAACCTTAGCAACCAAGGCTATGGAACGGACGGTCATTTATAGAAATGCGCAATGAACCAACGTCAGCTCATCAGCAAGGTACAAAGAACCATTGCAAATTAAGCATTTAGGCAGATGGAAGTCCTGGGTTTTGACTTGCAGGGAGCATTTCTACATACATTAACCTCAAGTTTTTTAACTTTTGAACAGAAAACCAGAAAAAGCATAATATGGCCCCTTTAAGCATGAGGGGTGAAAAAGGACCAAAGTATACTAAAGGTCTTCAACGTACAGCTACATTATGCACCTATTTTAGTGGCTGTGAATGATACAGGAAATAAACTGTCCACTCAGCACACAGCATGCAGGGCATACACAAATACAACATTTATTTATATTACTCCCTAATTTCAGACCTCATTTGTCAAACTTTGAATGTAAACACACAGTTACTGCCTCTTATTTCCTCAGACCTATATATGTTTGTAGGTTTGCGAAGAAAATGGACGTTTACTCTCAAAACGCCCACAGCTGCACATATACACACACAGGCGAAATACACTGGGCCAAATTGCTTTTTGTACTGTGCTGTTTACGTCTGTTTACTTTGATACTTGTGGCCTATCCAAGAGCTCTTTTGAAATAGACTGAGGACATTTAAGGTATGTGTGTGTGTGTATGTGTGTGTGTTCATGTGTGCAAATGTCATATTTAGACACTGGTGTGCATCCCATCTCTGCACAGAATATTCTTGAAATACCATTCCATTAAAATGCCCTCCCTTCCAGGAAAGCAGCACAAATGGTAATCATAACAATGATAGAGAGGCAAAACTTTGCATAAAGCATGTGGAATGCTTGCCTTATTTTCTCTCCCTGTCTCAATTTTATAGCCTGGAAACCTCAACATGTGTCTGTCTAATGTCTAACGGGAGATGAAAAACCTCCCAGGCCCAGTTTTAATTCCCTGCTACATACAACAAGTTGAGCAAAAACCTCCCTCTGAGGAAAACGAATTCTTTTGTTGGCGTTCTCACAGGGGCTGGGATACACAGTAACACAGCAGAATTGAATGGCCTGTATCACAGTCTTAACACAGAATGTATTAGTATCTGGACTCTGTTCCGGTTTTTCCAGCTCGAAATGATCTTTTATGGATATACAAACACACACAGAGACTCTGAAGGAACTGCAGCGGGAACACACAAATTAAATGGCGCTCATAAATCAGAGTCACATTCCCCAGCACCACTTCGAGGCACTAAACCAACACATTTCAGCCTTATGTGGCATTTCCTACTCATTCCACCTGTCTGCACAATTTGTTTCCCATTAAAACTAAGTGTGATCATGGGATTGTAGTCCCGCTCATTTTCACTGGTGCATTTCTCCCTCCATTTGACCTGTGGCCTCCTTCAGGGAGTCAGTCTGAGGCCTCAAGAGGAGAACACAAACATCTTTACCATGATGGTCCGAGTCCTGGAGTGAACTCTGAGGAAAAAGAGCTCCTTTCTGCTGAGTGATTGATTAATCTGCGGGGACATTTAAAGACGTGGCACCAGGCAACCTGGGAAACGGAGGCTTTGCACCTCAGAATATAGTGGCACCAATGTCCTGCTGGGCCTCATGAAGGGGGGAATGTGATGATGGCAGAGTGAGCAATGAAGATTTCATTACCTCTAACGAAGTTATGTTTTCAGTCTTGCATGTTAGTTTTTTGCCTATTAGGTAGCAGTCTTGTTCTAAGTATTCCTTACCTTTATTAAACAACATACAGTAGAAAGCTGACTCTAAATGTGGGGAGAGAAAGGATGACATGCAACAATGGTTCTTGGCTAGACTCAAACTGGTGATGTTGCAATTACATGGTCAGCATTCTCAACCCCTAGTTTTTTACAAATAATTATTTCATGCAAATATAAATTATTTGTTTTTGGGAAGAAAAAACCCCAAAACATGTCAACTACCAGTGCGTAGATCAGGTACATCGCTATCTCAGTATCTTTCCTCTACTCCGTTGTTACGTCTATCAACAGGTCTCAACAAGGGGGATCACATCCACCTGCTACACGACGCACATTTCCTTATTTGGACATCACTCCCAGAGTTGTGGGTGTTCCCCAGAGATACAGCTGAGCTACTAACACAAGCAAAGTGCTTTCAAGAGACTCTCTATAACCTGTTGTTCCACTTCTCCTTTCCACAAAGTTAGGTTGTAAAAAATGGGCAATAAATGAAAAGTGCAAAGAAATAATCGCCTTTGAAGTTCTTCTCTACATGTTACAAGCTGTGCTGTCTCTGTGTTATGGGTGTATAAATAAGTAGAGATTTGTCTGCACAGTTGAGACCCAGTGTGAGGACCTCCTTCTTAAGGTTACACTTTAACACTTTAATATCCTAAAATTAAAAGTGTAATAAAACAAAAGCTGTATTTTTACATCCATTTCCACTTTTATTCGAATACAAATACATATATAAATCATTTTGCTGCCTCAACAAATATAAATAATAATACTTGGCTCTCCGCACATCTCTAATTAACCGTCTTTTTAGCATCAAATTCCCTCTTTGTGTTTCCTCAGACAGTGTTTCCCTGTTGAGCTGCAGTGGAAGTATAGTAACAAAAAGAGGGACTTTGGCACTAAAAAGACTGTAATGTTGAAAGATATCTACTTGATTTGACTCATTTGGATGCTGAAGATTCATATTACCTTCAGATAAACTTTTAAATACATTTTTGCACAAAAGGAGGCTTGTGGATTTTGTCCCCATCAGTTACATTGTAAGTGCATTATGCAGGTATCTCCTAATGGTCAGTATGAACAAGAGGAATCAGGATCAGACTGGAAACAAAATTTGGCCCTGGAAATTTTCATCTGGACCAGCTCTATTATTCCCCAACATACACACTTATGAGTTGCATAAAGCAATATCAGGCTATTTATGGCATATCGGCTAGGCAATAGATATCAAGTTGGCACCCTGACAATAGGTGTAATTAACGTGTTTCATAAAATAATATAATAAATAAATAAATAGCTAAGAAACAGAGCACCCCAAGAGGCCCACTTAGGATTTTATTCGTTTGACAATTGATATGGGCGACCCAACTCTCTGCGCATTTATGCTACAATTTGTAACTTCACACAAAAAAAAAACGAATATGACATAATCATATGTCATTAATGTAGTCTATGACAAAATGTAATGCTGTTATTATGACCCAGAGTGATAATCAGTCGAGCCATAAATACACTCTCACCTTGGCATCATTTAAAAAAACAGCAGTGGCCTTAAGCATGTCCTACCTCAGGACATGCTATTTTATGTCCTTCCCTAACATTAACAGCATCACCTGCTGGGAGGTTGTCATGCACCTTTCACTTGTCCTCGGCAGCGGCCTCCTCTTCTTGTCCCTGCTCCCCACTGGAATCAGCCTGCTGCTCATCTGTCCAGACTCTTTCCTTCTCATGTCCTCTTCTTTGCTCCTCTTCATTTGACGCAAGTGGACTGTTAATGTCATCACTGCAGCGAGCAGGATTTTGCGTGGCACTAGCACTGGCATCGGTAATGTTATTTTTGAACAATAAATGTGTTTAATGTGTTGCAGCATCAGCCTCAAGATTTTTTAAATTTTTCTGTCAGACTTTTTCCGCTCCACCTTTTTGCTTTTCTAGACCTTTATGCATTTCATTTGTATTTTGATTTAAACTCCGCTCTCTCTATCTTGGTTTCATTTGATTATTTCATGCTTGACCTCTGACATTACATGGATGGACAAATCTACTCGAAGGAGTAGGGGGAAGTGACGATGGTTGGTACCACTTCCTGCAACTGCCTATTGACAATTTCGGGACTGTGTGACCCCCAATTGGAGCTGTCTCCAATTGAGGAGCTGTCTGTGACTTGAGACTTGAAGGCAAAAAGCTGAGGAGACAAGAGATGACTCGATGACTCATAAATATTGAAAACTGCTGTGCCATGTGTAGTTTGCCTTTTGCAGCACTGCCAAACTGTTATGAATAATTAACAACATAACAGCGATGCGTGCAATGTTTCTGTAATCGAATTCACATTTGTAGGTGCCGTTGCTGCTTGCACCAGAATAAAATGAAGAAAATTTCAAACTCAGATGAGAAGAATGAACCTTTCATTTATACATATATATATACATATCCTATATCCATATGACTAAATAGCTCAGTAGTGTCCCCTCTAAATATCCAGCATATTGCCTATTTTCTTTCATGCTGCTGTGCAAATTATTCTGACACACAAATCACTTATCTATGTACTAGTTCCTGTTTCTAATGAATAAAAGAGCTTTTTTTGATTTAATAAAAATAAAATTATTATTAATTTGTTGTTACTTATCAGTTATACCTATTATAGAAATAGAGTAACCTAGTGGATTGGAGGATGGAAGGGGGCAATTTAGGCTAATTATATATTTTTCAGAAATGATATATATAATAAACCTATCTAATTTTTTAAGGTTAAAGGCTGTGGCTTCTAAAAAATATTAAAAACGCGTCAGTGAGTCACACTGCTGCACTGGGTGACATGTTCTTTTGTCCCCAAAGAGCGTGGTTACTTTAGTTTACTTTAGAAACAGCTCCAAAGAGCAATAACAGCATCAAGTTTTCACTCTCTGGAAAGTGTTTCTGTGTCAAGAAGAGGACACCGCACATTCGCGAGTAAGCAGTTCTCTTTACAGTAAATGATTGCCTTTTTTTTCATGCTCCTATTGATCAGACACTGTACATTTCTCGGAGTTTAGTACAAAGTCAAGACATAGCACAATAAGTTAGCAGAGCGGTGTCAACAGACCTGTGTCTGGGAAATGAAGGCACCTGTACTCATAGACTCTGAGGTAAACTGCCACACCAGCATCAGCAGGGCGGCTTATTGTATGTACTCTGCCTGGCACAATTTGAATTAACCAGTTGCCTCACAGGTATGTCAGCTTCCAATTTGTATATCAGTTTGTTGTAATTATTTCCTTGAGTTTTCAGTATAAACTCTTTAACCAGTAGCTGTTTGATGTACAGTAAAACACAGAGCACACTCAGTATATGGAGCGATAAGCTCCATGTGCCAGAGACAATGCTTTTTTCAGAATTGCCACAATTGTGTGTGACTAACAACAGTTTTCAAAAGACACGTAACTGAGTGAAACCCAGATAATCCTCCACCATTACACTGAAAACCACCCATCCAGATGTGTCTAATTAACAACATCAGTAATGCACTGGTTTATATTTAACAACTGTGATGGTGTGATTTAAACAGAATGTGTTTCACTTGTGTAGACATGCGAGTGATCAACTTGTGTATACGTATACAGATACATGTGCATGTGCAGAGGATACAGAATGGAGCCAAAACTTATGATGACACGCTTGGTCTGAAGTGTTTTTCCTGCACATGCATGATTGTAAAAAGCTGATTAGAAACCCAAACCAAAAGTTGTCATTATAGAAGCCAGATTTCTTGTTTACATGACTCTTACTGCAGAAAGCTGACTGTAACTGAGTTACTTAAATTCATGTAAATGCACTGAATCGTGTGGAAAGCCTTAAAGGTGCAGTGTGTAGAATTTAGTGGCATTTAGCAGAATGGACTTGGCAGAAATGGAATATAACATTCATAAGTATATTTTAGTCAGTGTATAATCCCATGACAATGAGAATCGTTGTGTTTTCGTTAGCTTAGAATGAGCCCTTTATATCTATATAGGGAGCGGGTCCTCTTCCATGGAGCCTGCCATGTTGCACCACCATGTTTCTACAGTAGCCCAGAACAGACAAACCAAATACTGGCTCTACAGAGGACCTTTTGTGTTTTTCGCGGCCACTGTAGGTTCTCCTACATTCTTGTAAGGGGAGGGGGGGTTTTCAGTTGGTTACAATCTGCAACCTCACCGCTAGATGCTACTAAATCCTACATACTCATCCATTAAAATACTAGACAGGAATTAGGTATTTTCAGAAATTATGGAAACCATTAACCAGTCTGCACAATTGTCTGTCACTATATTATTCAGATCCAGATTTAAAATGACTCTATACTTTCAGTTATTAAAATGAAAGGATCGTGTGGCCTTGGCTGTGGTATGCTCTCTAAGTGCTGTCTGCTTTGATTTACTAGAGGGGAGAAGTTGTTTGCCTCTAAAATGTGGTAAGGATGAATTAACATATTTGGCTTTTGAGCCAGTTTCACAGAAACTTCTTTGACTTTACTGTAAATAATGCTGTGCTTCTGGAGCGCTTTTAATGTATTCTCTCAAATGAGTTAAAGGTCACACATTAGCTTCTGCCAGATTTTATCATTACACAGAACGATTCTGTTTCTCCACAGACATGATCCTGGCTACATCTCTGAAGAATGTCCTTAGTACATCTGACCCAAATATTTAACGCTGTACCTCACTGACTGCAGTACCCACTTACATAGTACATGCCACTGTACAAGAGAGAGACACATTTAAACATAACAAAAATTCAATATGTGTGCAAAAGAAAATGAAACTTTTTAAAAATTGTATAAAATATGGATACACACTGCTGTGATATAACACAGAGCACAAAACAGTGATGCATCAACAACATCTATGTGCTTAAAAACAACTTCTTTAAACACTGTGGGGTAGGAATACCTTCAAATGAAGTAAAGTAACACTATTTGGAAGCCATGGAAATCTCGTCAATATCACAAAGAAAGAAATCACGAAGAAAGAAAAAGATATATCCAGAGGTCTTCTTTGGATCATCATTTTAAGTTTTTCTTTGTTTTGTGGTGCAGTCAATTGGGATTTTTTTTTTTTTTTACATTTTTCTACCAGATGGTTGGTATTATACATGCTCACAGCTAGCAATGTGTTCTAATTATGGAGGGGACAAAAAAATATATATAAAAGAAACTTTCCACTTTCAGAAGACATTCACATGAATGAACAAAAAGAAAAACTTTTTTGAGTGGAGGGTGACTTAAAATTTCCAATTTTCATTATGAATTTCCTCTAACAATTGTGTGTCTCAGGCTATATCTCAACAGTTCACATACTGTATATGTAAAGTTCACCAAGGAACTCTTGCTTTATGAAAAGGACAGTGTAACTGAAATACTTCCAGCCGTTACCTGCCCCGATCTATTGCTCCCTTATGGCTACTGACCCTGAGAGGTCACCATGTGAATGTTGACCAGTGAGACTGTTTATACCCCACAGCCTCAGTCCAGCAGTCTTCAACCTCTGACCCTGACTCTGAGTTTAACAACCCTTACCCCCTCTCTGTTAAGTGTTATGCCCTTGTTCTTCTCTCAGGGCAGCAGCCAGCCTCCCTCCTCCGCTCCTTCAGCCTGCACCTCTTTCACTGTGTTACATAACCTTGTTATTCCTTTCACTTTCAATGTCCTTGTTTTCTGCTGCACTGCTGTGAATGTTCACTATGACTACAGTATTTTTGTCGGTGTGTGTGTGTGTGTGTGTGTATGTAATATGTTATTATATGTCCAAACAAGACCAAAAATTACTCCAAAGTCAAGACTTTCTGTTAGTTTAAGGTTAAGTTTTAGGGTTTCGGTTATTGGCAAATTGTATTTACTAGTGCGGTGCTCATTCAAAACGTGCCTGTTCAGAACAGGCCGATTGCTTATTATTTCTCGAGAACTGCATATGTATGTATCAACTGACAAACGTATCAATTAAAATAATAAGGAATTAATAAATTAAATGGTTTTAATCCAGACAGAAACTTTGCTAGTGTGACTAAACAGAGGTTTAACCATAGAAGCAGTTTACAGCCTTCCATTGGTTGATTCTGCTGCCAGTCAAACCTGTCTGCGCTCCTATTGGCTAGTTCTACAGCCTCCGCCTGTTTTTTTCTCCTGTGTGCACTCTTTCTTTCCTCTTTGGCAATTTAACTGAGCGGGGCATTAGCCTTTGTCCCGCTCATAGACTGTAAAAAAAATATGGACATAGTCACTGTGACATTAGCCATTGGCTTGTGGACTGCCATTTTGAATCTTCAAGTTTAGCAAACTGACCATTGGCATCTTTGATTTTTGGAGCCAGAAGTGACCATATTTAGACGAGAGGGTGGCACTGACCCTAGCACTAGCTGCTAGCTTGGTTAGCACAGTGCATTTACAGTCTATGGTTGACTGTGGTAATGCTAATGCTAATTTCCTGCCAGTGAAAAACGGACCTAAAGCCATTAAAACTAAATGTACTCACCGCAAAAACTGAACAGCCGACTCCTTAGAGGGTCTTTTAATACAACCAAATGCTGAACAAGACTTTTTTTAGGCTACCAAAATGTTACAATTAACTTTCCTGAGCTGGAAACACACTGTGAAATAGCAGCAGCATCGCTTATACTACATTATCAACATTGTCACTGTGGTAGTGACTTATCAATCACAAGATAGCCATACCCTAAAGCAAACCCTGCTCTTTACTCTAAATGGGAGCATAATTTACAAAATGAACATCATGCTGTATTGAAGACTTGACACTAGCGAAAGAGACGATAAACTCATTAGAAAAGTGTTTACTGAGGTAATAAGAAGTAGGGTCATTTTCTCATAGACTTCCATACAATTAGACTTCTTTTTGCATCAAGTGGAGTCGCCCCTTGCTGGCCATTAGAGAGAGTGCAGGTTTAAGGCACTTCCACATGAGCTTCACTTTTCAGACTGGGAGCTACCCACTTCCCACTCAGCAGAGCCCAGAAGCCCCTCCCCGCTGTGATGTAACAGTGTTTATATCACACAACCCCTGCTGCACTCAGACTAAGTGGCTCGCTGTTCACTTGTTTACTCAAAGTTTATGAATATTAAATGTGTCGCGTGTCCAAAAGAGCATCTGTCTCCTTAGTAAATCACCTGTATACCACATGCTAATTTTACATAGCCTTTTGACTATCAGAGAGGTCAGCCCACAGTGTTTTGTAATATGTTCAAGAGTTGCCTATTTGACTGGAGAAGGTTGTTGATCTGACTTTTTAGACTAGACTAGCTGCAGGCAATTTTTTCTGAAATGTTACTACCAGAAAGTCTTCACAGCTTCAACGGCTTGTAGTGATATTTTAGCAACTACCAAGTATCATGCTTATTTAAAGGATAAAATTGTTTTCTCGTGGATTTGAAAAACCTACAATAATGCTTTGTCATTGACACTGTAGAAAGCCAATCACATCAAGAATAAGACTAGCCGTTCTTGTTCTTGATGTTTTTTACTATCAACAGATCCCAAGATCAAAATCAACAATGTGTAAATCTGTCTCAGTACTTTCTGATTTCCGTATCCTTTATGTGGCTCTCAGCCCCAAGCCTGCTGGTATACTGAAGACCTAAATCTTTAAAAATGGCCCACAAATACATAGTTTCATTTTTTAAAAAAGGTTCATTAATTTCCCTAAAACAGTTTTAATAGTTTTTAGCAAATGTTACTCAAACAGAAGGAAATAGTGCATTTGTTGGGGACTATTTTCAGTGGCAGATTAACACACATTTTATGTTCTAGTGTGTATTTCTGGCAGCAGGACAGTGTGTGTGTGGGATTGAGTCAAAATAAACTAGTGTGTGTGTTCATGGTAATGAAGGAACATGTCACCCAGTGCAACAGTGTGACTCATTGATGTGTTGATTGAAGTTTTTGGTCAACAATTGAGCTCTATGGCACAGAGGAATAAGCATGAAAGGATACACAGTACACATACAATGCAGTGCTATTTTTTTTTTTTTTTTAAACTTTTTACAGCAGTAAATATGGTGGGTGATGGTAGAGATACTGTATATTGTAGTGCAGTATATATTTTTTCACTGCATGGCAAAAAAAAAATGTGGATAAAGAGTACTTTTAGTGTAATTTTGTTTCTCTGCCTAAACATCTGGCATGGAAGAGGCTGTGTGTCATTGAGGCCTGGCAGTTATGTGAGGAATGTTTCTGAATAACTTTTGAGGCCATATGAGTACAATTATCGTTACTCATGAATCACCTAAAGTCCATTGTTTACACTGACACTGTAAATTGAGGCTGTGGTGGAGCAGCCTGCGTGTTGTGTTTTACACTGTCAGTGTTTCTCTCCTCTGTCCCACGAAACAAAGTGTAAGTTTACTTTGATTCTCTAAATCAAATATAACAGGAGTGACTGAATTAAACCTTGACCATGACTGGAGTTGCTTTGAGCGAATTTCTACAGTCTGTTGTCTCAAACCACAGGCTCATGCTGACGTAGTCTCTGGCACATTGTCTTCAGTGTATGTAGGCGTGTGCTTTCCGCAGCATTTTTACAGATCCTGCATGACTGTGGACGTATTATGAATCCAGACAGTATGTTTTGAGAGAAGATATTTATGAGATGTTATGGAGCTACTCTGGAAGCTGACACAGTGGACTCAGCCACCCTCAAAAGAACAGAGAGGAAGGGACTAGAGATTAGGAACAATTCACTTTTACAATATTTAAGAGTTGTTCTATGATTATTAATGTCCGATCTGAAATACAGGAGTGTGTATATTATTTACTTTGACCACTTTCCATTTTGGAAACTAAACCATTTTGACATCTCCTTAATCAATGTGGGGGGATATTCATAAAGGATTTGCATCCCCATCTTTATGCACTAAACGGTAGAGATATGCCCGAATACAAATATGTTATTTGGCAAAGCACAAATAGTGGGGTTTTTTTTAGAAATATTTGTTTCATACAAATATTTTTAAAATTATTTCTTTTCAGGAAGAAAAAAAAAACATATCAAATACCAGCGTGCAGGTATTGCATCTATCAGCAGGTCTCAATGAGGGGTCACATCCACCCACTACATGATGCACATTTCCTAATTTGGACATCACTCCCAGAGTTGGGGGTGTTCCCCAGAGATAAAGCTGAGCTACTGACAGAAGCAAAGTGCTCTCAAGGGACTCTCCAGGTAGTTTATTCATGAACACTTATTGTAACACTTTAATTTTCTAAAATTAAAAGTGTAATAAAAACAAAAACAGGATTTTTAAGCCTCTTTCCATTTTAATTCGAATACAAATACAAATAATTTTGCTGCCTCAACAAATACAGATACAAATAAAAATACTGGGCTCTCTGCACATGCCTAATAAACAGTCAAACTTTGTGTTGTTTATACTTACTAAACACGAGCATGTAGAAGATATGGAAGTAACACTATCAAAAATGAAAGCATTACACTTTTACCACATTTATGTGAAAACAGGTAGATAGGTTGGCCTTAAAATGTATCCATCAGATTAAAAACCAGACTAAGAGTCTACAGCCATTGTAGCGGCTCTGTGAGGACATACTTAGCAGTACTTTGATCTAAATTGTAATTTCAGCATTCTAACATGCTTGCGATGACATTGCTGATGTTGCGCTGATATATTAATGTTTACTATGTTCACCATCTTAGTTTAGCATGGTAGCCTGGTAACATTTGCTAATTAGAACTAAACACAAAGTACAGCTGAGTCTGATGGGAATGTCATTAGTTCTGCAGGTGTTTGGTCATAAACCACAGTAGTGGACAAACAGGAAGTTTGACGCCCATGGTGGCACTAGTTAAAAAGTAATAGGCATATAACTTGTAACTTTGTCAGATGGACAGAAAAAAACAACCACAAAAACTCTAAATCATCTTTTTTTTATTGAGACAAATAATAATAACAACATACAGTATATTGTACATACCTACATACATGCACACATGTTACTGGGCGTCACACATAATATGGCCAAAACCACCCCTGGCCGCCAATCTAAAAACGTCATGGGATTGACATGTCAAAAGAACCAATTTAATACCCCAAATACCATAACACATACACATACACATATACAATACACACACACACACACGCACAGGCCCACAGGCCCTCATTCAAGTCTTCTCTGGAGTGGCATGAAAGACGCAGACTTGGTAGAAAATATGATACTGCCATCAGAGAATATTCTGTTTTACAAAAACAATATCAACCAAATGAGAGTCAGATAAATACTGTGGACTGGAAATCAGAGCAGAAATTGCTAGCTTAATGGATATTTTTTTTCTGTATTGTATTTGTTTGGCATGCATGTACAGATATCACTCATTTCAACTGACATGATTACTGTGGTAATATCACGGTAATGCAGCGGCGGCATTGAAGCGGGGTGAAATAATTTATCCAGGAGTAGCTGCTGTGTGCGCCGACAAACACCAGGTGGCACATGTGAGCAGTCCAGTTGCAGTGTCTGTCTGTCTCTCTGTAGGGTAGTCAATGCAAAATGGCGATCGTGCTCGGCAAGCGGATGCAATGGGGGAAATGTCGTGAAACTGTTTGAGAATTAGTCACAGCACACCGTTATATTTTATGCCGGGCCTGTACAGTATACTTACACACTACACAGTCTTAATTTCATAATGTTATGATATTTAAACCAATCATCTGTCGACACAGTTTAGACCTCAATATATAAAACATGGAATTACAATATTTGTAATTGACTGGACATCAGATTCCCCCAGAAGCTGAAAGAAAGCTGATTTGATTTTCTCAATATTCAGAGTTATATTATATATTCAGAGTCCAAACCATGGATGTATAAAGAGAACTGGATACAGTGTTGGAGTCGGGGCCTTATGAAAGTCGCTCAGAGAGCAGATAAATTGAGGAATATGGTTCATTTACACAAATGGTTTTAAGTTCTACTTCATGCTTGGGTTGAGACATGGCAAGATTCTGCAGTTACTGAGTATGGTGGATGATATTATTATAAGTATGCATATACCAAAAAGGATCTTAAAATGCATGGGACCGTAAAGAAGAACGAATGAGTCCTACCCTATGGAAGTAGTGTCATTTCTCATTGATCAGCTGGAGGGGCATTATTATTCAGCCACGAGTCCACAAGACCTAACACACACCAGTTCACAACCACCATAAGCACGCAGTGCACAATAAAAATAAAATAACGTAATCTGCACCACGGCCCTCTTCTGCTCCAGGCCCTGTCTGAATGGTCAGAGTGAAAGCATTACACTCCACTCATGTAACACACCTGCTGCTATGAGAGAGCATGGACGATAATTACGCACTGTAAAAGTCCCAAAATGCAGGCAGAACAGGGACGAGGGGGAAAAATAACTCACTGAGCCAGGAAGATATCACATGGCGTGCAAGTGCACACAGCAAGCACAAGTACACACTTCACACGCAGTGAATTTATGTTGGAAGAACAGGCAGGGATGGTCCCAAAACCTCAAATAAATAAGTTAGAAGAGAGCCTAAGCATATAACAGCTTGCAGTGTGTGTATCAGCTCTCTACAGTGATGTGTGTGCCATTCCTCTGAGAACTGTGAAGTCCTCGTAGAGTGGGCACAAATACTCGTATTCCCCCAGATTTGCGTTAGTGGTTCGAAAGGGGGTCCCCCCAGAGCACATATCACCAGGGGTAAATCCCACTGCGGTGCCAAGGAGCACATGACAGGTCATGAGCACTTAACCAGGGAGTGAGCAAAGACAGATCTCTCTCCATAGTCTTCATGTCAGGACAAAATGGCCGCAGCATTTTTTAACCGTAGATAGAGCCACACTTCTCTATCTAACAGCTGGAGGAAAATTAACACATGAGATAGAGGGCATGATGTGTGCCCCTCTCCACACACCAGCACTGAAAAGCTGACCATTTTGTGCATAAAAGGCCATAGTAGATGGAGAAAGTGTAGGATCAAACTGTGTTGTTGCTTCATTGCAAAAGGCCAAGTGCCAGTTTACAAACGTATATCACAGGGAGTCCACCTCAGCCCTAGACCAATTTATCTTGTTATAATATGAAACGTTTTATGTTAACGTTATAACAAGATAAATTGTATAGTGTTATATCAAGAAAATTTCCTTGTTATAACGTGATCTTTATATGTCGTAATAACGTGAATATCTTGACTTGAAAACTTGAAACTTGAAAACTTGAAAAACATCTTGTTATAACAGTAAACTTTTCATGTTATAACATGATACTGATCTGTTTTTCTTTTCCTGGTGTGGCAGCAATATACTGTCGTAGAGTTGAGCCAAGCCAGTACCATGTAGTGTAAAAACGACTTAGACCCTCTCTTCTAACGACCCCCCCACTACTACAGCTAGAGAAGTTAGCTTTCACATGGAAATAATAATGCTGCAAGCTATACAAAGGCAAACCAGCCAATTAAAGTAGTACTACGTCTAACATTTAGAGTTTCCCCTGTAAATGGTAAAACAATTTTGCAAATCCATTTTTAAATTCAATTTCTTATTATGAATTGACTGAAAGAAATAGAATTTCAACAGGTTAATTTAACTAGCTGTTTATTTTTTTTCTATTTGAGTTTATGAATACACAATTAAAAATCTTATTAATACATTTAAAAGTTTTTCAAAATGATTTCATTAAAATTAAGAATTGTAAAAATCTAAAATTATTCTGGTGGAACACTCCTGGCTTGATGTTTAACAACACATACTTGATGCCATGTATGTGAAGTCAAATTGGTGATTTGCTCATGTTTTATTTATTTGTAGTGCATCTCTCAGCCACTGTAGAATATGGAGGAAAAGAATAATTATAACAATAAATCTGTTTTAAGGCTATATTAAAACTCCTCACTTTAGTGAAGAAAATCATCACTAATGTCCCCTCTAACCTTGATTATATAATTCACTAGCAAGGACCAAACCATCAATAAGAGCCATCAACTATTTATTAATGAGCAATTCATTAATGAAAAATGATTGGTGTGTGAATGTTCTTCCCCTTGCTGTCTTCATTGTCTTGTCTTTGAGGCTTCAGTCAGTAATCTGCCGTAGGCATGATGGACCCCCCTCAGGACCCTGGGAAGCAGAGGGGGAAGGAGAGGAAGAAACAGGAAAAGAGAAACAGGGCAGACGGGAGGGGCACAGAATATGAGAGTGAAAGAGGAGGAGAGATTTAGGTGGGTATTTATAGGATTGCCAGAAGAGGCGCAGTTGAGGTGTGGTCCTGCTCCTGAAACTCTGCTAGATACCTTCAGTTCACTAGCAAGAACCACACCATCAACACAAGGTGTTTAAACAATTTATTAATGGTTGGTGTGCAAGGCTTGAAACTTGCTGGTAGTTCTTCCACTTGCTGTCTGTGTTGTGGGGTGACATGGTGTCGGCATGACAGACCCCCAAAACCTTCAGCTACTTAAGACAAGATTGAGGGGATCTGAGATCTTTGAGATCTGAACAGATAGAGTGGTGATATGCTTGGGAGGACCATACGCCCCTGAGTTGTATCAAGTGTTCTGGGATGCCACTGCGGGAGGCTGAGGCTGATGCTCCGATCCTGAAGGAGTATCTTGAGTTATGAACAGGAGGAATGCCAGACAAGGAAAGTACGTGGCAAAAGTGCTGGTGGAACCAGAATTGAGTAGCCAGTTGTTAGGATTCAGAGATGAAGAGAAGATCTGTCAATGTTATGCTCCTGGGGTTTCTGGAATTGCAAGTAATCTGAAATGGTCTCTAAAGGATTCAGTGGTGATTGGACTATGAAGTAAAAGATGGGTGTAGACTGACCTGATTGATTTGTTTTAGTTCACTTTACCATGGTGTCATCGGAGAAATAAGACAAGTCTGAAATGCAGACGTGGAGATCGTGGGTCGAAGTGAAGGGTTTGAGGCGGAGAATTTGTAGCATCTGGGGAAACCAAAAAATGCAAGTAAGAACATGGCTTCTAAAGTTTGAGCAATCTGAGGAATGCTGTATCCAGAGTGGATGGTGTGGATGCAGACTGACAGAAAGATGGCAGTAATTGGAAGGCAGCAAGGATTTTGAGTGGGCTCTTTGTGTAGAAGTCCTCTGAGGAGTGAAGTTATCTGTGGATGGCTGGAGGCCAGGCCCGGACTGCCAGTTAGGACTTTAGAGAAGAAGCTGATGCCACTAAGGTTGTGTTTTGATGGCCATCATGGAATGGGTGTAGGTAACGAAACAGGTCATGGTGATGAGATCCAATGGCGACAAAGTTATCTTTTACTGGTCGTGAAAGTAACAGAAACTCTTCCAAGCTGTTTGCGGTTGCGGTTGGGAGGCTGTTGATGATGCAGTTCTGGGAGTCAACAATCGGGGGTATCTCCATGAGGGGCCAAACTTCTGAACTTATGGAATGAGAAACAGGAAAAAGTCAGCAATTGCAGAATGGCTGTGGCTATTATGGGGTAGATTTCAAAAAGAGCGCAGGAAGCAACCTGGCATTCACTTGTGAGCTCCAGGGGCTATTCTGCTGTGTACAGAGGGATGTTGTGTGGGTCAGTGTGGAGTCAGTTGGTTGTCCTAGAAGGTGATCCCATTCCAGTTAGTGAAAAGGTTGGGCCACTGATGGAGTTTGGCATGGCTTGAACTGTCAAGGGAGATGGAGTTCAAGAGTGATGGGATGTAAGAAGCATTGATAGCAGGTGAGATATAAAGGCTCACCCTTGGGGAATGATGTGTAGGGCAAAGTTGAGGTGGTCTAGGAGGGAGAGAAGCTGGTGTTTGGTGCAGCATGGGGCTGGGGGAAGAAGTTGGAGATCAGAAGGCTGATATGGTTGAGCTTTTCAACCGGGAGTGAAGCCTGAAACAGATTTGTGTCAAGAGTGATTCCAAGGAACTCAAGGGATGTGGAGGGGCCCACTGTTTTCTCTGCAGTCAGTGGAACCCTGAAGTCAGAGAAAACTAAAGTCAGATTGACCAGACCGGAAGTGGGTGGTGAAGAGGGAGGAGAAATGATGAGGAAATTTTCCAAGAGATGGATAAGGAATGGAATCTTATGGTTGTTAGACAGGATCCAGCAGAGGGATTCCGACAGGATGTCGAAGAGTTTAGGCTGCTTTTGCAACAAAAGGTGAGCCTAACGGTGAAGTAATATGCACTTCGCCAGCAGACACCAAAGAATTGCCAGAAGTCAGGGTGGATAGGAATAACTTTGAAGGCGTTGGTGATGTCCGCTTTTTAGAGCCACATCCCTTTCCCGGCGAGTTTGATGAGGGCAATGGCATGGTTGATGGCAGCGTAGTGAATCAAGCTATTAATGCTGGGGATGGTACTGCAGTGGGGTACTGAAAGATCGATGATAATGCATTTCTTCCTGGAGTATTTCCTGGTTGCAATACCAAGGGGGCTGATGCAGAAGTTGGGAAATGGAGGATGAGCAAATGAGCCGATCATGAAGCCTTCTTTGAACTCCTTGGTGAGCAGGCAGTCGACTGACAGTTTTGCATTGAAGAGAGATGGATGGTTGTGTGTAAATGCCAGGTTGGAAACCATCTTTAAATCCCTTGATGAGGAACAAAAGCTGGATCAAAGTGGTTTCAAAGTGCTGCTGCTAAGGCTGGAATGTTAACGGGCACTGACAGATGCTTACTTAGCTTCTGCAAAGTGGGGTAGTGAGGGCACAGAGGGCGGGTATGGCCTCCACTACAGAAGGAGCAGACGTGGAGGAAGCGGCATTGGGACATGTTGCACTTGGCATTGTTGAAGTTATTGCCTATGGTGCGACCTACTTGGTACATGATGGGCCTGCCCTTTTTATACATGCTGTTAGTTACAGGAAATGTAACAGATGGGGCTGACAATGCTGGCTTTGGGAGTATGGGTGCTAGTGGGGCCGCTGACAACAAGCGAGAGAAAGCTGAATCTCTTATTTGGGTTTGACGTCACTTAGCGTGGGCAGGAATGGAGCAGGAAGAGGCTGGATGAGACGGGGTACCACATAGGGAGCATAATAGGGCTGTACGGGCAGTGGAGATGCATCACTAAATTTCATTGTCGAGTGTGCCCCAGTATGTGCCCTCATTGAATTGCTGAAGATGATGGCTGGTTATCAGGGGTCCTCACTGGAGCATGGTGACGCTGTGAGCAGCTATGCGCTGTGAAGCTGGAGTAGTTAGGATGATGGCAGGAGGCTTGAGTTGTCCTTGGGGGTGATGGTGTCAGAGAACGGTGATGATGGCAATGGACTGTCCTTGAATTGCCTCGTCCTCTCTTTTCTGATGAGGGAGGTGGGCTTGGAGACATGGAGGATTTTTCAGGTGAATTATAGTTGTCTCTTATGTAGAGGAGAGATGAACCAGGTGGGATATGGACCATGGAAGATATTGTGTTGAGGCTTGCTGGACTCAAACTTCCTGGGCAGCTTTTGGGTTACAGAAAGTGGTGCCTCAGGCACAGAGGCGGATGAGCAGTTTTTGGCTTCTGTAACTGGGCCTGCTGGCATGAGCTGATGGAAACTTTGGACATGGTCATCCTGATTTCGTCCGAATAGGTCATCGTCTCGTCATACTCAAGGTGAGTTGAGTGGATGGATAATGTTGCCTGTAGGATGAAGGAGTAGCTCACTTTTCTGAGCGTGATCGAGGCAATGTTGTGATGTTGTTGTCATCTGGGTTCTGGCGCAGAATATGAGAGCAAAAGAGGAGAGGGTTAGGTGGGTATTTATAGGAATGCTGAGGTGTGGTCCTGCTCCTGAAACTCTGCTAGATAGTTTCAGTAATTATTCACTTAGATCAATGTCACTTATTACTCCACATTGTTCCCAGTTGTTTGAAAGGGACAGGTTTTGAGGCAAAAGGTACTTTATAACAGTTGAAGGATTAGTCCATGCTCATGGTTTCATGTATCTCTCAGGCAAACTCAGCGGTAGAGAATGGGTGACCACATCTTCTGTTCCGTCTTCTTTGCTTGTGTGCATTTGAACCATACTGACGTTACATAATGTTATCAAAATCATATAAGCTCATACTTGGCTGAGTTGGAGCTGGCATCTCATTTTCTTCACAGCAAACACCATCGCTGGTGGCTGTCAAACAGCGTCTAATTGTTGTTTTTCTTTCTCTTTAAAAAAAGATCCCAAGTTCTCCCTGTGCCCTGTGTAAACTGAGAGGGTTGTAGGAGGCCATGGTTAGTTCCTCTGTGTAATGACAGACTTAGCAGAAGGGAGAAGCTTGTGTGTGAAAGAAAGAGAAAGAGAGAGACAGAGAGGACAATGTAAGGAAAAAAGTGAGAGTACAAAGTCGCACTGTAGGTGAGGATACTGACAAATAATAAAAAACACATTTGGGACTCGTTAATTGTGGATTATAATAGAAAAAACAACAGCTTATTTAAATTTTCCCCCACTTTTTCTAAATCCATTGTTGTGTGTATCTTTTGAGTTGTCCTCTCTACAAGATGACTTCATTCACTTCGGAATGTTTTACCTGCATGGTAACATAACATTTCAGCATAAATCAAATGAAACCAATAAATACACAGTAATGAAACATAACTCATCACAGTGAAGGTTTAAATGAAACATCAAAGTTCATTCTTGACCTTGGTCTGACCAAACAATGTCAAGTCAAGGTCCACTTTCTAGATTTGCTCAGTTACCATGGAGATACAGAGCAGCTACTGATCACATTATCCATCTCAGTAACAACAGTACTGAGAAAACTTCATCCACTGGTGAAGACCATGTGATATGCTTGAAAATGCCAGAAAAAGCCAAAAAGTGGACCTTTAGTTGGGTTGTTTTATAAAAATAAGGTTATAAAACTTGCAAATGTGAAAAACTGTTAGAGCAGAGCTAATAGAGCTGTATGCTCTGAGAAAGAGGCCTTAGTACGCCTTTGTCATTTAGTGGATATGCTGATGGTCCAGTATTATGTGGAGGAATACAAATTGATTAAAAAAGAAACTGAACATGTGATTTAAAACAATTTTTGTAACCATTAGGGGAAGGAGAATTAGCTGTAAATACAACATTGGCATATTATGATCATATAACGTTGATATGGCTAACATGTTGGCAAACAGTTGCCTATCTACACACCCAGCAGACATGGAGCAGCATAAAAATCCTTTGAAGATGTATTTCTGGCCACTCGATGAATGTAAGTCCTTGGTGTGAATGCTTCTTCAAAGCTTTATTAGTGTGAATACTGACAAGCATTCACACTATTGTTCTTCAAAGCTTTATTTATTATTTTTCTGTACGTTTTTCAATTTCTAATCTAAATCTAAATCTAAACTAAACAAAAACTAAAAGTGCTAAAGTATTCATACTTCATGGACAAGTGTCCCACGTGGAAATGCTTAACATATTAAAATACGGGACCAAGAGCACGACCATGTAGTCAGTTATTAAGTGTTTTACATTTTAGCTAATAACTCATGAACTGAGATATAGCAAAACAAAATAGCGGAAACCGTTTATAGTAATAACGGTTACAGTGATCAACAGCTTATATAAATCAAGAAGCTTGGGACAGAATGATTCATATACAAATGCTGTTTAAATTATTTGCTTATGTAGTCCACTTAAAGTGTTCATTTTGGGTCTTTTCATATGTGAAAACATATGGGAAAATGTTTAAAACTATGGTAATTCTATTTTCTTTTTACCTTACTCCCATAGTACACGTATGATGTGTATTCAGTAGCTATAGCACCATTATCAGTGCAGCAGCGTACCTCCACAGGTTTGTGTGGAGGTGCAGGGTGGGGGTGTTTATTTGTAACCGCTGTGAAACAATCAGAAAATAATGTTTTCTTCCTCTCATTCACCGGCTTTCTTGCCACTAGGGCTGTAGTCAACCAAAGAAAATCTTGGTCGACTAAAATCGTACATAATCTTCAACTAATCGATTAGGGGATTGGGGGGGGATGTAACAGGACAGAGTGCACAGTAAACTCTGCAGCCACACATTTCTCTGTTTTGTGTCTTCAGGTTAGGCTAACCCATTGTTGTTAACTTTGGAGCTAACCCCCTTTACTTTTCCAGCATTTGGAGAAACAACAGACATGACTTTTTAGCATTTATTAACTGACACGCTGTAGTCTGTTCGGTATATTTACTGCCAGACTGACAACTTACTACTAACCTTTTCCTCTGCCCCGCTCGCATCCACCGTCACTTCTCTGCCACTCGCTCTTTCCCGCTCGCTACGCAAACATACTCCTTAACGGAGCCAAACTACCAATAGTTTCCCAGGCAAAGACAAGGTTGACTAACATGCCGGAACAGCGCTGCATAGAGACTCCCAAGCGCTATCGATTTCCAAATGAATGGATATTCATTCGGATATCAAATAGTAAAAAATATTTTTTTTGGTCTGGCGGGGATTCTCGTTGTGTCGCTATGGAGAAACACAGATTCAGTAAACGTTCAATACGTTCAGTAAATGTTAAGTACAGTGAGATCGAGCAGTCTCCATCAGGTTGGGCGACTTCAAAGTTATGAAAACAACGGGGTTGTTTTGAATACACCCCCGTTTTCACAGGTAATTTGTTAGTCTGTCCCTCCTGCCGCAGGAAATAATGGATTCATCCTGGAAAGCTATTGATGTAGCACTGTTCTCTTTATGAAAATAACACGGAGATTATTCGACCAATGAGAATTTAGTTGGACGAGAGCATATTGACCAACTGATCGACCAGTCAACCAGCAGACTACAGCCCTACTTGCTACCACTCCTTGCTCTCCTTATCCACTCTCTAGCTTGCTCGACCACTACTTCTCGCTCTCTCTCTCTCTCGTCATTTTTAAAATGAGTTGCGAAGCTGACGGCAAAGCCTAACTTTACTTTGAACGGTATCAAACAAAGAGAAATGTCCTCCCCTCTTCCTAGTAATGTTTTTGTCCTCCCTCATGGCAGGGTTGTACAGCGTTACAGGTTGCGTTTCTCCAAAAGTTGATTCTGGTTCAACTTTCTCACTGTGGCACCCCTGCGGCCCCCATCCCCACAATCTAAACACATAAGCCATCAGCCTGCCAGCTGGCTACCTGAAGCAGTTGCTGGGTGCTCATTTAAATCATGACAGGAAAAAGAAAGTCATTTTCTCTCAATGAAAAACATAGTCTCCGTGAAGCTAATGACAAACTGCCAAAAACGAGCGAACGAGATGCAGTGAAACAACAAGCATATGAAACAGCTGTTCTGTATTCTGAAACAGTCAATAAAATTCAGTAAATAGCGAAGTTGCCTGTTTCATTACTTTATGTTCATGTAATAAATATACAAATGTCAATTAGATGGTAATCCGCATAAGAAATAAAGAAAAAGAAAAAAATCGGTTATAATAATCATCCACTTATAGTGATCAATTTGACCTGGACGGATGTGATCACTATAAGCAGTTTCCACTGTATTTGCACAGTGTGTTCCTTGGATGATGCCGATTTGAATGATAAAGGCCACTCCCATTTGCGCCTGGAAAAATCTTCCGCCATTTTACATTTTTTGGTAAACACATTTTTTTTATTTCATCTAATCTTCACCAAACTTGGTACATACTGTATTTAGATGACCCCAAATAAACTTTAAGAGTTTGTTTTTGGGCATCACTCACCGTTTGTCTGTAATTGGTTACCAAAATGTTGAAGGCATGGCCTGATGCACTTAATTGGCCATTACTCTTCAATGCTAAATTAGATTGCAACTGAATTTGGCAATGTTGTACATACAGCCACGCTGCACAAGTGTGTAACATTTGACACAATTCTACCCACACGGGGTGCAAATGTAATATTATAACATGATATTTCTACAATTATGTTGTTTTTAATAAAATTAAACTTGGTACACACGTTCTCCATGAGAATGTGTGTGCCATATTGAAGCATAACACCAATAGCCTCACCTTGTGTGGTCATTAATAAAACCCCACCACACTACTTATTAACTGCTATATCTCTTGAATGTAATATTCCATGTAAGCAAATTCAGAAAAAAATGAAAAACATAAATACTTTTCATGGTCAGACACAGCAGATACATCATTTATTTAAGAATATGAATAATAAGAAAACAGTTGAAAAGTAGCTGCTGCTGTGCGTCTTTCAGCACCACGGAGGTGTGGAGAGAGAGAGAGAGAGAGAGAGAGGAGAGAGAGATGCTCTTTATTTCAATAATAACAGTAGTGCATTTTATTGCTGATAGAAAATATGTTCAAAGACCATTTTACTAATCCACCCTCCTGTATGGAACAATTACACCTTCGTATTCCTGAGTGCTATGGTTCATACATTAGTTATATATTCTGTATTATATTCTGTTTCACAAAGACAAGAAGGAAAATAAAGTCCTTTACAAATGTTGTAGCCTATCTGGTGTGACAGCTCCCATGTGGTATTTGTTGATACATTTTGGTTCACTTGAAATTTTGCCAAACCAAACCAAACGGAAAATGCAACAAAGTGGCTACTCATCCACTCATCCAAACCAAAGCAAATGAACTGTATATGTGAAAATGCCCTAAAATGCTCTGTAGAGCCGAGGGGAACTGTGGAGTCAGGTGGTAACTGATCAGTACAGCTTTGACACTGACTCAATGTCACAATGTTCTTGAAGTCAAATTCAAGCGCATGAGTGCATCACAGACTGAGTTGATGCATCAAAATCTTCTAAAAAGGAAACAGAATTGCTGGCCTATCATCAGTCTCAGGTCTGTGATCAGGTCTGTTTACTTTGGAGGAACAGCAGCTCAGATCTGGCTGCTCTGTCTCAAAATAAAACTATTTTCAGAATGGACAGGTGTTCTGATGTGCCATTAAACACTGCCAACATGACTGCTCAATGAAAAAATGTGAATTGAAAACAACAGCATGTGTTTAGATTATGACGCATATCCAGCTGCCTCTCAGTGAGTTTTAGCCTTTCAGTTCTTTTTGCCTACAGAGAATAATTGTAGTTTTAGAAGAAGAAAACAGTAGAAACAGAAGAGGACAAAGTCTAATTTGCTCCATGGCAAAGACTGGACAAGCTAATGCAGGAAGCAGAATTTAGAATCACTAAAAAAACCTTTAAATTGGCAAAAACTGAAAAACAATATTGTGATGACTGGGACATGGATATTTTTAGTGTGGACTTAACCCTCTAAATGACCTCATCAGTCAGGGCCTAAGTACCCTGATGAGATATTGAAAGTTTTGTTGGAGTAAGACAGACTCTTTCTTCAAAAAGAATTTTACAGCTCTGCCTTCCAATTCTGTAAGAGTGTGTGTACATATTTTTGTTTCTGATGAATAAGGCTCATAAGGCTAAGATTAAGTAATTAAGCTATATGATTACAAAGTGTCTACCAGGCTTGGGCAGTATCTATTTCTTCATACCTTAATGTCTTCTTAACATTTCACTGGGGTATAAGTTATAGGACGTATTTGTAAAAAAAAAACTTTAAAAAAAGGGTA
The DNA here is from genome assembly GCF_910596095.1 of Thunnus maccoyii. NCBI lineage: Eukaryota > Metazoa > Chordata > Actinopteri > Scombriformes > Scombridae > Thunnus > Thunnus maccoyii. The sequence goes on along the minus strand of NC_056535.1, from coordinate 3,458,523 downwards.
AATATCCTTATAATATACCTTGATACTGTGATACCGCCCAACCCTAGAAACTATTGCTTGAATTGGGCCAGTATGCACAAATACTGAGAATAAGCACGTTAGATTTCTGTCCAACTGAGTACTGTTACTATTGACTCTGTATGGCCTCTTTCTAAGGTACACATGATGTAGTTATTTGTATTGTGTAGTTATTTAAGTGTTGGCCAAAATAGGCCAATTTCCTGCTGAAACAAGTCACAAGACGAGAAAAAATGTGCAGCTGTTGTGAGGAGAGTCTAATTATGGGCTAGTTCAGTGCAAAAGCTGCTTGTGAATACATCTGATTTCTGCTCACACCTACAAAATTCTCTGTCCACAAATGATCTGCTCAGACCCTAGCAGGGACCGATTTTTTTAAATCACTGGTGAACATGTATTACTATTAGTATTTTATATTACAGAGTAGTAATTTGTACCTCAAATTAATAATTCTTGTGCATGATTCATGTATTATTTTATTCCAGCTCAAGCACTGGTGGAAACTACGATTGTTTCTGATACTCCCAGCCTCCAAACATGAGAGCTCCCAGTTTAATTCCTGCCAACAAACCTTTCCCTCCTGTCCTCCCTGCCATTTTTATTTTAAAGCCTCTGGAAATTTGGCTTTACATAGCAAAAATGCATATATGATATTAAAGTTGAGTGTCTCATGAAACATCCACAAAAATCTGAGTGAACAAAAATGTTCATAACTATTAGAATAACTAGTTCAAAAACAGCTCATTGTGCCATTTAGACCATTTCTCAAGACTGTGTAGGTGTGGCAGATCATGTTTTCATTGACACCTGCACCGGCTCCTGGGTGCTGGCTAACTGCAGCAGCTAACGACTGGGTTTCCATGGTGCGGAGCCGCTCCTCTAACTCACTGAGCCTCACTTCCAATGCGGTAAATACACTATTACATGTACCGTTATCACTAAAGGAGGCAGAGGAACAACTAAACATAAGACACACCGAGCAGAGCAGGAGAGCAAGAGGGAGAGAGGGAAGCCATCGCTAACTGCTAAGCTGAAGTAACTCTCAGATCTGAAAAGAATGAGAACAACTGTGTGATTTGTGGAAAAGGGTAATTAGCCGCAGTAACTAAAAATATAGCAAAATTAACTGGGGTGTGATGCACAAACGCTGCCAATAACACAGAAACTCCAGCAACCGGAAATGATACAATACTGTTACCACAGCATGTCACGTCGTTTATGATTGGTTCATAGAATTTATTGCAGCATTTATGTAATAAATGTCTGAACATAAACAAGCTCAATTCAAACCCAGTATCAGGAAAGTTCACAAAAACTTAAATGACAGTATTTTGAATTTGGATTGAAAGTAATTTCTAATACTTTTTAGATGCTTACTATGTACATAAGACCCTAAATTACATAGTTAGAGGATTCTTGTGGATTCGGGTTTCCAGTGACTTTAACTGAAGAGGACCAGCATGATGAGAGTTATATTTCAGCTGCTGTTGCGAGAAACTCTGAAAGCTTTACCTATGTTTGCTCTGATGAATAGCACCTTGACTTGTGCCATTACATAATCCAGATAATTCATACTAAAACTGACCTGACTGCTCAGTAGAGGCTACCAGTCACTCCTTTATTTACAGTATGGTTAAAATTAATGCGGTGGCAGCTTTAACTTGCATCATAATTTCTGACATAAATACCATAACTACTGTACTTTGAGAAGTTGTAGTGAGCCTTGGATACGATAACAGTGCACTGTCTGACCACAGCTGGTTACTATTAGAAAGGTCTAGGCCTCCAGACCCACTCCCACTCACATTACAGGTACACACAAACACACACACACACACACACTCTTTTGATTTCTCTCACTCAGTCTGTGTCTCCTGGAGAAAATCTTCCCGGCTGAACAAAGCAGCTCTCTAAGTTGTACTGACAGCAGCTCAATGTAAACCATCCATCGTGGGTTCAGCCGCAGGATCTGTTTGGCAGGTATAAAGTGGCATTCACATCATCTTGGAAAAATTGTTCTTGTGTGTGCTTCTGCAATTATTGTGTATGTGGTGTGTTTTTCTTTCTTGAAGTGATCTTGCGCTTGCAAGAGGTGAGCTGTGCAGAGTCTGAACTTGCTGAACTTTGAACCTGACAAACCATCATCATATACACACCAAACAGCGACCAGGTTCTGTCTCAGCATTAACATTGTATCATTTTACTTTGCAAAGGTCAATTCACCAGCTAATCAAAGGCCTTGTAAATATCTTTATCCTGCTGCTCTGGCATCTGAAAATCCTTCAAACACATGGATTACTCAAACAATCTTCCTGGATTATATTTCATCGTCTCACCAGTACCTGAGGCAACATTAACCTCCACCACGCAACCCCTTAGTCTGAATGCTTGGCTAAATGTTCTCCTAAAGGCCCTAATATATTCCAAAATATGTACAGACATGGACAGCAGGGTGGAGAGTGGACCCACACTTGGTTACGTTTATACTACACTGGGTGCTGTCAAGTTTGATCTGCAATCTTTGCAGACATGGGCAGAAGATTACATTTTCGTCATGTGAACCCCTGTGGACTCTCATGGAAACATAATTTGATTATGTTAACGGTACCCTGTGCAGTTTTTTTTGTAAATAAAAGTTCTGTTTACATTCAGTCTTTTCTCACCAAAACTCATTGGGCCCTATTTCGTTCACTTTGCCCATCTGTGTGGTATAACTCAACTCACAGTGCACAGACGGGAGGCTCATTTAGATGAAGCAGTGTGAAGCAAGTTGCTTGTATTTTGATGAAAATCAGGACTTAGAAATTGTGCTGAAAGTAGATGTCCTACTACATTTTACCAGGCAACCTGACTCTTATGCTAATGTGGTGATTTTATCAACAAGAGACATTTTTTTTTACATGTGAGACATAAGATTGCCAGGACTCACCAATCCTGTACATCATAGCCTTCTTCTTGACTTTACTTTTAATGAAATATATGTTTTATATTTTATTCCTTAAATACATCAGCATCTGGCTGCAGATGTATGGTGCTGTGTGTTCAAATTGCGATGCACCTCCATAAAATAGGGCTCATTGTGTGTATCCTCGAGGCCTGACAAGCACATTGAATGCATTTCTTTCCTCATGTAACATTTGCAAAGCTGATTGTTGAAAGAATTTGGAACTTACATAGATAACATGCATTCCATTGTGCAATCCAAGTTAAACCTTGAAACTTGTTTACTTGCCAGCACTTTACTTCTTCACTACCTTTGTTGAAGATTTGCTACATTTCTTGGCGTGTTGCTGCTACCGTGGGCTTTGTATCATGTCATGGCCATTTTTTGTGTACTTGCACAAGATACCAAGAAAAGGGGGACCTACTCACAAAAATATTCATCTTAATGCTACTAGTGGTCAATAAGTCCACAGGGTACTTTTAAGCTTTTCCTGGCAAGTTGACATACAGTATATTTTGCACCATATTTTATTTCGACCTTCCCCATATGGCAGTGCTATGTAAATCCACTATTTGTAGAATTTTAATGTGAATGTATCCTTTAATTAATTTAGTTAATTCTGAAGGCCTATATTGTTGTTTGAAAAATAACAGACAATCTCGCAAATAATTGGTGCAGTCTAGGTGTTGCGTTGTGTCCTTTCATCTCAGTGTGGGCTTGATCTGTGGTGTGACGGGGGAAAGATATACACTGCTGTCTGCCACAGTGTTCTTCTTTCACACCACCACTGGGGGTGCTAAAGTCAGATATTTGAAAAATCTACACATAGTGGCTTTAATTTTGTATGAAAGTTCTTAGTGTTTAGTATAGAAATTATGTAATATTTGCTATTCATCATCAAGAGATTAGAAAAAATAGAAAAATAAAGTGAAACAGTCAGTAGCTCCACCTGCAGATTTTTCTCACTTTGGTAAAAACAGGAAAATTTTTACAAGTTGCTATAGATTTAAGGCTTTGTCAGGGTAGAACTTTGGGTGGCTCAGTGTAAATTATGAATAATGAAAATGTAATTAATAGCCAGAGGTGATATGATGAAATGATGATAACATATGGGAGTATAAGGCAGCATTTTACAGTGTGTTAACAGGGCTGGACTCTAATGGCTATGGATTTATGAGCATTCCTTCACGCACTGTGGAGAAGAAACCCCTGCTTGTTCCCCTCGAGTCTCCATACAACCCCAACCCCCACCACACACACACACACACACACACACACACACACACACACACACACACATACACACATTCTCTTCTTTCTGTTACATAACCAGAGCCCCATTATCACACGCTCGTTTCTAAAGCTAGGGGGGTCCCTCTTTCCCAGCAGAGAGCTTTCCTGCACATCTTCCTGGAAAGAAGACACAGGATTATGTGCTTTCTTTACACACTTCACTCAGCTCTCACACACACACACACACCACATGCACACAAACACACAGATGTAGACTGGCATATGAATATGCTGTGCAATAGTCCCTCTCTCCCCCTCCAACCCCTGCCATTCCTCTCCCTCTCTCTTTCCCAATGTTGTATTTCAGTGACCTGGATTTCCTAACATCACATGTTGAGGCTGTTTTGCTCTCCAAATGTCCTTGTGTGTGTGAAGTGGAGGGAATGACAACAACAATGACAAGTCTCTCAGAGACACACACAAATACACACATAAACACATTTCAGCATGATCAACATTCACCCGGCAACCTCTATTTTGGTCTTTTATATGAGCTGCAAACATATTTTCAAGCACAGGAATGTGAAAGGCACGTAGAATAAGAAGAGGCATATGGTAGTAATGTGTGTGTGTTTGTGTGTGTGTGTGTGTGTGTGTGTGTGTGTGCTTGGTGACTGATTTGTGAAAGCCCAACAATGCCTTATATCTACAGCTACCAATGTCACCCTGTACTGTGTGTGTAAGTGTATGTGTGCATTCAGTGAACTTTGTGATGCTGCAAAATATGTTCTGATATCAATCCAAAACTGTTTAAAAAGCTGAAAATTAGGTGTATATCTTTCACTATTATCAATATGTGAAAACAGCAAGTCATACAAGAGAATATCATTTGTCACTGCTCTCAAAAATGTCACCTACACCCCTTAGAGTAACTGTTCATATAAACATTTTCTGACCAACCACCTTTAAGCCCAAAAAGTCATCCCTTTTCGCAGTGAAAAATCATTGTTGAAGTATTTTTTTTAAAACTGTATTTAAAATATTTTGTGTTTTCTATTATTCAAAGGAAGAATAGAAGGTCTTTGGAGGTTTATCAGAAATGTTCCTGAGCAGGAAGGCCAGTACATGTATCTGACTGACATCTGAGCCAACAGGTACGCCAGTGTAAAAATAGCTTACAAAGCTAAGAAAAGACAGTGTTTTGTTAGCGGCAGTGAGGATTAAGGACTACCACATTTAGCATTCAAACTAACTGATGTTGACGCTTTTAGGTTTTAAACGTGCAACAGCTGACTAGCTAATTAACTACCTACAGTAGCTTGCCAACTAATGTTAGCGCTGCATGCGTTTCGATGTGGATGTTCGTTTGGTAGTTCATTTAGCCAGCTGAGGTGCAACACATGATAAGAGACATTTGTTAGAAAACTAATGTGGGCTGCAGTTCAAGCTCAGTTCTATGGCTCTTGTCGGCACTGTTAGTCAGTGTCACTGACAGAACAACGTTACTGCTTCATACATCATTTCAGTTTAAAATTAAATCATTTGTTTGGCTATATGAAAATAATTTCTCTCAAATATAGACAGAGAAACAAGAGCACTCAAACAGGAAATTTACAGAACATAGAGTCTCTCAGCTCATTGTTTTGGATTTATGGCTCACAACTTTACTGTTTTTGTTCAGTCTCACTGCTCTCATCAACCAAAAGCAGCAGCAGGCAGCTGTTCTCAGTGAAAAAGTTTATTGTGCTGCACCCAAGTACATTTACTGCAGGTTTAAGTTTAGGCAACTAAAACTATTTGGTTAATATCACGGAAAGATGTAATTATGGTTAAACAAAACCAACATTGACAGGATGTGAGCTGTCAAAGTAAGACACTTTGTGCACCCAACTATCCAACCGTCCTCCTCCCTGAGAGATTTTACCACAATATAACAACAGAATGCTTTATTCTACTTTGTTTCTGAGAGACAACAGTCATTATTCGCACGACCACTAGAGGTCAGCTGTCAAGACAATGTAGACCTACTGTATGTCATTTTAAGTCTTTGAACTAACAGCCGACACTGTCTCTCTTCAGGAACAAAACTAGGCCATGACAGACAAAAGCAGAGACATTCTGACATGTCAGAAAGTCATCAGAGGGAGAAACACACACACCAGGAGACGCAGATGAGTTTAATGTGGCATCCTGCAGATGCTTATATGGTATGCATGAATGGACATTACCATTTAGATAGCAGGTCATTGGTGAAGCAGCTAGGTGTTGATCAAGACTGCTGTGCTTTGGAAGTCTCATGTCAGTTATGGGCTGATCAGTATTCATTGCAAGGAGACAATTTCAAAGAAGTCATAGACTCTGGAGGTAAAAAGATCCTATCTGCCCATCTCTGCATAATTGCAGCAGAACTGAATGAAAGCAGAATTTTCAGATGTAAAATGTGTCAGAGGGTTGCTGTGCAATATTTGACTTATATGTCTGGGAAAAGCAAAGGCCATTTCTTCTTTACTTGTACGTGTTGTGTCAGTTTCTTTGGCACATCATTTTCTCAACTCTTGCTGTATCACAGTTTGTTTTAGAAGCAATCATTCTTTTTATATTGCATGCAAATGGGACAGGGCCTCCAAAGAAAACCTCTTTGTGTTGCCCAGTCCAGACTGGAGCTATTTTAAGCATGTTGTGAGGGACAGTGTAGCTAACTGAGGTTTGGATTGAAAGGGGGCCCCTCCTCCCCTCTGCCCATAGCAGGGGGCACTGCAGGGTAACAAGCGGTGTTGGGCAGTAATGAATTATGGTAATTGAATTACTTTTTTCAGTAACAAGAAGTGTAAAGGATTACAATTTGAAATTCAGTAATTATATTATAGTTACTAATCCCAGTAACGCTCCATTACTTTTACACTTGGGGGTTAGCGTGACAGATGCTCCGGAGGAGGAGAAATGCAACTTGCAGTAATTCCAAAGTTGTCTTATTCATATGTTGTGTGTTCTTAGCCAGCTTGCTAATGTTAGCCACCGGTACACGTACTTTCAGGAGTCTCCTAATGCTAGTTTAGTTCAGAGTTGGAGGGTGTGTAAGTCGTGCAGCTGAAGTCGGGACTTCTGCAGTCACTGAGGCTATGCTAACACTGTCTTATTTTCTATTTCTACTTTTGTTGAATACAAAAGATGCAGCATGTGTGTGTGGAGGATGCTGATTAGTTTAAAGGAAACTTTGATGGAGCTGACGGTTGAGTAACAAGAGTAAAGTAATGAGTAATGTAACGTGTTACTTTTGCTGCTGAGTAATGACTAAAATAATGTAATTACTTTTAAAATGAGTAATGATCAGTAATTAATTACAATTTTAGCTGTTAAAAAGCTGAATAGAGCAAAGGGAACCTGCAGAGTTGGGTGATAATTCTCATGTTTTATGTTCTATTTCTCAAAAGAACAGATGTTGCCCCCTAATGAAGCGGGCATCCTTTGTGCCAAGAGTGTATCAGGTAAAGTGTAAGTTTGAAAATGTCACAACAGAACAATGATAAGCATTATTTCACTAGCCACATTCCAGACCTCACATTACCATATGTGAGTGAAGTATCCTCAAAGTAAAGTGGCATTTCGGACATTGTGCTTGAAGGAGGGACAGTTGGGTAATAGTGCAGTTGTATGCACTATTACCCAAAGTGTCATCAAAACCTGGCCAGTGGCATCAGAGGCAGAGAGAGGGACAGATGGATGATCCAGAGTGTATCCCCAAGACTCCTAATAGGTCAAGACTGTATTGCTGTGTATGAATATAAACCATGTGTCCCTCCTATTGTGACACGTGCATCAGCTGTCAGGCATCGCACCACCAAACAGGAATCTCACCTTGGCCATGTTCAGATGTGTCACTCCTCTCTTTGTAGCAGCCGAATCAAAATACACACAGGAGCGTACGCATACAAAATGCTCGCATATGACTCACACACAGGCACATACAGTACATAGCAAACACACAGGCACATGACTAACACATGCCGTCTCTCTTCCTCTTTCTATCTCTCGCTCTCTCCCCACACACTCAGAGGAATCCAGTGCTCAGCCATAAACAACACGGCACCCTATCTACCAGGCCATGGTGTGGGCTGACATGGAGAATGTGATGAAGAGGTGACCTCCCAAAACAGCCTCTGTGATGTTTTAGCCGTGACGCCTGGATCCTTCACAGGAAGCAGACATCGGAATCCTATCTTTAGTCTCCAAGCCTACATATGTTTATGTCTTTTCTTGCATTCTTCTTCATGGGAAATATGTGCTGCCGTAGACTGGAGAGCGATACACATTCAGGCTGTCATGAGTGATAATGTGGAGTACATTTAAAACTCACAATTTCCATGCAACAACTGAAAGGTATATAATTTAGAATTTTCTTATTCTTATTCTTGTCAAGGTAGAGGTCTGGAGCACAACTGCTTAACCTATTCAGTAAGTGATGAGAAAACAAACACCAAAATCTTCAGTATGTCTCCAGTAAATTACATTCAAACACACTGAAAGACAGGTAGACAATGATAAAACTTCTAGCAGTTTTATCTAAACAGCCCCTCCAAATCCTGTGAGAGCACAAATCCTGACATGTCTGTGTAGATTGGTCTTTGATTCTTGATCATCCAGGTGGTAAGATCTGAAAAACAGATAGGTTCTCAATCAAAATTCAGTCCTCAGGGCGCCCCGGTAACAACATCAGAGTTCAATTCCGGCCATGGACTGTTGTTGAATGTCATACCGTTCTCTCTATCCGTGTTTCCTGTCTCTCTGCACTTCCAACAGTAAAATACAGGCAAAAATGCCTTCAATTCAACCTTCACAGACACCACTTCTTGCACAGGACTGTACCAAAAGTCATCACTTTAGAATCCTGCTAACGCCAGCTAAATGAATGTTTGGAACGTTCTCTTTGCTAATAAAAAAAGATAGTGGACAGATAAAAATAAAAGATTCATTAGCACCTGCTACAGCAAATCTAGCTATTTCAACCTTGAATCAGATCCAAAACAGAACCAACTGTCAGAAGCCAACCCTACAACTGGCACAGACTATCTATCTGATCAGTCATAATGTCCAAATTTGGGACAGAATTAGTTTTATGTTGTAATGTGTGTATATAAACAGCTTCTTTACTTCCCCTTTAACCTTGACATCACATAGCAGTGGACATTATGTGCATTTTTAATGGAATGTACAGGTGTAAGGTGGGGAGTAAGTAGTATGTATCTTAGTTTTCCAGGGCAGAAATCAGCATGTGGTCAAAACCACGGTAGATAAAAGATGTATAAAGAAGTCCTATAGTGTGTGTTCCCGACATCTCCACAAAATGGTATAAATGTGTGTGCAATATGATCTATCTGGTTTTGTTTATGCATTTGCAACATGGCTCACATGAATATCAATGCATAAAATGACTTCAATGACAGCTTAAGCTCAGTGTGAGTATTCTTCATACATAAATATACAACCAGTACAACAGCTTTGTTTTCCAGGAAATCGGCCATTTCCTTCAGGGAGACCAGTTTGGAATATTGTTGGGCAGTAACTCACCAATACAAATTGAGCGTGACCACAAGCAGAGCCTTGAGGCACCTCGCCACCTCACACACAAACAGATTCGCACCATAAAGTGCCTCAGCAAAACACATCATGATAAACAACCAAAGCTCCAAAACAGCACTGCCAGAATGTGAAGCAACACTCAGCACCACTCCATACACATAGCTGGATCACAAATGAGTCACACTTACACACTTTCTGACACACAGTGTAACTAGAGAGAACCTTTTGTTTGCCAAAGTTGTTGAGCAGTTTGCCATTTGACAGAAGAGAGGAGAGATGAAAGTGTTTATAGCTTAGTGTGAGCTTGTAAACAAATCCTATAATCTCAGCTGGAGTCTCACACACACACACACACACACACACACACACACACACACACACACACGTTTATTTAAGTCACTTTTGGAGCATTTACATAGACTTACATTCATTTCTTGGAGACTTACCCTAACCCTTACCTTAAAGCCCTACTCCTGCCAGTGTTACTTCCTGTTTAACAGTTAACGTTCTTTCTCAAACAGAGAATGGGGATGTGATTAATAGTCAGACATGATCCATTACCATGGCAACCATTAGGGGTGTGCCTGAATGCAAATATGTTATTCGGCAAAGCACAAATAGTGGTTTTTGTTTTTACGAATATTTGTTTCATACAAATTTTTTGAAAATTATTTGTTTTCAGGAAGAAGAAAAACACATGTCAAATACCAGCGTGCAGGTCGGTTACATCGCTATCTCAGTCTCTCTCCTCTGTGCCGCTGTTACATCTATCAGCAGGTCTCAATGAGGGGAGTCACATCCACCTGCTACATGATGCGCATTTCCTAATTTGGACATCAGTCCCAGAGTTTAGGGTGTTCGCCAGAGATAAAGCTGAGCTACTGACATGCAAAGTGCTCTCAAGGGACTCACCATAACCTGTTGTTCCCTTTCTTCTTTTCACAAAGATATGATGTAAAAAACAGGCAATAAATGAAAAGTGCAAAGCAATAATCGCCTTTGAAGTTCCTCCATACACGTTACACGGTGTGCTGTCTCTGTGTTATGGGTGTATAAATAGGTAGAGGTCTGTCTGCAATGAGGTGATGAGTAAAGTTTTAGCGCAGTAGTCAGCGCAGTTGTCTATGATCTGGGAGATTCCAGTTCAAGACCCGGTGTGGGGACCTTCTTCATAAGGTTATTTATTCATGAACACTTATTGTAACACTTTAATTTTCTAAAATTAAAAGCGTAATAAAAATCAAAAACAGGATTTTTAAGCCTCTTTCCACTTTAATTCGAATACAAATACAAATAATTTTGCTGCCTCAACAAATACAGATACAAATACAAATACTGGGCTCTGCACATAGAGCCCTAGCAACCATTCTAGCACTGGTGATGCCTCGGAATGGTAGTGATATTATAGCCTAAACCATCACCTTACTACAGCATTAGCTCTATAGAGTATGTTACTTGTCAGTAACGAAGATATGTGAGATCCATAGGTGAAATCAGATGATGGCTGCTTTATTGATGGATCATCTATCTTAAGCAATGACATCCTGCTTTATTTTATAGTAAATGTCTGTAAATTTTCCTCCTCATTGGCCAGGCTCGGTTCTACGAGAATGCAAAAACCATGCATTACACGATCAGTTTAATATTTTGCACCCTCAGTTGAAATTTGAATAATAAATGCCAAGCGCAGAGTTGCATGGACTGTGTGGGCGTCTCCACGCGCACCTGCTATTGGGGTTCATGTATGTGCAGCAGCGCAACATGCAAAAGCGAGTGTGGTGATTATTAAATACTCTCTCAGCCAGTCACATCACTAGCCTCATAGCTCTGAAACAGCTGAGCCAATCACAGTTAAACGTGATAACCACAGTTCAACAAACGGACAGCTTTTCTTCAGGAAATGTCTGGATGGTTCAGAGCGTCACAACATGAACACACATCACAAATCTGCAGCCAAAAACAGATGGAGTGGTTTTTTTCGTCAATAAGTTACTATAACGATAGAAATACAAAAATAAAGAAATTGATTTGATGAAGCCGTTTAAATGATTATATTGGACCAATGCTATTTCAGCAATAACTGTAATGCATCTCAGCTCATACACAGTCACATAGTTTAGTAATTAATGTTACACAACAGCATTTGCACTGCAGTGTGTTGCAAGGATAAAACATGAGACGTTACTTCTGCTAGAAAGATAGTTGGAAAAGAGGTTTATGAGCTGCTAACCCAACATCTCCTTCATAAAAAGCAGAATATTGACATATAACAAACAAGCCTGATGTGTGTAGAGGTGTGTGTGGTTATACTGTAGCAGCCTGGTGTCATCAGATGGTAAACACAGTTTAGCACAATGGCCGTGCATAACAACACTGCGCTCTGACACAGCACTTCCCAGATGCTGCAAAGATTTAATGAACTGAAGGAGAAGCTTTTCATACAGTATAAAGCAGCTGTGGACAATAGATACTGTAAAAATCACCCACAGTCCTTTATAGATCAAATGCAGACTGATTTACTGACTTTTCTGCTTTAACCAAAATAAATGTGATTTTCTGTGCTGATTTTGGTTGGAGAGTGTTTAGTTGAAATAAATTATTTATATTTTAAGCATTAATCTGTTATTGCAGCATGTCTGCAGCAAGTATTTAGTTTGAAACACAGGCGCCTGACACTGTATCAGTAGCCTATGTGACACTCACTAAAACAAAGGGATTTTATGAGGATGATGTATGACTGCAGCCTTCTACTATAGTCATACATCATTGTTCTGTTTTAGCAACAGCTTAAATTTTTTAACATTGAGTGCAAAATTAAGTTATATGTCAAAACCTATTTGGCAAACAGTGTGGCTAATCAACATTGTCAGGAAATGACTCAGAAAAATATGAAATATCTGAAAAATGCCAAAAAAACACTAGAGAGGGGCTTTAATCACTGACCCAGAAATCCGCGTTTTACCAAGTGGGGACATGGCTTTTGTACCCAATTGCACAAGCCGTCCCCAGTCATCTAGTCTGAAAGTGAATTAAGTTGCACAAACACACATGCATACACACACACACACACACATACTACATATACACTGCATTACATCCACCACATCATAACACAACAGTAAGCCTAACAATGTACAGTGGATAATCATGGAATAATGCTGCACTTAAAAAGATTAATTTTTTACAACCTCAAGCTTTATTTTGATAGTTTTGGCCACATTTGTCTTGATCATGATCACATTTTACTCACCAATTTTATTGCAGATATTTGCAGAAGCAGCAGTTTTGCTGAGGGTGACACAATGGATTCTGTTCCAGTGATTGTTGCTGTGTTCCCAGATCATAATAAGATCAAGAATAGTTTTGTGATTAAAAATTCAAGTTTTAAACAAAGTTTTCTTTTACGTACTTTTGCATATGATTCTACAACATTGCCAGATTGGGGTAGCCCAGGGGTTTTCAAAGTCTGAAACTGTGGGCTCAGACAAAATTTAGACAACTGCAGTTAGCCAATTTCTTGTTTGAAGGGGCTGAATATTTTGTTTCCCCCCCCCCCTAAACAATCAGTAGAGAGTGTCACTTTCAGTGTCACTTTCAGTTGACATGGAATCTGTGATAGCGGTTGCCATTGGCTGTTTTAACGTTTTTCATGACAATCAAAGTCATCTTAGACTTGTTATTTCTGTTAATTGACTTACAACAAGCAGTACAGTAGTGTCAATCTTATCCACGCTTGTTGCCATTTTTCTGGGCTGTCACTATCACTATTTTTAATGGCTGTAGCTACATAGTCACATGGATGTACGTAGCTTCATAGCTACATAGCTAGCAAGCTATGCAGGAAGTTGACAAGTCTCAATTCTGGCTACAAAGATATAATTGGTTGAGCCTACAGTAAGCATAACACTAGACCTATTTGAACTGCTGAATGAATTGCAGATCAGGCTAAGGTTGGGTAAGGTTGTTATTGTCATTGTTCACTCTTGGATCTCTAGAAAAAAAGAAGTACAATCCTGAGCTGTTTATCGTCTTGGAGAAATTAAGCTTGGTAAAAACTGCAGTCCAGTCTCCCGAAGCGATTTAATTCTGATTATAGAGCTGATTATTTCAAATGCCAACGCGGGAAGGCCAGATGTCAAATGCCAGAACAGGAAGTAGTGTCCCCTTCATGTATTGTAGTGAACCATAAGGGTGTGGAGGTTGAGGAGATGTATGAGTGAATAGCACGTCTGAATTTCATGCAGGAGACTTGAGTTAATGTGCTGTCTCAGATTTAATGTTAATGTTGGCTTTTTTTCCAACTATAAACATTAACCATAGCCTAACCATGAAGTTACCAAGTGTGCACTCTTTTGTGTCCCTCATCTTGCTCTCCCAATCCAAGTGGGAGAGCAAGTTCAATCGCCTTTCACAGGTTTCTCTTGGCTCTTGACTCAATGGCCTCACAAAGGCAGCCTGTCTTAGCCACCCTCACATCATCTTGTGTTTTAAACTGTAGAATGTGAAAGTCTTGTAGTGAAAGATTGTGGTCATTTAATTTTTTAAAATTATTATTTGAGATGAACATATTGTGATACCTGCTGAAGGCTGCATGTAGCTCACGCAGCACAGCAAATGGTCACATTTGAGAAGCTGGAAGCAGTGAGTTTTTGAATGTAATCAGGTCATTTAGCAGAATATTAATGTTCTGTCTGTTGAGACATGACGACCACTAACCAACAAAGACTAGAAAACTCTGCAAAAAGACTGACTTCCACCAAAGCACAGAGCTTTCTTGACAAAAAGCACATCGTCAAGGTTTACTGGGGACTATGAATACAACTGTCAACAGTCAACCCCAAAAATCCCACAGGAACTCTGATTTACTCACATCCGTCAGTAAACAATTTTCATTGCTCATTTCTGCTGCAATGTGTAGAAAAGTCACTGAGGGAAAAAAACACAATAGATGCTGAAATGTTGGAGGGAGAGATGTGACCACACAGACTGCAAACTCCTGAGAAAGCTGAGCTGTGGCTCTGCACTCAAACGTCTATGTCAACAGGGACTATTTCTTCTATAGAAAGTACTTCCAATGAATGTGGTTGACAGCGAGGTGCTTGGATTATCCTGAGTAACTGAGAGATCTGGAAAGACACACTGTTGAGTTTTTCAAATGTCATTTCTAAAATATACTGTATTTCCTCTAATAGTGGCCAGTAGTCAATTAAAAGCTGGGTCTCCGATAATGGCCGGGGGCGTGGTCAACATGAACAAATAAAGGCCAGCCCCAAATACAGGCCGAGAAAAAAAACAAAGGAAAAAACAATGGTGGATACTGTTAAACTCCTGGTGTCTGATGGGAGTAAAGACAACCTCATCCTCTGCTTCAGGCAGGGACAGCCCTGCACTGCTGGATGGGAGGCTCTTACCCAGCTCTGAAAGCAGGGCCAGGAGAACAGGTGCCAAGTAGCCCAGGATGAGGAAGATGAAGAGAGGCTATTTAACAATGAGGAGGAGGATAGTGACCACCTGTAATTGCACTGTTTCATTTATCAAGGTAAGCTGCAATGATGTTAATATCTAGGCAATATCCTATTTTTTGACTTTGGATTTTGCTTGCAGCTGAATCTGATCGTTATGAATCGTTTGATCGTTTGTGTTGTAAACTGGCTATTAATGTTTATATCCAGAGCACCTCAGATTTGTTTTGTTTTTATGTGACACTGGGCGTATCCTGGACGTGACTGGTCGTACTTCACACAAGTTAAATTGAAATGTTTGTGTTATGTTTCACAAAAAAAGTCAGGAAATTAAGGGATTATCTCTTTGGGCTTTTGAATTTTATGAACACCATAATGCAATAACAAAAATTTAACATTAAACTCCAGAAGAGCCACACTATTAAATTATTTTATCCCTGTTCAAGTTTGGAAGTTAGCGCGCTTGGCCGGCAGAAGTCTCTGAAGCATGCCGTTGTGGATTACTGTAATTATCAGTATGCAGTAACAAAAAAACAGCTGCCTAATGAACCCCAACAGAAGCAGATCAGCTAAACTCTTGACCATACTGTTTCCTCCAAGGAACAGTTGAGTGCTGTAGCTGACAGGCTTTTAGATGGCAAAGTGTGAAATTGAAAATACAAACACAATATGACATCAGGTATAAGGTCATTTACAGGTAAGCAGGTAAGTAACAAGTAAAAATGTAAGTTGGTAAGTAAAATGTATTCTTCCATTTCAGATACCAGGGTAATATACAGGTAAAACTTCACTGGTTAACCACGGTAAGTATTATAATCTATCATCTAGTATGAAGTGTATATATATATCATCGACCTATCATCAAGTAATCATCAAGTAAGAAGAAATAAGTATGAAAGGTAAGTATTAGCTGTAATTAGCTGCTATACATTCAATAGACAAACACAAAAGGATGGCAGTGGATTGTTTAGGCTTCATGAATTTGATGCGATCTTGATCTTGATCTGAAAAACAACAGAAAACATCACTTCCTGTCTTAACTTCTTTGGATCTGACAGGAAGTACAAAATCTATAGTCTACACACTCAAATGTACCACTAGAAGGAGTATAATTTTCCCTTATTATTATTTGGATGAACCAACCCTTTAAAGGGCAGGTCCATTATTTTCATCAGCGCTCTACCCCACGTCACTGCTTTTTGCTAATGGCTGAGTGGACGTTTCCGTTTGAACAACCCAGAAAAAAATGTAGATGGAGTTGTCCTTTAGCTTCAGTTGTGTCCTATTTTGCCCCACAGTGAATATCAGATGTTACAAAATCACTACTGCACAAGGCCAGGACTCTGGCAATGACAGCCCTAATGGCTTGGCTTTGAACACTCTCAGCCACAGTCACAATATCCTGATTACTTTTACAGTTCACAATTTAAAAATATATCACAAGGCAGAAACATTATAACCTCCAAAACACCAAAAACTTTGTATCAGCATAAATATCAGATTATGATGCCAAGGGAGGGAACCACCAGAGAAAATGAATTATGAAACTATCCTACTAACAACTGCTCGCATTTAATTATTAATACTTACTGTTAATTAGTATTTGACATTAACTCCTAGTGTCCAGTATTTTTACATAAGCAGAGTCACATGGAAGCATACAGAAAGATCTATGAAGTTCATTAATGAGATGTTTCCCAGTAGCAGTACACTGCTGCACAGTGACCTGCTTTTATTTTGAAATATTAATAAATTCATTTTCACACAGGCAGATTTCATGCCCTACTTCTCTTCCTTCCTTCTCTTTTGTGTGTGGTTTTTGTCTGTGTGTGTGTGTGTGTGTGTGTGTGTGTGTGTGTGTGTGTGTGTGTGTGTGTGTGTATGTGTGCTCTCAGTGCATGAATGTGCACATTAGCATGCACACACACACAAAATGAAATTCGTTTAGGGCTTCCAGATTTGTTTTGTTTGAGTGTACGCTGTTGAGTGTTTGAATATGTACACGTGTGCCCATTCAAATCTATGCACATAAATATGGATGGATGTTTCTGTTTGTGTGTGTGCGTGTGTGTGTGTGCGTGCGTGTGTGTGAAAGTATGTTTGTCTCCCATATTGGAAAACAAAGCAGTGTCTATACATTTACATTCATGAGGAAAATCTTCTTGATGCTCCATCAGACATGTGGCAACCATTGTAAACATGTCCCAGATTTCTACGAGTGTGTATATGTGGCAGTGTCTGGTTTCCATTTGGGGCTCTGTTTTGACCAAACCAACCATGAACGGGTGTGGATGGCGTGGAACTTTCAGAGCAGCAGGGGTGAAAGGACCTTTGCAGCCCCATGAAAAAAAAACCCACTGCCAACAGGAGGTCACAGACTGGATGAATGAACGTGCATTATCATTATATGCTTCACTATCTCAGTTTAGGTACTCAGATATTCAGACTGAATGGCCATTTGGTCACTGCTCCATTATCCAGTGAGGCATTGTGTTTGTTTAACAATCTGGTGACACTAATGCTGTGTTACCCAGTGTACAGCATAAGTTAAGCAATTTTACAGAAAATTGCAGTCAACACTGCAGATATATGATGCTTATGCAAAACCTTATGAAAAAGTTTTTATTATGAATAGGTTTTGAAGTGGCAAAGATGATAATTAAATAGGTGATAACACATGACAACATTCTCCTGAGGGAGGAAAATAGTGGATGAGGCAATCAAAAATTTTCACGATGCAACATCTCAAGAGTCAAATGTTTCCAGGATGCCTCACCATCACTATCATTACATGCCAAAGATAAATCAAATTCTTATTTACAAGACACTTGTGAAATCAGGTTATTCCAGAAAGGTAAACACACTGCTGATAAACATTTTTCAGAAAGAGAGTTTGGAGAGTAAGACCAAGTTATGTTTGAGTGAAGGAGCTAAGGCCAGCCAAATGAAACACTGAAGTTGCAATTTGAGCTTTCATTCTTCACACTGAGGTATTGTGTAGCGTAATCTATCCCCTCTCTAATTTAAGACCTGAGGACAGGAAAGGTAGAACAAAGAAGTAAACCTCAGGTATCAGTCACAATTTAGTCACACAAAAGACAGAGTTTATCACATCTTACAACAGAAAGTTGACCCTCACACAACTAGGCCAAGTGATGTCATTTTTCATGACTTGAAAAAGTACAGCATCTTGGAAAACTCCATTCCTCCAGCACATAGGAGGAATGGAGTTTTCCATTCCTTACCAAAATGCATTCCAAAATACATTCTGTATGCTCCTGTGAAATTCTTGTTTCCTATTGGATTCACTCCACTCTGCTCCATTCATAACACCTTATACAGTGCAGCTTGAATATTTCTTCTTTATCTGGATTTTCTTCTTTCTTTCTTCTCTTTTCTCTTTGCATGTCTTTAAACTCTTATTCCCCCTCGCTCCACCTTCTCCTGCCTGGCAAAACCACTGTTTGGTTTTATGACAGTAAAATATTGACCCAAGAAAAAGGGGGCCAGCTGTACGACAGCACACTTTTCCCAAGAGGCCAGCTGGAAAGAACTAGAACGGAGAACAATAGCATCAGCACAATGTGCCGGTCTGTTTGTAAGTATAGCTGCCAGGCTTCTCGCACAGTGTAATGTAGGATCACACACGATTACAGCTGTCCTGACTGTGAACTTTCTATTATCACATCATCATGGAAGACACGCTTTGTCTTACACCTTCAATGTTCTGATGGAAGGTGATCTCGAGACACAAAGAGCTTTCAAATGTCGTAACACTCCCTCTGCTGGCCATATCAATGGTACTCAGCAGCTGGTAACAATGGTTTAATTAATGTCCACAGTAATACTGAGAAATATAAAGTGTCATCTTTTATTTGTATTGTTTGCATTTTAATCAAAATGGATAAAAATCTACAAAATGAATATCTAAGAAAACTAAACTAAAAATCTAAAGTCTTGCAGTGAGGTGGATGGGAGCTCTTTGAAAACAGCCTCTGATGCTACTATTTTTTCCTCCATTTGTATCAGAACATTCTCCAACCTGGGAATTTCCTGTGTGTGTCCCTGCCTTTCCATCTCTCTTGCTCACCTCAACACTATCCCCAATTGACCACTGACAGTGGCCAATAAACCAGCCCCAACTTCTAGCCTATGATATTATTTTGGACTGAATCATTATTTACATGTAACTATTTACATCTTCCATTATTTGACACTCAGTTTTAGGATCCTTTCAGACAGCAAGCTGTTGTCATTATGGCCGTCACCTCCGATCCTTCCAGCCTGTAGGCTACACCACAGGCTGTTGCTATCCACACCTAGTACAGTCTCAACACACTGCTAAATAGAGCAGGTTGTGACTTAAAATAGAGAAAATGGGGAGCAATGCATAGTATGTTTTGCTAACTAGTATCAAAAATGTTGTTTATTGTCTCAAAAAGGATAATCAGACTTTAAATACCAATTCTCTTCATTAATGTCTGTTCTCTGCTGGTGAGGAGGTAGCCTACATATATCATTCAGTAAACTCAGAGACCAGTAAAATCAGCTCCTGTATCATTTCTCAAATGCATTTCCCTCGCTGTAGTTTCTGTGTGATTGGCATGGTCACACAGTGAGTCACGGTGGCAAGTTGAAAAAGTTGAACCATCGTGACAGAAGCGGCAAAGAGTTATGTGTGTCCATGAGAGCGAAAGCTGCCCCCCACCTCTCCTTGCCGTTGCTGCCGACCTCAGCGGCATGGCTGCCATCATGTTTACACTGAAAACAATGGAGGCGGCACCTTTAGTGCCTTGCTTAGCTATTTTCATTTAACTTTTTCTGGAACTAAATTATTTTAGTCCCTCATTCTGACATCAGGGCTACAGACAAGAATGTCAACAGATGTCAGAGTTCATCCATGCATACAAACACATTCACACAGACACATCTCTCAAACTGGAGAAGATCCCCAGACGGTTCATTCACTTTTCTTGAATAATGTTCACCTCATATCTTTCTATCTCCCTTACATCAGAAGTACAAAGTCAGAACATACAAGAGCCAACCTTGGCTGACAGCATATCTCTGCAGCCTGACATGCCATCACATTAATAAAAACACTACACCTCCCATGAGATCTCATTAAGACCCTCGCTGTCGTGCTGATGGGACAGAATGGGGCTCTCGCTTTGTACACTGGATTACGCCACCACCTCAGGCAGGCTGAGAAAGAACTGTCCCAAGAATAAAGGCCCATTGTCCGATTCCTGCTTTGCTCCCACTCACTGTGTCAGTGTTCATCCTTCAAACGCCGACCCTGTCACAACAATCCTCATGCCAAATATTCCTGGTCCACTGGGCCTGGGAATTTGGCAGCCAGATAACACACTCAAAAATAGAGGAACAGTTTTATAGTAAACTTCATTTTTCACAGATCAGAACAGGCACATAATGGGCCTTCATGAGAGCAGATGTGAACCATTTGATCCACTAATAAAGACGTTTCAAAAGTGTACCAATTCAGTCTGATACAGTAGTGTTCAGTTGGATAACTGTTAAAGAGGACTATTTAGCACTGAATCGCATTTTGGTAATGTGATGCATTGTTGGCATTTATCTCCTAAAGAATCTGCCATGAATGTTTTGTACAAATCACATTTCTCTTGTGTGTTACATTAGCCAAACCAATTTTAAAATGTAAACTATAAATAGAATTTTCATTGCATCTGCAGTAACCAAAATAGCACACTATGTGGGGTGCTGTCAGATTAGGCACATGTCGAAAGCCACAGAGGTCAGAGTTTATTTCTGGTCAGCAGTGCTCCACCAAACACAATTATTAGTGTTTGTTGATGGGAAGCCAGTGAGGGATCACATTCTTGTCACTGCACAAGTGACTCCTGTTGGTTGTGAGGCACTTGTGCAGAAAGAAGGTGCGGAAGATACTTTGACACTTTGAGCATTCAAACTCCTGTGATTTTCACCTCCCAATGTGCTGTGTGTTTTGTTCAAAGGTACATTTTGGCTGTAGAAAACTGTACTTTTGATTCTACAAATGCTAGAAGTACGAAAAATTGAGTTGCAAATTAGTTACCAAGAGGCCTACTTGAAAGAATGACAATGAAGAACAATAGCATCAGCACCATGTGAAGGTCATCTATCCTGAGTGTGAACTCTCTTTATCACCACATTATCATGGAAGACACACCTTGATGGAAGATGGGTCTAGAGGGCTTTCAGATAACACAGCCTCTGGTTGTCATAATAATAGTACACAGCCCTTGGCAACAATAGCTGAGAAATAGCTAAATCTTTTCTAACCTGTTTGATTGTCATTTGTCAGTCTTTCAAACATGACCAAAGTACTCAACAGAATGACTATGAATGAGAATAAGCAAACAGTGCTGCCAACTATTTTCAGTGGAAAGTAGCTAAAGCCTGCTCGAAAAGTTGCTAGATGACGTCACGTCATCAGTGACGTCATGACGTAACCACATATATTAAAGATTTTAAAAAATGAAAGTAAAGAAAATGAAGCCAAACTGGAAAAAATACACTGAAATAAGCTGTGTGTACCTATAATTCATATAGGTACACACAGCTCTGCACTCATAACAGCTCATTCACGTCTCTGTCTGGCTGTTGCTTGGTCAACTGAAGATGCTGCTGCTCTGTCCCATCCACTGAACAGTCAGTCCACAGAGCCACAACCACAATAGCACTCATCCACTGAGAAATAGTGGTGAGTCCTTTACAACGAGGAGGTAGTGTTTGCCCAAAAAGTTGCTTGATTTGTCGCTAGGCAATTCTTTGGAAAATAGTTGCTAACGGGGTCTTAAAAGTAACCAAATCTAGTGAGAAAGTTGCTGAGTTAGCAACACTGTGAGCAAATGTTATGTGGCCTGATGATCAGACTGAATTGCCATTTTGCTTCACTTCATTATTCAGTCAGACATCATTTTCACGTTGGCCAGTTTATGTTTGAGAGGGATTGTTATTTTGCCCTATCCTGTCAGTAGTAAGTGTCAGCTGACAGGAAAGCTGTCACAGCTGTTGGTGCAGTATGAGCAGTTGAAAAAAATTCCACCATATTTCAACCTGTTATATGCAGCTAGCCATAATGGCCATTCCAGACATAGTATAGTTTGCCCCAAAAAACATTGCTTTAGGTGAGTCCTTGTTTCCCCCAAATCTCTATAGCGGAGGCGGTGCAAAGTTAGCATGCTTCATAGAGTTACATTGGCCATATTTATGGGAAATTAGCCCGGTTGAAATATGCCGGAACATTTTTCGGATAGATTGAAGAAATTTGCAGATTCAAGAGTTGTTATTTCTGCAAGTCATTTTACAACATTCTGCTGCATCAATTTTCTTCTGTGGCCATTTTTCAAGCTGTGGCACAGGACAATTCATCTATTCTTAAGCCTACCTTCAAAACTCTGCTTGGCTTGGTTGTTTTTCCAACCTGGAAAAAAGCCTTCAACGAGCAAAACACCAGATTATTTGAATGACTGCAGTGTGAGTTTTGCTGTAATTTATGGGCCTGAAACCAGGCTACACAGCACAGAAACATATAAAAGTGAAAATCAGTGATCTGAGAGGTCTGCTTACTTTCCAAGACAGTGGATCATAATTCTGGGGTCAGGGCGATCGAGGACACCACTAACATCTAAAAGATACAAATAAAAATCTTTGCTTTAGATAAAAGCATCTGCCAAATGATAAAAATATAAAAGTAAAATGTACTTACATCATTGATTAACAGGGTGCCATATGGTGCCCTTTTAGGGGTACAGTCCCAGTAACAAGCTTTCATACTCTGATAGACTTTTTTCATGGTATATGAAACTCTCTGCTACTGTCCGACTGGGCTGTCTGGGTTTCCAGCACCGACGAGCAACACATTAAGTGGGTTAGGGGAAAAATAGGGCACTCTGGGATATAAAACAAGGTTCTGGTTCCGTGTCAGTGAGCACTGTGGGGAGATCAGAAATCAAAAGACATGTAAGAATCACTTGAAACACTCAATAAAGAACAGTAGAAGGTCCCAGTATGCCACTTTCTCTGCTTAATAAGTAGCTTGTCCTGAAGAGAGAAGCGATTGTTCCAAAAGCAGTAGGTGACTTTTTTTCCATTTGTCTCTATTTCCATGTAGGCACACTGAATATGATAGCCAGTGTGCCTTTACAGTGTCAGAACGCACTGCAGTGAAATTGTATAGCTCGGTCAACAGCAAGTAAACGTACCATGATATCCTGGAGCACAGACACAAGCAGTAATCAGATCCCAGTGCTTCCAGCACCGCTGACGCTTTCAATGCCTCATCTCTGGTCAGACTGTATAAAGGTCACTGCTCTTGGAGCTATACTATGCAGACTTCATTATGCAAATAAGCCATTTGTTTGTCCTAATTATGATCATGATTTATGATATATGTGTCCTCCACATTAATCATTATTATTATTACCATTATTACAGTGAAAACCGCTTATAGTGATCACGGTTACAGTGATCAACTGCTTATATAGATCAAAAAGCTCGGGACAATCATTCCAATACAAATGATGTTTAAATATATAAATAATTTGCTTATAGTAATCAAGTAGTCCACTTACAGTGTTCATTTTGGGTCTTTTCATACATGAAAACATATGGAAAAAAACATTTTAAACCACTGTAATTCTATTTTCTTTTCACCTTGCTCCCATGATACACGTATATGTACTTAGCAGCTGCAGCATCATTATCAGGCATTGCAGCGCACCTCTGCTGGTTTGTGTGGAGGTGCAGGGTGGGGGTGTTTATTTGTAACCGCCCTGAAACAATCAGAAAATAACATTTTATTCCTCGCATTCACCGGCTTTCCCACTACCACTGCTCACTCTCCTCATCCACTCTCTAGCTTGCTCGACCACTGCTTCTCTCTCTCTCTCTCTCTCTCTCTCATCTTTTTTAAAACGAGTTAGGAAGCCGTCAGCGAAGCCTAACTTTACTTTTAACGTTATCAAACGAAGACAAATGTCCTCCCCTCTTCCTAGTAATGTTTTTGTCCTCCCTCATGACAGGGTTGGACAGCGTTACAGGTTGCGTTTCTCCAAAAGTTGATTCTGGTTCAACTTTTTATAGCACTTATGCACAACGCATAACCCCTTTGCTGCCAGCTAGTGACCTGAGGCTGGTGACGCGTAAACATTGAAATCATGACGGGAAAAAGGAAAAAGTAATTTTCTCTCAATGAAAAACATAGTCTCCTTGAAGCTTATGACAAACTGCCAAAAACGAGCCTACGAGATGCAGCAGCGAAACAACAAGCATTTGAAACAGCTGTTCTGTATTTTGAAACAGTCAATAAAATTCAGTAAATAGCGAAGTTGCGTGTTTCATTACTTTATATTCATGTAATAAATATACAAATGTCAATTAGATGGTAATCCGCATTAGAAATTATGAGAAAGAAAAAAATCAGTTATGATAATCATCCGCTTATAATGATCAATTTGAGCCAGATGGAAGTGATCACTTTAAGTGGTTTCCACTGTATTATTATTATTATTATTATTATTATTGTTATTATTATTATTATTATGATCATTATTATTATAGTAGCAGTTGTCGTAGTAGTAGTAGTAGTAGTTCTAACATTTTTTTAATGCTGTACCCCACTAATCCTTAAATTGATCTGCGGTGCTTTGGCAGATTTGTTAACAATTTGTGCTGTAACCCACACCACCAGTTATGTAAGGAAAAGGGGGGGGGATAATTTCCTGCCTTGGTGTGTGTGTTTGTGTGTGTGCGTGTGTGTACAGGCCCGTAACTTGGCTCTGAGCTCTGTGTGCTTAAAACAAACCTGGTTCTAGGAATAACCCTGAGGGACTAAGGAGAGCTACAAGGGAAAAATTTACACATGCACATACACTCAGCCTTTACTCAAAGTACACAGTGCCTCTTTCAAAGAGAAACGCCAACACCGATTGAAGTCCAACAGCCTCCTGTGTGGAAAACTTATTTCACAAGGATCCATAACATTCAAAGCTAAATTTAAAAAATCTAAGTATCTATTAATCTATTACAAGTAGTATAAAGTCTATACTTTGCCAAGGCACGATTATTTTGACCATTTAAATCAGCAGAAAAATGTTAAGAATTTTTTTAACTGCCATTCATAATATAGACAGTATATGGCTCAAACATGTAACAGGTCATGGGGGAAAGGAAAGAAAATGTAAGGAAAAAAGGAAAGCAATTAAAGCGATAAAAATGAAAATATTCTGATAAATAATTGAAAATAACACTCAAAGATGTCATATTTGTACATGGCTATGACAGTGAGATAGACAGTGTTAATGATTTTGATTTAGTTTGTCTTAAAGAAAGTAGCAGAAAATGTATATTAGTTTTAGTCACCTTTTAGTCATTTGATTATTGTTTTAGTCAACAGTAGAAGTGAACTCTCCTAATTTTTGTTGGAAACTTTTATCTCTTCTCTCAACTATTCAGCTGTCTCCATTTTTGTTGTGTGTTGTTACCATGGTTACAGGTGTTGTACTGTTCTTCTTCTCTTGCAAGGTTAGCGGAAAAGTCGCTGCTTTTGCCTGTCAATACCAGACTGTAATAGTTCACACACACACACACACACACACACACACACACACACACACAGTGCCCTTGTCCTTCTCTGCAGAAATAGACTGACTCTCCTCAATAAATACAGTTATTGTCACTGTGCAGGAGAAGCTGGATTCACTCATTTTTTCACTAAAACACTGTTCACTCTCTGGGTTTAGCTTGAGATGATGAGAAGTTAAAACATCAGTTGATGCTGTAATATTACATAGCGTAATATATGACATAAAACATTATGTTGACAACCTACATTAATCACACACTTACAAACACGAAAGATAGCCAACTGAAAATAACATTAACATGACATTGACAGCCCTTGATAAAGTTACGTTAACGTTAGCTTAGGTTTTTACAAATGTTGATGTGCCAGCCTGCCTGTTTTCCCAGCTGTTGTTGCATATTGTACCACTTGTGTTGCTGTTTCTTGTCTTATTTTCTCTGACATTGTAGATGAATTAAGTCCACAAATCTGTTACTTTTATCATTCCAAGAACTGGTAACGTTAGCTAACATTACTCACTGATTCAAACCTGCATTAACTCATTTTTTCTTCACTTGAGAGCAGCAGAAAGCTGTAACACAAAATTGACCTATTATCACCTTACTTAATTGATATGGCGGACTTGATAGCAAACAATTGCTTATTTACACCTTTATGACTAATGTGCAACACTAATTTTCTAAAGATGCGAAAGCAAAGCCCTAACTGCTGCTCTATTTTAAAGAAGGTATGTAATGTTCTATGAGGTGTGGGTTATGTGTCATGTGTTTTTATTATGTGTCTTGACCATTATGCCATATTTTTTTGTTGTTCTGTCATGAGCACACAGAGGCAAATTCCTAACAATTAAGGCTTAAGCAATTACCTAAGCAATAAAGTATTGAGTCTTGAATTAGCAGTAACAGCGCTTCAGTTGGGCCTAATGAACTGCGCTTAATTAACAAACATGTTCTGTGCTTTAAAATATGTGTCCTGTGTTTGGACATAAAGCAGACGGCCTTCTGCCTCGCTGCTGTCAATGGTTAGTTCATGGCCTGTTAACGCATGACAGCTTCTAAAGCTAGTAATGGAAAAGAGTATTTATCACCACCACTGAAATAAGAGCCTGTTGATGCAGTGTTATGTAATGTGTTTACTACACTCTCTCAGGGGGGACTGAAATATTCATATTGTATATGCATGCTTTCTTATATCTGCAACATCAACATGTGTACTAGACGGTATCCCTAGATAGAGCAGCTGCTCTCATGGATGACAGATACTGTACATACTTTGGCTGGCATAGAGTTTCACAGTGTGAACCACGGTCCTGTAAAGCTCTAGTGTCATTTGTTGAAGGATAGAAAATGTGTTACATCCCCCACTTGAACATGACGGAGGTGTTGTGTGCATTGCAGTGATGATGCAAAACAAATTCAATTTCATGCCCTGTAATTTTAGCAAAGCATGACAGGCTTCTCTTAGATTTTTGCTCCATGTATTTTCTCTGGTGTTAAACTGGTGGAGAACACAGGAAATACTAGCTGAATACAAGCTCTAGGCCAGACTGCAGGTTGTTTTTTATAGTTGTCCTTCCAAGCATGAGGAACTGCTGCTATCAGATGTCAACATATAAACCATTGTCTTTTGGGGCTGATTCCCGTATTTGGTTTGGATTAGATTCTCACTCTGAATACACCATAAACTTGTCCTGAAGTTAAAAATGATGTCTGGTTTAAATGATAGTGTTTGCATCTTGCCAAACAAATCAAACTAAAGGAGGAAACAATCCAGAGTCTGGGAAAGCTGCTCTAAACTTGCTGGGTGTGAACACACCCTTACTGCAGCAATATCCAACATATTTTCATTCTCAGATTATCAAAACATCCACGTGAAGCTACAGCCCATGAAACGCCCAAATGATTATGATGTCCAGCATGAGCCTGACAACTGCTTATACTGTGAGGAGATCAAAGTGTGCATTGCAAGTACAGCCTTTTATCCAATGAGACATTCCTCATGTATGTCTCTGTCTCACCATTTTAACTTTGAAATACATACTGAACTAAAGACACACTAATTTCCGGACTGTTATTTCATACATTCAGAGTGACATGGAATAGGGCCAGGGTTTAGTTACGAGATGGATTTTAATCAAATCCTATAGATTTGATTGGATCACTCAAAATTGGACATGGCTTAGTCAATACAGCGAAATATGGAGCTGTTGAGGACTGTTGGCTTCCATCAACACCTCCATCACCCATGTTGTTAGACCAGAAGAAGAAGGAAAAAATCTAAATGAATAAATTAGACTTCAACCACATTGTGCGGACACGTAAAAAAAAAGTTTTTTCAGTTGAAATACAAACAAACACCTTCTACAAAGATATTGCTCTGCTGACTATCCAGCTAATGGTCAAGGTTTAAAGGAGACTCTTGACAGACCAATACGACCTGTAAGGCAATGGTCACATGACTGACGGAGCTAACTAAACTTGCACTACAGCTAGCAAGTTTATCTGCTAGCATGTTTAGTGGTTATTGGCTGTGTGAGCTATTATAAACGTGAAGTTTTATGAGTTTTTATTTGGTATAATGCATTGTACGTATGTTTTAATGTTTTCCTTATGTGTACAGAACCTTGACTTACAACTACTGTATGAAAAGTGCTATACAAATAAATAAACCTAAACTTACATAAAACAAACATCTTAAAAAGGCTGTAATGTCCATGTCTGATGGTAACCAGGCGACATACAAATTAAAAGCCCTCTAGCATTTCATACACAGTAAAGACATTTACTAGGTTTTGACTTTGTCTTGTTTTCTTTGCTGTGGAAAGTACAAGTAAGCTAGCAAAGCTGTCAAAGTATTCTACTGACACCCTTTGGCTGTGTTCATCAGTCACATGACTCTTGCCTTGCAGGTCATAGTGGTCTGACAGTCTCCCTGTGGTTTTCTATGATGGGTGGGTAGTAAGTCACCCCAAATCACATTTGATTAAATACATTTATGTATCTGCCCCTGTGTTCAAGATTAATCATCAAACATATGAAAACACAGGGAGAGAAAAGAGATATTTTGGAGGGATTTTGATATAAAATACTCACTAATATTTTTTTTTAACACATTGCAGGTAACAGGAGATAAATGAAATATTAACACAAACATAGGATTAGAACTTTCATTTACTATGTCTTCAAAATTCTTAAAGAAAAATGGTGGTTTATTACAATTTCGTTGTAACAAAACAGCTTATTACAACTTTATCACAACAGCTATCAAAGGACCTCAGCTGGCAAGACAGAAGCGACCCATAAATTGGATTAGATCATCAAACTTCTAGAGTTGTATGTTAACACCACCTATTTCATGGACAAAACACATTTTTACAAAGAGTTCATGTGTGAACAGGAAGAGAATGGTAAGCTGCTGCTTCTAGACACCTGTGTTCATGCAAAGGTTGATGTAATCATAAAACCCACAGGGTGCAAAAATCCCTCTCACACAGACCACTTGCAACATAAAAGATACCACTTGCAGGTAGCTGTTAGTTGTACCTGACATGCTCAACTCAACTCACTGTTGCTGGTTGTCATAGTAACACAAGGCACTTTCCAGCTCAGGCGTGCAGGAATTCAACAGTCAGACAAAAAGTGAGCGTCAAACAGCGTTGCCAGATAATTATCGTATATGTACGATAATTTTGCCCTCTGTACGATGTACGATCAATAATGCCAAAAGTCCCAAATTGTGACACTTGGTATTAGTATTTGAAATCAGCCTAGCCAATCTCATTTTAATTCATTTACTGACACGATCAGGATATTAAAATATGGATCCTATTTCTGTGTTTACACATCTCTTGTCATGTGACGTCTTTCCAGCCTATGCAAGAGTTTTCATGAGAGATAGAGAAGCTTACTGCTGCATCCATATGAAAAAAACAAAGAAAATGAGTTATTTATTTATTGAACAACTATTCTTTTGTTTTCAATGTTGCAACCTTTTTATTTGAGTGAGTCCTGAAAGGCTACCCTCTTCCATGCATCATATAACTATGTAAGAAATTTTTATGTTTTTTAAACAATGGGCTACATTTGTAGGCGTGTCAAAAAGTCGTTCGTCTCATTAAATATGTGTTTTCTGAAATTACACATTTACACCTATTTGCTCTCTGGGTTATGACTCATATGTGATAATTTTCCTCAAAATATGATATTTTTAAGCCTCTGGTATGATACTTTAATATTTCCCATCTGGCAACGCTGGCGTCAAAGCAGTGATGGAAAAGAAGGAAAGATTTGAGACAAAAAAACAGCTCAAAGAAAAGCTAAAACATCTCAGCTCTCAACACAGAGACGACTGAATCTGAGTTGACTGACAAAACTTCTACTCGGCTTAACGGACTGGTTTTGGCTGCTTGTTGAGGATGGTAGACCTTTGTCACTGTGGTAGACCTTTACACATTCCCAAATTCACATCTGTGTTATGTGGCTTTCTCATCTCTGATAAGCATGAAAACGAGACAAGAGACGTCCTGTCAGTGGAGTCAGACCTGCAGGTTGTTCTCTCTCCACGTCAACAGCAGCTCACATGTCCTATTAAATTGCCTAAAACCTTTTTTGGGGGTTTTGCTTGTTTGTTTTTCCTTGTACATCTTCAATATAAGCTTTTTAAGCATTTTTAAGCTTTTTTTTTTAAGCATTTTACTTTAAGAAAATGAAATAAATACATTTAACATATTAACTTATTTATTAGTATTCACTGTTTATATTTAATATAAACAGTGAATAAATCTGCACAGCACCTGTTGGCTCTTCTCCTGAGTGACTGAGAATGAGTCTATATTATTGAACTTAATATCGATATACTATATATAGCATAATATGATATAGTATAATATGAAATTGTCAAAACCAATAAACTTCTTTGTGTTATATTGGGGGTTGAGTGGCTGAGGGTGCCATGACAAAAAGATTTTCATGATAATAAACTTATAATATAATTTCATTATAATAAAATTTTTGATATAAAACTACTTCTTTAACAAATTTTAGCCTACTGGGAACACTCTAAATGATCTCTGAGGGTCCTTAAAAATAGGAAGTAGTATCTCAGGGCGACATATCTCACACTGTTCTTACCGGCTGGAGCTCTGTATAATATAGTGTTCATGTCTAATTACTCTGTAAGGCTAGGGACTGTTGGTTGTACTGTGTTTGTTAATACTGACCTTGTGGAGAAGGAATCAGAGAGGTTCAGGCTTCCAGCCAGGTGTGAGCAGCAGGGAGGCCAGAGCACTGAGATCACTGAGCATGTGTTTAGGGAGGAGGAGGTGTGATAAAGAAAAATGCAAAGACTGCACTCCTGCATGGAGGTCTGCCTATCAGAGGATGAAGTATTCTGGGAGAACATGCCCGTCACTGATATATTTTATAGTTCTGACATTCAAAAGCTTGCTGTAAAAGTTGAAAACTTTGATTTCTTTCATCAAACATCTGAGCACAGAGCTTTAAAATGGAAATACAATGCTTTGAGCTCAAAATGTGAAAGAAAAGTAATATGTTTCTTTGCCAGGAAGAGATAAATAGGAGGAGACATGACTAGAAACTGGTAGTAGTTTGACATCGAAATAGTTCAGAGGGTGGCTGGACTGACACACACAAGTTCCCGTTAACTCTGGCTAAGTAACTGATCCAGGTTCAACACCAAGCTCATGTTCTCTACACATTTTGATTTATAGTTAAATGTAATCTTGTTTGACCTTGACTAAAAGCCTATCCCTGACCAAAATCACATAGACAGTAAAACTAAAGTTGTGTTGTCAGTATAAATAGGAAAATTTCCAAATTGTAACATGGGGAACAGGTGAAAATAATGATTTCTTGTTCTTGTCATATTGTTGGAGAGTGTAATCCTCTCATAATACTTGCCTGTAGGAAGTCATGTGCGCAGACTACTTTAACCTTTCAAGTTGGCGAAGCTCAGCAGCAAATCAAAATTTGAGATATTAAACATTGACAGGTTGACGAGACGTTGTTCCGAACAACAGCTGCCAATTTTTGAAGGATTACTGATAGACAGGCTGGTATCATCTCTACTGTCGTCATCAGCTGTTTACCTGTGTTTGTTTTGGCCATGGTTATCGATAA
Organism: Thunnus maccoyii; assembly: GCF_910596095.1. Classification (NCBI taxonomy): domain Eukaryota; kingdom Metazoa; phylum Chordata; class Actinopteri; order Scombriformes; family Scombridae; genus Thunnus; species Thunnus maccoyii. The sequence continues at coordinate 3,426,543 of NC_056535.1, read as the reverse complement.
ACAGTGAGACTTGGGGTCCTGAGGGGACCCTCTGGAACACCGTCTGCCTGCACAAATATTGACCAGAGTGCACAGCTGCTATCGTCATCAGCTGCGAGCAGGTCAGCGGCACGAGGTTCGCTGAGGAGAGCCTCGAGTGTGGCATACAGTGTGTTGCAACATGTGTGTGTGTTTACACGCTGATAACCAGTGGAGGAAAGTAACTGTTGCATTTATTATAGGTTATTTCTGCCAGCAAAATTCCTGTTACTGCTCAGATTCTTTGAGAGCTCCCTCAAAGAGCCTCCTCCGCCAAATTTAACTGTGTAACCACTTGCTTTGAATGGTCTATACCGCGATAAAAGTGTCTAACTACACCTGTGAACATTTTCAAGTAATTGTAATTCAGAACAATTACTTGTAATTACATGTTTTTACATTGTGGTATTTCTACTTTTACTCAAGTACATATAAGGGCCTGAATACTTATTCCAACACTGCTGATATGCTCTTTGCACTTAGTGATGAGGGTTTGCAGTCTAAGTTGCATCTGACAGTAAATATCTATAATCTCTGACATGTCTCAGGGCCCAATATCCTGCTCTGGGCCCCCCATTCATTCAGAGTCCCCACCCCCTAGGAGTGCCCCTGTTTGTTAGTGTGCAAGGTATAATGCAGCTGTATATTAATGGGCTACATCTACAATTGTATAAAACAAAGACACGTATGATGAAAACCAATCTAATACATTTCCCCTGACTGTTTTTTCTCTTTAACATGATTGAAGCAAACACACACTGCTTTTATGTCTCTGCATGCGGTGTGAGAGTACAATATGTTGAACCATTGTAAACAGTGGTTCAGCTGACTTCATGGATGTAAGCACTGCAGTGAACAAGAATTAAGACTAGAATAATATTGGGAGAAGTGCTGTATTTCCCTTCTTCTGAGCAGAGCCGCTACTTGATCACACAGAAATCCAGTAAATAAGCTAGGCATGTGTGTCCAAACTGCCACTATTTTTCAATATCATTCATTTTAACAGTTCGTAACAAACGTTTTTGTATTTTAAGGATATCACCATATAAAAGCTGAAACAGCCTTTATATCATCAGGGGGCACTGATCTTTCCAATGACTGCAAGTTTAATGACTTGGAACTGAGCAGTGAAAACAGGCTCAATTAGAGATTTTAAATACAATTCTGATATCTGCTTGATAAATAGCACTCTAATGGTTCTGCTGAAAGTTAATCATTGTTGTTTTAAATACTTTTTAGCATACATTTCTGCTTTCATTGGTTTACAGCTTGAATAAACATAGTGCCAAAACACTGGTTTCTATGTAATCATTTATACTTAAGTGTAATGTCTCTCTGGCTCATATTTGTCATCATGAGGCATTGTTTCATGATCAAACTTTACTTTTTCATCAAACACTGTTTCATTGTGTTATTGCATAACCTTTGGCTGATTAGAATGACTGGAAATGTATCCAAGCAATATTTCAGCCTGTATCCTCCCAAAAGAACATACGTGCAGTATGTTCCTAATGCACATTCCTCATATGGAAATCTTTATCATCATTTTGGCCCTTGATGTATTTTTTAAAAAATGTAATTGAAGACATAAACTGTTGTTCTGTTCACTGAGTTCTTATGTGGACAAGGGGTTCATTTAAAGCAGGAGCTTTCCTATCAGAAACATATGTTGCTGTTTTGCAGCATTAAACCCCTCTTCCAACTCCCCCAAAACAAACATACACACATGCACACACACACACACACACACACATACAGGTTGAATTTTTTTTTACTGGATTTATAGTTTATGTATCATGGAAATTGTCCTGTGAAAGGTTAATGTGTGATTTTATTAGTTTAACGAGACATAAAGGCAGAAATTAAGACTGAAAAGTTTGAATTCTGAGCAGCGCCCCTTATTTTCAACAACTCGTCATATTACGTCACAGAAGGGAGTTGCTTTCCCATCCCAGCTGCAGTACACTGTGTGGTACTAACGAGTCTGAGCAGTCGTCATTTAGTGACTTCGGATTTTTTTTCACTAGTTTTGCATTATATCATTTTTTGTCATCGTGAATAATTGTGTTTGTGCAGGCTGCACAAATTCCAGCCTGGCAGGGCCTGAAGTTCACTCTCCTAGCAGGAAAAGCAGCAGCTAGTTTTCATGCAGGTGAAGGGACAGACTTCACTGCTGAACAGTTTCAATAAAAACTAAACATTAGAGCCTTCATGAATGTAAGATTTATTGCAGGGCTGTTGGATGAGACTGCATTAGCTTTGGCTTGGTGTAACTAATAAACTGGCAACTGAGTGTATTAATATATTCCTTTCTGACAAGGTCCAAAATGTACATTTTAGTGACAGGGTGACAGGGCCTCAACACTCTACACAGCACATGAAAAATTAGGTTTTACAATATATCTACAACTTATGAGCTGCATCATCTGCTTCTTCTACAGGCCTCTCCTGGCAGCGCTGCATCACACCCATAAAGGTAGCTGAGAGGTAACTAGCACCAGTGAAGGTGAGGTATGTTCTGCACTTCACTACACAGGGTTCAGCAAAGGATCATGGGTAGTTCGTCCCATCAAGGAGACGCCATTGTAGTTAGCAGTTTCAGTCAGTCATTTAATATAATTCATCATTTGATCAGTGCATGTATTAAATAATATATTGCTGAAAGTGATCTAAATATTTTTATCTCCCCCAGCATATGCATCAGCCCTGATGGAATCTCTGACGGAGGACTAGTCCAGGTCCTTCTCCAGATCCTGCCAACCTGTAAACCTGCTCAGTCTTCACGGTTTGACACAGACTTCAGTGTGAAACTCAGCACGGATGTCGTGGCTATGCATTTGCAGTTTGACATTGTTACAAGTCAGATGAATTCTACAGTTCATACTCATATTTACCATGAGGTTACATTTTAGTTTCAGACTGACTCAACTATTTTATGTTTATCTATTTATATTTGAAATCCGGTAAAAGATTTATATAAAATTTGGGGAAAAAAATAGATCATGGGCCAATGATTGAGTGATGGGGTAGTTTTGAACATTTTGACTATTTACTCATGGCTATTAAATAAAAAAAAAACCTGTCCCATGATTGTCTATCTGTGTGTGTTTTTTGATGTAGAGTCAGACGCAGATTGAAACATTTTGAAATAACTCATTAAGCATTGTGCAGCTTTGTTGTATCCACTCTGTGCTTTCTAGTTGTTTTAAAGGGTAAATTGGTATTTTTCTTTTGACCACATATGTTTGAGATACATCATTTAAAAACTTACATTCAGTATGTTTGTATGTATGTTTTACCCGATTCTAGTCATAAATAGATATATATAAAATAGTATATTTCATACCAGTGTTTTATAGGTTAGTGGTTACATGCTGCTACTCTATGTGTTAAAACACTTATTGATCAGTTTGATGGTGAGAGTAACTTCTAAGTTAGTGTTTTGATTCTTAGTGGTGGGAATAAACGTTGTTTATATCTGTATTACATAATGTGCTTTAGTTTACTTAATGCAGTTGGAGAATATTAGCACTAATAGTTTTGATTTATATAGGTTTTTATTAGTATTAGCTGCAGGCCAGTAATGCAGCATCTAATTGATAATTATGAAGCTGTTCTTAACTGCATAAAACATTTTAATACATCTAAATACTTTGATAACTTTTGTTAATTGTCACCTAAATGAGGCCACTGAAACCCTTTGTAATGTCCTCTATCGTCCCATTAAAAAGATAAGAAACATCTCTCTCTCTCTCCGTCTCTCTCTCTCTGTGTCTGCTGTGTGGTAGCACTGTAACATAGTGAGTTGTTAAAACAGACACTGTGACATAAAACAGACCAGACAAGCTGATCTTTGCGCCTTAGTTTCTGTTGTGGATAAGTATCTTGCCAGTAGACAATCACTACTAATGCTGGTACTGCCTGATAGGTGATAGCAGACGTTAACATTGTGAAGTGAAACAACACTGGGTTATGTGCTGCTAGCAGCACATCTGCCTGGTTCTCACACCATAACTGAATTTCTGGCCGATGGCCATAATTTCTCTTCAATGTTATTTCTGATCCTTTGGTCACTTAGCAGAATCAAAATTATGTGTTTGTAGTCTGACATATTTATATGAATATACATTTTCAAGCTCAGCAGTGTCAAAATTAGTGCTGAGATCCAGATTTCTTCTTGTAAACTGGACCTAGCTTAACCACTCTCCCTTATGTGATGTCATGTCCAATATCTTTGAGGCGGAAGTGAATACAATCATATAAAATTGACTCTAGATGTCACTGTAGCAGATATATAAACATAGCACAAAAAGTGAGGAAATTTATGTTTGGTAGATTATTTCGTTGTTGTAAAAATGCTTCTTGGCAATAAATCTTATACCGTTGGAAAGCTTGTTTAGTTCCCTTTTAAATGGCGCCACATTTGTAAGGAACATGCATTTGTGGGATGAGCAGCAGAGCTGTGGGTTGCGCTCATGAAAAATTTGCCAAATTTTCTCTGCCAATGACAAACAGCTTATTCTGCCATTGACTCTTGTTTGGTGTTTGGTGGATTGGATGATTGAAGTTTGAAGACACAAGACATATTGGCAATTTAACAATTTATTAATTTAACAAACAGGAGCCTCAGTAGCGTGTGGAAGAACCATACACAGCCACAACAGCCTGGCACCTCCTCCTCATGCTGGTCATGCTGGACTGCTGGCGGGCCATTCCATCCTCTCCACTCCCAAATTCTGGAGGTAGTCTTTGATAAACCCTGCTCTGTGGGGGCGAGCGTTGTCATCTTGGAGGACAGAGTTCGGTCCCAGACTGTGGAGTTATGGGATTGCCACCGGTTGCAGAATCTCATCTTGATATCTCTCTGCATTGAGATTGCCTCCAATGATGACAAGCCTTGTTTTTCCAGTGAGGGAGATGCCACCCCACACCATCACACTGCCTCCACCAAAAGATGTTACTCAGCTGATTGGCAGTACCTGGGGGTACAAGAAGCTCAAAACAAGAGTCAATAGCAACAGCAAAATAAGCTGTTTGGCATTGGCAGAGAAGATTTGGCATATTTTTCATGAGCACAACCCACATACTCCGCTCTGCTGCTCATCCCACAAATGCATGTTCCTTACAAATGTGGCACCATTTAAAAGGGAAATAAACAGGCTTTCCAACGGTATAAGATTTATTGCCAAGAAGCATTGTTACAACAAAGAAATAATCTACCAAACACAAATTTCCTTACTTTTTGTGCTATGTTTAGATTTTTTTTTTTTTTTTTGAAAATCCTGTTTCTATATCATTTTGCCACACATAACATTATTGGGGTTGCCAAGCTGCAAGTTGCTCTTTAAGAACTGAATCACAATGGCATCTTTCTCATTGGATTCTGTCTGTAAAAGGATGACCTCCAAACTTGCAGCACTGATAAATGTAACTGTGTGTATTCACAAACGTACTATATATGACAAACTTGTGGAACTTGGGAGCACATTTCTCCTATTTCCTTGCACCAACTTCCACTTTAGGGTTGATTGTAAGATTTTATAGAAGTCACCAGTTAACGACAGAGATTTGATTATCAGCTTCCCACCCAAGAACACTGCCTGTTGTGTTCACTGAAGCACCAAGAAAAAAACAATACATTCTCAACCAGAGGCCAGTGCTGGGGAAACTACCCTGAAACTGTAGCTGGTTAGGCTACAAGCTGCTCTTCACTGAAAGTATTTACAGTTTATTAAAAGCAAGCTACACAAAAAGTAGCTGAACACATGGAATCTGTTTAACATCAAAAAACATCTACTATTAATTAATATAATAAACAAATGCAGCCATTATTGGTGTTATTTATTACACCACAAATCGAATGAATGTGCTTGTGAAAGAATGTAGTTCCATATTTTTCACTGATAGATAAATTACACAACACTAGTAAAATGAAGTTCCACTTTCACTTCACTTTTTCTGTCTGTACGACCTCTTTCTATCTCTCTGTGAAGTCTGTTAAATGCTTTTTTAAACATCAGTATTATTAAATTAACTGAAGGATGTATGTATATGTATGACGTTTGAGCTTTTTCTCAAGCTTTTCTTTCGGGGGTGGCTGTGGTTCAGAGGTAGAGTGGGTTGTCCACTAATTGGAAGATCAGCAGTTCAATCCTCCAGTCCACATGTCAAAGTGTCCTTGGGCAAGATACTAAACCCCAAATTGCTTCTGTATCTGTATTGTATTAACCAACAGACGTTTCTGAAAACTGATTAGTAGTTTAGATTGCAATAGAGTTTAAGTTGTTGAAGGGGGTTGTATAGAGGTCAATTCAATCCAGCCAGCAGGGATATCAAAAGTCTGACTCATGCAAACACACATACACACACACACACATACACACCTTCACCCTTGAGAAATCCCTACACAGACAGCTGACACTGCATGTCAATATTTCACAGCATGCTAAATTCAGTGTCACCATGTTGTGCAATTGTCCCCTCAGAGCTCCTTTATTTGAAGCTTCATTACATAACAGTCAGTGGATCAGAGGGCTCAGTTCACCTGACCTGCTAACCTTGGCTTGCCACAAATGCTCAGATACATTATATCATAGACGATCAGGCCCACACATAGCGCAGGTGGTGGCTGTACTGACATGTAACTATTATTTTGTACCTTTAATAGATTTATTAAAAACACAACGATGTAAACCTGGCACATGGAAAAATATGATTTTTCATTTTGCATTTGTAACCTTTTCAGAAGCTCCATATACAATATATTACCATATTCTTTTAAAAGCTGTGTTTTCAAAGTGATTTTAACGTATATACCTGAGGCACACAGCTCCTCCTCAGTCCTCAGACTGGTCCCAGGGAAGCAGATGTATAATTGCAATGTAAGCAGAAAGCCTGAGCCTGCCAAATGCTTGTCTTAGTGATATATATATATATATATATATATATATATATATATATATATATATATATATATATATATATATATATATGTGTGTGTGTATATATGTATGTGTATATATATATGTGTGTGTGTGTGTGTATATATGTATATATATATATATATATATATATATATATATATATATATATATATATATATATATATATATATATGTGTGTGTATATATGTATGTGTATATATATATATGTGTGTGTGTGTGTGTGTGTGTGTGTATATTATATATATATATATACATATACATATATACATATATATATAAAATATATACATATATATATATACACACACATATATATATATACATATATATATAAAAATATATACATATATATATATAAGACCTATGTTTACGTAATTTTGGATTTTTCTGGAAAACTGAAGGACCAAGTGTTTCTCATTCTCATGCTTCTTAAGCTAAATAAACAATTTCAAACTATTTGGATTATATGGAAAATGCATTGTCCCAAAGCTGAAAGCATAGCTGCTTTTCTCAGCTTATATTTTCACAGGACAGTGACAGTATACAAAATGTGTGACTTTGACACCAGGGATCGCTGTTCATATCCTGTTTCCTATCAGTGGTGTCTTTGAACCATTGTTGCCTAAATTGAACCAAGTAGTTTTTCCAACTAAACCTTACCCAACCTTATCCATATTAATGGCAGATCAAAAAACACTCTTAAAGTCACTGACAAATAATGTAGTCCTGCAGGTAGGAACATCAGATCCGAATATGTCTTGGATTACTTTGGATTAACTCTTTTGTTGTTTAGTTTGGGGCACATCTTGGCCTGAAGGCCGTCCAGCAGGAAAAGAAGCTGTTGTTTGGATCCAACAATCTAATTCCATTTAAGGGACAGTCTTTCTAGTCCACCAGAAACAAATGTTTTCTGAGTCTGCTTCCAAATAGCAGTTCAAAGTGGGATTCCTGGTTACCATCAAAAATTATAACCACTAAACCACATTGGACAGTTGACCTCCCTAACAAGAAACCCAATAGGATTTATTCCAAAATATCTGAGGAGTTAACAAGCATTTCAACACTGGACATTTATTTTTAATAACTGTGTCACAGAGTTGGCCTCTGTGATATTACTGTACTCTTAAGCAATATTTGAAATGAGTCTGTGCTTTTTCCATTTGTTTTTTAACCACAAAGATTTATTCCTAAAAGTTCTTAGTCTATCCATCTCTTCTCTTTTCCTGACACCCTGCTCTCATCTCTGTATGTTCACTACTTTTTTCAGTTCTTATTTTTATCTTTTAACATATTTCTCTTGCTTTAACTTTCTACTCCTTTTTCTCTTTCTCTATATCCAGACTCCTCCTACGCAGATATGCAGCCTCTACTCTTTAGCAATTGTGTGTCCACTGAGACGTCTGCAGTGTCTATTTTCACTGTAATTCTCTGTCTCGTCGTGTGCAGAGGCTGCCATTGGAGGCCATATTCTCTCCTCCTGAAACCACACAGGAAGAGAAGATTTCAACAGTAAACCGCTGTAAATAGGATCTTACTCAGACTAGCTGGCCAGAAGGCAGCTGTTTTTTTTCAGCCTACCAAGCACTGATGCCAGGAGGTTTTTATAAAGGGTACACATACCTGGTGGGCTAAAACCATATAACTTTAATGTTGAGTTATGTACTTTTTTCTGCCACAAAATATTGATATCAGTTAATATAGGATCATTTCAGTGAAAATAGGATACAAATATACCTCAGTTATGACGCAAAAACTTTACACCTCATTACTTTCCTCTCTATGTTTTCAAATAATGGCACATTGTCAGTGGTTGTAACCTTATTTTCCATCTTTTACATACAGTGTTTTGATGTCATGCAGCTATGAATTTTATAACAACTTTATGATGCAATTAGAACATACTACAATCTACCTTTGCCCTGAATTAAAATACAAACTATTCATACAAATAAAGACACACAATTTTCCTTACTTGAAAGACCAAGTACGTAAAAGCACTCATAATAGAAGTGGATGAGTAGATCAACTGGACTATAGGATTGATAATATTATCTATCTAATAATCTATGATTAAAATAAAATGTGTTAACTAAACTAGGCTGCTGTTTCATTGGATATCACAGCTGAACAGATACTTTGGCAGTGGAATGATAAAATGTCACTGACAAGAAATGTTGATAGGTGAAAGTCAAGATACCATCGTCAAGTCTCTGAGCTCTGCTGGAGGTATGAACAGCATTCCTCCAGAAGATATTCCATCATTTGGTGTTGTGATGATGGTGGTGGAGAGCGCTGTCTAACATCTAAAATCTCTCAAAGCTGCTCAGTTGGATTGAGATCTGGTGACTCATTTAGCTGTTTTTTCTTTCTTTCATTTAGGTCTGTGGTAGGTAACAGTCTCACAACTCTCTTCAAGACAATGAACAAAAACAAGGAAACCTACTCTCTTTTTGTTGAGTCTAGTATTCATTAGTTTGGTCTCCACCAACTCCTGAGAAAAAGCTTAGGAGATGTTTGACTTTCTTCACCAGCCGCTGAACACAAGGACATAATTTCCACTGGGGATGAGGGCAGGACACATTTCAAAACCTGTCCCTCTTTGTTTTATAGTTCCAGGTTTATTTATCTTCTTAAAATATCTCTAAACAGTGTCCTCTCACTGTCCAGCCAGGAAAATCCAGATGAAAGTTGATAAAAATGTTATTATGCTGATCTGAGTCCTCTTCAATTATTATACAGCAAGAAACTTAACAAGCAGCAGCGAGTGGTGCAGTATCTCATGGGCTATATCTTTTAATACTATCGTTTAGGTTAATAGATGACTCTAAATTGCCTATAGGTGTGAGTGTCCAGTGTCAGCTGGGTTTGGCTTCAGCTCTCCCGTGACCTTCTAGAGGATAAGCAATATAGAAAATGGATGGATGGATATTTAATACCAGGTTATATTCTACTAAAAAGATGCTAGAACTGAGCATCAATCATGCAGTAAGGCAGTAAAGTCCTGTGCTCTTTGTAGAAAAATGCAAATATCAGTACTATACTACTAGCTATAGTATATAATGTAGTATCACTAGTAATCTTAAAGCAGAAATAGCATATTTCATAACTTCATTGTGGCCCCCTTTCTGAAACCAAACCTACGCCCTTGGCTGAAACATATAACTGGTGTTGGAGGTCTCGCATTCCAGGAACAGCTAGTTACATTTCTATATGGTGGGTTTAGCAAGAGCTGTGAAGAGTCAGCTATACACTCCAATGAACTACAGAGATAGAAAAGGCTTGAAAGTGAGTTCGCTGTTGATTCTCAGTTGAATCTGCAGCACTAGTGAACGTTTCACATTAAAGCTGGCTTTTGACTCAATAAAAATAAGAGTTAAAAAAGTCACTTACTAGATCTGTTAAATTGCAATGGGCAAATGTTTAGATGAGAGAAGATAAAACTGTTCTTACATCTGCTGCAAGACATGTCTTGCGGTTTTGTGCTATAAAGCAATCTGCAAGATTTTCCACTAAATCCTGACAAACATCTCAGTCACAGCCTCATTTGTTCACTGTAATAATAATAATAGTAATAATGAATCAAAAACAATGCATTTATTATTTGTACATGTTTAAATGCTACACTTACATAACGATAGATTGTTTGACTGATGATCCCATGAGTTTTGAATTAAAGTCAGAAGGCTTTGCTGAATAGCAGCTTTATGACATTTACAACAGAAAGTTAAGCTGTTGTGGGAAATTCCTCGCCCTGTGTTATAAATGATTTCCTCTTACATGTTGCTATAATCTAACACAAAGTACATTTATAAAGAGGTGTAATGAGAGCAAGAGATGGAGAATACTGTTAGCTTTGTTTCAAACTTGTCTTACTGGTAGTTAGGGGGAAGTCTTACAGTCACACACACACACACACACACACATACACAACCAACCACGTGGTATATAATGGCCCACAGATGTGTTCTCAGGCCTTGGCTCTCTGAAGAGGATATCCTGATGACCGCCTGGTAGAGCTGCCAAATCTTCACAGAAACACAACAAAAAGAGACAATGCAGAGACAAGGTGCAGATGAGAACATTGTTCACATTTAAAGTTTGTTTTTTTTCTTGAACCTATGTGACAATTATCCATACAATGAATTTGGACATGTCTCTAGTGGAGCCAACATACTGTACTGTACATTGTATTAAGTGCTGATATATAGCAGAGTACAATCCAGGAGGGAACATCTGCATGCATGTAGGAGCTACCTTGGACTTGCCTTAAACATTATGGCAGTCATACAACACAATGACTTTTTAACATTTTTACTTTTACTTTTCCCACAAGGTCTTCTAAAAGTTGTTTGTGAGCTAAATATTATACATTATTTTTGTGTCTAACAAGCCATGGTTCAAAGTGTTCCCTGGATTAGCAGGTAGAAAAAATAGTCACTACAGTTCATTGTGCAAAATAATGAACAGAAGAGTATTTGCTCATGTTTGATAAGCAACTTCTACCCTCTTTGCAACCATGTCTGTATTTTAAATACCAAATGAAGAACAATGCAAATTACTCAGCCACAATAAAGATACTGCTGGCACAGAGTAAGTAAACATACACACTGCTAGCGCTAATATTTCAGTTATATATATAAAAAAAAACCTCTTTAAAACTTAGCAATATAAGATGAACCAGGGTCTGGGATGAATATTTACTTAAAGAATTATATCAACATTTTGGAAAGTATGAGAAAACTGATACCACTCTCATGTTTGTGCATTAAGTACAGAGCTGGAGGCGATTAGCCTAGCTTAGCCTAGCATAAAGACTGGAAACAGCTAGCTTGGCTCACCTACCAACATCTTCAAAGCTCACTAATTAACATGTTATTAATGTATATTGTTTGTTTAATCTCTTCACAAAAAAACTTAAAAATGACAATTTGTGGTTGTTGGGGGAGTTCTGCGTACAGTTTGGAACAAATTGTTGTTTTTACATTTCTGTGCATATGTATTAAACAAATGAGACAACATGTTAACAAGTGAGTTTTTGACCTTTTAGGAGGCATATTTTTTCACTATAGAGAGAGCCAGCCTCACTCCCTCCCCCTGCTTCCAATATGTATGCTACAATAAGCTAACCACACCCTTAAATTCATGATGTTTTGATGGAAAAGTGCAGGTTCCCTACTATTTCATCCAGAATTTGGCTTCTCTCTATTGCTAATTTATATCGTACAATTGTAGAGCCATTTTGCAGCTGGTTTACAGAAATATTGCCTTTGGTATGATTTATTAATACAGCTTACATGCATATTTTCAGATTTAAGGCCCATGGTCCCTCTATCCTATTTATACAGTACTGAATATATTCATTTCCCAAAGCTTTTGTTTTGCATTTGCTCCACAAATCTGGAAGCAACCTTTTATCATTTCCTGCTCCTGCACAGTGGTCAGTTAAGGAGTTGTAGTTTCCATAAACTGTGGATGCATTATGCAGATGTGCATGAGGCGATGTGTTCAAAGCAAATGAGTAGGGAGGAGTATGAGCAGCACATTGTCTCGCTGTTTCCCTTCTAACAGGAAAAGTGTTTTCCCTGTGGAAGACTGGTGTGCCTGTGCAGGCTGAGGTGCCTCAATTTGCTTGGCAAGCAAATACTGTAGATAGAAGTAGAACATGTGGGCACACACACATATTCAGTCACACACACACACAGGTCCAAGATAAACAGTCTTCCCTTGGACATACATAATGCAGAGCACACACTCATCACCCCATGCTGTATCTATCATCATGTCTACATAAATGATAGATAACAGAGATTCTACACAGCTCCTGACATCCACAGCTTACTGCAGACCCCAAACCCAATTAATCAGCCCCGACAATCTGCTCAGTCCTGGCTCACTGAACTCAATTCAGATATAAAGCACCTCCTGTCCAGCCATCAACGTGTAATCTTGAGCCTCTCTTAACACCATAAAGCCAGTGGGAACACTGATAAGATACTGCATGTGTAAGTATAATACACAGTTTCCTGTGCACGGAACTTGATGTTATAGAACACAGTGATTCTAAATGGGGTCACTAAAACATTGGTGTCTTTGGGACACAACAGAACAAGCACGTGATTAGTTTGTTTATGTATTTTGTGGCCAACACAGGAGAGGAATATAACAGAATTTCAATGTAGAGGACGAGTTCACAATTTTTTAAGTGTGTCTTAAAACAACAGTCAGGTTTCCATATGAACTGTGAGAGGTTTTCCTCGCTGTAATCATTCCTCCTGTTCATACTGGCTATTAAAAGATCCCTTTCAAATATGTTTTCAATGTAAGTGGTGGGAGCCAAAATCCTCAATGTGTTCACACAGTCATTTTGTGCAAAATGCATTTAAAAGTTGATGTGAAGCTTATATGAGGCTTCATCAGTCTGAGTTAGTCATATCAAGTGGATATCTGACACATTTACAGTCTTTTTAGCATCAAATTCCCTCTTTGTGTTTCCTCGGACAGTGTTTCCCTGTTGAGTTGCAGTGGAAGAATAGTAACAAAAAGAGGGACTTTGGCACTAAAAAGACTGTAATGTTGAAAGATATCTTCTTGATTTGACTCATTTAGACACTGAAGCTTCATATTAGCTTCAGATAAACTTTTAAATACATTTTGCACAGAGGGAGGACTGTAGTAGAGTTTGTCCCCCATCTCTTATATTTAAAGTGCATTATGAGGGGATCTTCTAATCAGTCAGTATGAACAGGAGGAATGATTATGGCAAGAAAAACATGTTTCAATGTTAATTTCTGAGGTCTAACAGACAGGTACTAAGACACATACAACTGGCAAATAAATTAAGTAAAACCTTGTAACATGACTTAATCTGACTTAAAATGCCCCCAGTAAACACATCCAGACAGCTCAGTGTTGTTAAACGTTAGCATTAGCCTTGAGCTATTCTCACTGCTATTGTTGCTGCTGTAATGTCAAATGTGTTGGCTTCTTAATTCAGGGTTTCACATAATGTTTGATTCTACCATGTGTGTGTCTGTGATAGTACAAAATTTTTCCCCTGACAGATGTATTTGAAGTTTTGAGGCAAAGTATGATGTACATTAGCTTGCATTGTTGAGATGATGAGATGTGATGCTAGAATAGGCCACAGTGTAGCCCAGTGGTTCTCAAACTTTTTCATGTCAAGGACCCCTAACTGACACAAATTAGACCACAGACCCCTATCTGATAAGATTTTTGCTTTTAGATGTTTTTTTATTACAGAAAGTGTATGAAACCCATGACCAAAATAGTCACACATTCTGTCATTGTGTTACTTATGGATGGAATTATGGTGAAAATAAATGATTCCCCTTTTTCCTGGGACCTCCTGGAACCCCCTCAAGGATGCCTGGGGGTTCCTGGACCCCACTTTGAGAACCACTGGTGAAGCCTATCTAAGCTGTCTGTATCTAGTGCAGCTGTTACATCATATCTAAGAAGCATAAGAAAATATTGTTCAGCTTTAAAACATTATTAATTTGATTTTTATTTATTAATTGCTACATCGGCTAAATTTCTTGAAATTTTATGGAAATGGAAACACTCAGATCATCAATTAACTGATCCTGCTAACAAGTACTGAGCCACACTGGTTACATGCTCCTTCATTACCATGAACACAGCCACTGTAGGTTATTTCAAGTTAACCCTACGTACAACATGTGATGGCTGCACCTGCCACCACACAACTGATCTCCTGCGCTCACACATCCAGTTTTCTCTATAGTTTGTCTTTAATTTTGTTTATTTGTACCTTTTGACCTCATGCACATCACATATCTGTATCATTCACATTTAGTTGAGTTTTGTACAGTCCAAACTTTAGTTTGTCTTTAGTAAAGTTTGTCTTAATTTGTTTTAAAAATCTATTTCTTTTGAGTTACCAGTTGCTGCTGGTTGCCACTGCTGGAGCGACATGTTGTCAGGCCTGAGCAAAAATGCAGAGCTGTTAAATACAGGAAGTGGCCAATCAGACTATACCGAGCTCCCTTCACATAATGGGGGGAAATGTGATTCCTAGTTTTTGTTTATTTCTTGAGACTAAATTAGTTTTTTGGTATTTTTTGTTGACTCTTAATGCTTTAAATTGTACTGTGTTGTTGTAATTGTAGTTCAGTGACTCATGTTTTTCTTACCCCTTTATTTTTACAGTGGTCTGATCAGTGTGTTAGTGCTGTTCAGTTCTAATCAGTTCATGTTAAGTTGTCATAGCCTGAGTTTAGTTCTGTTTCGTGACCTCATTTATGGGCCCAGAACTTTTGTTTTATGTTTTGTTATGTTATGTTTTATTTTGTTTCATATTTGTATATTGTTTTCTTTTTTGGGTAAATAGAACCCTCTTTTTTTGAAAATCCACCTGTGTCTCCCCATGCCTGCCAGCTCGATCTCTCACACACTACTCTGCTTCTGCAAATACTCACTATGGAACCAAATGTGTATCAATCCGCAGCTGAAAATAGTCCCCAAGAAATGCACTGTTTGACTCCTGTTTGGGTAATGTTTGTGAAAAACTATAGTGCACAGATGTTATAGATTTTGTGGGAATGGATGGGCTTGAAGCTGAGTGAGGCTTGAAGCTACATTTTTGTCTTATGAACACAAATAAATAACAGCCTCAATGATGGGATCACTCTACCTCATTTGTTATTTTCTTATTCTGGGACATTGTGTCATGCATGATCCCACAAATCCTACAAAGTAAATGAGAAAATATGTTGTTGGTCCATGCCCTCCAGAACGACACATAAGTGTTTTTTGATCTGGTCACTACTGACCTGACAACATTGCTGTTTCAAAACTAAAATTACTTTCTAATTTTTTTTAACACAATGGTTAAGGTTTTGCTAGGTTTACACACAAATACAACATGGTTAGGGGTCACACTACTTTGCTCCCTGTGAACAAGAATCATAATTATTAGATCTGCTAGAAGGCATGGCATTTTTGGTCTATTTCTGAAACAACTGATGCCTTAGTTGTTCTTGGGAGGACAGTCTTGCATGATCACTTACTTGACTGCAATGTTTCAAGTAACATTTGCTAATCTTCAGCTACTCAGTAGCCACCAAAAGCCTGTAGTTTTACCAGGCAGCTTTCAGTAAGAATGTATGAAATAAAGCTGAACAGGCATATTCCACTAAGAAAATCAAGCTTTCTTGATTATATAAAGGTTAATGACAACAGTGCCTGCTATGTGTAATGTGTATTTTACGCAGGAAAATGTAACAATGACCCAAACCAGGTGCGGCCTCCTGTACATTATGTTTATGTCTGTGAGCAGTTGTCAAGGTAAATGCGTTCACAGTGGGATGGATCATATGGAATAAATTAACTGTCACTTCCCCCACCTCCCAGCTCTCTGTGCTCTCAATAACCCCTCTCCCCAAAGTAATACATACACCCACATGTGGATGTTTGCCTTCTACATACTACACATCAATACAATCTCCAGACCAGATCTCTGAACCAGAACCCATCATCCCCTTCATCAACTGCAATACTTTGACAGTATCCCTATGGACGGTGAGTCAGCAACTTTTTGTACATGCAACTTCAGACGCGGTGAAAGTCTAGTCCTCACATATGTGTCCGCGGAGGTTCAACCGGGCTGGAGGTCACAGTGAAATCATGTAAACTGATGTGAACCTAAAAGGAGGCCAATATGCTGTAACTATACTGGTTATTAGCTGTAATTATACTGGCTAACCTATGCTGGCCACCTGTAGGGACTTTGTGCAGGCAGTTATAGCAGCTAAGCAGTGCAGTACTCATCAAAAGCCATGGCAGACACATCTTTTGTCTAAATTTGAGTTGATCTTATGCAGAGGTCAGGATGTGCTTTTCATTTCACCATGTATGAAGTCACATTAATATCAGGACAATCATCATGTAATGGAGTTATTATTATAACAAAGGTTCAGGAACAAGACCACGTCCCTCTCTCTCACTAATTCAATCATCCATGCATACCTATATAATCGTGTCTAACCCCTTTCTCTCCCGTTCGTTTCAGTTCTCACACGACCTACGACACGCTTGCATCGCAAACGCTTACCTCCCACCTGGTTCCGTGATCCATGTTCCTCGGCAGCATACCGCCCACGACTAGATCCAGCAGTACCAACGTGATATCTCCTTCACCACCACATCCACATGGAACCCTTCTCCTCCAGGCGCTACGTTTCCGATCAGCTGGTATCCAGATGCTCCACACGCATCCACGCAATGGTCCACTCGGACACGGCTCTTTTCCAAGCGATTAACATCTTCAACCGGATGTTTGCTCACCTCCGGCGAGCTCTCAAGGAGACGGTCATCCCACTCCTACGAAACGATGATAAAGACAAACTTTCCAACTCTATGCAGACTCTACTTCCATCAACTCTCTCGCCAGCAGCTCAAATCCTCCCACTCCTCCGGGTTTATTTCCCGCCGCCGGGTCAACGCACGTTGCACATCGATGATGTCACAACGCCGCCTACTGCAACAGAGCCCAGACTTCTTCAGTCCCAACTGAAGGCCAGGCTGAACTCCAGATACAAATCCCGTTTCGCCGAACTGACAACAAAGCCAGATTCTTCCTGCTCCTCTCTGCCTCCACTTCCACCACTGCTCCGGACGGCCACTCACTTCTGGGTCCTGACCCTCTCCTGACCCTCTCCTGCTTCACCACCGTCACCCGTTCCATTCTCAAGATTAAATCTTCCACAATACACGTCTACGCCAGCCCAACTAATGTCTCCATAAAACTGTCCTAAGGGGCACCATACCTTGTCAGAGTCTGCTCTCCCCCTCACCTGTTGCTGTGGGAATTATCCAATCATTCAGTCTCACTCTCTGCTCTGCCACACCCCTCATTAGTTCAACCACCTTCACCTGGCGCTCCCACCTGCTCATCATCTGCAATCAAGCCAGTATATAAGCTGCCTCGGCCCACTCCCTCCTTGTCAGATGCTGCCTTCCTGGTTCCTGATCAGCTTGTCTTCGACCATCGCTCCTCATCTCTGCCCTGGTAAACCCACCAGCCTTCTGTCCCTGACTCTGAGTTCTGCCTGCCTGTTCCCTGGTCTTTGTCCGCTGTGGGAGTGGAAGATCGGGGTTCAATTTCCGGTGGAGTCATACTCATTAGAACTGTGTTTCTCCGACCGTGCTAATATTGCCTTGACATCGTGTGAAATAAAGACTGCAAAGTTTATACCAGTGTCGTTTGTGCTGCTATTGGGTCCATCCTATACCCATTACATACCTAGCCTTGTTTCACGCACACTTCGGCATGTTATCTGTAAGTCCGAACCACATCTTATGCCAAACGTTCGCCCCTCACTTCACACTTCCTGGCCCACAACCAAACTCTCCGCACAGGCAACCTGTCTCCCCACATCTACAAAGTCAGCCCACATTCCTAACCGTACTCTGGCCAATTCTTCCGATTCCACTGCTTCTAAATAAGAAATCCCAGACCACCTGTTAAAATTAAATAAATAAAATTCTTGACTGCTAGTCTTCCCAAGATTCCATATCTACCTCAGCGACATTCAAAGAGCCTGTTCTCACTTAGTCTAGTGAAGTTAACTTTGGGGGATGACGAAGCAGAAAGCTCATCAAGACATGTCCCCCACCCTGAGTCTCGACCCCCGGGTTCCTAGACGCTCCAGCCTCTTTGTGATTCCATTTGGTCCCCGGTCATCCCCCAGCAATTGACCCCCTTCATCCCTCTCCTCGACCCCCATCCAGCCCACCATACACTATCCTCATCCAATCCTGAACCCTCTCGACAATCCAAATAAATCTACTTTTTATACTGTTCCAATGGCATGGTCTTTGTTAATGAATTTATACTGTAAGGAACATGATCAATCAGACACCACAGGCCCATTTCAGAATCAGAATAGATTCTCTTTCAGAGATAGAAAGCTCTGAAATTATTTATTGAGCAGTGATTTTGTTTTTGTTAATTAATGATATCTTGCTAGCAAGCTAACTCTTATTTACTCAAAATAAGGTAAACTTATAATAGCAGGACCGAATACTTTGACAGAAAAATTCACAGCTTAATCCACTCAGTAGCTTAGACCTTTGAACCATATCACACAGTCTTCATCAGTGAATAGAATCTGCTTGTCGAACTGCTATTTCCAAAGCCAAGTGATAATGAACTTTCATGCTCAGGCAACAAATACATTTCAGTCAGGCAACTCACACTGAATGGATTATTATGTGAATGTAGAATATATACAGCTGATATTGTTAAGTTGATATTTGGCCTCTATAGGCTCTGACATTGTCACTCCCCACAAAGATACACCAAGCTGCCAATAACAGAGATTTCAGAGAGAAAATACTAATTTTGGGTGCATCTCAATTTCCTTATCCTACTTACCTTTCCTTTAGTCCCTCCCACTGAAGACTTTGCAGGAAGAGAGATGCAGGAAAAGACGTTGTTTTAGTGAAATGAGACAACCCTTCCTCTGAACTGTCATATGAAGCAATGTCCATTTCTGAAGGCGGCAGCATAGATGGATCAGCTGTCAGTCAGCTCTGTCTGCTCTGCAGTGTTTTTTGATTCCTTGGAGTTTGTATTGCCACATGAATGTTCTGTCCGAATAATAATGAGGGTGCACAATTACTACTGCCAGCACCATTAGTTTTTATTTCTTTCATAATTCATATCCTCCCACATAACAAGGCCGAACATGAAATATTAGTCTCTGCATATTTCATCTTTAAATGAACTGCTGCACAAAAATCCACACATGTATTAAAAACTGTATTCTATATTTATACTGTAACACTAAATACATATGAGACATTTAACTGTTGGCAATGTTTTTAATTAATTAATTAATTGCATATACATTTATAGATATTCTGTTTCTAAACACATTATCCTATAATCCAGGTTATTATTAGTTTTCAGGAGAAAGAACACCATGTAAATATGTCACATCAAAATATATACTATCTAACTGATGCACAGGGATTTTCAGCATCACATGACTGAATGCAAATTATGTCAACAGATAATTCAAATGTGTTTATTGTAGAAAGACAACAGACTCTGCTGCTCCCTCTGACGATACTATTATCCATGGTACAGATTAAATGGACAAATGATGAATGAAGCTGACCTACAGTCTAAAACTAAATCTAAAACCCTACACTACCTGAGTTGAATCTGCATCAAACTATGGTGTTGTGTTGAATGTTGGAGCAGTCTGATCAGCTGCAGTGTCCAATCACTTGCAGAAATAAACAGGCTAACATTTATTTTCGTTGCCACCATCTACTTAACACTACCGCAGCATCAAGGCACACAACACTTGTTTTAAAGACAGCTTTTATCATCAGGCAATAAGACTTGTCTACAGGCAGTAAGCCACAGGGGCAAGTAGCCACTAACCCTCTGTGCAGTCTGTTCTATTTGGTCATGACTACTTATTCATTACTGGCATGACCTTGTTTGTTATTTCTTGTTTATTTATTGATTTTTGATATTTATTATGTATATTGCTGATTATGTTTGTAAGAATATGTGTGAATGATTATGCTGTTCAGGGAGAAAGTTTTTCATTGTATGGAAACACACTGGTGGCATTTTAATGCACATGACAATCACATTCCTGAACTGGATAATGCAAAGGGTGTGTTAATCATTGGTTGCAGTGAGGAGAGTATGTCAAGTGAGAGTAGCAGTAGCATTCAATATCCTCTTGGTCTGAAAGTATTAAATACAGAATAGTGGAACTCAAGACAACACAGACATGATTGGTTCTTTTAAATTTTATTTGTAAATGCATCTTGGATAGAACAAAGAAAAAATATATATAATATATTCATATGTACTGAAACGTTAAGTTATGTACACATTTAGGGTTTGCACTAGAAATCTTCACAACCACTGATTTGTTTTTTTAAGATATGGTATCAGAATAGTCTCTGTGTGTTTCCTGGTTGCAGCGATGTACACTCCTGCATATTTACATACATTCATAGGATGCGATAAAACACCTGTGTTCACACAAGCATTAAAAATTCAAAAATTGAATAAAAGGAATGATGTACAATGTTGTGTACCCCTGCTTGTCATTCTACATACATGAATGACGCATGGACGGCATTGCTACCCCTACATATTCACAGCGGGGTGATAAACAGAGCAATCAATGACTGAGCAATTAGGGCTTTAGAAAGTGACAACACCTGTGGCATGGCCTCAAAAGGGATGTTGTGACTACATTACCCAGAAGCTCATCCTCCTGGTAGTTCAGCACCATAGTGTGTAGTGTGTCCATTGATGTCACCACAACGTATCATAATCGGCAGTTGAGACCAAAGGCTTCTCAGGGTGTTTCCAATAACAGATAAAGCAGAGTTGAGGCAGCTTTTGTGTCAAGTTCTCAGCAATATAACAGCTCAAATAGTAATAGCAGACTGAGACATTCTATTTTGTGGCTGTGCACTGATGGACATGGGCCATATTTTGATTATTTGACTTGAAACAGTCACTTAACATCCCATTAAAATATGGATCACTGAAAAGCATGATTTCCAAAACCATTTGGCTCTCTGGTAAGGATTTTGTGGTACAGTAAGGCCAGAAAAGTGATACAAATAGAAGACGAGCAAGTAGGTACACATGACTTAGCTTAAGAAAACAACAACAAAGAGAACATTTAACACTGAACAGAAGGCTGATTTAACAATCACTGGTTCACTTTTGCATTTCTTGAGTTGCTCTGTCTTTCTCCTCCTCCTTGCGTCTCAGCAAGTTTACAAAGTTGCTGTAAAATGTAAGAGGAGTCCCGGTAGCTTATCGAGATTATGCCATCAGTAGTTCATGTCCACATAGTATAATATTCTCTCCCTGTGCATCAACACCAAGCTGACAAAGGTGTTGTTCATCCATTCTGTCAATGACCTGTGGTGCAATGCTGCAAAAACTAGGACAAAGCTATCAGAGGAACCACATGGGAGAAACCTCTGTTGACCCCAGGAAGAGTAACTACTACTCCAGTAGTAGCAAGTGGAGATCCAAATGAACTTCAACCTGACTTCCTTAACTTTGCATAAAATGAGGAATGTCCAAGACATTGGCAGTTTTCAGGAAGCTAAAAGGCAGTTGTTGTTCTCTAGGTAGAATGGACACACAAGGCTATTACCAAAGCAATCACAGACTGAATGAAAATAAGTTTATCTTATCTTCTGCGGAGATAAGGGCAGAACAAACATAAGGAGTACAACATACAAAAGCACCAACAGCAACAACAACCTTTAGCTGATTACAGACAAGATGGTAACTGTGTTGGTTTACTTCTGTACAATAAATTAGAACAATCACAGACTGCTGAAACAAAAAGCAAGGCGTGCTTCCACTCACATATTCATATTGACTTGATGATGGCACAAATATTTGCACACACACTTGTATGCACAAACTCACACCTTGCTCCCTTGGCCTATGTCTGTATGAGAGTGATCCCAGCATTCCCAGTGATCTGAGTGGGGCGTCAGTTTGCTGAGCGAACTGTCCGGCTGCTTCTAGGAAAACGGTGGACTTTGATGTGTTTTGAAAGGTGGTCACTGCGGGCAAACTTCTTCTCACATACAGGACACTGGTAGGGCTTGACCCCTGAGTGGGACCGCCGGTGTCGCGACAGCTCATCTGACCGGGAGAACCTGGGAGGAGAAAGAAGAGATATGTTTTACATTTCTGTCTCAATTATAACTGTTGCATACTCACAAAATGGGGCTTTAAAGAGGTGTGCGCCACTTCCTAAACAACAGTTGTGATCTATGAAAACAAACTCGACGAGAGAATGTGCACAAATGTACAACATTTTGGAGACAGGGGAAACTGGCAACACAGATGGTGAGGTGGTAAAGTGAAGTCAGATTGTATAATGATTCTTCTCACACATTTGATGTCATTTCATATCAAAAGTTAATTATAGAAGCACATCATCATAAACATTCAAACCAGCAGTGTTATCTGTACTTGCGCTTATAGTGAGCCATAACTATTCCATGAGCACCTTTCAATTTGAAAAGATATAAGCCAACTCAAATCTTAAATCAAAGTCCACTCAACATTTCATCAGCGCTGTCTCATCTGGAGCACAGAGGAGAGGGTCAGTTGAGGTGTGCACAGCAGCTGCTGAAATGAATAATGTCAGGATGATGTCAGGATGTGGCAGGTGGCAGGATTCAGGAAAGTCTGGTTTGCCTTTCCCCAATATTAAGCGTGACTACACTGATTGCTTTTCACCTCAGCCACGTTAAGTAACTGATGAATATATCATCATCGGTTGTAGAAATCCAAAGTGACATCAAATAACTTAAACAAACGTAACTTAAAAATAATTGCAGCAGATTTTTAATAATATATTCTAATACTGTGCAGACATTAGCGGGTATGATTTTAGTGTTCATATAGTTTTTGTGTGTAAAATCACTGCAGTGAAACATGACTGTATTGGAGGCACTGTGGTGGCTGCCACAAACACTCTGCCTTCTCCACTCACCCCACCGACACATCTTCACCACCAGCACTCACATATGGACTGTCAAAATTAGAGAAACACCTGTATGCTGAATTTTGGAGTAAATATAAATGAATACAGTGTTTATTGTGTCGTAGATATTGAGTAAAAACCACTTAAAACTGGTTAACTGGGAACTTGCCCACTGCAGGGTAAGAAACTTAACCAGAGATGTCTGACTGTACGATCCACAGGAAGTTGTATATGGTTGTTTTGGGTTACACACATAACTTTAAGAAGTTCGAAAGTGGGGAAATAAAACAGTAAAAGTCTTCATGGCTGTTGCAGTCCTTCCTCTGTGGCTGCTCGAGCGCAAGTGACGAGCTAGGGGCCCGATACGCGGACTTTTGACACTGATTGGTCAGGCGTCTCAAGATAGACACTGATTGGTCCAGCGAAAGAAACACATGTACATCAATATTCTTGAATACTTTTGCATTGACCATTTACATTTCCAGGCAGGCTGTGATTTAGGGAAAAATACGTGCACTCATGCGTACACACGGTTTGATAAATCTGATTATTTTTTGGCGCACGCCAATTTCGGCTTTTGTGCACACATAAACTTTTAGTATGGATCCTACGCACTGTTTTATAAATGAGACTCCAGATCAGTTCATACAGCCTGCTGTACATTTCTCAAAGTTGGGAACACATGTCTACATATTTGAGGTCATATGGCTTGACACGACCACATCCGCCACAGACATCAGACTAAAAAGACCATCTTTGGCACGAAGTTACGTACAACATTAACTAATGTTATCTTACAATTAGCTCAACTAGCTTTCTTTGTGTTTTGGCAGTAGCTTTTGCAAGCAGAAGTCACAAGCAGCAGATGGCCACATACACAACCCACGTTTCCGGAATAGACAGGAAGTTAAAAGTCAACTGAGTCAAACTGAGTCAGAGCACTTCCTTGTTGCTGAAACGCATTAGGTCAATACTACATAAGGTCAATACTCAGTTTGACAGCAACCAACCACAAGCAGGAGGGAAAGCACACACCAGCACCTTATCAGTTTCAGGCATGAATGACAGAAAATACTACAGAGGAGGAACAGCAATGGCAAAAAGTAAGATCAGAGATTTCTTTGTCAGGTGAAGAGGAGACACAGGACTTGTTAGACTGACTTGGGACTTGTTGGACTTGATTTGGGACTGGACTTAGGACTTCATAGCCAAGATTTGTGACTTACTTGTGACTTGAAAAAAAGGCTTTGTCCCACCTCTGGAGAAAGTGAATGAAAAGTCCTAATTTAGGGGTTTGGTCAGCATACTCCACTTGTGTAAAACCAGAAACTGTTGTTCTGTTCATGAGGAAACTGTTTGTCTTGGGTCCTCGGAACAAACAAATGACATAATTCATCTTTAAAGTAAACATTTCTATGTGTGTGTTAACGAGCATCAAACTTGACAAGTGCCTATACCACATGATGCAATCAGGGACGAAAACCTTGATTTTTCCACTGCTTTTTCATTGTTATTTTGTACTCAGTTCTGGCAACCTGCCTGTTATTCCCAACATGTATACAATGGCTGCTGAGGCCAGAAATGTTTCCATGGAGCCCAACAGATTCAACAGTGTAATTATCTATCATGAGCAAAATTTCCTCACATATTGATGCTACAACTCATTTGCCTGTAACTCATTTGGAAAAGCAAAACATCGCAGAGGGTTAGCATGCGAGGCAAACGCTACTTGGCTAGAGCCACAGGGATGACAGCTCCGGGGCTTCTTCCAGCAACCTACTTCTCTGAAACTGACTGTCCCCAGTCAGGCTCTGCATCCCAGATGTTGCTCTGCTGACCTGACAGGATGATGAATCGATACAATCGCACCCTGTGATTAAGCAGCAGGAAAAAACCCGCTGTACACTCCATCAAGCTTACAGCTAGAAGCTAAAGTAATGCTGCTTCAGTAATAGACATGATGAAGTTACTTGCAACATCTGACAGCAGTTTACACAGGGAGACGCTGCCAATAAAACCATTCCAATAACACCCAAAATCTAGCCCATACCTGCTAGTAAAAAATCCTTTGAAACAAGTAGATTAAGTTTACACAGCGACTTGTGTAATTGGATCGGTTGAGTCACTTTCTGGGTACTTTAGTGATCACAGTTAACACTTTGACAGCAAGTCTCCACTCGTAAAAAATGCTAAAACAAAATCAGTTTTTCTGTCCAGGAACAGATGATGAAAAACTACAAATTGTAATTGTAAGTAAACTATAAGTTGTGGTAGGACAGTTTGTCTCTGCCAGCCACAACATGAGGGAATCAGACTGACCTGCTGGTTCTACATTGAGCTTCACATTTCTTTTCATTTTAATATGAAAAAAGTGTTCATGTATTGGCTCTATCCTCATCATTCTTATTATTTGAATTCATTGGTAACTCACACACACATGCAATAAACACATATGTTTATTTATTTATTAGTTCTTTTTGTAATTTTTTTGCAAACTTTGTCTAATTTTCATTAATACTTTAAAAAAGACCCGCTGTTACAGTTATGATTGAAACAGTGTGTGTTCAATTTTTTTAATTGTTTATTATTACATGCAATACCAGTCAAAAGTTTGGACACTTTCTTGTTGAAGTGTTTCCCAACTTTTGATTTGTCCTGTACATGAAGAACTATGTGCATATTCTTTTTTTTCTCCATTTTTCCTTCACTGAAATGCACTGTTAATTAATGTCAGTATTCATACAATGCTTTGGCAATACTCTATCTGATTATGCTCATGCCAATGTAGCCCTTTAAATATGAATTTAAAAACTGCATTAGTTATTGCTGGAGAGACTGTCTGGATCTTGTCCAAACCTTCCTGGCACAACAGAGCAATACAGACAAAACGCTATGGGACGCTGTACAAAGCATCATAAGAAACCATAAGGAAAGCTCATGCTGCTTGCAATAATTAAATTTAGAAGAAAAAATATTGCTGGTCACTGGTATAAAGAAAGATGGATTACAACCCAACAGAAGAAAAAATCTTGCAACAATAGCCTTCCTCCGGCACCTGTGCAGTTCACAGGGTGATGCAGAATTCCGCACTTTTATATCAATGCACTATCAGAAAGTACTGAGTGGTCAAAACCTAAAGAAGTCTGTCAGGACAAGAAAGTGTAATGTAGGGATGAACACAGCTTTAGCTCAGTTTAAACTCTTAAAAACTCCTAAAAATGCTATATTTTCCCGATATGGTCACCTCACAGTATGACAGCCCTGTGGGTGCCAGAGCTCTCAAGCACCCGAGAATCAACACCTGTGGTCGTAGGCGCAGGGTATATTTACTCTAATGTGAAATTTCATACTTGAAAATGAAAGAGGCCAATATCTTAACTAAATGTTGTACATAATGCAATGTTTTCCAGTAAACTGTGTGCAGTCATATCTGATCAACAAACTGTTAACTGTTATATATGAAGCATGGATACATAGGTGGTTTCATTCTTTAAACAGTAACACTATCGCTGCCATTCTGAAGTCTGGTTTGGATCTGTCGCTATGTGAAATGACATAAACTATCAGAGGCAGTTACAGGATGTATAATGTTTTGTCTACTTTTCCACTGCATTATCTACTGCATCAATTTGAAGCTGTTTTCTCTCTGTTAAAGGGATTTGTTTTCATATCATGTTAGCTAAAACTGTTTTTTATGAAACAGTTGAATAACCGGTTCGCATTTCTTCAGATCAAAAAACATCTATAAATGCTACATTGCACACTGATTTTCATTAAAAACCAGTGTTGGCTTTGGTTGACAGGAATGAATGTTGGTGCAGGAATGAAAAACAGTCAACCCTGTGCAGACCTTCTTCTGACCTTGAAAGAAAAGGTTGCACTGCATCCAGCATGAGTGTAAGTTTGGAGTGTATTTAAATTTCTTTTTTCCAGTTAAGCATTCCCCTCGTGTGTGGGCACAGTTGGAGTTCCCAACTTCATTCCTCCAACAGCCTGAAAGAGTTGAGTAACACTGCCTGGGCCTGACGATATCATGCTCCCTTTGAAGCATCCAAGGGAACTTGGCATCTCAACGTTTCAGCATGTGCTTGTGTGATTGAAATTGAAAAGAATAAAGAAAGAAAATTGTCTCATTGATCAACACAACAAGAAGCTAACATCTAGAGCTAAAGTCTGCCATGTTGTTGTAGATTATTAGCCAAACTGACACAAGATATGATTGTTTTGAATATCAGGGACTACTTTCCTTGCTCCCTTAGGATCAGTGGATGATGGGAGACTGTTTAAAACTCTGTGCTCCAAAGGCAACAGCAAGATGTAAAGAAATATTTAGCTTCCCTTCAGAAATGTAGTATAGTATGTTGGCGCAAAATTTTGGTGCAGCGTAGGAAGTGATACATTTACACGACTAACCTTGGTAGAGGCAATCCTGATCATAATGGTAACTTTTAACTGGTCATTTAAAATAATCAGCAATGATGAAATCAGTGGTCTTAACATCCCAATTCTCTTTCGTGAGCCACTATGATTTGCCAGCACCTGCAAAACATTGCTGTCTAACCCAACATCATCACAACTGCTACAGGAGTAACTACAGTGGCCCTGAAAGCTCAGTGCATACCAAATACAGAAATGTTTACAGCATCATGTTTCTGGAAACAAATACAGAAATATTCTTTGGTTGTGTTTTCTCTCGTTGAAGCATTTTTTTCCTAAATACTGTGCATGTGTTGTCAAATTGATGAAGACGTTTTTCTTCATTTGCTCGTGTTTTATCTAATTCCATCTGTTTTCCTAAGTTGCAGTGTGTTGAGCTTTCAAGGCCACTGTAGGTATCAGATTGCAACTGCAGATTCTTACCATCTCACCAGGATGCCTCTACTGTGCTAACATATAGAGCTTTAAAACTAAAAATCACCTCACAGAACAAGAATGAATGCTGCTGAATGAACAAGAAAAAATGGCCCCAGAGTTGCAGGTTCACTTGGTTTTTAATCATTAGTAAAGGGTCCCTGTGTCAAAATGTAGTTTTAACACCTTCATTATTTTAGTTTATATTGTGCTGCACACACGGTGCACATTCCAGAATAAGTTTGTGGGGGGATGGGGTTTAATGGGAGCAAAAGCAAATTTTTCCCCCAGGGGCCCCAGCAAGTTAAATACAGCCATGACTGTGTTAAGTTACAATAATTCAGTTTTTGGATCTTTATGCCATATAAGTACAAATTCCACTGGTTACCAGCAGTTAGATGGGAGATGCTAGTGTCCTGTTAGCACTCAACAGAGTACTTAGTGTTAGCATGGAGCATCAGAGCCACTATGCTCTTACAATATCAAAGGCTAAGTTGGCCAAAACAATCCACTAAGAACCTGAAAAGATTTTGGGAGATTAATCTACCTGGAAGAGACTCTCTTTGCACTGTAAATTTTGTTGCATCTTGATTGACATTATTATATATTTAAATATACAGTACCACACTCTGTGCATCTTTATATCCAGCCGTTCCCTCCCTGTTCCTCCTAGTCTATGTGAGGAACCTTGACTGATCCCTCTCTTCTCTTTCATGCAGCGTGGCAGCCTGGACGTTCCTAGCCCACAGTCATGGTAACTATTCAACACTTTGTCTTTGTTCGCTCCACTTCCTCACTGCTGCTCCCTTTAAGTGATTGTGTGCAAAACTGAAACAGGCCTTTTTCTCCCACTCTATCTGCCTCTCTCGACACCCCTATCCCACCACCAACATTTTTTCTTCTCTTGTCTTTAAAAAAAAAACAACAAAAAACTGAGTTAGTCTCTGCTCCTTACTCTATTCTGCTGCTTCTCTCACACTTTTCCCAACTTTTTTTCCCTTTGGTCAGCCCCCTCATTAACCCCATCACATACAGTGGGTTAAACACACACACACACACACACACATACACACACGTTTCAGACCATGGTCACTTTTGGGGACATTGCATAGACTTGCATTCTTTTCCTGGAGACTTACCCTAACCCTAACCATCACCATTACTTGCATAACCCTAACCCTAGCCCTAACCCTAACCTTAACTTTAACCTTAACCTAACCCTAATCTTAACCACTGCCCCAAAAATCAGCTTTTTCCCAATTGGGGACATGGCTTTCCCCAAGCCGTCCCCAATTAACTACTCCTAAGTCTGAAATTTGTCCTCAAAAGTAGCCTATGACAGACCACACAAACACACAACTTCCATCCAAACTAGATCCTGCCTTTTGTGTACAGACAAGAGCTCTTTGTTAGTCGGAACACAGCCTGGATTACTACAGCACACATTTCTGCTGCTCTCCTCATGTATTAGCACACACTTGTGCAGCATTACAAATACAGTACATGACTGGTGGCAGGTTGCCAGTTTGGTACTAAAGTCAAACAGACCAACACAAAGCTTTTCAGGGTTATTGTTGATCTCTCAGTATGTGCATGCTAAAGCACAGTTTATAAATGATTGAATGTTTAAAGACCCGGCTCCTCCAAGACTGATCTCTGCAAGCTGTGGCAGGTAGAGGGCAAATTACATAACATAACGGCCCTCTGGTTGGGATAGTTTTAGACTAACGTATTAATGCATAAGTAAAGGTAAGCATACCATATGCACAGATGCAAGGAACATGAAAAACACACCCACCGTGTCAGTACTTGCCACTGGTACACAGTAGAGTAACAAGTAGATATAGTGAGTGTGTGTGGAGTGTTCGGAGCAATGGCCCTAATGGTCTAATATTAATGTTCACACTAAGTCAAGGGTCAAACACTGGATAGCTGAACTGTCATTCAATTTCATTTCATCAAGTAAGAATAAAAATAAAAATAAAGTGCAATAAAATAAAAAGCATAACCTTGCAAAGTGGGAGGGACCACTGAGTCCACAAAAAGTCCCATTTGACAGTTTTCTTTAAATAATGTTCCTTAAAACAAAAACATAAAATGTCCTGGTTCGTTTAATTATACCTTTCTATCCATTTTAAACTGGTGGTATGGCCAAAAATTTGAAAAACTGTATGTCAATTTGGTCACTGAGTAATTGTGTTTCTTGCATTAGTTGGTTGGTGACTGCTGTAGAGAAGAAGCCAGTCAGAAGCGCAAATCAAATTTTTAGCAAATTTAGAACTTTGTCATTGAAATTGATTACATAACACAGCATTGTGGTTGCAAAATTCATCTAAATTTGACCCAAACTGTGAAAGTGAACTGTTACCTATAGCTTCAGCTTGTCAACAGCAGCAGAGAAGCAGCATCAGTTTCAGTACTCTGTCTTCATCTATACAGGATGTGTTCAGGCACAGTACAGCATGTAGGTCACCTCCTTAACTATCACTGTAGTTACATGTATGAATGTAGACTTGAAGCATACAAATACACTTTAGGCTTGTGCCTATGTGCGTATAGCACAAGTGCAAAGTGAGCTATCAGGCCTGTGTAGACAAGCTTTTACTGAAACTGTGCTTGGGAGTCGTAGTTGACTTCTGTCTTCACAATTTTTATGTACATACTCATTGTTTCTAATACAGTTGGTCATCCTTTGCAGTGATGAATCAGCCAGGAGAGTTTCATGCCTACCCAAACCTTGGAAGTGTCCCAACTATCAGCCAACTACATATAGACAATAGCTATTAGAACTAATGCAGGCTTACTCAGACAAGTTTAATATATTCCATGTTGTGCTTGCGTTTGGCCATGTTGTGAAGCTAGCTAACTTCCTCTCCTTCTCTGTTACTAGCTGACATCCACCAGTCAGTCTGCAGTAAGACTGTCAGTTTGAATTTGAAATTCGAACTACCAGTGGAAAAAAATAAATATTCAATCTGAAAATTAAATCTGAAATGTTTGAATTAAAAATTCAGTGTATAATCTCAAAAAAACTTTGTCTTGCACTATTCATCAGACCCACTGCTAGTGAAACTAGCGAACTGCACTGAACAGATAATCATGGCACAAACCAACTGAGAAGCATTGTGGATTCTAATCCATAAAGTAACATTTACACGACAACTTATCTAAAGTCACCTGCTAGCTTGTCACTCAAGTGAGGCAGCAGAATTTAGGATTAAGTCATGTGGACTGCATTTCAATTAACTCCAACAAATTACCTGTTAGTTCTTATGTGTTCTAACTTGATGTTAGTAGTAAGTGGTGGTTAACAGTAATGCTAATAAAAATGTAGGGCTGTACATTCACTTCTTTTAAAAAAAAAATTGTATTCGACTAAGATGACTACAACACACAAAATCCTCTCCCAGTCCTTTCATTGCCTTTATCTGAGAACCCATAGGCTGGAAACTGCTGGAACATGGCTGAGGAAGTCAGTGGTTGCATGCTCTGAACAATTTGTATCAGTCTCACTGGCTGACCTGATGTCCTCAGGAGAACAGCCAGCTAAAATCTGGGCAACTCTGTGCTCAGGTCACACTCCATCACACACAAATAAACACACACTGTCAGACTGATTAATGTAAAAAGATGCTTCACTTTAATGAGCAAAGAAATTGCCTCGCTGATGAAGACATCCAAATTTTTGCTCTGTGTCTTTCTCTGTTACACACAGCAGGTTCCGAATTAGATCTTGCTTCTTTATACCTAGCATACTCAAATACACACACACACACACACACACACACACACGCATACACACATACTGCCCCAGCAACTGCACAGCTGTCGAGACTCAACAGGAGGTGCCCATGTTGTGCCCATGTGACTCCAGCCCACATGCTCAGTCCCAAATTTAGTTTACATCTGCAAAAAGAGACACCCCAGCTATTCTTGCATATCCCAGATATTTCACTACCTGACAAGAAGTGTGATTGTGCAAGCGAACCCATTTATATTGCCACCACCTCACATCATTCCAATTAACACATTGGAGGCAGTATGAGTCATTAAGGGTTCTTCAGCTCCAGGTCTTAGCAAAAAGTAAACAGGATGATGGTTTTTGCCTGGCTTTTCTATTATGAATCCTTGAATAACTGTGGGCTTCCTGTCTCGTTGCTGAAGCATATTTCTGGTATTCCAACAACAGTAACCCAGTAATGCTTTGCTTCCAGAATAATTAAACATACTACCAGTAATGAAATTCATGCTGTAGCTGTTATCCCATTTTTACTTGCTTGGAGCTGTGGGAGGGTGTGGGGGGTTTGGCTCTCCAGACCCTATTAGTCCCACTAGCCAGTGCTAATAGATGACCCCCCAAAGTGACAGGTCAGTTCAAATGTCAGTTAAAATCTGCACCAGACTTGGTTCCATTGAGCAACATGACACCATGCACAGCACATGGACATTTCCCTTTGACATACAATTACTGCTGCTTCCAAATAGGCCACACTAACAAATGGGGGTTAAGCCCTTTTAAATCATGCAGATGCACACTAGAGTCTGCTGTTATTGCTCAGTCCTGTGAATAAACAGGCTTTATATAACCAGTCATAAATATGACTCAATCTCTGAGTCTAATCTGGTAAGATAACAAACGCATAAACATAAAAAGCTGCACTGTGCAATTACAGTGATTTTGCATGAGCAGAGATCATTCACTCTGTACGGTGAATGTTTGATGTTGTCAGCCAACGGACTGTAAATGTGCTAGAAAACACATTCATTCATTCAGTTCACACTCCAATCCAGTACCTACCTCCATCCACAGCCCTGCCAGTTGCAGGCGAAAGGCTTTTCCCCTGTGTGCCTCCTCAAATGGGCCTTCAGGTGGCTGCTCTTGGTGTACATCTTGGTGCAGCCAGGAAAAGTGCATTTGTGCATTTTGATAAGATCCGCCACTGGGTTCTTCTGGAACTTCTGATCTCCGACAAGAATCCCTGATCCCTGACTGACTGAGCTGTCCCCGAGCCCAAGAGGCTTGGCTGCAATGGGGACAGGAGCAATACGTACAAACTTCGAAGACATGTTCAGGGTGGGGGAGGGCAGGATGTGGGGCACCAGGGCAAATGTCTGACCTTGGATGTTGACCAGTAACTGCGCAATTTTGATGTCTGAGGCTGGGGCAGGTTGGGGGGGCTGGGCTACTGGGGTAAGAGGCACCGCAGTGGGCTCCTGCTTGATCTGAAGAGGCTGAATCTGTAGGATGACCGGCATCCCACCACCATTAGTGTCACTGTCTGCTGATGAAGGTTTGTTGGCTGATGCCTTCTTGTCTACTGTGCTGGATTCATGTGTGGGGTTAACTGATGTGGTTTTGGTCTCGTGGGAGGCAGCAGAGGCCAGGCCAGCAGTGCAGGCGGTGGGGACAGTTTGATCTGAGTACTTGGCCTCTGGCTCCAGCTTAGGCTCAGGGGATGTATCCCTGCACCACTCCAGGCCAACTTCTAGACCAAGAGTCTCCTCCAGTCCCACTCCCAACCCTGGGCAACTCTCTCGGATTTCCTGCTTCATCGTCACCACCTCCATATTCTCCTCCAGGAATTCTTCAATCTCTTCCAGTGTGGGTTGGAAGGACCCTCCAAGTTGTTCCTCTGCTTCCGCATTGGACCAGGCGAGGAAGTCAAAATTTTCCTCCTTTATAGGTTCACGTTTAGCGGGCTCATCTCTCCTTGAGTCCCAGAGGAAAGAAGATAATGGTATAGGTGCTACAGATCCTACCGCAGCACTGCCTAAAGAGGCCTGGGACAGCAGGTGGTCCAGGATGCTGTCCTGGCTCTCAGCACTAGAGTTGCTGCCGTAGCTGGAGCTGAGCACCTGGGAGTCCGGGCTGGAGCAGGAACGAGGGCTGGACGACTCACTAAGATCGTCCTCCGAAAACGGTGACGGCATCACCTGGTAGGAGTTCAGGTCTGTTACCATGTCAGACAGCCGGTAGGCTGGTGGAGAGCCACTGTAAGGAAGAAAAGTCTCCTCACTCACTGGGGAGTTATCCACCATCCCTGGCTAGTGCCAAACTGCTGTCTCTTGTTGGACTTAGAGTTTGTGTTTAGGAAGATTTGTAAGAAAATGATTCCTTCTTGCTGGGAAAGTTAGGCCAAATAAACCCAGGTCACCAAGGCCAGTCCTCTCACTGGGGTGAGATAGTGAAACACCTGGTGTTCTCTCCCGGGGTAGAAAAAGTAAGTGTCAGGAAAACAATCTTACAGTCCAAGGTCTCCAGCCAGGATACAGTATGTCTAAATGGAAATAAACAGAGAGAGTGAGAAGTCCATTAATCTTAATCCCTCATGGACCTACTGTTTCAATTCAAAAGGACACAGCCTGACTTTGAAAGGAAGTGTTAGGTGATTACATACTTGTTGAGAAATGTATAATGTATCATATCCTTTAATCTATCCGTCAACCTATATGAGATGCTAGTCATTCTGTGTATGCTAATTCTAAAATGCTGTAGGAGGGCTGCTTTGTAACCTCTTTGCTTGACCCTTTACACCTAAGCATTTCCTACTCAGACCCCTTATTACATCATACAGATGTCTGTATGAGATATGAACACTTCAACCAGTGATGTTCCCTTCTCATAAAGACTCTCGTATATGTCAAAAAAGCAAAGATTTGAAAAAAAGCATAATTTGAGCTTGAAAGTTCATTCTTGACCTTAAGAATTGGAGTGCCATGCATAATGAGATGCATCTGAAAGCTCAGAAATAAATCTAGTAAGTGGCTTAATTTAATGTGTCTTATTTTCTGTCTTGCTAATCATCTTGTGACCCCTTCAGATTTATCCTGCGACCCCTTGTAACTGCCTTACTTTATATTGTATACTATTTAGCTGTGCAGAATCACACAATCATTATGGGTAGAAAATATCCAAAATGCAAGTGTATAGTTTTTTCACTTCAAAACCTTGTTTACATTTGTACATTTTTTGTAAAACACATGTAAATAATATATGCACTAAATTCTGTACAAAAATAATTCCCTAAAAAAGAATCAGTGCAATATTAGAAGTCATTACTGTACTTATATAGTATCACTAAAACACAGTATTTATAGGGACTCTGTATAGACTGTTTTATGTTTGCGGTGCAGCAATGACATCTTACTGAAAAACAACCTTCAGAAATAAAATATCAAATCAATTAATTTGGATTTTTTAATTTCATACTCTTGCATTTTTTTTTTTGGTTTAATTTACTTAGTTTTATCTCCTATGCTATTTCTGTGATTTTTATCATTTCTTTATGGCTTCTTTTTTTATTGTTTTACTGCATGTTTTTTTTCATCTCCATTGATTCTATAGGAATATAAAACTATTTAATAACCTCATCACTTTTTATGGTAGTCTATTTTAGTATCAGGCTTTAAGTTAATGACTAATGTCTATAGTTGCCTTTCATGAGGTTAAACAACCTTGGGAGTATATAGTTCCACTTTATAATATTTTTATATTGTCCTACTATAGGACAATACTATAAATACGTTATTTTCCTGGAACAGGGCGCGTCGGTCCTGTACTCACTCCCTCCTCATCCCCCCTCCCGCCTCCATCCTTCCACCCTTTCCAGGGCCCCCTGCATGGTCAGAGTGACCGAGAGTAAACCCGGCCAGAGCAAAAAAACTGTCAACAATATTATCAGAAAACACCGCATGGGGCAGGCGGGAGCAGCGTGCGCTCCACCGCTGCGTAAATCACCTGCCCTGCTTGTTTACGGGACAATTAAGAGCAGTAAATCAGTCACATCGCTGCCTCTGAAGTTGGGAAGATGAACGTTTTACATATCAGTCATCAGATTTACGATCACACAATACAGCGGTGCAGGCTACAATGCAGCATTTAATGCTTTATTCTGCGGGGCACATTTTGATTCATTTCACATGTTCATGAACAGGAACACTACAGTGTTATCTCTTAATGACTAAGTTGTGCATTCACATACAGCCAGCGCCTTACATGTCTAATCACAGCTCAACACGATTTCATACTTTATTTGCATAATAATAATAATAATGATAATAATAATAATAATAATAATAATAATCGCACACCATCAGATTTGTGCAGGCAGCGTGGATCAGAAAACTTGTAAATCCTGTCACATGCGCAGCTGCGAACACGGAGTCCAAAATTCATTCATTTATATTCTGTAGTTAAACTGCGGCACACCAAAATCCAAACCCTCATAATAACACCCAGGACTGTTTTCCTGGCGGTGCATAACGCATGAGTAGACGCGCGTCTCCGCTCTCAACGTAAACATGTTTTCGTCCAGCCTGCTGCAGCATATGGCACCAACCGGATACACGCGCACGCTGCACCCGTGAACACACCAACACAGAAAATAAAAAATCCTCCAGTCTTACCTTGTTCACTCAAAGCAAATAGCCTATAATCCCAATGCAAAAAGCGCGGGGAGTATTTTTTTTATCCGTTGCATCGGACGTGGCTGTCTGTCTGTCAGGATTTGCCCTTGAGACTCGCCGTGCAGCAGCAGCAGCAGCAGCAGCGTTGGTTCAGACTGGACTGAGCGCTGACTGAGTTGTACTATATGACCGTCACATGACTGCCAGTGTGTGGGTTACTGTAGTGAGGAATAAAAGGCTGCCGCTGAAGGCTCGTCCCCGCTCTGCAGCCTCATTGGTCGGTTGTGGTGGGCTGGAGGCGGGTCGTCCGGTCTGTCAGTCAGGGGTTCTGCTGCGTGGAACAACATGTGGGACACCTCAGTGAAGGAAGGAAGCAGAGTTGTAAACTGGCAACATAGTCAATAATAATCAGAGGGGTGAATTAGACGCGGGTCAGTGAAGCTGTCATCTTTTCATCAGCAGAAATACAGTTTAACAACTGTTTTAAACATTAATCAGGCCTATGACAGTTTATAAAGGCTAAAACATTACATAAGATCAGAATCGTGTATGTTTCTACTGAATTATTAGATTGATTTGACCGATTTAAGCAGAGCTGATTTGTATTTCGGGCAATACCAAGTCAGGTTTGAGTTGTATTCATTTGACAGGTGAAAATGATTGCAATGGAGTATCTTCTGCAGGGAGAGGAAACACCAAGATGGGACTTATTCACTTCCTCTATTTAAATAATGTAAAACACTGTGGCTTTCATGTCTCTGAATGCAGTTAAAATGACTACTGAACATTTTCTTTTTTCGTATAGTTTATTTGACATTAAAGGATAAGGCTGGCAATTTTCTATATTTTTCTTATTGTCAGTTCAACTCAAATCTCATGTGCAGAGCTAAACTAACAATGAACTGATCTACTAACAAGTATTGTGTGTGTATCCAAAGTCTGATATATCTTATTGCTCTGTGCCGTAGATCTTCATCCAAAAACTATAAAAAAAAAAATATGTCAATGAGCCACACCGCTGCACTGGGTGACATGTTCCTTCACCCCAAACACAGTGGTTACTGTAGTCTGCTTAGAAACGGCTCCAAACACTAATAACAGCGATTACATCTTCAGTCTCTGGAGAGTAGTTCTGTGTAAGGCAGATGGAGGAACACAGTTGCGTTTACAGAGCATCACTAGCTTGTTGTGCTATATCACAACCTCTTGTTCTTTGAGAAATTACTTACTTATATCAATTACATTTAAGTGTGTTATAAATCATTTATTAATGGTTATATATTGCTCATAAACGCTAAATTGTGGGAATTAAAGTGATACCGATTGATTCCAAGTCTCTGGTTGAAAACTGTCACCAATTACACAATCTGTACATCATGAAAAATTACTTTGCATGTTCTTACCAAGACAGTGGAAAACAGTATCAGTTGCTGCATTTTCTGTATAAATTATTTTAACCAGATCAATTCAATTCAGCAAATCTTTATTGTCCCTGGAGGGCAATTCTTGTGCAGCATAAAAAACATAGGAGAAACATACTGTACATATGACAGCAACAAAAACACCGAAAACAACAAGTAGTCATCAGCTGGAATTTTACGTCATATTTATTTATCACTATATCACCGGATGAGTTGTGCTCGAATGCAACAGGAAGATCAACAACAAACGAAATGCATGTAATTATAAACATGTAATGAACCTCATTAGTTTATCTGGCATTTATTTATCTTGCTACTTACAGCTTAGCATGAAGACAATGACAGCAACATCAGCTCAGTTACTAGCTGTCAGGTGGTCTATCAGAGGCCTGTCAGGGGTAAGTATGGGTCACTGTTGCCTATCAGTAACTGGCCTCACAGCAACATCAATACTTCCTCACACAGAGAGGAACTCACTCTCTCAGAAACAATGCGGGCAAACCAGTCAAGCTTGACAGGAAGTGTTTCAAAAGCATTAGGTTGTTCTTTAACATAAGTCAGTTCAGTCAGTTCAAGGTTCTGAAAGACACATGATCACTGAGAGAGAGAGAGAGAGAGAGTTATTCTGGGAATGGCAGCTGCAATTAGGTGTATCCACATAATTGACTACGGAGGTGGCAGACTTTTTCTACCCCACATTTCCACATTTTACAGCCTGGAGGAAGGAGCTGAAAATAGACTCTGACAGCAACGGCATGTTTTTAATTCTTTTCTCTTTGTGATGATGGTGGTAGTGATTAGAGGGGGTCTATCTGTCCTGATAGGCCTTTGTTCTTCTTTTCCTGTTAAAGGGAGAGTGGCAAGTGGTGATTGGGGTAAATAAACACTTACAGTAACCAGCTACTTTAAGACTTTAACTTACTGTGAGTAGTCGTACACATGGAAATAAGTGCTGAAACATGTTAGAGTTTTCAATGGAGTACAATAAACCATATACATACAAGACAGCAAGACAAGTGGAACTAATATTTCTTTTATTTCTTTTTTCCTTTGTCGACAGTGGTACATTTACAGTAGTAGTACAATACATAAATACAATTTAATTTAGAATTGGTATTTCAGAAGGAAGTATTTTTACACCACTTCAACATCAATCTTTCAGCTTTACTTTTCAGATTCAGCTACTTAGATATGATGCATTGTTATATTAAAATATGCAACACTATATAAAATAATTATAAATAGTATAGCTCTATCTCCACCAATTCAACTTTAAAATGCTGCTTAAATGTTTATACATACATCAGTGTCAATAATCTATTACATGAAATATACATTATAATAATATAACACAGAATTCTGCATTATGAGCAACTTTACTTTGAATAATTCTATTTAGCTGATACTTTAACATAGTAACTTAAATAAGATTTTGAATGAGGAACTATTTTTTCATTGGCGTTGCTAATTATAGAGGCATTCATTTCTTTTTTGGCCACACAGGTCCAGCAAAACAAGCTGTAAACACAACATTGACATATTTTTAACTTATTATGTTAGCAAACATGTTAGAAAACAGTTGCCTAATTACACATTCCGTAGACATGAAGCAATATTGTTATTCATTCGGAGTCCCTGGCTCTGTTTTGGTTGGTGTCCACCAACTCCTCAAAAAAAAAAAAGTCTCTTTAGCTGCTAAATGCTCCACTATGTTCACTAGGTAGTCGCTAACTGTGTCTGTCTGTTGTTTGGTGCTGAGCAGGTAGTGTACAGTGAATTCATTAGGGCTCTTTTTGCTGAAAACGGCTGCTTGCTGCTGCTGGAAACAAGGTTGATGAGCAGTGAAAATGAACTGAAGTTGTGTGGCTGACAACCAAAACATGCTGAAAGACACTAAAACAGTCCATAGAGGAACTGCGGAGTCAGGTCATTTGATGCACTATGAATATAAACATTTTGATTAATGCAGCTTGAAGTAAAGGATCTATATACATCTACCACTGTTTACCCACTAACAAAAAAACCTCATACATATTTAGCTCTAATTTTAAATGTAGTAAGATTATATCTAAAAACTGAAACTAGTTGTGGAATCTAATTGTTCTACTACTCACCACAATTTCACTTCTACTATCTAACAAACTCAACCATATTTTCCTACAAAGTCTTTCTGTTCTTGGACAGTATGCTCAGAGGGTGCTGGGGTACCTCAGTCCTTTGAGATTTGCTTACAACATATGAAGATGTAAAACCATTTTAACCAAAAAACTACCAGCGTTGCAGTTCCCCTTCCTCCGATCAGTCAAATGTGGTTCAAGGCAATGACACAAATGATGCCCTTCAAGTTAGGCTGGTGTTATTATATATTTTATTTTTCTCAACAAATCTTATGAAAAGACCAAAATCAACAATGTGGTCCATCTCAATACTTTCTGAATTCTCCACCCTGTCTGTGACACTCATGTTTTTAAAAGCCTCAAAAATATATAGTTTTATTTTTTAAAAAGGCTCAGTAATTTCATAAAACAGCTGGGCGCTGTAGTTTTTAGCAAATGTTACTCAAACAGGAGGAAATAGTGCATTTGGTGGGAACTATTTCCAGCTACAGATGAATACACATTTGGTTCTCTAGTGAGTATTTGTGGCAGCAGGACGATGTTTGTGGGATTGAGTCAAAATAAATTACAAAGTGTGTGTTCATGGTAATGAAGGAACATGTCGCCCACTGCATCGTTGTATCTCATTGATGTGTTTTTAATAGTTTTTGGACAACAACTGAGTTCTATGACACAGAGGAATAAGATGTATCAGGCTTGTTAGTGGATTCATTGTTGGTTTTGGTCTTTTCATGGAATTTGTTAACAATAAGATAAATATAGTATATCACAAACCATCCTTAAAATTAAAATAAATCTCTTAGCATTGTCCCCTCCTCATACAGCTACTTCCTGTCTCACCCCTCTGACCCCACAGTGTCTCCAGTGAAGTAGAAAGTAAAGGGCTTGACCAGGCTCTGCACGGGGGGCCTATACAGACTGCATTACAGTAACTGGATGTTATTAGGCCTACCACGTTATGCGACAGGCAGAGCGGCATGTCTG
This sequence comes from Thunnus maccoyii, assembly GCF_910596095.1. Taxonomy (NCBI): domain Eukaryota; kingdom Metazoa; phylum Chordata; class Actinopteri; order Scombriformes; family Scombridae; genus Thunnus; species Thunnus maccoyii. Next base: position 3,385,252 of record NC_056535.1, on the reverse strand, counting down.
ACTGATCCCACTTGACCTTTTAATCCAGCCATCAAACAGCTGGAGCCAGAAGCCATGAGACCGTCCCTGCAGGGTGGCTCTGCCTGTGCCCACAGATTACTGGCTCGGTCTGGAAGGATGGAATCGTTGCTGATTCGAGGATTAGTCGCTTGCCTTTGCCCTACTTCTTTCCTCTCGGTCTCTGTCTCCTCAGGGATGTGTACAGGCTCTAATTTTCAGATGGTAGATGTTGAAATCTGGTTACTGTTCCCCTCCAGAGATGCTACAAGCCTGAGGAGGCCACATCAGTGCTGGAAAAGACATCTGACTGTAAATGAAAATAAGCAAGGTGATTTATTCTAAATAGATGCAGCATGGGAGATTTCATGACAGAGGATTTGTCATCATTTCATATATTTACCCAATGACAAACATAGAAAAGCCCAGACTATAAAATAGTACTTTTTTCTTCAGGAACACCAGGTGGACGCAGAGCAACTTGACCTTTTTTGATCACAACCGACTGTACATAGCTTTTTTTAAAAAAAGACCTTCAATCACACTTTTTCCTTCTTTTATTAAAGACATTTTTAAATATTTTGGTGTAAGACCAAGTTGCATGGCAGTGCAAGAAGTTACATTCTTTCCACTAAGATTAGGGATTTCAGTATCTCCGAGTAAAAGAAGATCTTTGCACACCTTTAAACAGACAGATAAGTAGGAGAAGAAGTGATGAGTCACAGTAACAAAAATGAGTTTCAGCACACTGTTGACACTTACGATAAACTGTAGAAATTCCAGGAGAATGAACAGCTATGTTTGAGTCCAGGGAGTTTTGTCAGGTATTTCACATAACATGACAACAAGCTCTCAGATACATGTATATACATGCTCCCACAGGATAGCAACCAATCCAAGAGAGTAATGCTGCAAAAACACCTGTGAGAGGGTGTGGGTGAAGACGAAATTATTATTTCAGGTGGACCCAACATACTCCAATGAAAATTAGGTTGTTTGTTGTCCTTTGGAAACATGCATATACTGTATATTATGGCTTGTTGTCACTTTTTAAGCAAGCGTAATTTGATAACTCTGTTGCAAATAATAGGCTGCTGAGCTATTAAAATTATGCGCAGTGCTTGTATAGGCTGCTTTTGTACTGAACTGGACGTGACAGCTTGAATTAGTGACAGACTGAACGTACTACTGAACTGAAGACAGTCAGTCAGCGCTGGTCGTTGGGCCATATGAATGGGGATGAGTTCACTTACTGATGTATGTACTGCTGTACATTTGAACAATGATACGGCTGCTAAGTTTTGGGGAAAAAGTGACCAAACTACACAGTCAGTGACTATGAATATTTGAACTAAACTGATTTGAATCAGCAAAGTGATTTGTGATTTCCACCTATATGTTCCAATAAACTTCAATTTGGCTTCTGAGTCCAAACTAAAGGAAACACACATGGATGATACAGGGCAACTTACTAGCTAACCAAACCAACCAAACTAAACTCTGCAAATCTTGGATCACCTCCTGAAGAAATAGGCATGAACCATTAGTCAGAAGGGCCATATTATGCTCATATTCTAATATGAGAAAAATACCAATCAAAACATCGGTTTTCTTGCCTTTTTACTGTGATATATGGTGGAGACAACAAGCCAGAGGAACTGGTATCCTCCTGAGGTGCAGAATCCCAACATACACAACACCTGAGATTAATGTAGCTTGTGAGGAGATAACACATTTGGTGAGGAAGGTACTAGCATCTTAAACAATTGTTGTCTAACAAATCATACAGGTGCACCAAATACTGTACACTTGACAATAATGTTGCTGAGCTAGTGTACAGCCCTGTCATGATTAATACATCACCACAACAGCAGAAGCCCATGCTGCTTTACTCAATGTTCCTGTTGGATCTCTGTAGGAGCTACAAGGTTCTAGGATATAGCTCAATTATCTATACTGTGTAGATGTGACTTTAGTAGTTTTGTCAGCCTCTGGCCTCTTTTAGCTTGTTCACAGACCTTTCAGCAATGCTGCAATTCCTGCTGCTCACCAACAGAGGTTCATAAATTTCTTAATGCCTCAGTAAGATACAGTAGGTCTTTGTAAATAGCAACGCAACATACTGTATGATGTAATTTACTGATTGGTTCAGTGCCGAGTTCAAACACTTATCTTAAACTTCAAACGGTCGACATTTTGTCACAAGCCAAAGATTTGTCTTTGGTCAAATAAGAGAGGGGAAGGGTACAGCCAGGCAGAGAAAGAGTGCTCTTTCCTCACTCTGTGTCAACATAGATATATCTAGAAATGGGCCAAGAGATAAAAAAGATGAAATACAGCCATAAAGACTAAGCTGTGTGGAAATCCTGGTGTCACTTCTGACCAAGGAGATGTAGTCTTATCTTCAGAAAATTCCCTCTGGTGCACCCACAGACACACTCACCTTTAGTACCATTCAATTCTCAAGTGGGCCAGTATCATCATGGGGTGATGGTGTCCTAAAGGTTGGAGAACCAGTCACAAAGGAAAGTGAAACAGCAGTGCTTGCCCCTTCTTTGGGGATCAGGTCCTATATGTTTGGCCGCATCTGGAAATTGCTCAGTGTCCTCCTGATCAAATACTTCATACATGTTTTCAGTTCAACTATAACTATAATATAACTTTTGCCATCCTGATATTCAATATTGTCATTTTACTGACAATATAGAAAGTTTTCCTCCATTTTTTAAAAAGGTTTTTTAAGGGGATGGGGTTCCTTATCCGAATGGAGGGTCTAGGATAGAGTATGTTGTATTGCTGTGCAGATTGTAAAGCCCCTTAAGAGAAATTTCTGATTTGCGATACAGGGTATAAATAAAATTGACTTCTCTTGAATTCCTCATTAACCCCCGAGTACTCCAGTCAAGCTACTCAGTGACCATCAAATCAGACAGTGGTTGAACCAGACAGTTTTTAGGTGTGTATATGTGGATATGGGATTGTGAACTGGGTGCTCCGGAAAAAGAGAGGATAAAATTTTTAAAAAAAAGACCTGAAGGTTGCCATCATTTCTAATAAGACAAAAACAAAACAAAACAATTTGATGTAGTCAAGCATCTACCAACTTCCTCCAGAAGTCCAAAACCAGGAAACTAGGGTTTAAATACCTCAGTTTTTTTGTTTTATTGTACTAAAATCTGCTACTTAGCAATGAACAGGAAGAACAGCTGGAGAGAAATTGTATTCTGACATGACTTTCTTAGAATAAAAACTCCTATATTAAAACCTTTAGAGAAGTAAACCCTGTGTGACTGTACAATATCAGTCTTCCATTCATTATCTATGGGGACAGTCCAGATGACATCACAGGTGGTTTTGGGCGTGTGGTTCACATTCACACACAAAATTAGTAACACAAGAATTCCAGTTCACAGCAGTCTGAACAAACCTATCTCCATAAATGTTCTTTTCATTGTCATCTATATGGTCATAAAACAAGCATCTGTCTCACAGATTCACTATATCTGAAAATAAAAACCATGTAAATGATTAGATATTTGAATGGGTGACCATAAATAAAGTGTGTGCATGAAAACAATGTGGTCTGTAAGCTTTTTTTTTTAGCTGTTGTGTCAAATACCTCATTCTGGTCTTCTTCTTGGATCCAGCACAAGTTAATGATAAGCCTTATTAAACTGTATGTGTGTGTGTGTGGGTGTGTGTGACTGTGTGTGAGAGCTTGCAACTCCAAATGCTGTTGTTACCAAAGCTTTTGTACCCCAGTGCATGCAGAGGGGTGAAGAGGTCAAAAAGGTAGGTGGCTGGCTGACACTCAACAGGCAACAAGGAGAACAAATGATGTAATGTTATAATATTCCTAAAATGAAGTGTCTGTATCACTTAAGATCTGAGTTTGTTAATTGTTAAGTGTCAATACATGCTAATAGTACATCTTAAGCCTCATGTTAGCTGACTGCTGCCCTCTGTATGGAAGCCACTAGGGATGCTCTATATGACTTGGACGCCATCTGCTGGTGTAAGAACAGTACTGTAACATGGAGAATGACTGCATGCTCCTTTCATTTTGGGCTGCAGAGCGCACTGAGATACACTAGCACTAACAAGACTACTGGTGTGATATAACAGTGATCACACTCTAAATATATAAAGGTATCCTTGTCAGGAGTATTTATAATGCTATATCCTCTGTTAATATATGAGATGTCACAATAGGCCTATCTTAATTCAACTGCAAGCTTAAAATGATGTTAAACAACAACTGGTCAGTGTCTCCTCTGCAATTCTTCATTAACTTTACAGTAAGTTTATGGTAAGAAATAGAGCTAAAACAGCAGTCTTTTCTCCATTGGGGTTGAAGAAAGCTCATGCCCAGTTTCAACCCTGCTGCTCTGGAGAGCCACATGTTAATGCTGGCATTTGTGCAAAGAGAAATAATCACCAAAAAACTCTGCTAACATTTTCAACAGAATTCCACTGGCTATTTAAAAACAGACTAAGTGTTGGGGTGACTCAAAAAATTGGGGAGGACAGGAGGAAAACCAACATGGAATCTTACAACAAACCGCATCAAACTATATCATTGTCCCCCACCTGATAAAATCGGAAGGGTGGGGGGCAATTTTATATGCCAATAAAACAACTTGCTTTCAAAAACAAAAACTCCTGACTGGTGAAAAGGCTGCTTCTTTAAAGGCATTTAGCATATAGCCTACATAATGTCTCTAAACAAAGAAGTGCTCATTTTAGCCATGGAATGGTTCAAATGTGTCATTTTACTAATATAATGAAATTCAAATTTTTAGTACTGTTCTATTGTGACAACAAATTTATGTTCTCATCAAAAACAGACAACATATCACATGATTCTTAGTATACAGAAATATATAAAGTAGCACAAAGCTTGTAATGTGACACAGGTACAGATCAGTGCTGAATACAAGAAAGATTAAACACTAAAAACATTCACAGATCTAAAAGTGTAGGTTCACATCAGAAAGTATTAATGCATGTATCAAATACATGACTTACCCACTCTTATCTATATGTACGATATACAAAATATAGTCTGCAAAGCTGACATGTTAACACTAGGGGTGTTAACATAAACATAAAACTCACGGTTCGGATTGTATCACGGATTTGAGTCACGGATCAGATCATTATTAGGATCAGCGAAAAAAAAGGGGGAGACAAATAAAACTTTGTTTCCTAGTTATTCTGTAACACACTGACAGCCAGAAACAGCAAGGAACTTTTGCCCATGGTCTTAAATGAAAACAACATTTAAGATGTCCAATGTTTAAATAAAATAAAATAAAATAAAATAAAATATATAAAATATTTAATGCTCAGTTATTGCAATATGAGGCATGCAACCTTCCTCTTTTAAACAGTGAATGAAACAGCCTCTGTCCACATCATCAAAACTTGATGATAACAAACATTCACCGCTGACGTCAGTTAGCAGCTAGATGCTAATTAACTGCTCAGCTGCAGCACATTAAACAGCAGGTAAACATAACTCAAATGTCACATCGGACCCCTTAGATGCTGGTTTGATCGTTGCTCTTCACGATCCCTGTTAGCGACACGCTGTCTGCCCATGACTTGTACTTACAGCAATTTGTTGACTTTGTCTTAAATGACACATTAAATTTTTGCAACTAATCCGAAGTTCATAAACCTGCCGAACCGTGGGGGGCGATCCGTACGGATCACGGATCAACTACAATCCGTTACACCACTAGTTATCACTTGTTATTCTAGTTACTTTAAGCTTATTACTCAATATACGGCTCAACTTAAAAACGAACTAAAGAAACTGTCAGAAGCAATCAGCCAGACCTCCTGCACACTAATCATACAACATCAACAGGTGACTAAACAACCACTCAATTAAAAACAAATGAATGAGTCCAGACAGCTCACTGTGACTTCAACAAACAAACTAACGTTACCCACAACACATTATATGATCTCTGCTGCATTCTTGTTAAGGAGATAAAAAACACAAAAAAGCCACACAGAGACATTTAACCATCAGAGATGAAATTAGCGACCAAAGAGACACAGAGAGAGAAGCTGTATCTGACTCACGTTATCTGACGTTGTCTTCTTTCTTTCATGGAGATGAAGTATTCATGTCATAACGTCCATCTGTAGCTGTTGGTCATCTTGTATGTTAGTTAACAGACCTTTGTGGCTGCTGATTAACCAGTCTGATACCAGTAGCAACAATAACAAACAAGCTAACTCTCCTGGTTGTTTCTCCGGTGGCTTCTCTTTCCAGCCTCCCCGGCAGCGTCTTGCTGCTGCTGCACCGCACAATCCAGATAATTTCTCCCATTAGTTTAACAATAGTCCTTAATAGTCCTTCCATGGATTTAGAAAGAATCCTTCAGGCTGTTGCACTGGCTAATGCAAGGAACTATCTACTGCTGCTACTCTGCCTAACAGTGGAGAGAATTGAGGATGAAATCTGGAAACTATCATTGGACCAACTTCATGTCAATATTGCATTCTGGTTATTGATTGGTGAGGAAGGACATCCTCCCTTAGAGCGTCATTTTACGTGTCATGGCCAATCACAGATTAGCATGAAAATGAAATACATTAAGTCCAAAGTAAGAGATCCCGCCCTGCGGAGGTCAGCAGGCACCCGTCCTCCTCTGTCCCCCACTCTACCTCATATAAAAATATGGACGTCACCCGTTGGTTTCTGAAGAGCGGTTTTGAAGCTCAAAGTGAGCCGCTCTGGCCATCGCCATCTTGGGAGGCGGCCTAACTCCCAGCCAATCAAAAATAGGCAAAGAGGCGGCCAATGGCTGAAACAAGCCACCTAGCGGCTGGCGGACCTGTCACTCAAAGCAGCCATGTCCTCATTGTGCATAACTTTACGGCTTAATAAAATTTAAATGGGTGAGTTATAAAAAAAAATTCACCCCCATACAGTTGTCATGAAAGGGGAAATTAGCTATAGAAACCAAAATCGTTCTTTGTACCAGGCTGTAAACATGTTTATATCTGCTGTAAAGTTGGGGATTTTAACATGGGGGTCTATGGGGATTGATTGTAAGAGCTGGGGTATCCAGCTCTTACAATACATCCATGGCAAGCCCCTAGGAACAGTACCGGGCTTTGAAGCCAATTTGACACAGCTGCCCTACCGTGTAATTACAACGTCACATGACGCTATCGGCCCCAAAAAGACTTTTCCCCATAGACTTACATTGTGAAAGAGATGTCTGTAAACCAGTGGATGCATTTTTTGAGCATCAAAACCCCCGTGAAATGACTTGTTTCACTATCAGAATTTGATCCATTCGGTTCAATCACATTTGGAGAGTTTAGAAGAGCCACACAATTGAATCATTTTATCCCCATTTAAGTTAGATGGAGGGCTAAACCGGAAGTAGCCAGCTTGGCTGGTGGAGATCGCTATTGCTTTCCTCTATGGACCCCCCAGATGCAGATGCTATGCAAAAGAAATCAAACTTTTTGGGGTTTATACACCTGAGCAACTTTCATAGGAATGAAGGGGCCCCACCTCTGATGCTGTATCCTGTTCTTATACATCCATGCTACTCAGAGGTTGGTGCTAGATTGGATGGGCCAGAGGGACGATTTGTGAAACTCTCACGAAATATATATGCTAACCTTAATCTAACCCTAACCTAGAGGGTTAACCTAACCCTAACCTAGAGGGTTAGGTTAGGTTAGCATTTACCCTACTCAGATCAGGCAGTGACACGTTATTATGGATCCAACTGCTTTTCTTGGCAAGACATGCCCTGCGTAGCATTCAAGTGCTAGGATTGGCCAGGCATCCATGCTCGTGTGAAACAATGCAAGTGTTGATTTTGACAGCTAACGCTTCAGGGTGGGAAGCTGTCAAGTAAAACCTGTGCAAGAATGGCGAGATGGTCGCTTGAACTATATTTTTTACATGTAAAATTAAATGATACACATTACACGGACCCACAGTTGTAGTTCTACTTGTTTTTGGGACCACCATTATTGTTTTCTCAGGCTGGTTAGCAGCTCCTCTGTCTGGACTGCTGCTAATGCCACTGACCCACTGTTAATTTAGCCTGTCAGCACCTGCTACCGCCAATGTTACTGAGGAAAATACATATAAACAGCTTGCAAAGCTGTATTTACGGAGCAGTTTTTGCAGACTTGTGACAGAGCTGGAGGAACTTTCTAAACATCTAACCCTGATGTCATCAGTTGTATTGGTTTGGCCTGTACATTCATGACGAAAAAAAGCCTGTGTTACAAACTGGGAGTGTGGAGAATGAAAGTTGTTTGTGTTGCCAAGCAAGGCAGGAAAAGGAGCTAATTGCATTATGGGAAATGTAGTATCAGGGTGTTTTGGGAGATTGACCCACTGGTGACCAAGTAAGAATTCTACTGATTGAGTGGCCAAATTGCTGGCTTCTCTTCTTTTCCTATTACTTTATTCAAACTTTTCTCTTCTATTATGATCCTCAAATATTTAACTGACCAAAATTAAAACAAATGAAGAAATGAGAAATAAAAGTCTCTGAGACAAACTGTTCTGATTGTGCTTTAATTCATTTGTGTTTGGCTCTGCCATTCTGTAAACCCTCAGCTAAATAATAAATAAACAGATGAAATTATTTTAAGAAGGTAGTAACCCATTACACATATATATGAATATATAAACACATGGACAGGCATGTTTTCAACATGAACTTACTGCTGCCATAGAAAAATAAATCTAACAAAATGTAAGAAATCAAAATTGCAACAAATAAAGCAGATAACCTGCCGGTGGAGGTGTGCACAGTGTGAGGTGTCTGTAAGGCAACTGGAGCGTAGACAGCCCACTGTGTGTGCACGAGTGGCAATGTGGCACCATGGAATAGACACCCAGAGGACACAGAGGAACATGAGGAGCCTCTCACGTGTGTGCAAGGCTGGAGTCTCTTTGACATGTGAGTGCTCTCAGGTTTGATTTTGGTACAAACAGGACTTTAGAAATAAACACATGATATTCTTCAAAACAAAAATTCCTCATCTCCTTGTCTCAAGGTGCATTATCAATGGGATCATGTCCATCCCAGAATCCTGACCCCTCCCCACCCTCCTCCCAATCCATATTAACCACATGTCCAGAAAGGCTTTCAAAGTCCTGGGTAAAGTCGAGGCAACCGCTTAATGGAGTCAAACATCTCAGCGCATGTTTATTGATGTAAACTGTGGACAGTGACGAGGACAGAGCCAGTGAGGCCCATCACTGACTCCGCAGCACTGTGGGGGGGTCATTCCAAGTCCTGGAGGTTGATTGTGCTTCCTGTGAACTGCGAGTTGTCGGAGCCGTTGTCGTCCTCTGTCATCACTGAAGGTTCCTGTGAGGAAACAGCATCAGAGATCAGTTCTCTCATATCAAAGTGGACTGAACTCTGCATTGACATTACATGGAAAAGTGACAAATACATCTGCTCACATCAGCTTTCAGATTCTAGATGTGGTCATGTTTGATTTATTGTAAAATATAACCTCACTGCATCACTACATGGAGTTGTGTCACTATAGCTGCAGGCAGCGTTACCATAAATACAACACATCAGAAATTGTCATTGAAAAATGTATTTACTTGTAAAATGTTGACAGGCAGGTCGACAGTGAGCTGGGAGTGGGAGCTGGAGGGCTGAGAGCTCAGCTGGAAGGCCAGGTCTCCATCACTGGCTGGGTCGTCCTGCACACACACACACACACAAGTTTATGCAGCTATCCTTGTTAGGACATTGCATTAATTTCCATTCATTGTGGACAGGCTGACCTAAACCCTAACCAATTCATGCCTAACCCTAACCTTACCCCCCTGACCTTGACCAGGACCTCAAAAATGACATTTGCCTCATTAGGACCAGGCTATGCAGTTGGTAATGTCCCCTTTGTAAAATGACACTGAAGGCTGAAGACTCACTTTAATGAAAGGTGGCAACATAGTCCAGCTACATCACTGCTACACACAATGGGGGGATATTTACTAAACCTGTTGCATATTAGTCAAATATTTTATTTTAGCATGGTTTTAACTAAAACTACAGACGCTACAAACTCTTGCTGTGCGTATGTGGAAAGGAATGAAATACAAAAGCATTTTCTGCAGCTGAACTTAAAATACTTGGGAGAAAATACTTTTGTGTGCACATGTGCATTCATTCTGGAAGAGGAGAACTATACGTGAAGAAATATAATAGCCTGATGTCAGTTCAATAAAAAGATCAGCAACAGATTATTAACCATTAGTAATGGAGGAAATGAAGCCTTCTGAAGCACTGAATCAATTTAAGCATGTGTTGAAAATAGTTCACTGTTTTGATGCATTTGTCTAAATGGCGACATCTGCTGAGCAACACCCGGTATTGCATATGTATGGATGGATGGCATATATCTGAGACCATGATCAAACAGTTATGGTTATTTTGTTCAATAGTCTAAACTATAAAAACAGATCACTTTTCACTTTTTTTTTTTATTTCAATGGTACCTTAAACAACACGCCCCCACCAGTGCAGCACCCTATGCTGTTTAAATGCTGGGCTGTTTTCAGTCTGAATCCCCACTACCCCCACCCCCACTTCTTTCTCTGTGTGTCTCTCTCATTCATTCTTGAGACCTGCTTTAGTTCCTCCCTTTCTGTGTCTGATGAAACAGTTTCCTGCAGATTGTACACCTGCTTTCACAGACGTAGTGTCCTCGGCTGCAGTGGTGTATCTGTGCTGATAAATTTGGTGTAGCGAATGTTTGTTTGAAATACCATTCCCTCCTCCCACAATTTGCACCTCTTAACAGGAACACCAGAAAATACAGATCTGCATGAGATCAAACATGCAAACAGTTTTCAGCAGGGCTGCTTTTCTTCTGTTTCACCTGCACAAATTCTCAGTGTGTCCCTTCAGCAAACAAGGACTGACTGTTTGGGATGCAAATCTTTCGTAGATATCCACCAGTGTGGTTGGGTAATGAACTGTATCTCACCTGCAGCAGCTGAATCTGGACATACTGGGCCCCGGTGACGGGGTCGCGCAGAGTCAGGCCCCCATTGGCTGCTGCAGCTCCCTCACCATAACGAGCACCAGAGGAAGCCAGCGGTGCTGAAGCAGAGGAAGACTTCACTCCCTTAGTTTTTCTCTGACTCGATCCTGAACCCCCTGGATTTAATCAAAGAGAACATCAGAGAACAGTCACTTTAGTCTGCAGTCTCTGTATCCTGAATCCAGAATGATGAACATCCAATACAAGCTTGAAGATGGTGAATGTGTGTGTGTGTGTGTGTGTGTGTGTGTGTGTGTGTGTGTGTGTGTGTGTGTGTGTGTGTTACCAGAGGAGGCTGAGGGGCCTATCTGCTTCTTTTTCTTGGCCAGCTGGATGGCTCTGTAGTCAGTCCTGGCTGAGCCTCCACTCTCCTGACACACAAAACACACATCATCACAGCACACTCAAAACTACTGCTGTTACATTGGCTTTTTATGGGTGATACCTTTGTTTTTACCTTAGAATCTAATAATTACATGAAAACAAATTATTAAACCAATATCGCTCTCATTTATCTTAAACTGTGCTGCATGACGGCAGCTCTGCTCACCAGGAAGCTGCTTGGTGACACTGCGCTGAGCTCCGGGTCTTTCTGTGGACTGAAGCTGCTGCTGTGACCGGGGAAAACAAACTGTGTGAGGACTTTTGCTCCCTCCTGAGGTCCCAGCACCTCCACACAGCCCAGCAGAGGCCCTGCTCCTCCCTGGCCACCCACCTCCACCACCTTAGAGGGTGAGGCTAGCAGCTCGGCGACAGGGGCCACGGCCAGGGAGGCTGTGGGCTCCACGCTCAGAGCACTGGAGGAGCTAAGTGGGTGCTGCAGGGTGGGGTCCACAGAGGCACCGGGGCCCTGCATGGTGAGAGCCGTGAGTGTTCCCAGGGCCTCAGGGGTGACAGTCTGCACATCATCCAGATTGAGGGTGCCCTGTGGTGGCAGGACGTCACCCACCGTTCCCTCCAGACCGTGGTGGGGACCCATGTCAGCACTGGCTGCGAGGATGAGAGGGTCCACAGCCTTGGCCAACGTGGTGTTGGCGCTGGCGCTGAGTGCGGTGCCAACTGAGGAGGGGTCGATGGTAAGGATGCCTGAGCTCACCAGGGACAGGTCCATGGTGAAAGTGCCATTAGAGCTGCTCCCACCCACGGGAATTCCCACTCCGATACCAGCGGTGGGCGCGGTGCCTCCGGGCACGCTGGAGAAAAGAGAACTCAGGTCCAAGTTAGTCAGCTGGTCCCCCCCGGCAATACCAGGCCCAGCAACTGTTGTTGGGGTGGAGCTGATGAGCTCGCTGCTGGGGGTCAGAGTGGGTGTGGTCTCCATCTGACTCAGAACATCTGGGATGGAGGAGAATTATCATCTCAATTTCATACACATTTTTAATTTACCTTCAAATATAAGAATGAAGTTCAATGATCTAAATGCTTCTCTTTTTTTTTTTTTGCTTTTATTATTATTATTAACTATTTGCCTTCAAGAACAGTGCGATCATCTGCTGCTGGTTTATTGGAGCTTCCCTGCAACAGCCGAAAGAAAATCAGGGATGCAACCTTTGTCAATTACGCCTCAAAACTATGGAACACACTAGTGATAGATATCAGGGAAACCAGCTCCCTAAATATTTTAAAGAGAAAGCTAAAAACCTACCTTTGACCTACCAACCCTTGATTTTAGATATTCCGTGTATTCTATTTTTTAACTTTGTTTTCATTTTATTACTATTATTATTCAGTGGGTTGTATCTTCCATCTTATGTTATGCATTCTATGTATTCCATTTCCACTTTACTTTATCTTATTTTTATTATTATCATCAAGTAGGTTTTATTTTCCATCTCATGTTACTTGAATGTTTTTTAACATGTTTTTATGTCTTTTTTCTTGTCTTTTTTATATGAAAGGTGCTATACAAATAAAGTTTATTATTATTATTATTATTATTATTATTATTAGTAGTAGTAGTAGTAGTAGTAGTAGTAGTAGTAGTAGTAGTAGTAGTAGTAGTAGTATAATAATGAACTGCTGATTGTGTGTCATTATATTAAACCATCATAAACAGTAATATTGTTTTATGTAGGACAGGGTGGTGCAGTGGCCGTCTTTGAACGTGTAAAAGGAAAACATTAGAATAGAGGAACAAATGACTGCTTTTAGAGAGCAATGTGTCCTGTCTATGCAGTCTAACGGTGATCCAATGGTGAACTTCTGAATGTTTATGAGATCAAGACATATCATTATATACAACATAACACTATGGTTGGAACTCATGGTTGAACTCATTTACCTTTGGAGATCAAACATATGGTGTGTTAGGGTAGGCTTTATAAGCTACAGCTTCAGCCTACACCTTTTTTCAGACTGCAGAAAAAACTTTAAGTTGAATTATTGTGCTGTTTTGAGCTGCTCTATTTAAGTATCTTTTTTTCATGTGTTTATGTGTGTATAAAAATGAATTTGTATATGCAGACCAGGGAAAAAAATAAAATAAAATAAAATAAAAAAGAATAGTCAAAATTGATGAGATATCCAAACTTTTAGCCTCTAGTATGAGTCGTGTATTATGGTTTCGATCATGTGTGATAGTTACTAACCAGGACTGAGGTGGTGGTGTTTGAGCATGTGGCTCTTAAGGCTGCTGCGGGAGGAGAAGTGCTTGGAGCAGTTGGCCACGGGACAGCGGGTCCTCAGGGTGCTGGCGTCCTGCTTATGTTTCTTGGAGTGGATGTACAGGCTGCTGCGAGCTGAGAACTTGGCATTACAACCTGAACAACATACAAAAGACAAATGTCAAGTCTTATGATACCAGTCAGGACATTTAACGATGCAACTGAGTTATAACAATGTGTTTAACTGATTGTTGAAGTGTACTGTAGTCAACAGTCATTTTAATTCACAACTGATCAAATACTATCACATGATTCCACAAGGCTATGACTCTACAGCCATGTTGGTGAGGCTGGACTTTCAGCTAAATGCTAACATCTGCATGCTAACATGCACACAATGATAATGTTAACATGCAGGTGTTTGGTAGGTACAGTGGAAACTGCTTATAGTGATCACTATAAAACAGATGATTATTATAACCAGTTGTTTTCTTTTTCTTTATTTCTCATGCAGATTACCATCTAATTGACATTTAAATATTACCGCTGGCAATCAGACTGAGTAGAGCTGTAATCCTGCTATGAGGGAGGACAAAAACATTACTAGGAAGAGGGGAGGACATTTCTCTTCGGTTGATAACCTTAAAAGTAAAGTTAGGCTTCGCCGTTGGCTTCCTAACTCGTTTTAAAAAAAGACGAGAGAGAGAGAGAGCGAGAGAGAAAGAGAAGCAGTGGCTGAGCGAGCTAGAGAGTGGATGAGGAGAGCGAGCAGTGGTAGCAGGAAAGCTGGTGAATGGCAGGAATAAAACGTTATTTTCTGATTTTTTTCACGGCGGTTATAAATAAACATGTCCACGGATATCTGTACCAAATTTAATGGCAATCTTTCCAGTTGTTGAGATTGTGATGACCCCTGTCATCTTGGGGTTTACTGCTTATTCACCTGTCTGTTCTGCTCCACAGGTGGCTCGTTACCCCAAATGGGAACACCTGGCACCAGTGTTCCCAGTTGGTGTAAAGCCTGACTACAGCTAGCAGGCTGTATCACTCTCCTCTGACTGCTTACGGCTGCTGCGGTGGGCAGCTCTCTGCTCTCCTCTCCCCTCCCCTTACCTGTTTTGATCTGGGTTTAGTTATGTTGCTTTAATTATTTACTTTGTTTTTATGCACCTGACAACACACTAACACACTCTCCATTCATGCATTACCAACCTCACACTGACCTACTGATGTCCACACCCCATGTTGTAAATATTTGGTTAATTTGTTTAAATGAATATCTTTTGTTAAACTTTGATGAGGTGTATCTCCCTTTTGCTTTCAGTCTGGACCAAAGTGTTGGTCATATAGACCGACACTACCACCCCTAGAGCCATGCTGCCAACAACATTCAATACTTTATTGCCATCTCAACAGAGTTGATAGGAATTTGCTTTTGTGTGCTCACATCACATGACCACACCAACAACCAAAACATACAAACATAAAACGACCACGGTCACACCAAACCACTGACCTCCTGGCAACTCCTGTATTTAGCTGTTGGTACCTGCACCTACCTTCTGCATGGCACTGGAAGGGTTTGGTGCCCAGATGGGTGATACTGTGACCCTTGAGATGCTCTGCCCGGGTGAATGACTTCCCACAACCTTCCTCTGTGCAGACGAAACGGCGATCATCATCATGTTTCCTATTAAACAAACATAGAGAAGAAGGATGTGGTGAGGTGAAGAGCTCTTTTAACAGACCCAAACATGATTAAAAGGTACAACAGGTGGACTAGAACAGAGAGACAACATGGGGAAAAAGAACCTCTGATTCAAGTAAATCCCTACTGAAAACCCCCTTGATTTGGCAAAGGGAACCAAATACTGTAAAATCCTGACAACATACTGGTGTTCAGAGGCAAATAATTTGCCTCAGCAAAGACAAACTGCACTGGCAAAGTGAAAAAACAAACACAGACATGTAACAGGAATGTTACTGAACAGCACAAAGGTGCTGCATCAAAATCTAATAAACAGTGATGCTAATCTAAAGGCCGGAACGCACTGAGAGCGTCTGATGCACACGTTTTGAAGTACACCCAAAAGCGTTAGGAGGCGTGACAAACTGCCTTGATGCTGCTACTCCTTGTTTCCATTTTGGCGTGTCAAATGAGGACTCGGTGATCAAAGCTGTTTTTTTATGCAGCCAAAAAAGAGAGAGATAGCATGAGTCTGAAAGCGCGAGAGAGAGAGAGAGACAAAGCGTGGTGGTGGTTGAGTGAGGAGAGGGAGTGGTGAATCAGTGAAATAAAACGTTATTTTCTGATTTTCACACACAGTGGTTACATTATAAAGTACAAATACATATCCACCAAACACTCAGATGATTTACTGAGGAGACAGATGCTCTTAGTTTCATTTTCCTCCTCTGTATTTCTCCTTTCCTTTCCAATTAATGCAGCAGCAAATACAAAGAACAGGACAAATCTGTGTTGGTTCTGTGGTGTTGGCATTTCAAATCTGATGCCTGCAGTGCACCGTAGGAGCATCATATGATCCGTGTCAAATGAGGTGCATCAATTATCGCTTTCAGTGCATATGGGCCTTAAAGCTCAGCTGACTGATGTGCATGAAGAAGCTCTGTTTTACAAAACTTCTTCCATCCATGACAAACACAGAACCTATAGTATGAAGAACAAAATCTGACAAAAGGGGAAAAAGTCTCATTCCAGGGTAGTTCTGCTCCTTTTTTTGTTATTGATACTAATTGACTTTAACTATTAGAGTTACCACTTCAGTCACACTGAGGTGAAAGCATCTTTTATAAAAACACTTACCGTTTGTGTCGGAGCAGCTTTGACATACTAGTAAAGGACCAACCACAGCCCTCGGAGTCACAGACAAACGGCCTCTCACCTGGAAACAGAATAAAGGTTTATTTACTGGTGCACAGATTACTGCATCACAAAGAAAGATTAGTATCCAGATAACTGTGGTCTTAACCCAGACTTTCTGCATCACAAAGCTGCCTGTCATAGAACTGGTGTAACCTACTCCAGATGGTTCAGTGACATGTTCAGAGTTTCTAGTGACTCGTTTTGCAATGTTTTGTAAGTGTGCAGCTGCTCTCTTCAGCTGAGGGCAACACATTCACAACATCATGTGATTAAGGAATGACTTATTCTTTGAGGAAACAGCCTCAAACATCTCTAATGCCTGAATGATCACACTGAAATTTATAAGCCACAGTTCACTGACTCTGTGCCTTTAGGTCCTGTTAGGAGACCATCAGGGCCTCCCCTTCTGAACCATGTAGAGGAAGTCGGAGCACTTCTGACTTTCTAATCTAGCGTCAGCTTACCGGTGTGACTTCTCAAATGAATCTTGAGGCGACAGGCCTTGTCGTACGTCTTGTCGCAGCCTGGGTAGGTGCAGGTGAAGTGGCCAGTTTCTCTGAAGTGAGTGCGATTGTGGGAGAAGAGGGCACTGAAGGTGATGAATGTTTTCTCACAGCCTGAACAGAGAGAGAGGATAGTACACTGTAATAGAGCTGCAACAATTCATCGATTAGCTGTAATCTATTCGATTAACTGTCCGCTATTTTGATAATTGATTAATTGTTTTCAGTCATTTTTTAAAGAAAAAAAAGTCAAAATTCTCAGATTCCAGCTTCTTAAATGTGAATATTTTCTGGTTTCTTTAGTCTTCTATGACAGTTAGCTAAATAAATATTTGGGTTGTGGACTGTTGTGGACAAAACAAGACATTTGAAGATGTCACCTTGGGCTTTGGGAAACAGTCATCAACATTTTTCACCTTTTTCCAATATTTTATAGACCAAACAACTAATTAATGAATCGCGAAAATAACTGACAGACTGGTCAATCATGAAAATAATCCTTATTTGCAGCCCTAAACTGTAAAGTCCAGGAATACACTAACACCTAAACGGTCACATTTATATATCCTAAACTTACTGTAACGATGCATTTTAAAGATTCACTTTGAAATTAAATGACATTCTGGAAAAGGCTTCAACGTGAAAGCAAAATCAGCTCCCCAGCAGCAGCTACTGAGTGCTCATCTTGGTCTGATGTATTTGGTAAACATGACTGCTGTGTTCCGTTTCCTGGTGAGACTTTGTGGTATCTGGGTAGTGAAGTGAGTGTTTGTTTACTGCTAGCTACAGTTTGCAGCTGACAATTTGCAAACCTTGCTTGTTTAGCTTAAATAGGTCAATCTTTGAGGTCACCCGACAGCACATGCAAAAAAAATGGAACAAGAATAAACTGCAACATTGAGAAATAGCAGATTAAATCAATAACCGTTAGGTGCAGCCCTAATTAAAACTCAGAAGTCCAGCTGTGGTGCGTTACCTGGGAATTCACACTTGTGGGGCCTCTGGGGCTCAAAGTGGACCCTCTGGTGATTGGTGAGTCGTGTAGCACTGCGAAACCTCTCGCTGCAGATCTCACAGATGAAGGCATTATCCTGCTCATGGACTTTGACATGAGCCTTCAGGTTGTAGACCGTGGTGAAACGTCGTCCGCAGCCTTCAAACTGACAGGTGTGTGGCCGCTGCTTGTCATGGGACTGAAGATGCCGCTTAAGCTTGTAGGAGGTGGCAAAAGCCCAGCCGCAGCCCTCCACAGTGCACTGGTAGGGGCGTGGGTCCTCTGCGTGGTTCAGGAGGTGAACCTTGAGTTTCTGTCGAGTGTCAAAAGTAAAGGAGCAGCCGGCTTCTGGACAGCCAAAAGAGGCTACAGTCTCTTTCTTGGACCTGAATAGCTGGACAGACTGGAAGTCCTCGTTGTCACAGTCTGTGACAGTGGCTTTAGGGGATGGTGTGACCAGATCAGCCTCTGTTACAGCACACAGCACCCCTGCCTCCTGCTTGACGATGGGACAGGAGTCCAGAGAGGTGCCCAGCTCAGACAGGGAACAGTCATCCACCAGAGCCAGCTCAGAGTCACTCACAGACACCCCGGGCCTGGGTTCTTCCTGCTGGCTGGAGCTGGACACTGCCAACGTGCTGATCTTCCCGATGGATTTAGTGCCACTGTCATAGTTGAGAAGAACAATATCCTCATGGTCTTTCATACCTAGATGCTCCTTCAAGCTGACCATGTCATCCTCTTTGTGAACATAGCCCTCTGGCGGGGCAGCAAGAGTCAGTATCCCGTTCTCTATGGTCACTATGATGCTTTGGTTGTTTATCGTGATAGTACCGGAAAATGTTTCGCTAGCAGGCGGACTTGTGGAGGCCGTGACCGGGTTTACACTGTCCTGCAGCCCCACTGGGTCTGAAATGAAGTCAGAAGTGTCCATGGCTTCCACAATGCTCGAGTTCCCTGAAATCAAGGCACTGCTCTCGTCAATACGGGACTGCGACGACAGCTCCCGGGCCAGTTTGCCTTCATTGTTTTCGGTACAAATCTGGCCACAGATCTTATCGCCATATTTGTTTGTCAAAACAACGTCTTCGACAGTGTGATAATAGTCCGTCTGTTTAGCATTAACCGCGGTACAATTGTCGTTTAGTAAATTATAAACATGCTCAGTTTTTTTCAAGGCCTGAGCTTCAAGACAGTTCAAGTTGTCATTAGATTCACGCAGAATAACGTTACTGCTGTTTCCAACCTCCATGGGGCCACAGGAACTTGCTTTAGAGCACTCTGGCGTTTTACCTTTCATTTTATCGCCATCCTTACATGATACATCCGCTCGGTGTTTGTTTGCCTCCCCGTTGCCATCATCTTGTACGACATTAAAAACAACATATAGTTCCTGGGTGTTTCTGTCCGCCCTGTGTGCGGTGTTGGAGCTCCCCGGCGCAGCAGCGCTGTGGCTGGCCAGTGAAGGCTGCTTGGAGGCGCCGTCCTCACGCTGCTGCCGTAAAACTGG
The DNA here is from genome assembly GCF_910596095.1 of Thunnus maccoyii. Taxonomy (NCBI): domain Eukaryota; kingdom Metazoa; phylum Chordata; class Actinopteri; order Scombriformes; family Scombridae; genus Thunnus; species Thunnus maccoyii. The sequence goes on along the minus strand of NC_056535.1, from coordinate 3,365,691 downwards.
AAACGTTTGCTGCCGCTGCGGCATCGGTTCCTCTTCCCCTTCAAACAGAGGCAGCGCCATTTGCATTACAGTATCCCCGCTTTCTACCCCGTACTTCCAGGCAGTCCTAACAAACTCCTGCGGAGCAAACAGTGCGTTTAGCTCATTTTCTTTCTCTGTGTTCACGTTACGAAGTGCAGGACTGGGTCTGTCGTCCAGCAAATGTTTCTTATCGGTTGGTTGCGGTTTGCTGACAGTCGAGCAGTCCGCCCCGCTACCATTTTCCGCCAGTAGGCGAAACGGAGATGTCCTCGGCCTGGTGTTGTTGTTGTTGTCCCTTTGAGGTTCAGGCGACTCCAGTAGTCTATCCGCTTCATTTTCGGTGGAAATAAACCGAGGTATCGACCCTGTTGCTGATCGAAGTGGAGACGAAGTGGTACAGTGTAGGGCGCCATGTTGCGAGTGAATGTTTTGGGCATCAGAAAGCCCCTGGATTTCCATCTTGGTATCCCTGTAGCAGCGACAGAGAAAAGGCCCGCCCTGGTAGACGGAGCGGATCCACGGAGCCGTCACACAGTTTACAGCAGGCCAGCTGCTGCCTTCATGGCCAGCAAGAAAATGTCGGAGGGTCTAACTTTCTTGTTTCAAATAACGTCGATTATTTCTAAAATGTCCAAGTCGTTTGAAACCATTTATCATTTATCGACTACCTATGTTTGATGTTTAGGATAGTAAGAGCATACACACCACGCTAAAGCTAATGCAGGAACTGAGGTACATTTGAACATCAGTCATGTCCAAAAACACATTCTCTGCTCCAATTTGCCATTTCAACAAAAAGTAGTATAACTACTTCAACATGACGACAGCTACAATGTTTTGTAAAATGATTTTTTTAGAAAGGCTGTGCATATGAAGGCCTATGTAGCTTCGAATTTAGGAGCTAGGAAGAATAGGAGGGAGTAGGAGGTACGAGGAGTACCTAAAAGCAGCAGTAGTAGCCTTTAGTTTTGGGAAACTGTGGAGTGGATTTAATAGCAGTGGATCCGGGTGGGTTTTTCTTTAATTAAGTAAAATTGCGATATTTTTTAAGGATCCATTTAACTAATAATAATTTATTTTATAATTTGCAATGCGAAACCAAAACTCTTGTTAAGCTGCATTGTATTTCTAGTATGACATTGTGTTTTTTCAATTTTCCACTGAGTGGCAGTGTAGTACTATAATACATCAAATATTAATCCTTAGAAACTTCATATAGACTTCTTTGTGATTAACCAATATTTAAAGAGCGCGGAACATTCAGAGTTTAGACAATGCATTTATGACTGCCTTTGATATTACAATTTAACTTTTCATAGTGATGTTTTGATGGCAGAAAATAGCATGTATTCGAAAATAAAATAAAGGATATGTAATTTAAAAAAAAAACAACTATTTAGTAAAATCAGTTCACTCTACTCAGAGATATAACATTACAGAGTTTGAAAACTTTATATTACTTGTTATTGACACTAAGGTACTGTACAAAAATTATTGGAGGGGGGTGGGAATAATCAATTCACCTTGTTAAAAAAGCAAGGCCCTCCCCGGCATCATTTCACCACTATTAACCAAAAGAGACAAAGAATATGGAATTTAAGGTGGTGTAATCTAATTTAAATATTAATATGTATATTAGTGTAATTGTAGACAGACATTACAAATAGATTTTGCAATTTCCAAATTTTTGGCAAACACAACAAAATGATGAATATTCCAGCCACTATCTATTTTTAATGAAGAGATACTAAGTAAAAGGCTGAACTTGAATTATGGTATAGGTCTACTTTATATGAAACATAACCTTTCTTCTACTTTCTATTATGGTGGAGATAAAAGTAAAAATGAGGGGGAAAAAATTAGCCCTAGAACACAGACAGGATTTTTGTCCTCTGCATATGGCAAAGAGTACTTTTATGACCCATTGCACACACTAAAGCCATAATTTGCAAGTATTTTATCCCTTTTTTTAAAATTAATCCTGCAAGGGAAGGCTAAAATATGAAATTGGGGTGACTGAAAATTATAAAACCCTTCTCTGCTCTCCCCAAAAAAAGACTACACTCTCTCCATCAAAAGAAAAAAATACATATCGCTGCCCCTTTTCTGACCTCCCCTCCACCCTCAATCATTTTTGAACTGTCCCTTAGAAGTAACCTAATAGTTACTAAAAATAGTAACCGACTAACCAGCTAGGTACAGACTAATGATGAGCCTTCAATAATATCTTTATTTTGTTCCTAAGCAAAAGCTAGAAAACATTGACAAACTCCAAAATAAATTCTGAACAACACAAATGGAGACAAAAATAACAGAGACACATTCAGAGTATCAGAGAGGAACAAAATGGAAGGAAGACTGGTCACAAAATATTCTGTACATCACTTTAGATGTATTTACATTTTACCTACATGTAGTCTGTAAGGAACACACTAGACTGGGGAGAAATACTGAGCAGTATGTTGTTTGTCAGTGTAGTTATCTAATACTGTACACACTGTATAGAAAGCTCAACATGCTTCATACAAAAATATCCAATAAGTTATGTGGCTTTGGGTTGGTGTACTTGTTAATCATAACACGCACATGCATGCATGTTTTTAAACACTGTGATACAAATCTACCCTACTATTTATGTATCTCCTATATGTTTTGGATCATTATATTGGCAGTTCCTTCAAGTATACTGTACACAATAACAGTAGAAGTAGAAAGAACACTGCTGCACAGTACACAAGTTAACACGTAGGAATGTTGATTGAAGTCATTTTCAGATATGAATAAAGATACAGATAACTTTTCTGAACAAGTACAATCATTGGCAGCATATCAGCCAAATTAGCATGCAAAATAACACGGATATCTTGTGTTGTCATATAAAAACAGTCCTCCCTCGAACATACTTATAGGATTATGACAGAAATAAGGCCACATATCCATTTCCTTTCTGATACAATATGACACATGTTTAATAATCCAGACAAATCCTGATGAATCCATTCATTATGATTATTATAATTATTGGTTTTTGAAACCTTTCCAACTTCATGAAACTGGATTGAATTTGTAAAATCAGCCTCTTTACACTGTATCTGATGAGTCCTGGCTGATAACCACAGGAAATATGCAGCTATATATCAAACTCCAGAACTGATGAGGGAAAACTGTGCATACATTTCAAAAAGAAATCAGCACATTACAACTCCCTGACAACAGCCTGAGAGACTTTGACAGAGAACAACATACCAAAACTTTACTCTCTCTTTCTCTGTGTCTTTTCCAGTAAAAAAATGAAGAAAAGTTAAAGTGACCCTTACGCTTTCACACATTCTCTGCTACATATGAACTATTCTGGCCTGCACAGTGACCAGCTCTATTCATTTTAAACAGGTACATGCTTCAGACAGCTCGAGAACGAGAGGCACCCACCTCATGAATGATTCATTCCAAATGATAGCCCCAGCACAGAGAGTTACAATTTAGAGGAAGAGGGGGACAGCAGAGCACACAGACATTGTTATGTTCAGCTTTGCAACCGGGGCTGAAATAATATGTACCTCCTGATATTGTTAAATTGTACAGTGTCTGTAGGAAGTGAAGGTGCTGGAGTGGAGGATATTTCAATATGTTCTCCATCCCGACCCAAATTTCAGAGCCTCGCATTTCCTGTTTTCGGGAGGTGCTTGCAAGCGCCTCCCTTCATGTCCAAGTGGGATTAGTAAAGACTCGCAGGCACTCCGTCTCTGAATGTTGACCTTGAAATGTAGAGTGTTCACCAGCCTTTATGAGAAAACATATTTGAATTTCATGTTCAGCACACAGTAATATACAGCATACATTTTCATGAAGCAATAAAAAAAGGACTGGTGTCCCTTGTCAGTCAGATGCCACGCCCTGGACAGGATTTCATTTCTGCTTCTCTATTTTCAGATCCCTGCGTTACTGTCGAACCTTTAAAATACCCTGAGAATAAACAAACAAGGAAAGGACATCAGCCTCAGTGCCGTCCTTCTTTAAACTGATAGAAATCAAATTGCCCAGCTACTTCAGGATATATTACTCTATTTCAGCAGACACTCTTTATCAACAGCAGGAACAGTGTCACAGAAACTGAAATGGGATGGAAGGAGCAACAGACTCGACTTCTGCATGAGAAGCTGTGGCAAAAAAAAGTCCTTAGTGGCTTTAGTTAGTCATTCGAAATGTTAGAATTAATGACTGAAGAAAAAGTGGTAAACCACATATGAAGCCTTCGATTTAAATGCAGTTTGTGTGTCATTTCAGAGTAGTGTGTTATACCTGCAGAGGGTGCGTAGTGATAATTGCTGACAAAAGTCAGAGCCAGAAACATTAAAAGGATCCAAAGTGTATTTTTCTACACTTCCAGTCTGTTGGAGGAATCCTCACCATTAACACTTTTAAAGGAATGTATTTTCTTCTGGTGTCCCTTTTAGTTTACTGTGGAAACAATCTTTCAGTTTTCAAAATCCTGACTCGGTTCCTGTCAATCAACCCTGAAACCATGCAACACACACACACACACACGTACACACACAGACACAAACACGCATCTTCCTTTGCTCAAATATGCGACTGCCGTACTGCACCAGTCGCTGCCCTCATTTCAGGCATGCACGTTGCGTTCCTTAAGGGCAGCAGTAGTGGTTGTGTTGGTGGTGCCCATTAAAGGGGAGTTGGAGGTGGCGGGCAGGGGGGGCCGAGGTTCGATCCCTCGGCTCTTCATAAAGGACAGAAGCTGGTCGGGGATCTCCGCCAGGACGTCCTTGGCCAGCCGCGCCATGCTCAATACCTGATTCCCTGATCGGTCTATGTAGTCCCGGAAAGGAACAAACTGGAGGGGAAGGTACAAAGAAAACTGGATTATGATGAGAACGTAGAGATTTGCATAAATTTGGCATTTATGAAACAGGTTTAGTTGTTGATATGCAGTAAGTAATAGCAGCAATGGCTTAATTGGAAATGAGTTCAGTTCAGCTTTTACACTTGCAGAATCTACATCGCTGCATGTGTATAGATCACGGTATGGCGATCTACAGAAGGTGCTTAAGGCCACTGATATGCTTGCTTTTATCTAAGCTTCCACCTGTGCATCATGGGTACCTCACAAACCCTGTGTTCCTATGAGTGTTAGTTTTGCACATCATCAGAAATTAATGCTTTGCATCTGCAAGATACAATTCAGCGTATGACTGGTGTGGACAGTATCATAAAGTAAGATCAGTAGCAGACTTGGATCAACACAACAATGAAAGATTTGAAGAGAAACTCATGGAGCTTGTCCACAACTACCCACATTTATATGATGACTCCACAGTCATACCTGCCAAAATGTTGATTTCATGCCTATGTTGTATGTTTCCCCTGCTGCTTTTTCTGTCCTGATCTCAATGTCAACAATATAATAACCTCTGAATATTTTGTTTCTGATTATGTTGCACAAAAGCAGAACTTCTCAAGGAGGATACTCCAGTGTCAGCCAGAGATGATTAACTTCTAACCTGCCCCCTAGTGGACATACTTTGTAATCCTCCAGGTATGCACAAAGTATGCAAGCAAATGTGTGAACAATGACGCTGGCGACGCAGCCATTGTCTACATGTACGTGTTATTAAAAAGCTGGTTTTTGTTCACATGGATGTTCGCCTTTCGAAGACCTTGGAGATCACAACGTTTCAGTGTGCGGACAGCCTTTCCTTTTTCTTTGGACAACTGAGTGAGGAATGGCACTGACATGAAGCTGCCTGGCAAGCTAGTTGGTCTAGTCACTGCAGTTTAGCCTGAGCAGAAACGATATAGATGTAAAGCCGGGTCATGCTGCTGAGAATCTGCTCTTTGCTTAGGTGAGGATTGGATTCAAGAACACTTTAAAATTGCGTTAGGTCAGAGAATGGTGTGGAAAGGTTTTCTGATTTGTGAGGCTATTGGAGCTAGATAAGTAGAGATGATGACATGACTACTGAGTGGGCCATGGCATTAAGAGGAAACTGTCTATAAAGCCAGTGGGGCCAGCCACAGCAGTCCTGCTCTTTACTTGGTTGAGAGTAGGATTTAAAGGCAGCTTAAATGTATGTTCGGTCAGGGTTAGAGAAGGGTGTCACCTCTCAGAGGGCTCAGTAAATTTATGATATCACAGGTTAGGGTCTGACATAACTGATGGCCTGAGGCCAGTAAAAGTTTATGCAGGGCAAGTTGATTGGCCTATCAGAATCATGTGTACAGTTTAGGACGAGGGGAGGACATTTCTCTTCATTTGATAACGTTAAAAGTAAAGCTTTGCTGTCGGCTTCCCGACTCATTTTAAAAGAGAGCGAGAGGAGGAAGTGGCGGTAGAGAGAACAAAGCAGTGAATGAGAGAAATAAAATGTTATTTTCTGATTGTTTCACAGCAGTTATGTTCAATAGAACAAATAAATAACCATCAAACACTCAACAGATGATTTACTGTGGAGATGCTCTTAGTTTGTGTTTCGTTTTCCTCCTCTGCATTTCTCCTTTTCATTCATTCATTATAGTTCAACTCCATGTCTGTAGCAGACAGGTGGCAGAAACAGACAGAAGGAGCTTGGAGTGAACACACGCACACAAACAAATGTCATCATGTTCTTTCTCTCACTGTTCTATCTTAACGAGAACATCCTGCAGATCTCTCAGCATTGTCTCACTTCTTGACACTTTATCTCTTTATCTCTCTTTATTATCAAGGTCATCCACACTCACTGAAATGTTATTATCATAAATTCTCTTTTCTTCTTCATATGGACGCCATACTCTCTGGCTTTACATAAAGAATGGAGAAACCTACATTTATACACCATTCATTTACTGATCCAATATGTACCTCATTTTATATTTTGCATATTTGTGTAATATATCAACATTACATATCCATAACTAAAGAAAAACAACCAAATCTAAAGGTAACTTCACTGTTTTACATGTCCAAATGTCCAAAATTAATACATCACCAAAATTATGGAAAAAAGTTATTTTCATTTTTTGGCTGCAGGGCCAGTTAAAATACCAGTAAACCAGTAAAAATCTCATCTACTGGCCAAGTGGGCCAGTGGGGAAAAAACACTAATTTAACATGAATACTGGGCTGTCTATAGCAATGTTCACCCAGCTTTTGGCACATTTTACCGTGTATTAATAACCATTAACAAAATCAACTCCATGCAGATTTTTAATGGTCACACTGATAAACATCAAATCTGTGACTAATGAGAATTAAAGAGCAAGGTGTATGTAGAATACATACCTGGACGATGTCTCTCTCAGCAAAGCGTCCCCTGGAGGACACTCTGACCTCATCCCCGTCCAGCTCCTCCATAGCTGCAGACAACAAACAACTGGACTAAAGTCTTGGTTGGAGACATGATTTACATCTTACATGTAATACTATATGAACAATTTAGATCCACCATTACAATATTTATTGGGCACTTAAAGAGTGGATGTTCCTGCCTATAAAGTGATACTACATAAATATACATTTAAAAACATTTTAAATGGTATTTTTGTGCATAGACAACTGACTATACTGACCTATATTGTATGTTATTGTAATCATCTAGCCATCTACCAGTCCACTGTTAGTTTGGTTCATATTCTATACCATCTATTTATCATTAGTGGAATTCATTATAAATCAACAACACAAAAACTTTATCTTTGTGGCTAAGTGGACTCACTTCCAGTGTAAACAAAATTAATTATGTCTCACAGGAAAACAGAGGAAACTTCAGCCACCATGACCATCCTCACTTATAGATGCTACAAGGTCTCCATTTTTATTATTGCACAAGGCTGAATTTGTGTCAGACCAAAGGGCCAAATGGGCTACATGTCCACGCAGCTTTTTAACAAAAAAAGTAATCAACATGAATAATAGACATTCCTCTTCATAGTCAAGCCTCTACACAATGTCCATGAAAAACAACATCGACAAAAAAAGACTGGAGAACATACAAGTACAGCTGCTTACAAGCCCACAGCAGTCCAACAAAAAGTTCAGACCAAAGACAGGCTTGTCGTCCTTCAGTACCACAGCTGTTCTCTGCTGCTCTCCAAGTGGAGGGAGACACAATAACTTATTCTCTAAACCAGTCTCATTAGTGCTTAAAAAGGCCACAGGAAGGAAGGGAAGATAAAGATCCTACAGGAGCAGCAAAACATCGGAGTTCTGCATCAGTATGGTCAACAAAGCAAATCAGTACAGGACAATCTGTACAGGACAGGACAATCTGTGGCCTTCCCAAGAAGGACCATGTTCATATTTGAAAGGAAAGGTAAGGAAAAGGAAAAGGAAAAGGAAGGGAGGGGAAAGGAAAAGGAAGGGAAGGGAAGGGAAAGGAAGGGAAGGGAAGGACAGGACAGGACAGGACAGGACAGGACAGGACAGGAAAGGAAAGGAAAGGAAAGGAAAGGAAAGGAAAGGAAAGGAAAGGAAAGGAAAGGAAAGGAAAGCAAAGCAAAGGAAAGGATGCTTAGGAAGGGATGCTGATAGGAGACTGGTGAGGCTCCACATGGCACACAGAGATGACAGATGGTGGTTTGGAGCAGCAGGGGAAAAGAGGAGAAGTGGGGGAAAGAATAAATTGACATGCCTGTGTAAGAGAGGAGATGGTGAAAGAGGGGACAGAGGGAGATCAAAAGAGGCTGGACAGAGAAGAGGGGGGAAAGATATAGAATATAAAAAAAATGGAGGGAGAAGGTGGTAAAAAAAAAAAGTGAAAAAATGTGATGAAGTGATGCTGGATTCAGGTGTCATGGATAAACCCTGACATGTGGGGGGAGTCCACTGAGACACAGGGCCTGATAGAAAACCTCCTGCTGCCCTGAATAACACATGGCAAGTGTGTGTGTTTGTGTGTGTGTAGACTCTCCACTATGCCTACACACTCACTCTCAGAGGCACTGATATGGAAATAACATTCAAACTTCTGGCTCTGATTCCCATTCCCACACTCACAAGTGTACAGTACAAACATCCATGGAAACCTACATCAGATGGTTTGGAGACGATATAGAGTGACTAAGGATGGTTAATGATAAAATGAGAAGAGAGAAGATGATATAGACAATGAACTGTATTGACTGATTTTTAATTATCAGCCTATAGTTCTCAGATTAATAGTGATAGTTTAGTATCATCAGCATTAACAAATGAGACCATGGTGGGGATGAGTGGTAGCCATTATGTAATAGGCGTACATTAAAACTGGACTGTCTCTTTGTATTTAACGGGTACTCCGATGACAGTTAACATTGCACTCCTATAACATTGTTATACTCCTGATGGACAAAAAGGATCAAAATTGGTGCAGCAGAACCACAGATATTTTTTTTTCATTCCACACATTCTTCCTTCATGTCAAAACCTCGGTGCCTTCATTACCAACAATGCAACTCAGCCACTGACAGTTTGGCCGGATATTTGGGTGTGTTATGCTAGTAGCGGCTAATGTAGCATGAAGCTGCTAGCCTCCAGCAGAGATGAGGAGCTACAGACGTCTGCTAACCTCACATCTTTCTAACTCCACACCCCAACATTTTTTTTACTTTTCAAACTTTTTTCCGGGGTAGCTTTGGGTTGCGCCCGACACAGATAAGACTCACAGTGAGGTTGAACTCATGGGAAGATGTTCTGGGGTAAGCTGAAATAGGCTTATTTCGGTTAATCAAGATGGTGGTGAGTCTGTGTCCATTGGGAAAAGGAAGATTATGTTATGCTTATGGCTTCAGAGACCTAGGAGCTGATTTACAGATTGTGTACACGTGACAAAATACTTTCTGTTTTTTCACTTAAGTCTCATAACACCACCACTGAAGTAGGCATTCTGTGTGTTCTATTTTCACTTTATTTATCTTATGCTATTAACATTATCGAAAGAATTTTATTTTCCATATTATGTACATTTATATGTTTTTATGTTCATTTCATATCTTTTTTTATGTGAAGCATTTGGTGCCTGTAATTTCTTTTGTTGTAAAGCACTTTGAGCTACATTTTTTGTATGAAAGGTGCTATACAAATTAAGTTATTATTATTATTATCATTATTATTATTATTATTATTATTATTGTAGTCTTCAGCCCCAACTGATGCTGACTCAAGTGACATCACTTGAGGCCATTTATCAGAATTCACACAGCTCCCTCTGAAGACACAATGTTTTACTGTGCTTTTTCATATAGTGAAATTTGATATATTGATAAAATATAATTATAAATTCAACAGTGAAAAGGTGGAAGATTACACAAAGGTGAAGTACACTGTAACAAGTCCCTGACAGAGGGGGGCCCACATGCATGAGCACAACCCAAAGGCAGAGGGAGCGTCTGTACAAGCTACAGACAAAGCACAACCAATCACTGCCCATTTGGAGTTAAGGCTGTCCCATTTGGATGTGCTATATAGGCTGCAGATACATCTGGATCTAGATCTCACAGATCCAGATGTAATGTAACTTGTGTAGACACCTGCAAAGGCTTCCAGTCTGAGATGGTCTGTTTACAGTTACACTCCAATACTAGACCTCTCACACTACAAGCTGCCTCATTATCAGCCTTCCTTATGTGTCAGGAAAAGTAGTTTTGGATTGATATGAAGAGTTTGTGGATCATCACATTAAAGGATAAGGTAATGCGGTTATTCTGTATCATTCTTATTATCATCAAATCCCATGAAAAGACCAGAAAAAGTCCTTTTATAAATACTTTCTGGTGTCTATAGCGCTCAGGCCCAAGCTCATTCATTCCTATTGAAGAAATTAATCTTTAAAAACAGGTCACAAATATACACATCCAGCTTTGAAAAAGGCTTGGTAATTTCCTAAAACAGCTGAGCACTGTAGTTTTTAGCAAATGACTATTTTCAGTAGCAGATAGTCCACATTTGCTGCTATATAATATTACCAGCTGTATCCAGTGATGTAATTTATTTATTTCAATAACATATTACCTGATTAAGAAAAAAATACCTCATTGGTAATTTAAATAAGCTTGAATAGATCATAGCACTGCTAAATCCCACAGAATAAACATGTGACATACTGTAAACATTAGAATATGTTTAGTGCTACATTTCATATTGATACATTGATATTAACTTGTGTCTGCAGATACATGCTGTCAGAAGAAGTGTCTTGATGTTATTCACACATCTAATACTTTTCATTTTTATAGTTCTAAGTAATACATCTGTGTGCTGTAATTTGATGTTGTCTGATGTTTAATATTCCTCAGTTCAACTACTTACCTTCCCCACAGGGCTCAACAAAAGTTAATCTCATCTTCTGTTATCTTTCAACATTTTCTGAATGAAAGCTACACATACTCAAACACATTTTCTACCATTTTTGCACATTATCCTAAAATATATGTGAAATGTATTTTTAACAGCGTGGGCTTGAGGGAGCAGAGAAAATAGAAGATGCGACGGGGGATGAAACAAGTAAAACAGAATGGGTTATAATAAATTTTGATTTCAAAAGGCTGATCCCCACATGGCGCTCACTGAGGGGCTTGGCTCTGACTGGGGGTGACTGATGTGAGGAGGTCTACTCAACCAGGAAGCAGACCTGGGCGTAACAGTGACTGAATACATTTCAAATCACAAGAGGAACGCTTGATTTATCCTCTTCTCTATGCAATGTGTCTGCTTTTGAAGCTTTTCAAGCATCACAGAGGGTAAATCAGGCACACATCAACAAGTTCTGTATCAAATATGGACTTGAATGACAGAATCTGCAAAATGTTTTGTTGAGCCCAGACTGGCACTGATGGAAGGCGGGTAAAAGGAACATCAAAGATGATTCAACAAACACAGCAGTGAAGCTTGTCACTTTTATTTCCCTTTTGATTCAAGTGAACTTCTTTCTACACAGAATTCAGTGGATCATTTGGTTACTGAGGTGGATGAATCTATAAATAAGTTCACCACACATGTACCATCTTGTTCTCTTACTCTCTACTCTCCATTCTCTGCCTCTCCCCGTCATCCTCTTTCAGCTCCATCGTCAGCTCTCTAATTTCTTTTTCTCTGTCAAACACAAGCATTCACCCCTGACCCTCAGCCTCAGCCCTGCGTACTGAATAATAGGTCCCAGCGAGGCCTCTCCATTCATTCAGCTAGAATCATTTCCTGCTTTACCACTCTTCATCTGTAATTTAATTCAAATCATTTTGCTAATTAGCTTCCAGAAAGACACCTATGCATTCCAGCACTTAGCACACGATGAAGAGTCTCTCTTTTCATTTAGCTGCTCACTGTAGGAGAAAAACTTGTCTCAGCATGCACAGATCAAACTGCCCTGCTAGGAGGATCCAGAGATCAGAGATCCAGATCCAGACATCAGTTCCTATGAAACAATCTTCTTTTAGCCTCCTTATTGGGGTTGGATTCAGTAGCAAGAAATGGATGAATACAGTAAAATAAATGTTTGGGGCAGGTGGCTAAATCCTACACATTGCACCTGTAAATAGGTGCAAAAGAGGATTGAGTTGTATGAATTTAATTCAGGGTAGAACATTGATTACAGCATTAGAAATGTAATAAAATAGCAGAATAAAATAAAATATGCTTTTTATGTTTTATGTAAAGCACTTTGAATTGCCTTGTTGTTGAAATGTGCTATGCAAATAAACTTGCCTTGCCATGAGAACATAAATGTCTGCACCAAATTCCATGGTAATCCACAGTTGTGGAGATGAAACCCACAAATGTGAGCCTCACGGTGGCACCAAAGCCATTAGAGGTCAGGTACACATATTCAGCTGTGTGAAGAAGTCAGGGAATCACCAGTCATTAGGATTTATTCTCTAAGCACCACAAATTTTCATGGAAGTCCATACAGTAGATATTTCACTCAAAACCAAACATCAACCTCATGGTACAAAGTCAGTAGGCTTCATCCTAAGGAGATCATATAAACTTCCTAGAAATCCATTCAAAAGTTGGCTGGTGGTTAATTACACATTCTTCTTGCAGCAATGTTCTCTGTTCTCTACATGTTGGCAGTTGGGTGTAAAGGTCGGAAAACACAGAAGATACTGTCTGGAGCTTTGGGGAAATACAAAAACATCCATAAAGCCACAGCTGAAGCCACAAATGAACACAGTTTGGCAAATTATCATCAAAATGAGGATGGAAAACACGCATTTTGTGAAATCTGAAAGTCTCTTTCTGGAGCAGCGCATCCTTTGCAAATGTGATTTTTTGCTTTTAACGACAAACAGTACTTCTGATTACTGTGAAAGAGGGCATGTTAAAATATTTGTTCTATATAAAGCCAAAAAGGAGCAAGCCAGACTTTCTCTTCAAAAAGCAATGCCTTTCATGTCACCATGGAAACTGATTTAGTAAATAGGTTTGAGTATCAGATAGACACAGTATGTGCACGCATTTTCATTTTACTTGCTTGTATAGGATTCCCAAGTAAGTAAAGCAGATGTTGTCCATTAAGACTAAAATCATCTTTGCTGTGTTGTAATTCCAAAAGAGAAAAGGTAACATTAAAGGATAATTCTGCTTTAAAACAACTTTGGTCTTATTTTCATAATTTTATCATAATTTCTATCGCTTATGATAACACTGTAGTGACTAAAGTAATTGCAGAGATTATCATTATTTGTAGGTAACAACCAAAACTTAACGCACCTGAAATGGTGGTAATAATCCTTCATTAAGTTATTACAAGTTACATAATACAAGTCTATGGACGTCCATTCAGTTCCATTGTATTTATAATAGCACAAACTCCATTCAAATGTCAATGTTCTCACCATTGAACACTTCAATCAACTGTTATTAAGCTATTAGTTATTAAAATATTGCTTGTACAAGGAAAAAATCCTTATAAAATTACAAAATGTATCATGAGTTCTCTTTAAAGTCCAACTTAAATTAATTAGCATGTTTGTTTTTTTTTCCTGCTACAGCATACGTATCAGATCTGTAAACCACTTTCTCCTAGAGAAAAAATCAGAAACCAAAAGGGAGAAATTCATATTTGATATTTTTTGTTTTTTGCATTAATTTGACAGTCCACTGTTAGTTTTCCTTCTACATGGATTGAGACCTTATTTCGACACAGCAAATCAAATCTTGCATCGTTCTTTATGGTGTAACACCAGCACTCTGATACCTGCCATCTGTCATCAATCAAACACATTCACCAACACACCCCTCCAGCTACTGTCAATCAAACAAACACACTGACACGCCCCTCCAGTTACTGTCAATCAAACATACACACTGACACGCCCCTCCAGCTACTGTCAATCAAACATACACACTGACACGCCCCTCCAGCTACCGTCAATCAAACATACACACTGACACGCCTCTCCAGCTACCATCAATCAAACACACACCGACACGCCCCTCCAGTTACTGTCAATCAAACATACACACTAACACGCCCCTCTAGCTACCGTCAATCAAATACACACCGACACGCCCCTCCAGTTACTGTCAATCAAACATACACACTGACACGCCCCTCTAGCTACCGTCAATCAAATACACACCGACACGCCTCTCCAGTTACTGTCAATCAAACATACACACTGACATGCCCATCCAGCTACCGTCAATCAAACATACACACTGACACGTCCCTCCAGCTACCGTCAATCAAACACACACACTGACACGCCCCTCCAGCTACCGTCAATCAAACACACACACTGACATGCCCATCCAGCTACCGTCAATCAAACATACACACTGACACGTCCCTCCAGCTGCTGTCAATCAAACACACACACTGACACACCTCTCCAGCAACTGTCAATCAAAAATACACACGGACACGCCCCTCCAGCTACTGTCAATCAAACACACAACAACACGCCCCTCCAGCTACTGTCAATCAAACACACACCGACACACCTCTCCAGCTACTGTCAATCAAACATACACACTGACATGCCCATCCAGCTACCGTCAATCAAACACACACACACTGACACGCCCCTCCAGCTACTGTCAATCAAACACACACACACTGACACGCCCCTCCAGCTACTGTCGATCAAACATACACACTGACACGCCCCTCCAGCTACTGTCAATCAAACACACACACACTGACACGCCCCTCTAGCTACCGTCAATCAAATACACACCGACACGCCCCTCCAGTTACTGTCAATCAAACATACACACTGACATGCCCATCCAGCTACCGTCAATCAAACATACACACTGACACGTCCCTCCAGCTACCGTCAATCAAACACACACACTGACACGCCCCTCCAGCTACCGTCAATCAAACACACACACTGACATGCCCATCCAGCTACCGTCAATCAAACATACACACTGACACGTCCCTCCAGCTACCGTCAATCAAACACACACACTGACACGCCCCTCCAGCTACTGTCAATCAAACACACACACTGACACACCTCTCCAGCTACTGTCAATCAAACATACACACGGACACGCCCCTCCAGCTACTGTCAATCAAACACACAACAACACGCCCCTCCAGCTACTGTCAATCAAACACACACCGACACACCTCTCCAGCTACTGTCAATCAAACATACACACTGACACGCCCCTCCAGCTACTGTCAATCAAATACACAACAACACGCCCCTCCAGCTACTGTCAATCAAACACACACCGACACACCTCTCCAGCTACTGTCAATCAAACATACACACTGACACACCTCTCCAGCTACTGTCAATCAAACATACACACCGAAACACCTCTCCAGCTACTGTCAATCAAACATACACACTGACACACCTCTCCAGCTACTGTCAATCAAACATACACACTGACACGCCCCTCCAGCTACTGTCAATCAAATACACAGTGACACACCCCTCCAGCTACCGTCAATCAAACACACAACAACACACCCCTCCAGCTACTGTCAATCAAACACACACCGACACACCTCTCCAGCTACTGTCAATCAAACACACACCGACACACCTCTCCAGCTACCGTCAATCAAACATACACACTGACACGCCCCTCCAGCTACTGTCAATCAAACACACAACAACACACCCCTCCAGCTACTGTCAATCAAACATACACACTGACACGCCCCTCCAGCTACTGTCAATCAAACACACACACCGACACACCTCTCCAGCTACCGTCAATCAAACACACAACAACACACCCCTCCAGCTTCCGTCAATCAAACATACACACTGACACGCCTCTCCAGCTACTGTCAATCAAACACACAACAACACACCCCTCCAGCTACTGTCAATCAAACACACAACAACACACCCCTCCAGTTACTGTCAATCAAACATACACACTGACACCTCCCTCCAGCTACCGTCAATCAAACACACACACTGACACGCCCCTCCAGCTACTGTCAATCAAACACACACACTGACACACCTCTCCAGCTACTGTCAATCAAACATACACACGGACACGCCCCTCCAGCTACTGTCAATCAAACACACAACAACACGCCCCTCCAGCTACTGTCAATCAAACACACACCGACACACCTCTCCAGCTACTGTCAATCAAACATACACACTGACACGCCCCTCCAGCTACTGTCAATCAAATACACAACAACACGCCCCTCCAGCTACTGTCAATCAAACACACACCGACACACCTCTCCAGCTACTGTCAATCAAACATACACACTGACACACCTCTCCAGCTACTGTCAATCAAACATACACACCGAAACACCTCTCCAGCTACTGTCAATCAAACATACACACTGACACACCTCTCCAGCTACTGTCAATCAAACATACACACTGACACGCCCCTCCAGCTACTGTCAATCAAATACACAGTGACACACCCCTCCAGCTACCGTCAATCAAACACACAACAACACACCCCTCCAGCTACTGTCAATCAAACACACACCGACACACCTCTCCAGCTACTGTCAATCAAACACACACCGACACACCTCTCCAGCTACCGTCAATCAAACATACACACTGACACGCCCCTCCAGCTACTGTCAATCAAACACACAACAACACACCCCTCCAGCTACTGTCAATCAAACATACACACTGACACGCCCCTCCAGCTACTGTCAATCAAACACACACACCGACACACCTCTCCAGCTACCGTCAATCAAACACACAACAACACACCCCTCCAGCTTCCGTCAATCAAACATACACACTGACACGCCTCTCCAGCTACTGTCAATCAAACACACAACAACACACCCCTCCAGCTACTGTCAATCAAACACACAACAACACACCCCTCCAGTTACTGTCAATCAAACATACACACTGACATGCCCATCCAGCTACCGTCAATCAAACACACACACACTGACACGCCCCTCCAGCTACTGTCAATCAAACACACACACACTGACACGCCCCTCCAGCTACTGTCGATCAAATATACACACGGACACGCCCCTCCAGCTACTGTCAATCAAAAACACAACAACACGCCCCTCCAGCTATTGTCAATCAAACACACACCGACACACCTCTCCAGCTACTGTCAATCAAACATACACACTGACACGCCCCTCCAGCTACTGTCAATCAAATACACAACAACACGCCCCTCCAGCTACTGTCAATCAAACACACACCGACACACCTCTCCAGCTACTGTCAATCAAACATACACACCGAAACACCTCTCCAGCTACTGTCAATCAAACATACACACTGACACACCTCTCCAGCTACTGTCAATCAAACATACACACTGACACGCCCCTCCAGCTACTGTCAATCAAATACACAGTGACACACCCCTCCAGCTACCGTCAATCAAACACACAACAACACACCCCTCCAGCTACTGTCAATCAAACACACACCGACACACCTCTCCAGCTACTGTCAATCAAACACACACCGACACACCTCTCCAGCTACTGTCAATCAAACACACACCGACACACCTCTCCAGCTACCGTCAATCAAACATACACACTGACACGCCCCTCCAGCTACTGTTAATCAAACACACAACAACACACCCCTCCAGCTACCGTCAATCAAACATACACACTGACACGCCCCTCCAGCTACTGTCAATCAAACACACACACCGACACACCTCTCCAGCTACCGTCAATCAAACACACAACAACACACCCCTCCAGCTTCCGTCAATCAAACATACACACTGACACGCCTCTCCAGCTACTGTCAATCAAACACACAACAACACACCCCTCCAGCTACTGTCAATCAAACACACAACAACACACCCCTCCAGTTACTGTCAATCAAAAACACAACAACACGCCCCTCCAGCTATTGTCAATCAAACACACACCGACACACCTCTCCAGCTACTGTCAATCAAACATACACACTGACACGCCCCTCCAGCTACTGTCAATCAAATACACAACAACACACCCCTCCAGCTACTGTCAATCAAACACACACCGACACACCTCTCCAGCTACCGTCAATCAAACATACACACTGACACGCCCCTCCAGCTACCGTCAATCAAACATACACACTGACACGCCCCTCCAGCTACTGTCAATCAAATACACACTGACATGCCCCTCCAGCTACTGTCAATCAAACACACACACCGACACGCCCCTCCAGCTACCGTCAATCAAACACACACACCGACACGCAACTCTAGCTACTGTCAATCAAACACACACATTGACACGCCACTCCAGCTACTGTCAAGCAAACACACACACCAACATGCCTTTCTAGCTGTCGTCAATCAAACACACACACTGACGCGCCCCTTCAGCCGTCTAAGACAAAAAGGTGCACTTCTGATATATCCCCATTTTCTTCTTGAGTAATAAAAAACTATGAGCAAGACATTAAAAAACATTGACAAAGAAACAACTTACTGTGGTTTCCATTTGGATTTTAATTTTCTGATATGACTTTAATGTAATCTGGACTGTTCAAGCTGGTACCTATTTGCTATTCAGTAATAACAGGTTGGGTTTTCCACTGAGATGTTTTTCTATTTTGCATTACTGTGACTGACATTTTCAGTCTCTTCTGACTTATGTTACAGGCATGTAAGTGGGAGTGGGTGAGCAGAATAAATAGAGGATTTACATATGTATGCCATGGAAGCTTCGAGAGGCATTAAATGGGCTGAAATTTACAATCTTCCTGTATATATAAATCATTTTCACAACGGAGCATCATGGATGACAACAAAGAAACTGCTTCTCTCCTCGACTGCATTTACTGAACAGATGACATGTCTGAAATGTATCCCTCAGCTCTAACCTGACCAACATGACCACGTGCACGAGCACACACACGCACACACGCACACTTACCATCAAATTCAGCAGGGCCCACTCCTACTATGATGATGGACATGGGCAGGGCCGCTGCCTGTGGAGAGAGGAGGGGTGTGAGGCAGGCTACTATTCCCCTACTCAAAAGCACATACTGTGCATAACATGTATGATCATACTGTATGTATACATGCCAGAGTATATTTGGCTCCTATTAGAATAAAATGCATTTAAACCGTTTCCAAAGAGTCCATAGTTCAATGCCCTCCTTTCAACTGTTTATTGCTTATTTTTATTCTTACTGTAATTGTTATTCTTTATTGCACACTAGCTTTCTAGCACAGCCCTTAAGAGTATGTCACCTTGCATTTCACTGCACATACTGAATATGCATGTGACAAATGAAACCTCTGAATCTTTGTTATTGTAATCCACTGTCTGCTTTCATAGTCCAGTCATAGTGTCATAGGTGTTTGCAGCTGTCGAAGAAATATATACAGGTATGAGTGGGTGAAACTCTATGAGCATGACTGAATGCATCCAATCAGACTGCAAAGAAGTGGAAAACAAGCTCACCTCTTCTATCAACCATGAATCTTATTCTCTGCTCATACATCAGTGTGGCATCTTATCTCTCCTGTTGTCTGACAATGCACACACAAATTTTCTGCCTATGCAGGCATAGATTTAGTTCTGACAAGGCACAAACTGATACCACAATTAACCTGGATCTGATCCAAGACCACCTCTTATATGTGGACTCAGGTGTGGTTTTTTGGAACATATCTAGGTTTGGAAAAAGCACTCATATACCAAATTTTTTGGTGAACCTCTCTCCTGATTCAGACTTGTCAGTTAATGTTCAATCTAAAAAAAAAAAAAAAATTTCTGTCAAACGTTTTACTCAGGGTAGTTTGCTGTGTACTGAATTGACCAGAGATTCCCTGTCAATCCTTTGCTCTTCAACTGATAGTTTAAAGCAGCAGTGTTGAGGTTTTTTTTTTTGCTTTTTGCCATTTGGAGGCAGCATAACAAATTGTAAACACAACATTGACATATTATCACCTTATAAAGCTGTCATGGCTAACATGTTAGCAAACAGTTGCCTGTTTACAGATCCAACAGACACAGAGCAATATTAGCATTCATGTGGAGTCATTAAAACATATATGGAGGGGATCTTTAAGGATAACCATAAAAGGTTCCATCTGCAAGAGGAAATTTCTATCTACTAGTTGCCATACTAAAATTTTGTTTGGGCAAATAAATTGAAATCTGGGGTTGATAGAGTCCTCTGTTATAATCCTGCAATGTTTAGCATAAAAATGTTACATAATGTAGCTTTCTATAACTGTTCTTTTTTCATTAAAGTTTACAACTTAAGTTCATGCGACTTCAGTTCCTGTGGTTTCAATACACACGATTTAGTTTTGTGTGCAGTGTTGTGGATACTCACATTGACCACAGCCTCTTTGGTCTGAGCCATGTCTGAGATGACGCCGTCTGTGATCATCAGCAGCACAAAGTACTGGGAGCCGTCAGTCACCTCTTCAGCACATCTAACATTATAACACACACAAAGACACAAACACATACACACAAGGGTTAAGTTAACTGATCTTAACCCCTGTGTGTGTAACCAAGAGGTTTAGAGTAAAGCTGCCAGTATAAAACCACTGACCAGCGTCTGAAATCCTGTGTGTTCAAAATAAGAAATGGAACAGACGAAAAAGTGGGAGGTAAGGTAAATAGTGATGAGACATTTTATATTTTAAGGGAGTCAATGTCGCATTGGTTCACTGTGGATCAACCTCTGCAATGAGGAATGTGACCATGTTGATTGGTGAACACAGTACTGAATGGTACTGCATTATGTTGCTGCCAAGTTTTGCCAGGTTCAACTTTACTGACTTCTGTGTCAGCACCCCTGCAGAAACAATGCAGTACCATCAAAAAGAGCGGGCTGCCTTTGATCACGCACTACTCTTGTCGGTCTGAGCACAATGTTACTGTACCTATGTTTAAAGGGAGCTTTTTTCCTTCTTTGAATCATACCTTGCAATGGTTCTTTACTCTGAAGATGTTAACTACTAATTCACAAATGAGTTATCATTCAGATCAGCTTGAGCATGCTCTGCAGGTAATTGTACAACCACCAGATATATGGGGATATTATTGTAGCTAAATTATTTTCAAATTTGTGTGGAGAGTTGTGTAACTGTATCTCAATCCGTGGGTGCATAATCAGATTTGTGAATGTGTAAAAGTATCTCTAAATGTGTACTGAGATTTGTGAATGTGTACAGGAATCTGCAAATGTGTACTCAGAATCCAAGTGTACGTAATCCGATTTGTAAACGTGTAAAAAAAAAAATCTCCAAATCTGTAACCAGATATTAATGGCTGAAAAGTAGTAAAAAAGCATTTTGCTCCAAAAGCTGGAAATACAGACAAGTCATCAATTACAACTCAGACACGCCTCTCAATTGGCTGTCTTTATACACATGATTTTTGCACATTTACAAATCGGATTACATACACGTGGATTCCCGAGTACACGTGCAGATTTCTGTACACATCCACAAATCTTGCAAAGTATGCATTTAGAGATACTTTTACACATTCACAAATCTGATTACACACACACAGATTGAGATACAGTTGTACAACTCTCCACACACATTTTCAAATACTTTAAATACAATAATATAGTATAATATAGTACTCTGATAGTTCTCTGCAGGTTGTTCAGTATATGGATAGTGATGTACACTAAATAGCCAATGCATGCAATGAGTCTTTCCCTGCCAGCACAGTCTTCTTATAAAATAGTCCACATAAAACAGTGTTGTATAATAGAGTGTTTTTGTTCTGCACTGGATGGTGTGTGTGTGCGTGTGTGTTTTGCAGGTAATGCTAGAATCCCAGCAGGGAGAAGGAAGACCTGCTGTCTGACTCACTGTTTGATTGGCTCACACTCTCAGTCTGGCCTGAGGGTGAGAGGAGGCAAAATGGCAAATTGTCTCTCTCTCTGTCTATCTGACTTCCTGTCTGCTGGAATACTCTCCGTCTGTCCTCCTGCCTGTCTCAATGTCCATCCCTCTTGTTTTCTCCATCTATTTCCCATTCTCTCTCATCACATACACGTCTACCTTTCTCATCCCCCGCTCTCTCACTCTCTGTCTCTGCAGGATAATGGGGAAATGTATCAACAGGTGAAACAGTGGAACATTGGAACAAATTGTGCTGTTACCTCTCAAACTAAAGTCCGCAAGAGCTGCAATCATCTTGTCTGTCAATTCACTTATCCTTTAGGAACTATTGCCTTTTTCCCCTTTTATGTATTCTTTTTCATTATGGGAGTAAGCAATGCAAGTTAGGAAGACATGCATGTTCATAACACATAATTCTAATGAACAGATCCATGTCACCTGCTTTTATATCTAATGTTACTTGGCACAGTATCACAGGCAGTAATGAGGTCAGCGTAGGATTCAACCTGTTGAGTATGACACCAGTGCAACACTAGATAGATGTATCATACATTATCAGGCCAGGATGAGGATTTTTTAAAAACTCAAAGTAATTATATTTGAAGGTTTGAAATATATTTCAAAAATAGATTTGTCAAGCTTTACTGCTAAAGAGGAGAGAGGAGAGCCTTTCTTCAACTTGCATCATATTGTCTTCTCAGTAGAGAATATGATCTTACAGTCTTCTCTGCCGGCATCGGAAACCAGTACTGGTACAAGTAGGAGGAAACACAAGCAGTTTAATCTGTCCTAACACACTTCCTCTGGTCTCAGTGCTGTAGAGGTCTTCATGGGGCCCAACATTTTGGACCTAACATAATTTTTCCAATCTGAGTAAACCTGATCCATAAAGAGTGTCAATCAAAACAGAGAGACAACAACAATAGAGGCAAGACAGGACACAAACAACCAGTGGCTGATGGAAAGAGCAGCAAGAGCAACAACATCATTTTACCTTCACAGTTTTCACTCTCCATCTCGCCTCAAAACATTTTCTCCTCTGATGAAGGAGATGTGCCACATGATTTCAGCTGATAGCGAATTCCACTTCAATATGACATTCACATATAGACCCGGGACCTGCGGCAATACAAAGGGGCCCTACCCTGCTTGATAAGGCTTAACATAATTTGGACTCAGCCAAACTTGAATCTTGGTGAAGACCTCTACAGTGTAGTATCTTTGTCGGCCCTTAAACCCTAACACGTATTCAAATTTTTAAAACTTTGCACGTTGGTAGAGTTTCAGAGTCTCCACAAGTAGCCTCTACAATACATCACAAAAATAACAATGTCATTTGTAGTGTCACAATTAGAGATCCGAGCATGTTTTAATGGATAGACATTGGATAAAATAAAGCTGATCAAATGTTGTCAGTTGTCTGTGCTCAGCCTGAGATCATTATGTGAGTGAGGAACCTCCACTCAGTAACACTGCTGTACAATCCCAACTGGACTGAGTGTTTCTGTAGATCCAACAACTCCAATAGAGTGATGCATCCTCTCTCTAGCTGATCTAAATTTCAGGGTTTGCATTCTTTAGTAAAACTTTTATTCTTTTCATATCAATAATTTAAGATTATAAACTTAATAGTTTTCAACTGGAACCTCCAGTATTTGAATCAAGAAGCTAGTGAAAAATAAGGTGTGCCAAATTTACCATTCTGTTCTGACTGGCCAGCTTTATGTATCAGAGTTGTGTTAAGTCACCGCCGATGCAAACACAACATTTCCTACTTTACTGCATCAAATTAAAAGCTTTTAAATAACTACATAATGGCAGGTTTTTATTGTGAAGAATTATGTATATGTATTCCTCACTAAATTAGCAGAGCTTCGTTACGGACGCTAAAAAATGGTCGACACAACAACATATGGAGATATTTGGAGCTCTTTGTTCAGTGGATCAGTTTGATGAAGAGCTGCAGATGACCAGCACACCTACCCCAAAACAATGGAAAAATGTCATAATGTTAGCAGAGCGGAGCAGTGAACTTGCACACTATGTGTGGAGCAGATGTCCATATAAAGAAATCTGTCATGAGCTGACATCAGCTCAGGCTGAAAGTTGAAAAAACAGTTGGAAACTTAGCGGTCAGAGCAGTCTGAAGCCAGTGCTTTTTTCTCACAGGGATTACTGCTACATAAGTTTACCTCATTGATTAACATGTCAGCCACTTTTAACATGTACAACATTGTGACATTACATATATGACTGAAAATAAGGAAAAGCATAATAGGTCCCCTTTAATCAACATTTAGATAAATAAAAGTATTCAGTAAATCAGGATTCAATAGCAGTGGATACACAATATTACAGAACTGGGATTGGGGAAGAGAAAACAGGATCAGGATGTCAAAATGTGCTACAACCATAGAGTGCACATGAAGTCCCTAGAGTAACATGATCGACCTGTACAAAAAGTGTAGATTAATTGACTGTTGCATGCTACACAGTCACCTATTGGTGTCTAATTTATTCTACATCTATAAAGCATTTGGAGAGCAACAGGGCTAGTCACTTGAGTTTTCACACTCGTGTCACATAAATCCAATAATAATAAATCCAACTAATAAATCAACTTTAGACCAACTTTACTCATCTTTAAAATACAGAGACTTGGCTTGAACTCTGTAAACAACAAGAATATATCAAAAATTGATAAGGCTATTGAATTGAACTATGAATATTTTACAACCCATCCATCCATTTTCGGCCGCTGCTTACCCTGTAAGGGGGACATTTCTGCTAAGGCAAGGTTTGTTTTTTCACAACCTTCCCTAATCCTCTGGTGTATCACAGCATGTAGCTGCCACGCACAACAAGCTGTGATGTTCCCAGAGGGGCTTCTACAAGATCTGTACCATAAATTAAAGGCTGTGGATTCACACACTTCAAAGACAACAACAACAACAAAAAGCTCACAAGCAACTAAATGTCTAGTTCCACTGGACAAATCATACTCACAAGGGTCTCACTTTGCTGGCTCTGTGTTCAAATGTGTGTGTTCATGTAGGCTGATTAACTACTCCCAATAAAAACATAATCATGGAATGTCACAGATAAACAGCTAGTCTGCCCACACACACACACACACAACATGGCATCAGACAATAACAGCAGAGACAGTGGATGAGACAAAAGATGAACAAAAGAAGCAAGACAATACAATAGATGTAAATACACACTAACTGTTGGAAAGAATCAATGTGTTTTTAATTGGCTGTGATAATATAATTGTTCCACTAAATTAAAGCAAACAGTAAGTTGTGCCTGTGTATATTTATTTATATATGGATTATACCATGCATCATCCTCCTCCCCCTCTCTCCTTGTCTTCATCACTACTCTAAACCTCCCACATGGATGACAACAACAAAGAAGTGGAGGATGAAGAGGTGGATGAGGACCAGTATGAGGAGCAGTAAGAGGGAGTGCTGGATCGAGAGGAGGAATAAGAGAAGGATGGGAGTTTAATTAAGAAGATAGCAGTGAAAAGCAAGAAGGGAGGAAGAAGCAGAGTAGGCGAAGATGCAGGGAGGTTACAAGAAATGGGAAGATTAGAAAGACAAGGATGCGGAGGAGGAAAAGGTGTAAAGGGATAGAAAGTCAGAGGAAGAGGTGAAGGTTTGGAGAGGACATCAAAAAGAAGATAAAAGAGTGAGGGAAGAGTAGTGTATTCTACAGAGTTGAGCTCCAACTCATCCGCTGCTGTACCTGGCTGTACCCAGTTGTCTCTGGTTGTCCCTGGCTGTACCTGGATGTAATAAGCGATACCTGGCTGTGCGCAACTTGACCATTGAAATCAAACTTTGCTGGATTCATGACAGCAGTCATTTCAACCTAATGGCAAATGTATTTTATTTTAACTCCAGGCCTGTAGTGGGGGGTAAACCCATCCACCTCCCAAATTCAACACAATTTTGAGTGCTGCTTCATGAACTGTCAGATTTTTAAAATCGAGGATTTTTAGATTTCCAGATTGAAAGAAGGGATGAGGAGAGAGGACGTTACCTTTCCCTTTTCTCGCTCTTGAAGATGCGTGTCACTATTGCCTAGCAACCATTGTTTAAGTTGTTGTTTTATGCTATTGCAATGCTAAAGCCCAGCCTTTGCTTCGAGATAAAACCAAGGAAGAACGAAAGCTTTCCAGCCTAAAACCAAATTGAAACACTTGAAGATTGGTGAGCTTTTGGTCAGCCGACTGGGGCTATGCATTTTTCAAGGAGACCATGTCCTGAAACATATTCCAAGAAATCGTGTGATTCCTGCGTTTTGACAAAAAGGAGTCCAGACACACACACCTGCAAGAGAATAAGTTTGCCCTGGCGACCGAGGTTCAGGAGAGATTTGTCCAAAACAGCATTGTTTGCTACAAGCCTGGTGCCAACATAACTGTGGATGAGCAGCTCTTTCCGACAAAAGCAAGGTTGCAGCTTCATCCAGTATATAGCAAGCAAACCCGATAAATTTGGTATAAAATTTTAGCTCGCTGCTGATGTCGATACCAAATATGTGGTGAACGGTGTGCCATATCTGGGTAAAGACAAGACGCAGAGGCCAGGTCAGCAACTAGGAGACAGTATGGTGTTGAAAATGGTTGAGCCTTACCTGGGGAAGGGGAGGAACATCACCACCAAAAGCTTTTTTACTTCCCTTGATCTGGTCAAGGCACAACAGGCCTGGTTGGCACAGTAAATAAGAGCAGACAGGAGCTTCCCCGTGCGTAAAGGAGCAAAGGAGGTGCTGAAAAGTAACAATGCAGCACTAACAGTCTATTAATGCAAAGCAAATAAAAACGTCTGCATTCTCAGCACTTACCACACAGGTGTTGCCGTCACAAGCGGCCATAAGGCTAAAGCAGAGACAGTCACATACTACAACAGAACCAAGGTCAGAGTAGATGTTCTAGATCAAATGGTGAGAAAATACTCAGAGAAAGCACCCACACGTAGATGGCCAGTGGCTGTGTTTTACAATATCCTGGACCTGGCCGCAATAAATACTTCAATCCTGTTCAAGAAATGCACCAATGACAGGATGTCACGGGAAGAACTTCATAATGCGACTCGCAAATTAACTTTGCTCCGACCACGAGAGCAAAAGCCACACAGCTGATGGTGCGAGAGCCAGGACCCAGGCAGGAGCAGCAGGCAGGAGAGGAGAAGGCAGTGCCAAGTGTGGAGAAACAAAACATAGGACACTTGTTTCAAATGTCACAACGTAGTGTGTGGGAGCTGCACATGGAGGGTAGAGATTACCTGTGTTGACTGTGAGTAATTGATCCACAAGCATCGGTGAAATTGATGTGTGGTTTTGGCCCCAAAACAACCTGATACCTTGTTCAAGTGAGCCCGCTTAGAGGAGAATACTTTCATTATGATTTTATAGCTTGATATTTTCATTATAATTTTACAGCATGATATCTTTGGCTCACTAAAACAAATATTGGTTTACAAATCAGTTTATTTTCCCACAGTTTAGCTTAGTCAGATTGACTGTTATGTGTTTCATATGTGTCCATAAAGGTTTTTATTATACACCGAAATGCATATTGGTGATGTTTTTATAAGTTATTGTGTCCTAAGATCCCATTTATTCTTAGATTTGATATTGATTATTGAAATTACATGCAAATAATGTATGAATGGTCAGAATGGCTGCTGTGGCCATTCTAGTAGTTACAGAGTTCCGGTAGATTGAGTGCTTGTTAAAGGACAGCCTCAATAAGAAGATTAAAAACACAAGAAAGCTGCTATAAAATGAGTGATAGATCTTTCAATATAGTGACTAACACTACACAATTTATATATCACCATTAAAAAGTGTTCATAGCAATAATCACTAACAGTGACAGTTTCAGTTATGATGAAACACAAAATGCTATTGACTTAACTGAGTCATTCTGGCTTTATGTTTCTATATAAATGCCATTTACAGTCACAATTTACAGTAAAGACCGTTGCTTTCTCTCTGAATGGACAGAGCTCACAGCTACACTTGATTATGCAACCACGATCATGCTTAACTAAGACAGGATATTGTTGCTTCATATGGGGACTAAAAATACAATAACAGGTAATAAGCAGCCAAAATAAGTCAAAGAACTTAACACCAGCTGTACTCCAGAACAAAGTTTCATTGGTGAAATTGAATTTGTTTTTTAAAAGAGCTTGCAGGATGATGTGTGCTGCAGAGTTCAGCAGGTAGACAAAGTTTGTTAGCTTGTTCCTTCCTATTCATGTGTTCACTGAAGCACTGACATTGGATGTTCAAAAAAGAATAATTTTTTGCAATAGGTTGCAATTTTGTCACAGACTGTTTTCTCTCTTCTAGAATTGAAATACAGAAAACCACGACTGTGTTGGGATAAATGGTTTACTTCTATAATCATCATGATCATCATCATCATCAAAATAATGAAGTGCACTCAACGTGTGATGCATGCTGTTAAATGTAAGACACAGCAGCACTGGTTGCTGTCTTCTCTGGTTCAGCTTTTTTCATGCTCAAAGACAAAAATACAATATTCAGTCTTGTACTTTTAGTCTCCATGAACTATAGAGAAACATGAGAAATATAGTTACATCTTTAGCTGCTAAATGCTCCACTATGTTCACCAGCTAGTCTTTGATTTTATCCATCACCTGTTTGGTGCAGGGCAGGTAATGTACAGTGGGTTTTTAGAGCTTCAATTGAAAACTGAAACTCAAACGAGGTTGATGATGAACCAAAAACAGTAAATTTGCAGCTGGTAAACCACAACAATGAACTCTAGACACTAAAATTCATCGCAGAGCTGAGGGGTACTGCACAGTCAGGTGATAATTCTCTGTGGGTTTGTCACAACAAACAACACATTATTCACATTACTCATAGTCTTTGATATAAAAAAAACATTAATTAGTGCAGTTTAAAAAAAAACCCAAATTCACTTGAGGCTCTTCCTGTCTGCATGCCAAAGTGTCCTTGAGCAAACACTGAACCCCAAGTTGGTCCCAATGGGCATGCCTGCGCTTTGCCACCATTTATTAGCAACCATCCTTTATTCATTAGCGCTGCCATGCCCCAGGCTGTTATTTAAGACTTTGCACTTATTTGAATACTGGCTTTTGTATGAGAATTTACAGTAGTCCCCTGAAATGATATGAGTGTGTATGTGTGTGTTGGGAGTAGACAGAAAAAAAAAAGTTTCCTGAAGAAATTTGCACATGCTTGCTTTAGTTGAAAGACATTGTAATGCATGTCAGAGAGCTTAGACACCTCAGACAGCTCCAAATGTAAGCTCAGTAGAGGTATCTATTTAACTTACACGACTCCCCCCAAATGAGACAGTTACATCTGAATTGGCTTATCCTCACATATAATAAATTTATCTTAATGAACACTAACAAGCACCTTAGTCAGAAGTTTAAGGGTTCAAACTCTACTATGTTGTTACTTGAAGTCAGACAACCTCAGCTGTCAGTTATAGTACAGACACCTTGTTAATAACTGCAACCAATTAGATTTTTATACGGCGAGTAAGTGGTGATGTAATTCTGTTCCAACCCGATGCAATACACACCCACACATGTTAAATATGGAAAATGTTAAAGAAAGTGTAAACAGCAGTTTCTCAAATACAAGAGGAATGGACGGGATTGAATGACAGACAGTTTCCATGATATGCTTATCACACCTCCTGCTTCCTGCCACCTCAGATATTTTCTATTCGTATCCATGATATGCATACACAAACAGCTGGTGTCCCATGATGGTGACATATGCATATGAAGCATATGGAAATTTGCAGATTTTATGTATGAGAGACATTATGTATGAGTGTGTGTGTGAAATAGTGTGTGTGCACATGCATAATTGTGTGAGTTTGAACACATATAGTACACATTTGTCTGTGTGTGTGTGTGTGTGTGTGTGTGTGTGTGTGTGTGTGTGTGTGCGTGTCTCACCGAGCCACCTGCTGGATGACAGGAGCAAAGTTGGTTGGGCCGTACAGCTGAACACTTCGCAGGCTCTGGAAGTAAGATTCAAGTACACCTTCGATCCCCACACAGTTTGGGTTTTCTATATTTGAGTTCTGCAAGAGAGAAAACTCAGTCTGTGAGAAAACATTTAACATATTGGAAGGAAACCAATAAAGATTTATTTTTTACTGTATGGGTTTTGTCTTGATACATTTTGCCCATTATCTTTTTGTGACATTTCGTTGACTTTTATACCTTAATGGCCCTAAAATATGAAAAAAGAAAAAGGTTCTGTCTCCAAAGTCTTTCTCAATTTTTTTCTATATGGTTTTACCTGCAAAACACCAATCAGAGCTAAGAATGTACACAGAGGGACCAACATTGCTAACGTTAATGCTGCTGTTAGCAAAAATGTATGCAATTATTATAAACTCTAGAAAGTTACTGTGACTACTTCAGAGATGACAGCAATGAAAGCCAAACTGTTAATATGAAGAAATCAGAGAGACACACAGCTTTCTAGCTTCTGGTTGCAACATTTCAGTGACCTGGTGCTAACTCTACCATGCTCATTATTATTATTGTTGTTGTTGCTGTGCTTCTCTATGTCTCTCTCTCCTCCCTCTTTCTCTCTCAGCTCAACTGGTCAAGGCAGATGGCCTTCCACCTAGAGTCTGGTTCTGCTTGAGGTTTCTTCCCATTAAAGGGGAGTTTTTCCTTGCTCATGGGGGAATGTTGGGTCTCTGTAAAATAAAGAATATATAACAGGGCCTATGTCTGTACAGAGTACAGACACTGATAGTGATGACCCTGCAGCTTGTCCAGGTAAAAAGTACAGAAGTAAATTTGAAGAAGAACTGCTGTGGTCTCTTGCTGCTGTAGCTCATCCACTCAATGTTTAGTGCTTTCAAAGATGTTCTCCTGCACGGCACTGTTGTAATATCTGGTTATTTGCCAGAGCTGCTGGCTGGAGCTAGTGTTTTGCACCGTTCTCAGTAAAATCTCAGTAGATCAGTGATTTCTGAGACATTCAAACCACCCTGACTGGACACCAACAATCATTCCACTGTCAAACTTTTTCCCCATTCTGATGTTTGGTCAAAACAACACCTAGGGACGGGGTTTAATAGCGTTTTATTAAATTAAATTCCAGTATTGAACCTCTTGGCAAATGTTATCAGGTTTCAGATTTAAAATACTTAAATCCTGCAAAATCAGCTTTGCAAATGTTTCTTGACCTCAAAGGATACACACAATGAGTTTTGGTGAGCAACACTGATGTAAACAAAAACTGAATTTATTTACAGGAGAACTCCACAGGGTGCCTTTAATGTTCTCAATCTGTACGTACAACCTGAAAATGAGATGCGCAGCCTTATATATGAAATATTAATTATATGTATCTGACACATTCAGTAAACAGCTGCAGCCTGCTGTACTTGCTGTTTCACAACTATGAAGCTGATCAGATTACAATGTCAATGTCACATGAATCAAAGTTTAACTGAGAGATTCTTAAACTGACAGAACACACAGTTCACTGGCGGTGGTACAGTGCTATTACAGAGTGATGTATCTTCTCATAAACTATCTTTGTGTGAATACAGACAGCAGCTGCAGAGAGCACATTAACCAGAGAACTTTTTATTTTAGCCGTTACAGGATTAACATTAATAACTACAGCTGATCTAATCTGCCACCACTGACACTGACTGACTGACTTCACTGACTGCCTCGGTCATTTTAACCAGCATCATCAACAGTCAGTGTGTGCTAAAAATAAGAAGTTGCAACCTAAATGTTTCGCACACTACTCTTTGCTAGTAAAGAGTGAGGATAAATAATAGGTTTGATAAGAGAGTCCTGGGATGTTGCTGATCAGGAGGTGGATCCAAAGTAGAACCCATCCCAACAACACCTGAACCTCTTTACCATGTCTCCATGCTTTTAAGCATTGACTCGCTGCCACACAATTGGTTGTTCAGATATTTGCATTAACAAGCAGCTGTACAGGTGCACCTAATGGATTGGCCATTGAGTGTGTATGATGATTTTCACTGCAGACATTTTGACTTGTTGCAGTAGGAAAAGCACAGGTGTTACTGATAACATAAATGATGGCTCTGTCCTCTTCAAGTGTCCCAGACAGACAAATATCTCCATCGCTAGAGCCACATCTCTGACATGCTCGTATGCAGAATAAAACACAGCCGATATTTTTCACATAACTGTCCACAGAACACGTGCTTTGAATTCCGACAATTGGATTTTCACATGACACCTCTGTATCTGATAGAAGTCACACTTGTCTGAATCACTCTTGCGCTTTGTTCTGCCTGAACTCGTCAGCTCTTACGCCTGTATGATTTAGACAAGCATGTGTCAAACCTGTGAGAAGCTCCTTCATCTCTTCCTCTAGTGGAAAGAAAGATAAACTGCGAGATGAGAAAGATCACATTTCTCAGGTTAAAAACTGAAGAATAACTGACATCTTAACCCTCGTGTTTCTGAAAAATCCCCTGACACACAAGTAGTGTCTTCACTTTCTTTGTCCCTCCTTGAAATACTGTCCCTGTGTCACTGTTATAAATGTGCAGTTCATCACGGTTCATCACAGCTGTTCCTCATCACTGCTTTGAAAAGCTGTTTGCTTGTTTGGAGACACACTTCAGTCTCTCTTCTTTAAAAATAAAGAAATCTCCTTGATCCGAATGAATATTCTTGTGTTTTTGTACATTACCTCCTAGATAGTTTCTAACGTATTATCTTAATATGTTGAAGTTGAAGCTGGTGTGGAAATCTGACTGAAAGACAATGGGCCTCATGCAAGAACATTTTCCTCTTTATATCAAAAACTTCTCATTTTTCTGTGAGGCTTACTTGTGTACAAGTGTTCCAAGTCAGATTCAGCAAACCTTTATAACTGCACAAACTTGTAAATAGCTTGTTTCAACTTATTGAATGCCACCTGCACACAAGTATGTGAATGAAGTTAGAGGCCAAAATTCCAAAGTACGAGGAAATTGACGAATGTCTCTTAAATCATTCGTATGTACCATTTGACGGTGAATCTGTTTGTACGGTTGCTTCTTGCACGAGGCCTGTTGTGAGCTGTGGAGATATGAACAAAACTGATGTTTGTCCATTGGTTTCAGCTGGTGTCTGTTTCACATTAATGAAGAACTACAGAGGTTATTGTCAGGAAGACTAAAAGTCCAACAATGTGTCCCACTTCTGTATAGAGTGTACTGTACTATGGAGTACACACTATCTCTTTTCCACGACAGGAATTTAACACCTATAACCTGGAGCTTCCCCTAACCTGAATTTGTAAGAATCTGTAAGGTCTAGGATTTAAACCAGAACATTTCAGATATATGTCACTGAAAAGGCAAAACCTCATGTGAGTGGCACTGATATAGATTTTCTTTTACATTTAAATGTCAGTATTGTTCACCCTTGTATTGTGCTAGTAAGGGGCAGGTACCTTTTGCATTTGCAGGTCAAATTTGACCATTTTTTTAAATTCACCACAAAACACTCAAAAAACTATTCTTTTTACCCAATATACTGTTTTACATCATAATTAACTTGTTATCAATTCATAACCACAAAATATACATTTACTTTTTATTATTTTGTGGTCCAATGGCTACATGTCCCTTGCTGGTGAAAATCTCATCAAACCAAATCATCAAATCATCAAAAATAGGGTAAAATCTGAACCACACAGAACATTGGTTTTTAATAGTATGGCATGCAGCAATTAACTGGATAATATTTATGAAATATTTTAACTTGAAATGGGTCAAATTTGACCCAAACACGGTAGGAGGGTTAAGTCATTAGAAGAGCTCTACCTGCAGTAGAAGTTTCATAAAACAGATCAGAACTGAACAAGCCAGGCTGCTCCTCGATTCTTTCCTCAATCTGATGATGGAGATTTGACAGTGAGGAATCTGGTCAAGAACTGACTGCTGGATATGATGTGATTATTTCTGAGGATTGTTTTTCTTCAAGAGAAAATAAAATATAGCCATGTAGTGTTTGGTTGTGCTGTTCCACTGCTAGTAGAAAAAAATGCTTCTTACATGATATTGAAAATGCTACTGAAACATTACTGGGGATTGTAATTAAGATAGTAATATACTCCCAAACACTACACACAATCTACAGTTTATACTAACAAGTGTATGACAAGGCAGCTAAACACATGTGAGATATTCTGAATCAGAATATCGTCTGTACACTGAAACAAACTTCCTATCTAAAGGTTCCTGGCGGCTCTGTTATGATAAAGGCTGATTTTGTTTGCATAGTATCACTCATATTCATACTGTAGAGAAGCATCTCTGTGCTGATAGGAGTAGAATCATCCAACATGGATTTGCCACAGCGTTTGCAGAAGACCAAATGATAGCGACACATTATTAAAATACTGGATACTGATGTTTATTTTGCAATGACCTGAAGATGACAGAATGACAGAAGCTGAGAACAGCTAATCATCTTCTCTTTTTTCTCCTTCAGGTTCACACACACACACACACACACACACACACACACACACACACATTGTCCTGGGTCACTACATAGATCACTACATAGACTTACATTAATTTTCTGGAGACTTACCATAACCATTACTTGCCTAACCCTAATCATTGACCCAAAAATCTGCTTTTTCCAAATTGGGGACATGGCTTTTGTCCCCAATTGGACAAGCTGTCCCCAATTAACTGGTCTTTAGTTTGTAAAAAAGTTTTAAAAAGTCGCCTATGACAGACCCACACACACACACACAAACACACACACACAGGCACATACACACACACACACCCTCTGGGCTTTTCCTCAATCTCCCTCCAAGAATACTTTTTAATTATTTCCTCTGAGACTGAAGTTTTTGTTTAATAATATGTATTTCTTTAAAGTATCAAAAACAGATTCAGAAGACGGTGTTAATTAAGCTCTAACACAGAGGGGCTATGCAGTGTCAAATAATGCTCCTGAAAGACAAATATTTTATCTAATGTCCTTGTGAAGGCTTCAAGGTACACTGACTCTTCATTTATTGTGAATGTGAGCTATATAAAATGCCATATTCTCATATGTTCGTTATTAGGAGATAATATATACAAGAGTTGTTGGTTAATTAGTTATTCTGACCCTAATATGAACATGGGATGTGTCTAATTAAAGGAGCCAGCCTCACTTTCTCATTTCAAATATAAACATTATATCTGCACAAGTTATTATCTTACTGTACTCATGATCTGTCCTATGTGAGCCATACATCATGAAACAAAACACTAAACCTTTACATTTGATGAACTCTAGATTGCTCAATGTGCTTCTAGCAATTTCCAAACAATACATTCATAATTAAAGTTGCCTTAGCATGGCGCAGCGCAGGGATTTGTCACGCTGAGGTGAACTCTAATTGAGAAAGCTGATTGAGCCGTCGCTCACGTGGAAAAGAGGAAAGTTACACAAAGTGATGACTCCAGACAAGCCAGATGCTGATGGTCTCGTCCACCACTGACTTCTGACTGGGAGGGGGCCCGGAGGATCATGGGATTTGACAAACATGATTGAAAATGACAGTTTCAGGTCAGAGAAACTTGGATAAGAAATGTCTCTAATGAAAGATCTGAGGCGTGTCATTGAGGTGTTTACACCCTTATAAAAACATCTGGCTGCATCACCATCTTCTTAAAAAAAAATCAATTTAATTTAATCTTATCCTGCAGCCTTGGAACAGCAAATACATATCAAACTCTCCTCTTTTTATCTTCTCTCTTCACTTTTCTCTTGTTTCTTCTTAAGTAACTGTCCAGGGAGGCAGTTGTTTGGAATCCAAGGGTAAATCATTATTTTTTCATTTTGCTGCTCTGGTAATTGCTATTGTTGCCGTCCTATTGACTGGCAATGCTAAGCTAAGCAGTGCACCATCAAAATGTCTGTGTGTCTGCTCTCTATTCTTTCTCCACCACTCCATCAAACAGAAGAACTTCTATTCTCTCTGCGTGCAGCATGATTCACAGTGTTTTCTTCCTCCCACCTTTTGTTCCTTTCCTCTGCCTCAGTCATCCACTTCACAACACTACTCCACAGTGCTTACAGCTTGTGGGATTGTGCAACCTTTCCTTTCATTGACTTAACAAGCTGTGCTCAGCTGAATTGGTGCATGGTGTTCGGTACATTGCAAGGCGTACTTTCACAAAGCTAAATTGGGTTAGACAGGCAGAGCATCTTGCTAATTTGAATCAGTAACATGAACAAACCTAAATAACAAATTTGAGCTAGTCGTGCATGTTAATGAGTGCGTTTACATGCGCACAAGTATCCTGCTTTTGATCTTATCCTGGATATGGCATGACTCTAACAGTATCCAGGTTTCTGATCCTCTCTGTCCAATTGTTGCCAGTTGTTCCTCAACATCTCAGCAACATCTCTTATTTCTCTACCAACAGAGAATGTTAAGAAACCAGAATCAAGCACTTATATGCCACAGTATCCTGGTTTCTATTGGAGTACTCCAGGTAGCAATTACGTCCTGCAGAGACTGCAGGGCAGGTCTGGACTTCGTCCGGTAGAATCCTTTTAAAGTTCATGCTAGCTAGCCATTTATCTCCTTACAAAGTGCATTATGTTGTAGCATGTTATGTAATAACAATAACAATAATATGTAATAATAATGATATTTACAGTCAGTTCACTCAGCTGTATTTGCTAACAACAGCTGTGGGCAAAGTTAAAGGATAATTCCGATTAATTACAACTTGGATCTTATTTTTGTAGTTTTGGCCATAATTCGCTTTTGTAATAAAAGGGAATGTGGTGACATCACAACAACAAAGTTAGACAGGGCAATAAATGTGCAGTCAAACAATCAGACAGGTTGTAATTAAGCTGACAGTTTAGCAAATGATCCAAACTTCTGCATTTGGAGTAAAACTGAAAGTGAGCCTGCCTGAAATGTCATTACTAATCTTATTGCATAGGAAAACTGTGTGTGTGTGTGTTCAACTACAGTAAATAGTGATTTTAATATTTATCATTAATAGATTTGATAGTCGAAACTACAAAAATAAGATCTGGCTTGTCATTTCGCTTATATCCAATTCATCTCCAGCTAATCCAAACTAAAAGTGGTGTTAGAGTTTTTTTTTTGTTTGTTTTGCTTGATGCTCCTTTTGCCTTGACAGAATATTTGATTGCATTTTTATTTGCCCAGTCAACCTTGAAGAAAGTCCAAAAAGGAAGTGGGCTCCACATGGGTGGCCAGCAAGACGTTACATCCGACAGATGGACACATTTCACATCCTGGCAGTGATTTAATCAGAGCTGACACATGTGAGCCATAAATAAAACCTTACACAAAAAACAAAGTCAAGTTGGCAAACTTTCTAAGCTATTGCAAAAACATGCTGAACATGCAAAAACAGAACTAAAGTTAACTAAAGTCTCTGTTAGTCAGTATTCACACAGAGACAACAAAACTACTCTCCTTTCTCTCTGTCTCTCCATCAGTGTCTCTTACCAGTGGGAAGGCATGGGAGATCTTGCCGTCGGGGGGAAGTTTGGCTCCAAAGCCGTAGGCTGGGAAGAGTTTGTCACTGTCGTAGTCCTGGATGATCTCCCCCACAGCCTTCAGCGCCATGGCGTACGCATTCATCTGGTAGGGACTCATGTAGTGCAGAGAGGTGGGCTGCGAGGGGTTACCTGGAGAGAAAACACCATCAGACACAAACACACACACACACACACACACACATACAATTCAAAGAAGGATTTTAAAAAGCTAGATAGGTTATGAAGCATGCAGCAACACTGACATAACCAAGCATTTTTTAGCAGGGCTTGGCAAGTAATGGAAAAGTTACCAAAACTGACATTATGACTTTCTAACTGACCTAATTTCAGTCACATTGATATGTTCGATACATTTATTCCATCGTACAGGCTGTCGCCGACTGCTTTAATCCACCTAAAAGTACAACAACCAATTTAACCCTATAAGCCTGAGTGCACAACCAGTTAGAGTTTGCTGTGTGGGCTCCAGTCTAACTCGGATAGAAAAAAATGACTCAGATGTAAATGTCAGAGATGTCCACTGAGTGTGTGTGCAGATGAGAAAGAGCCGATACAGAAAAAAAGAGGCCATGTTGGTTGTATAAGTACACTTAGGTATCAGTGTATCCGGGACAAAACAAATCTAAATGTAAATACTTTTGCAAAATAGTGGAGACAGAGAGATGGTATAGTTGCATCCCAGGATAGGCAGTTGTTGCCAATGAGATGGCTGTCGGAGCGGACTCACTGTAGCAGTAAACCATGAATATATGTGAATGTTCAGTATCAGCTACAGCTTGTCAGAAAATAAACGCTACAGCTCCTCAAGAACCAAACAGAGTTCCTGATTTTTGTTTACCAGCAGCTGAGATGCTGTGAAGTGACAGGAGTTAACCCTGAGGTCAGCTATGACTTCAGCCCTGGAGCAGTGAAGCATTCCTGACCACAGTCTGAAGCCTGACACACGTTGTTTAAAGTGTTTGTTACAATAAAATCACTCCAACCCCTAAAACAGTGGTGGGCAACTTTTTTTTCCCAGAGGGCCATACTGACTTAGATAAAATAAGTAAAGTGTCACTCATTGGACAATTGATTTGAAACACGAAGCTGAATTATGTTAAACTATATGAATTTGGTAGACATGACAGATTGCTTTACAATAGGATATTTGCCAGCCCTGGGTTCTTGTTTCAAAAAACAAGAACTTGCTGCTAGAAAATGTTGACTTTTTTTTTTTTTACATCTGTAGGCTATGTCGATCTGGTGTACTCTGAAGTTATAATGAAAAGATTACTTAAATAAAACAACCCACTTAAAAGCAGTATCAATTTTTAAATTAGCCTACATGTCACCGATGAAACACATTGAATTATGTTATAAATATAGACTCAAGGCAGACTGTTTTACAGTTATCAAAATTTAATATTTACCATTATAGTATATACCTGCATCAATGAATGAAGAAAATATTAATATTCACAGACACTCATTATGAATA
Source organism: Thunnus maccoyii (assembly GCF_910596095.1). NCBI lineage: Eukaryota > Metazoa > Chordata > Actinopteri > Scombriformes > Scombridae > Thunnus > Thunnus maccoyii. The sequence continues at coordinate 3,326,312 of NC_056535.1, read as the reverse complement.
AATACAAGGTCATACTCATGAATATATACATGGATTCACTTTACTCAAATCTCAAATGTTCTGTTATTACTTGTGTAACTGTGTGAGACTGTTTTTACTTGTGTGGCTAAGTCAAACTTTAATAAAATTGTAGTACATACCTGTATCACTGAATGAAGAAAAGATTAGGCTTATATTTACTATTTATGAACAAACACATTGTCTTATACATGAATACATTAATTCATTTTCTTTTCTGTTTTACTTGTGTAACTGTAACTAACCAATGAATTATAACTGTAAAATATTTGACACTGTGTATTATGAAAAGCATATTTTGTTCGCACACATAAGTGGAGCCAAACAAAATAAGCATCCTCTGTGCCTGCCTGCGCATGTTCCGAAACTGTGGTTCCTTCAGTGAGCCACAGAAGTTGTCCAGTGTGGATGGAGTGAACTTTTGATTGAGAGCCTGGTCCCACTGGATGTCAATTAGTTCAAGTTGCACATCCTGGGGTGCTTTCTTGCAGTCAAATGAAAAGAGAGAGGACACCAGCTCCAGTTCTTGTTCAGTCTTAGCAAAGTCGGAGAAAGGCCAGTTGAACTCGGTGTGGAGGTCTATGAGAGTTGAGGTGTATCTGTCGGTGTGGCAGGGTGGCACATCCATGGTAGCCAGTGTTGGGAAATGTATGAAGCACTTGTTGGCTTTGAGCGCTCACATGTATGAATACAACTCATGCATGAACATATTCTTCCCCTGCAACTTCAGATTGAGGTTGTTCAGATGGCCCATTAAATCCACCTCAAATGCCAAGTCAAACACTACTTCTCGTTTGCTGAGCAGCGGTGCCCTATCCAGCTCTCATTATACATCCATGGGTGACAATGTTGATTTCGTAATTTAACCATGGCGTAACCCTAGATTCATGAGTATAGGCATGGCTGTAGCCATTGCTATTTCACAGTATGTTTTCAGTTCATCAAAGTTAATTGTAACATTTTGGTCGCCTAAAAAAGTCTTGTTCAGCATTTGGTTGTACTAAAAGACCCTCTAAAGAGTCAGTTTTTCTGGTAAGTACATTTTGTTTTAAAGGTTCTGTATGTAGGAATCAGAAATTTCTACTCATTGGTGACATCTGTGGCCGTTAAATGAGGTGCAACATCCTGGTGCTTGCGGCGTGAGACTATTGCAGGTGATGTCTTTTTCCTGGCTTACACTTCTCATAATTACATAATTAACGTTGTGTCGTGCACCGTGTTTCAGCAAAGCATCTCAATCACTACCCTAACCACCACCTAATATCTGCATGGTGTTTCCAGTCAGATTGCACCATTTCTGTTGTGTTGTTGTGTCGTTATTCTAGTTGTTGGTTGACATTAGCGAGGGAGAGGCAAGGCACTTGGGAGCACGCAAAAACGTCGCTTCCGTTAGACTTTCAGGCCCCGGTCCTTCACATAGAAATCAGTTCACAGGCTGTTACAGACAACCAAGAAAGTTGGGGAGGGTCTCATTTTTTATGTTACATTACAACCCGTTCACTCATTGGCAATAAAAAAACATTAATACATGTAAATTGCTCCATAATTCTACATATAGAACCTTTAATGGCTTTAGGCCTGTTTTTCACTTGTGAAAATTAGCTTTAGCATTAGCATTATCACAGTTAACCATAGACCATAAATACACTATGCTAACCAAGCTAGCAGCAAGCGCTAGGATTAGCTCCACGCTCTCGTCCAAATATGGTCACTTCTGGCTCCAAAATTCCAAGATGGTGATGGTCAAATCCAAGATGGCGACTTGGGTCAAATTGCTAAACTTGAGGCTTCAAAACGGCAGTCCACAAACCAAATGGTGACGTCACAGTGACTACGTCCATATTTTATTACGGTCTATGCACGTGACATGATCAAGTTGCAACACAGTTTTACACAGGGATTCCTGGTGAATGATGCAGTGTAGGCAGATCAAATCTGAGTTGGGGTTGTCCTCTTTTGCTCGGCCCTATATCCTCCACAGGACCCCGATGTTCTTCCTGGTGAGGTCCGGAGATCCATCAGTGGTCACATTCAGCAATTTAGTCCATGGCAGGTTTAGTCTCTCCAAACATCCTGACACCCTGTCACAGAGGTCCATTCCCTTGTCCCGCACATCGACTCCCTGCCAAGAAATTCCTCTGCCCTTTTTGATAATTCAGCTTACAACTCTTTATCAATCACTTCCACACGATGAGTTACTATGCGACCAGATAGACTTCTGTTTTTCGAACTGAGCTTTGTTGTCAGGACACAGTATGCTAACTGCCTCTACCATGCAGTCATTCAAAAATTCACCATCAGAGAAAGGCCTGCTCTGTTTCGCAGGCTTGTGTGACAGCATGTAGCTAACTTTCATTGCCGATTCTTGGATGGTCGACTGCTTTGTAAAAATATTCTGCCTGGCGATTAAGTTGGAAGAAAATTTCAGGGTTTTTTCTTCTCATTCCAACGATGACATGTTTGTGGCATAGCTGGCATGCTTGGTTGAAAAATGTCTCTTGATGTTGTATTCCTTGAACACCGCGATACTCTCTTGGTATATCAAACATACTGCCTTTGAACTGACAGGGCCCTCTGTTGGAATTGAGTTAAATAGCAGTAGAGACTCATTTTAAATTTATTAACATCATGCTGCCTTTTATTGATTTTTGGGGGGTTGTTTTGTTTATTTGAGGATGCTGCGGGGTGCAGAGATGGTCCACAGGCCGGTTCTGGCCCTGGGGCCGTATGCTGCCCATGTGTGCCCTAAAACATCCTACTAATGAGATAAACTAACAGATGAGATGAAATAACAGAAGCCATAAAATTGTTATTCAAATCTATTTATAATATCATTTATTTTGATAGTTGCAAGATATGTGAAACAGTCATATTTTACTTTGAATTTCCTGTTTCAGCAAATAAATGTTACTCAGAGTCATAATCCATCATTTTCTGTTTATTGTTCAGTACAAATAATTAATAAGAGCTTCACTGTGGGGACGGAGAATCTTGTGCTCAGGTGTATTTAATAAATATCTAATTAATCATTACTGTGGTAAATGTGGCAATTAAAATATTAATTTTAGGTAATATCACCTAGCCTTATCACTACATTTTTCTTTTCAGTTCCTTTTGGCCAAATTACCCAGAGGTACAAGAAAATACAAATGTTTTGCATGTTTTACACTGATAATATGAATTCTCATTCAACTGAAATGTTTGATTTTAATTATAGTTCAGATTTTTAATTAAAATTAATTCATTAGTAAATTTATTGCAACTGTCTGTTACTCAGAAATCTTTTATTGTGTCAACCTGCACATCACTGCCAGCCTCTGCCGAGGGACCACAGATGTAAATGAGTGGTTAGATATATCTGCTGCAATAATGTGTCATGCATTGTGCTTGATAATTAAACAATAAAAAGAAATGACCCTTCAGGGGTTCTGTAAAATATTACCTCTGGTGTTAGACAGACAACTACTGCATCACAAATAATTTGACAATGGTGTTCATCAGTCATATGTAGATTGAGAATCATACGTTGCAGAAATATGACAACGTATTTTCTTTCCTTAACCTATAGAGGAGAATACATTCCTTCAATTACAATAAAAAGTAACAATCACAAACGCTGTAGTTCAAACGTTTTCACCAGACAACACACGTGGATATTTTCTGCATGCACAAAGATGTAATGCTGTCCTACCGTTGGATGCTGTGAAGTCTATGGCCACTGTGAAATTGAGTTGTGTCCTGTTGGGAGATTGAGCACATCGGCAAATCATCAAAACAGAAATGTTAGGACTGTGCCAGTATGTCCAGATGGAGGCCCGTGTACAGCTGTTCAGGCTGAACTGAGCTCATCAGTGGCTCATTGCTGTCACCTATGAGCACCAGGCAGGGGATCTGAACTGTGATTCAAACAATACAGGCTTCTGAAGTCCTGTAACCATGCTTTGAAATTGAAGTGCTGATTACCACTGGCTTATGCTGATATTCAGCATTTTTACATTTGACTGTTTTCATGCTGAAGACTGTTTCTCCTTGAGTACTATTCATATCCAGGGGGAAAACAGCGTTTATATCAGAAGGGGAAGTTTTATTTTAATGATTACTTCAGTGTTATTTAGCATAATAACTAGGGATGCACCAATCGAACTTTTTCAGTCCTGCTACCTGGGCTTTCAGTATCGGCTGATAGCGAGTACCGATCTGATACCAGTGCTTAATTAATAGGCTGTATGCCTCACTGTGTGGAAGAGACTGGGATCATTCTTTTATGAGTAAAGCAAAATCAGGCTTAATTTAAACATTGATTTCCCAACTTTGTTTAGTCTTTATGAAAAAATGAAGTGTGTTCCTGGAGTTAACTTTCCATATTCTAAGACAACTCGGCTCCACCACAGCAGTTGCTTTTTAGAGGTTTAAACCTCAGCGATTTTGAAGTTAAACAATTATTACTTTCAGCACAGAAAAAAACTACAACCCCAATGAAAAAACAAGTGTAGCAACTTGGTTTCTTGCGTCATGGCAACTTGGTTTCGTCTATATCCATAAATTTACCAAATTTCTCTTCTTAAGTCATTTTCACAATTTTGTAGCTGTAATCTCTGCTGTATAAAAACTTCTACACCAATGCAGGACCGTCCTCTTTGTGCTGCTGTTATTACAGACATGTCTGAGCTTAACTCAAGCTCGCCTCTTCTAGAGCTGTGACATTTAGCCCACAGAGGTCTTGGGCTTATGTGTAATGGTGTTCCTTAAAGGCCAATAAAAAACAGAACTATCATTTTTCAAGAAACTACTGTCCATATGTAAGCCACATGTCATATGGTTGAGAAAGGTTCTGTTCCAAGGCTGGATTTTTAGGTAATAGCATTATTACAAATGTCAATGGCTATTTTTTGGAGTTTTTTTTACTTCCGGAACAGAACTTGGATGTCTCAGTTTCACCTCAGCTCTCTATAAATTACTATGGTATACTTATGGCTATTGTTTTAAATAAATGTTTTTCTTATATTCATAATTTTCTTAAATCATGAATATTACCATTTGGTAGGTTGAAAAACAATGCTATTGAGAAGAGTTACGGCATAGTTTGGTTTGACAAAGATCAGCCTCTGTGCATTTTGCCATTTTCCAAGGACTTTTACATCCAGAAGCCTGGACACATGAGGAATCCTTCCTACGAATAATAACTTTCAGGATATAGGCTACAATAAGCAAGTCATTGAAGGATAATGCTGGTGATTTTCTATTATAAACAATACACACATTGACTGTACTCTTGAAATCAGAGTACAGTCAATGTTTGCATATATATATATATGCAAACATTGACTGTACTCTGATTTCAAGATCCTACTGATAAAATATTAGAGACTGAGCTCTTACCCTCCTCTGATGAAGTCGACAAATGTGTATTCTGACTCCACTTTGAAAGACAACAGAGTCACCTTGAAGATGGAGAGTGAAAGGTTAGAAATAAGAGCGAGGGAGAAAAAAAAAGGAAAGTAGCAGAGTGAGGACAAAGAGAGAAGATCTCTGAGAGGCTCATAGCAAACACCATCCGTTTACTGCTCTGACATGATCTGGCTGCTGTGAGTCATGTCCATGAAATGTGACAGCTGCTGATGAAACACAGTGCGGCAGGTCTTACCGTCCCTGAATTGACGTATTTCTTCTTCTTGCCTTTCTTTTTAGGATTCAAAACCTTGACCACAAGACAGAAAAACAAGAAATTAGGTTTTTTTTAACAAATTCGTCTCAGCAGAAATGTTTAGTTATTCAGAGCATGTTTGAGCCCCAGTGGGTGGATAATATATCGTTCTCAGATGAGGACTGGAATTCATTATATGAGAAATATCACTTAAATGAATAATATATAACTCTGTCAAGAATCTATTAATGTTGTTGCAAGTTCCCAAAACATTGTTACACTTTTGATATCCTTTACACGTTCGGGAAGATAAAGTTTTGGAGAAAGTCAGGGATTCCATTTTAACTACTTGCTGATCCAAGTTACTCTCGTCATTCTTTCCTTTTCTTGTAGTTTACCTCGTAGACATTGAACTGACTCTGGCCTCTGGACAGCTCTCTGTAGCTGGTGGTGAACTCTCCGATAAAGTCATGACTGGAAGAAAGACAGGGAGACACAAAAATAATGAAAAACTGTGACGTCTTCATCTACAATGTTATTTTCTGTCTGCTTTGACCAAGAATGATATTTCTGTTGTCAGCAGTGTTGGTGTTACTGTGTTGGCAGCTGCAGTTTTGCTGTGAAATAGTTGGAAAGTTGAGGTGTCTATGGGTGGAATACACTGGCCTTAAGAACACCGGATACTAACACAAACATGAGCAAATCACAATATTAAAGCTGAATTAATTGTTATCACATGACATGTTAGCAAACATGAAGCAACATTTGCTTTCATTTTAAGTCATGTTTCTGTCCACTTGAGGAATCTAAGTTCAATATTCCCTCTCATTTTAGCTCTCTTCCAGGCTCAACCAACTCCTGAAGGAAAGATCTGGCTCCTTAACTGCTAAATGATTTATTGTTGTTGCTAACTTTGTCTGTCTGCCATTTGCTGCTGGGCATATAAAAGCAAAGTGTTTCTGCTGAAAACAATGCCATCTGCGGGGGAAAACATTGTGGCTTGGGGTAAACCAAAACTCTCTGTAGCGCTGGAGGGACTTGCAGAGTTGGGTGATAATTCTCTATATCTTTCAAAATACACATATTTGAGTCATTGTGTATATAAAAAAAATGATTAGTGCAGTTTTAACTTTGAAAGGAATAATACTCAACGGTAGTGGATAACCTGACAGACACTGTGTGGTCCAGCAGATCAATAACACAGGAGCAGAACTTTAGACTTGGCTAGGCTGCAGCAGCATTTCCAGTCCCACACTGGTTATAAATAATCAAAACCTATTTCACTTTAAAAAACTATTTTAGCCCAGGATGAAATTTTAAATAAAATGTGACTCTCACTCTGAGCCCCAGGTTTAAAACACATTTTTGCCAAATGGGTACGCACCAGATAAAGGTCTGTGACTACTTTCAGTAGAAAATCAAAAACATTACACCAATTCCCTCAATGTATCATTGTGGGTCCTGACACTTAATTTTTGATTCACTACTTTTCTAAATCAAGGTACACCTACTGATGGGCATTTTGGGCAACTTTTTGACCTGTGGTGTTGGATGTTGGTGAAAGAGTTGTGAAAGAGTTTGTTCAACAAGAATTAGAAATAGTCTTTTCAGCTCTTGTCAACCCCTTAAAGGTCCAGTGTGTAGAATTTATTGGCATCTAGCGGTGAGGTTGCAGATTGCAACAAACTGAATACCCCTCCCCTCCCCTATCCTCCCCTTCCAAGCATGTAGGAGAACCAACAGTGGCTGCGAAACAAAAGGCTAGCAGCTAGCGCTATGGTCAGCTCCACCCTCTTGTCCAAATATGGTCACTTCTGGCTCCAAAAATCAAATTGGCAACAGCCAAATCCAAGATGGCAATGGTCAAATCGCTATACTTGAGGCTTCAAAACGGCAGTTCTCAAACCAATGGGAGACGTTCCGGTGACTATGTCCATATTTTTTTACACTCTATGTAGATATAAAGGGCTTATTCTAAGGTAATGAAAACGCAACAATTCTTATTTTCAGGTGATTATACACCAATTAAAACATATATATATATATATATATATATTATATTCCATTTCTGCCAAGTCCGTTCGCAAGATGCCACTAAATTCTACACACTAGTCCTTTAAAAGGCAATATGTTCAACATCATGGTGTATAATTTCATAATGAAGAGAAGAGTCCTGACCAATGTTTCCCATGAGGATTTTTTTAGTCCAGGAGCTGCAGAGTTGAAATGTATGAATCTGTATTCAAAAACACTCCAAATGTGCAACACCATGGGAAGAACATGACCCTTTTTTAGTTCTAGTTCTAGTCTAGAGATACTTTCATGATCCACACAGTGAGTATGTATGAAAAGTATGAAAAAACATGTTTCCATTATGTGCCTGAAAGTTTGTCAGTGTGGCTACTTCTAAATCTTGAAAATGTGCACTTAAGCTGTACAATCCAAACATGTAGGTGACGTGTGCTTCAATCAAACTCAGTAGTTTGTGTTCTTTATTTCGATCATTTACTGAAAAACTTGCATACTTCGAAATCTCAAAATGAAACACAGTAACAGCGTTAATATGATCAAACTGACGAAAACAAGCAAAGACAATTACTTGTTCAGATTGTTAACAAATCAAAAGCCAGAGCTGTTTGTGGTTTCTATTATTCCCTATAAAATATTCTACAATGGAAATAAAGAGCTGCTTCTCATTAGCAGTTTAAATAATATGAAATATTAAATGACCATCAAATTTCATTATTGACTTTGGAAACAGTAAGAATTTAAGGTCCTCCTAGTAGCTTTTTCCTGAGATTCAAACCTTGCTATAGTATGTGACAGTGAAGGTGTCTCCATGACAACTGAACAAACTCCATCTGCTGAGGACAACCATGAGATGTGGTTGAAAGCTGGTAAAGTTACTCTTCACCATATGTCTACATTATTGTCAATGATGAAGCGTTAGTAGAAGTCGCACCTGGACAATCATATGGCCCTGGCATTCCTCACACAGAACAAAGCTGATATCAGTTAGTTCAGTTATATCCTCCTCAGTTGACACACTTCATTCTGCACTTTCTCTCTTTCTTACTCTCAAACCTTTTATCCATCAGTGCAGTTCCCTTTTTATCCTATTTTTAACATTTCCTTCTTTACACACCAAATCATCTCTGTCAAACTATGTATGTATACAGTATGTACACCATATATGCTAACACATTGTTACCACACAGTCTATCATGATATTCCCCAATACACAATGCTTCTCCACTGAAGTCCTCAAAGCATTCAGCTGAGCTTGCAAGTGCTCTGTGTCATCGGTAACCTAAGACCGACTCCAAAGCAAATGCATCCAAATACAAGACGGAAAAGTTAAAAGTATACAGAGGGCAAATGGGAATATTGTACTCTGGCAACCTGGGGCTACATGCATAAACAATGCATATGCACAAAAACCATGCATACGCCATTTCCTGAACATTAACCGGTATTTATAAAAGCAGAATTTGCAGTGAGAATGTGCGCACCTCACGCATTCTTTACACTAGGTGTACACATGTTTTTCTAAAGCGATCTGAGCTTGATGTGATGAGGTGAAGATGAAATATAAGGTGAGTGACAGAATCTTAGTGAAACATTGTTTGTCTTGGTTGATAACCAGCTGCACTGACTGTGTGTGTTTTTTTGCATTTACACAGAGATTTGTAAATCGCCAATCAAAGGCACATTTATAAAGGTAACATTGATAAATTACCGTGTGATCAATTTGATCATTTTTTAATTTACATGGCAGTCAACATTTTATTTTGCTTTTAAAATTCTTTTTATTATATAAAAGCAAGTATATCTCTGGCCACTTTCAGAGTGGAAGCTAGTTAGCACAATAGCACTGATTCCCACTACACGTCACATTCTTTTGGGCAGGGGGGCATTTTATGCCTTTTTTATAGGGGTGACATGCAACAAGGATCTACAGCCAAATTGGAACCACAGACGTTGCAGTTATATAGCATACCTCTTAACCAGTAGGCTACCGTGGCATGCCCACGTCACTTTTTTAGTCATTTTATTTCAACAACTGCTAGGTCATCAGCAGCTCCTGCACACTCAGTGTATTGTTCATCCCACATGGAGCCTCCCGGTGGGGCAGCATGCCTGCTGTTGTGTTTACACTGGGAACAGTGGAGGCAGAGGTGGCAACCCTTTGACTGCACCTTTACCTCTCTGCCTACCTACATTTTGTAATGTGCAGCACTCTTTTACTCCCCCTCCTTCTAACAGTACAAGTAAAGTTTCACTCGGCTACATTAAGATGTCTCTCATGCCACTTGATGAAGATCAGAAATATTCAGGGCTATGTTCAAAACATTCAGGAATGAACTCCTGAATGATCATGATAATACTTTAGGGAGCACTCAAATAAATCACAGACGGGACCAACACCGTGTCTACACAGAATCTGTTTCTGCAGTGTTTTTGAGTTGTCTGTCTCGCACATCTGACTAACAGACTTGCTTCTATTTCAATTCAGCTGTCTACATGTAACGACTTGTGTTTTAAGGTGTTAAATAAGGTGTACAGAACTTTTAAAAGAGGCTCCCCCTAAATGGTGACTTGATCATCTGAGGGGAAATGCCTAAAGTTGTTAATACTAATACTGATACTGGTAAGGATCATCTATGAATCAATTGCCCCATGTCTAGACAGCAAGCGTAGCGTGAGTAGCACGTCAGCAGAGCAGCAGCAGCAGTGAGTGCTCCGTCTGTGTGTCTACACTCGAGGTGTTCAGGTGCAGTGTTGAGCGTAGGTCATCCTCGTGTTGGAAGCCTGCACCGAGAAGGTGCAGACAGCTGCATCGATTAAAAGCATATCTGTTGCATGTGACATGTGTGTAAAAAGCGCGTCTGACACACTCGCTGTCTAGACACGGGGTAGCAGAGACTGCCTAACTTGTAATCAACTAGCATTTTAATTTGCATGTGATTTCACTGTTTCCCCAATGCACGGTCACTGCACTCTGTCTTGGAATGAATATACTGCCCCTGAATATTCTCCTCTTGAGAGGATCTCTTGGAGAGGGAAGGCTTTCATGACTTCAACACATTATTTTTCATCTGAACATGAAAAATCCCCCTCCAGCGTCATCAGATTGGTAAATATCAACTCCCTACATGCCCTCAGATCATCTCTGCATCTCAATATATCACCACCTGAAGCTGTGTGTGACACTGCTGCTGCCTGTGTAATGCTGGTATTTAGAGGGGAATCCTCAAGGAGCGAGCAACGAGTTCATCTCCCCACAGGCAGCGGGGAGGGAGATGAAATATAAGAAGAGGGGGAGGAGGGGAAACAGAAACAAAGCAGTAACACACCAGAGGTTTAGGTAAAGAGAGAGACAGGGAAATGAAACTTTGAGGAAAAAAAAGTGACAAGTAGGAGAGACAAAAGGAGAAAGAGAATTAAATTCTGACAGAATACAGCAGGTGTTGATGTTTGTTGATGTAGTTTTTGGTTTATTTTCAGTGTTTTTATGAAGGCAGTGCTGTCATGCACGAGGATGATGCACTGTCCTGTCAAAGTTATCTGCCTTACTCTTCCCTGTTATCTTATGTAGACTGTGTCATATATAATATGTTCCCTGAACTTATATGTATATATATATATATTACGATAAAAACATTATAGAAGAACTACCTACTTTATGATAAGATATTTTTAGTGGATGTACTTCAGGTTTATTGTTAATAATAATGTATATGAAAGTGGTAACTGAAAAGTTGAAATGACTGTCTGAGGGCTGGGATAGTTCATTCACATTCATATTCACTTTTTAACCTCTGTCTTTGAAAACCTGCAATAAACAGTTAAATGTGCTAAAAAAAAAATTAAAAAAATCAGAAAAGTAGTATACCACAACCATGTCTTGTATTATTCCATTGGGTGTCTGGAGTTGTGTGTAATTTTGAGGTGTAATGTACAGTGTTTCTCTATAGGTGTGAAGGTCATCTGGGGAGGTCAAGCGGGTTTTTTCAAATTGTAACAATATTTTAGCTGTGACTGTATGAAATCAAAAGGAAAAGATGTACAAATGAAAACATATTGTATCATATAGTTGACAGTTACTTACTGCACTGGGATACTTAAATGGAACTGAACCATTGTTAAGATGATTAGTTCCACAAGTGCTGTGAAAAGGATCTACTACAGATGCAACAACGTTGTATCGGCATGGTGTTGCAGGGTGTGCAGGACATTTAAAGCAATCCATGCATTTCAGTGAATTCAGTTCTGTTCAGATTACACAAGTCTAATTTCTCAGCCCTCCCCAGGTTTTCATTACAGCCCCAAACATCTCTTTGTTTACCAATTTAATTTACTGAATTTCATCAGCTCTGTGCAGTTTATGTGGGTGTAATGATGGGCCAGAAAGATGCTATAGTTAACCAGAAAGATAGGAACCCATTTAGACCACACAGACTTCCTAATTAGTATTGCACAAAGAAAAAAATGAAATGTTTCGAGACAAAGGCAGTTACAAGAGTCAGACATCACAAGGTAAATGGACTGTAATTTGTTTCCACGCTTTGGGGTAAGTTGCCTTCTTATAATGGATTAGATGGACTTAAGAGTTCATTGTCGATTACAACTGAATTGCTTTCATTTTGCACTGTAAAAAAACAATGAGTGTAGTTAACAATGAAACTCTTCCCAATTAATCCGGTCCATTAATTAATCCCACCCAAATGGTTTTAACATGATGTCATCTGTGGTCATATACCAGTGAAAAACACTTCTGAAACTAAACTTTGCCTCTACTAATGTCACTTGAGTCAGTGCCAGTTTGAAAATGAAACAAATCTGTGGATGTGGAGGAGCACTTAGAAAAAAATGAGGTTAGCAGACCTCTGTAGCTCCTCATCTCTGCTGGAGGCTAGCAGCTCCAGGCTACATTAACCGCTACTAGCATAACACAAGTGAATCTTGGACTGACATGTCTGCGGTCAAGTTACATTTTGGGTAATGTAGACATCAGGTTTTGACAAGGAAGAAGAATGCACGGTATAAACAAAATGTAATCTCTGGTTCTTTTACATCAATTTTGACCCTTTTTTAAAAACTGTCCATTGTGAATCAGACAGTGCATTGAGTGCAATGCTGAATCAGTGAAAAACCCCTTCAATATCTGTGAAAACAGTCCTTTAGTCCACATGTGTCCCACTTGGTCTAACTACAGTATATTAATCCATTTCACATTTCATAATGGAATTTTCTTTTTTTATGTTTTTGGGGTGTGCTATATATGGCTCTATGTAGGGAAAACACTGCTTTATATATGTAACAGTTCAGTGAGAGTAGACTGTATATGGACCATTACATTCACATGTGGAGGGTTTACTCTGCAGCACACATCCTGCGCTCCCTGGCAGAATGATTACAGAGGAGTTCTTTTTGTCACGATTCAGCCTAAAATCTCTGATAATGGCTTGTTGTCAAAATAAACATTCCTTGCCATGATGCCCTACGAAGACAAAACAGACTTGTCTGTCAAACCCTGAAAAAGCAACTGACATGCAACATAATTACAGCCTGATTTTGTGTCAGTTGGATAAATTTTGCTGGAAATCTGCAAGAAAAACATTTACCTTTAGTTTCCTCATGTCTTGCAGGCTGTGGGGACAGGGATTTGGAAATCTGGGATTGGGGATTGTAAAATTACCACAAGAATTTCAAATGAATCCTGACTGAAATGTATGGGCCACCGTAACGCAGGGCCAGACAGCCTGAAAAACCCACACAAGGTTTCCGGTTAAGCCCACAAATCTGTAAGATTTCAACCTTTCACCTGCCAGATGCTTTTGATTTGTCACCGAGCATGTGCCACAAGGGTGGAGCCTTCCATTTGTCGTAATAATGTAATAATAAGACTGAAAGACCTGTACCCCTCCCTTGGGTCAGACAGAACAAGGTGTGACATTTGAATGATTCAGTGCGGAGCTGAAAAGGAATAAAGGATAAGAAGAAGAAGCTTACCTCCCGTCTCGGTCCCAGTCGTAAACGTCCACCTTGACTGTCCTGGAAGGAGGTGAGACGAGGGAGTGGAGGAAAGACAGACAGGGGTGAGATTCACAGAGAAGAGAGAGAGTGAGGGTGGGAAAGAGAAATGACAGAGAGACAGGAGAGAGATTAAAAGCAGGAAAGTAAGTCAGGAAGTAAACTTTTCTTGGCCTTAACTTCACAGAATGCTTCACATTTTAAAATAACTACTGTACAAACCAGTGAAAATGAGACTTATTACATAATACATGTTAAGATTACAACAGATTAATCTTCACTTAAAGGAATATAAGACTGTTTTGGTACTGATTTTTATATGCAATGAAAACACAAACACTTGTAATATTCCATATATATCCCTGTGTGGTATACATACATCATTGACTCTTTTGCTCCACAGCACACACTAAATACACTCCATGAAATTACTTTGTGATAGTAGGCCAGCATAATTAAATGACTAGTCTCTTGTCATAAAAAGGTATAACAAGATGAACCTGATAGGAAGCCCTTTGTCAGAAATAAACTGTGGGCCCCTACTGATACATACTCCTCCCATTCTCTCATTAAGGGTCCCTCAAGTTCAGTGCAGTTGTGTGTGTTTATCATATTTTGCCTTGAGTCCCAGATACCAACCAGCGCTCCTGTATTGGCTATAAACCAATCAAGACTAGATTTTGATAGAACTATATGTTGGTCCCTCTACAAGACAGGTCCTCTGAATTAGGTAATAATGCAGGACCTGCCTGAGGGTCCTTATCATTTGGGTGTACACAGTTGTTACTCTTTGATGGGGCATATCCAGAAACAAAATTGGCATTTAATAAAATTATCACAAACTATTTGACACATAGTAGAAGCTCTTTAAAAATGCCCAAACAGCTGAGCACTGTAGTTTTTACTAAATGTTACTCAAACTGGAGGAAATAGTGCTTTCATTGAGGACTATTTTAAGCGGCGGATGAATCCACATTTAGTGCTCTAGTGAGTATTTCTGGCAGCAGTGTGTGGGACGGATAAACTACATCTGTGTGTACATGGTAATGAAGGAACATGTCACCCAATGCAACAGTGCGGTTCATTAATGTGTTTTTAATTGTTTTTAGACAACAATGGAGCTCTACGGCACAGAGAAATAAGATATATCAGGCTTCGGATGCACACACAGTACTTGTTGGTAGGATACATTCATTATTGTTTGGATATCACCAGACTCATCCTTTAACATAACTGTCAGTGGGTGTGAACTAAGGTCATACATACGTTTGTATTAATGGACCAAGCAGTGTGGTGGTCACTAAGATTGATAGGGTTAAGGATATTTATATATTTATTATTTCTTCATTATTATATGGCATGTGGATACATGAATTTAAAAATTCATATTCACTCAATACGCTGTAGCACGCTTTGCTTGTTTATTGTCGAGAATGTTTGATTCACCAACGCATTCCCTTTTTATTGCAAAGGGAAACGTTTTACCTGCTAGTTAAAAACAATGTTTTTTGTTAATATCTTTTTCGTTAAGTTTACTATTGTCCTCCACAAAACTAAATTATATTACAAGTATTCTCAGTGTCATATGCTAAAGAAGCAGCATGGAGGAGAAGTGAGCAGTAACACAATCATGAGGTGGACGGGAAGTGAATTCAAAGGTTTGTCCAGGGAGGCCAATAGCTGCAAATAAATAAAACTCAAGGAAATTAAGAAATATTTGACAACGTACAGATATTATATAGAGCTGAAAATCACTACAAATACAGAAAACAGAAGCAAAAAAAGAAACACTGCAGTCAACAGCACAGTAGACGTTTCCATGGGACACAAAACTGAGGAACATGGCAGGATGCATGATTTGAGTTTTGGAAAATGAGCTAACAATGTTTATTTCAGTTTTAACATTGTGATTGCGTGAATCCAACATTATTTACTAACATGGTCATCAGTTTTTAGTGTCCCCAGAGAACTTTTGTGTAGCTGCATGTGTAACTCAATTCTGTTTTTGTAACTGGTGAAATGTGACCACTTGTGTTTTATTTACAAGATTTTCAGCTTTTTTTTCTGAATGCAACATTTGTATTGCCAAAGTGGTGAAGATCTTTTCCTTATTTGCTTTTGTTTTGTCCAACGACTTGTGTTTTTCTCAAAGGTACCTCGAGGAGTTTTTCATCACCAGTAGCACTATGAAGCAATGTTTTACAAGTGGGTCACACTACTCCACTGATCTACAGGTGGCAGTGACGCGGCAACAAAGTAATGTTCCAGCTAAGGGCAGAGAAGAAGACTGCTAGCTAGTAAACAATGCAGGTTTCAAAATGATTAAAAATCAGCTTTGCTAATGTTTTATACGCTAAGAAATTAACTTAACACGTTTGTTACACTTTAAGGATGCACACAATGCTTTCTGGTGAGAGACACTGAATGTAAAGATAACTTTTTTGTGTACAAGAAAACTCCACCTTGAGCCCAAGTGAGTAGCTCTTGGTCTAAAAAGTGAGGGCAATGCGGAAGTGCCTTAAACCTGCAGTCTCTCTAATGGCCAGCAGGGGGCAACTCCACTGGCTGCAAAGTGAAGTCCAATGTATGGAAGTCTGTGAGAAAATGACCCTACTTCTCACTTTATTTATTACTTTAGTAAACAGTTTCCTAATGAGTTTTTGGTCTCAATCGCTAGTTTCAAGTCTTCTTCAATAGGCTACAGGATGATGTTCATTTTGTAAATTATGGCCCCATTTAGAGTAAAATAGACAATAAAGCAGGGTATGCTTTAGGGCGTGGCTACGTTGTGATTGACAAGTCATTACCACGGCGACAACGTTGTTTACGTTACGTAACCACAATGTAACCCCAGATGGTATAGGTGTAGCTGTCACTATTTCAGTGTCTTTTCAGTTCATGTTAATTGTAACATTTCAGCGTTTGATTGTGATAAATGACCCTCTAAGAAGTCAACTGTACTACACCATACTAACCAAGCTAGCAGCTAGTGTTAGGGTCAGCTCCACCCTCTCGTCCAACTATGGTCACTTCTGGCTCCAAAAATCAAAGACGGTGATGGTCAAATCCAAGATGGCAATGGTCAAATCGCTAAACTCAGGGCTTCAAAACGGCAGTCCACAAACCAATGAGTGACGTCAAGGTGACAACGTCCATATTTTTTACAGTCTATGCTTGAGCCCTATCAGCCTCCATAGGTTGGGGAGGAAATGCCTCAGAGGAAAGCAACAAGCATACAAAGTACATCTGTCTGCCTGAAAGGCACCCCTCCCCCACTTCGTTAACTACAGTAAATTCTTATTTTAGTTTAGGTTTAGTTTAGGCTAAATCTTAAAACTTGGATCAATAGTTTATGGTTAGTGGAAGTACAATGCTACAGATATTTATGTGTTTGTTGCTGCTTTGCCTCCATGTTGGTCTCAATAACACCAGCACTGGCCTGAGACTGACAACACGGCCGACTGCTGGCATTATTCTGACCACCACAGAGTTTGTCTTGGGAATGTGTAATAACGTCAGGGGCTAGATGAGATTCTTCAGTATTTTACCTTTTTATTCTGAGTATTTCAGAATTCTGAGTATTTATTGATTTTTAGTCTTTATCCTGAGTAATCTTATTGTACAACTACTTTTTATCTAGGTATTTATGAGTGAGTATGAGGTATTTATTAGTGTTGAGTTATTTGGTACTGTACAGCAGCAGCATTGTGTGTCCTCTGGGACAATAAAGTCTTTTCTTATCTTATATGTTAAGTTATGTTTATTTATTTACATAATAATGCACAACAATGCAAACCATGATGAAGGTTAGTATTGAATTAAGTTGAAACCCTCGTACACTAACAAGGTCAGTGCAGCAGTGTCACATGAAGTCTTTGTATTGACTGACCAACAGCAGCAGCCACAACTGTAAGTTCTTTGTCACAACTGAAGAAGAGACTCTTCAAACTGAGAGCATGTGAATGGAAAGCAAATCTGCCTGACGTTTGTCACTGTGAATAAACAGTTGTTCACCACATATACTATTGCACATATTTGTTGCTTTGAGATAGATACCATTCTAAGGTCGTATTCAGACCAATTCAGGCGGTGCGGTGTTCAGCCGCACGGTTGAGGGGAGGTATGTGGGGTTGTGGGTGTGTTTATTTGTGCTCTAGAATGTAACCGCTGTGAAACAATCAGAAAATAATGTTTTATTGATCTGATTCACTGGCTTTCTCAATACCAGCGCTCCCTCTCTTCATTCACTCTCTAGCTCACTCGACCACTGCCCTCTCTCTCTCTCTTTCTCTAGTCTTTTTTAAAATGAGTCGGGAAGGTGACAGCAAAGTCTAACTTTACTTTTAACGTTATCAAACGAAGAGAAATGTCCTCCCCTCCCTTAGTAACTTTGTACTCCCTCATGGCAGAGTTTACTGCTCTGATCAGTCTGATCTCCAGCTGTGATTGGCCACCGCAGCCTTCAGCCGCAGTGACATCGGGTTGCGTCTCTTCAAAAGTTGACTCTGGCTCAAGTTTCCGGCCGCAGTCCGGTGTGGTGCTGCAACGGCCAAAACGGCCAAAACAGCAACAGCTGAAATGCACTACCCCCATTCAAATGAATGGGAGGACTGGTGTATTTGCTGCACCACCTGATTTGGTCTGAATACAGCCTAAATTGCATTATATGCAAATATAGTGACAATAAAGATCTCTTATTCTTATCTTACATGTAGTTACCTTGTTATCTCGAGTTGAGGTAATTTAACTTACATTTTTACAACTCTTTTGCATTTTCCACAAGTAAATGATTTTTAACTGATTATTCTTTAATTACTTTATACTTGAATTTCGTTAACTCACGTTTAAGGAAGAAGGGAAATTTGAAGTTGAACCAGCTTAATATGTCTTACCATTTGTAATGGGAATTTACAACCACGGGATGAGGACAGGGTACATTAAATCATCACCTATCAGCAGCTAGACCACTGAAAAGTCCTCCGATACTCTGCAGGGATTTGTGGTTATTAATTCTAAACCTCTGACTCCTGCGCTGTCACCTCACCTGTCATAGTCTCCATTGCAAAGCGCTCGAACAGGGATTGTAAACGACTGCCAAACAGGGTTCAGATTGTTCTTGATCACCTCAGTCTTGTGGCAGATGGTGAACCTGGAAAAACAAAGAGGCAGCTGAAGATGGTGAAGATGACAAGTCTAAACATTTCTGATCAGAGAGTTCATGTGGTGGGAGCAAGGACAGGATAGGGTAGCTCATACCGAGATACAGACAATCTCTTGAAGTACATTTCAATTGAATAAAATTTGCTGCATGAGACAGCAGAAACAGAACAAGCTCAAAAAGGGTTTTGATGCCAAACTGTATGTCTGAAATATTGAAGGCTACAGTACGTACAGATTAGAACGTTCTGTCTCAGTGTCAAGAAAATCTATTAGCCCTTCTTCCATCTGACAGGCAAAAAGCTTTCAGACTCCTCATGGGACTGGATCCAACAGAGAAATCTGCTGGCAGATTTTCAGTTGCTGTCGGTAACAAGGAAACAGCGGCGACAGAGGAGAGGCACATTTGCCTCGGGGTGATGGACTAACAGATGGACTGCACTGTAGAGGATTTGCTTTCACACACATTTAACAAAAACACACACTCACGTCCCATCCTCGTTGCTGCGGTAGAAGACCAGGAAAGGGTCAGACTTGCCAAAGAAATCCTTTTTGTCCAGCTTGTTGGCACAGAACTGCATGGTGGCTATGTCCTGAGAGAACAACAACCGTTTATTTTTACACCCTCAACTGATTTTTTTTTCTAATTTTACTTCAACTTGCAACTGGGCTTGGAACTTATATTCTTACCACTCTTATGTCAATGTGATAAATATGAAATTACTGCTAGCAGTGTGTTAGCTTAGCTTAGCATAAAGACTCCACGGGTGAAAAGCTATCCTGGCTATGTCCAAAGATAAAAACATTTGCCTACCAGCATGCCTAAAATTCATGAATTAATATGTTAGGACTCCAAGTTTGCTGTTTCTTTCTTGGCTGGGAGCAGTTGCCGGGTAACCAGCAAAGACAGCAAAGGAAGTTAAGGCTGATGTATGGAAGGTCGCTCTACACTTTTGATAAGTGTTGCTCAACAGAAATTAAAGAGTCACACAACGTTTTCAATTTA
Source organism: Thunnus maccoyii (assembly GCF_910596095.1). Classification (NCBI taxonomy): domain Eukaryota; kingdom Metazoa; phylum Chordata; class Actinopteri; order Scombriformes; family Scombridae; genus Thunnus; species Thunnus maccoyii. The sequence goes on along the minus strand of NC_056535.1, from coordinate 3,306,450 downwards.
GGCTTCAGCAAAAGGTTTTGGTCGTCTCCATGGTAACCACCATCATCCAGCCAGGTCATTTAGTTACATTATATCATCCCAAACAGGACTAATTAAACAAGGAAGTTACATGTTATCTAAAGTTACAGACCAAAATATCAATAAGGAAGTTCAGTGAAAACTACAATCTCCATGGCAAGGTTAGTAACACTACCAAATCATTATGCGACAAAATATGACAGTGTCTGCGACATAACAAAATTTTCCAGGTGTGCGACATGACAGGAAAGTGTCGAGTGACACTTTTTTCTGTGGAAAATACGTCATATTTGTCAGGCGACCTGCCATAAATCAGCCTTTACTGCTCACAGCCAAGAAATAGTTTAGCACCTGCTTTTTACACTCCCAATGTTCAGAAAATCAATGTGTAAAATTGGTTAAGTTTCCCTTTAAAACTAGTCGAAAAGTGTAATAATGCATTTTGAGGTGTCTCCAGAGATAATAGATGGCTTTACTATTATTCTGGTATTGAGGTCACCTTGTTCTGCAGCATAAATGAATGAATAAACTGTGTTCAGGCAGGTTTTCTAACCAACCAGAATGAGTTGGTGTGAATGAGTTAGTTCTTATTGGGAGATCAACATGAAGAGCTGTTCCAGGTGTCAAAACTCAGAGTCAGTCACACTGGTGCAGCCAAATAAGTTCCCACATGCACACATTCCAATTTTCACTCGCATATACAGTGAAATACTGCACGGTAGGTTATTATGAAGGAGAGCCGCGCTGCAGTACTAGCAGGCTAAGGTGGACAAAACACAGTAGAAGAATGAAAGGATCTGCATTTGATCTGATTTATTTTAGCTGATACTGATCTATTAAAATATGCCTAAATCAGCCCCCAGTAATACTACTTGGTACATCTCTGAATTTATTCATAAAAACAACAAACCACAAGCAGGTGTACAGAGTGTCTTTTTATGATCCCCTTTTGCTGATAAATACTTAATAAAATCCTATAATGACAGAGATTCTTATGAGTGAAGTTTTGCCTGGATGCACTGAAGGCATATGAGTTTTTGTACTAATTTAAGAAATCTGGCAGATATCTAGTGTCCACCTCAAGTGCAATGAACAGCAAAGGTGTAGTGACTTCTGACAGATAAATCTGGTACAAAAGGTAAAGATGCAGTTGGTTGTTATATGTATTATACTTCAAACCTTAGAACTGATATTTTATCCATGAAACAAAACTAACCAGAGAGGCTTTTTCCAGAGGCAGGTATGTAATAAAAAAAAGTAAAAAAATAAACCATAACTAATAAATAAATGTAAGCTTTGAGTTCTGACACCCTCAAGGACTCTGGAGTATACTGTCAACCCTGCCCTGTGGCCTGCAGTGTGAGAAGAACCTTCTTCGTATTCATATTATGCATATGGATGTGAGGAAGTTTCACTTAATTCTGCATATACATTACAGCAAACCGCTTCCACAGTATTCACATCATTACCAGCATGGATGTAATTGCATATGTTTGCATGCGCAACCACATACTATAATACCATGGTGAATATGTTTGTGTGTGTGTGTGTGTGGTGAGTGTATGCTTTGATTGGAGTGTCTAATTATTTACCCACCGTGGCAAGAAAAGTGAACTGGATAAATAATTCATGAGCAGCTCTCATCATCACTTTGAAGGAAACGTAAAAAGTCACTTTCCTTCCACTTGATGTAGATGACAAAATTATTCTCAAGTCTGTTTGGTCATTTAAATTCACTTGGCAAAGTTAAAAATGGAAACACAGAACGTGACTGTCATAAATTCAGACTGCAGTACTTAACTTTCTGACCCCTGTCTCGGACTTTTTATACCTACTGTGTGTGTGTGTGTGTGTGTGTTTGTGTGCGTTTTTGTTACCTCATTGGGACCTTTTGCAGTATAAACACCGACCTTGTCAGTATCAGTAGTCCTCATAAGGATCAAAGCCCAGTCCTAATGAGGCAAGACTTCAATTCTGAGGTCCCCACTAAGTTTAGAGTTAGGGTTTGGATGAGGTTGTCCACAATGAATGGAAGTCAATGTGATGTCCTAACAAGGATAGCTGTGCAAACAAGGAGTGGGCCCTGCTGAGTTTGGTAAGTAAGTGTGTGTGTGTGCGTGTAAAATCCTAAGTATGATCTGATACTAACCCGGCAGTTACTGAGCTCCTCGGCTGTGAAGATGATGGTTCCGCACTTCTTCCCAGGAATCCCACTGAGGGAGAGAGAGAGAGAGAGAGAGGATGAGGAACAATGGAGGACTACCAAAGCAATAAAGACTCGTCCTGCGGTTATAGTTGTATTGGCTGCCACATGAATTCATAATGGTAATTTTCTGTCTTAAAACAAGTATGGTGTATACCAGAGTATTGCAATAAAAAAACATAATAATACTCTAAAACTTATAAACACAAATAAGCTACAACTTCTTGCTCCCATATTCAAGATGAAAGCCTTTATGAAAAAAACAGTACTCAGCAGTGTTCCTTTTGTCTATGAAAACTATGACCAAAAATATTTTTGATGGAAATGACACAAAAATATAAAAAGACCAAAAATTCCTCCAAATTAAACAACAAAATACATTGTTTGTAACTGCCAGAACAATACATAGAAAGGTTTTCTGATCTGATACCACTATCAGCAGTACGACATTTCATTGGTAATCGTGCTGTGAATTTCTAGCTGCAAGATCAGTGAAATAGCCCTTTTTTGTGTTTCACAAATAGAATAAAGGTTTCACAAATCTGAAACTGTGTTTTAATGACTCCCTGGAGTCTTCTTGGTAATCTAGTCCAGATTTGATAAGTCTAAATATAGTGGTTTTTGATCTAGACCTGGTCTAATGTGGTCTGGATGGAGAAATATCAGTGAAATCGCCCTTTTTTCTGTTTTCATAAGCGAAATAAAGGTTTCACAAATCTGAAGGAGGGTTTAAACAGGCTTTCTCTATGATGTATAACACTTTTTCATAAGTGTAAGTGGTAAAAAAAGAAAGAATCAGCCGCAAAATATCATTATTTATGTTTCCCTTCTTCTTCTGTCAGGCAATTGTCTGTCTTTGACTGTGTCAGTGATCAAACCAAACAGCCAAACAAAGGCCATGGTCAATATTCAAAGTGACCAATCAAAGGAGCCGACTGTCTATTCCATCCATGCCTCCAAAGTCTCAAGCATCAACCTGACAAGTGAGCGAGTGTTGAGCAGTTGCAAGCACGTAGGGAGGGTCATGTTGCTGTAAATCCCCCCCCCCCCCCCCCCCCCCCCCCCGCGTCACAGCCCCGTGCTCATGGGACCGCATTTGCGCACATGGAGCAGATATGCTCTCTCACAAGGACGCTTTTCTGCTCACGGATACTGTTCTATGCACTCATATCACGTGCATGTGCCAGGTTTTTATGTGCACAGATTTTGAGACTAATTTAACGCCATTTGTAAAGATCTATATATCAAGATTCAGATCGTTTTGTGTGTTTCTTAAAAAAAAAAATCTGTGTCCAAAAATGAAAATTCATTTGAAAATGCCAAGTTTTGAAAATCCAAAAGTCAAGAGCAACTGGACTTGTTGTAGATTCTTGAAGATGTTTCGCCTCTCATCCAAAAGACTTCTTCAATTCAAATTATGAACCAAATTCATCTTCAATCCCAGTGAAAATTAGATACTCACTGCTGTGTGATATGCTCAAAAAAAGCAGAACAAGCCAGTAAGTGTAGCCAGCTGCTTTCTTATTAATATTAATAGTAGAACACCACATACTGTAAAGTTATGGAGGTGGTCCTTTCCTGAAAATCACACAATCAGACAGTAACCCTCCATCTGCTAATCCCACTGCTGTCTGCCACTTACATGATTAATCACAGCAGCAGTGACAGAGGTACTGACCCCAGAGCGGATCCTCAGATTGCTCACAATTATATATAAGAAGAAAATTAAGACTTTCTACTCCGGAGACAGGCCACCAATCTTCTATCTGATCACAGCTTGACTGCTGCCTTCTAATTTCTCTGAGGGGGGATTGTACTTCTCATTCAGCGATGAATTACTGAACAATCTTGGTAATTGTATTGAAATTGGATCTGGATTAGAAAGTGAGGTCTGAAGTCATTTCTCAGAGGGGGGAATCCCCGGGTACAGCAGGTGCTGTCTTCTCTGCTGCTGGAAATGATGCTTTGCTGCCGCTGACAGAAAAACTTTCAAGAATTTACCACCTCTTCTGAGCTCCTCTAAAGATGTGTTCAGGCTGAACACAAAGCAGATTGTAGAATCAGATTGATCATACACAGGCAACATAGAGATGCTCGACACAGATTCACTCTAGTGGTGCGATATGTGGCGAAAACACATTCCTACAAATAGGAAAATGTTTATTTGTACTTACCGCAGCCGTATGACACTATTTTATGTCTCTACAGTGACAAGAAGAAAAAGGAGAGAAACTAATGAACAGATGTCAGACATAATTGGAGGACAGGAAATTTAACACAAAGCACAAAATTAATTTTTGCCTTGTTGCACAGGAACCTGTCTGTTATTTTCCTCTGGTTTGTTTCTTCTTTGCCCAAGTTTTAAGGTCAGTCTGACCTGTCACGCACACACGGTTATTACATGTTGTCACATGTAGCTACAGCTGATGTCTGTAAAGTCGGCCTTACAGCTGTTTGTGGTGAATAAACTTTATTAGTTGACCGACGCGTTTCGGCTTGTGGCCTTCATCAGGGTCATCATAAAACACATTACAAACACCATTTAAATAAAGTAAGTTGGGTATGAAAAAAGGTAAGAAAAGTTAAAAAAAAAAAAAAAAAGACAACCAATCATATACAAAAAGACACATATCAGCCAATGGGACATCTACAAAGATGGGTTGGATATATGGTCATGTGGTTTCAGGCCAATCATTGTCCAAGATTAACAGAGGCAAGGGGAGTGTCCAAGAAGGGACATGGGTGACACCATATTTGGTCCCTTAACTAGAAAGGTGCAACTAGGGGGTGGTACTTGTCAATCACTCACAAACTTTCAAGTCTGCAACAGCAACATATGGTATTTGGCATCCCAAGTGTTTTACTGTTTACTGGTGCCATGATGACATTTCAAGTGATCATTTTATTCTAAACCACGATCTTTCCCTAACCCTAACCAGTCAACCAGCTCTGAGTGTGTAATATTGCTGCAGATGGGTCTACATTGGATTTAGTTGAAAGCCTGGCACATCTCATACAGATGCCAAAGGGTACCTTGTGTCAATATCAGATGCCGAGGGGCATTGACAAAGTGTTAGTATTTGACGACCTGGGATGAAAACATGGTGGATATTCATAGTCCCTATAAATGGACTGTACTTGTATACGCCTTTCTAGTCTTCCGACCACTCAAAGCGCTTTTACACTACGAATCACATTCACCCATTCACACACATTCATACGCTGAATGGTACAGGGGCTACCATGCAAGGTCCCAACCTGCCCATCAGAGGAAGCTAACCATTCACACACATTCACATTCATACACATGGCACAGCCATCAGGAGCAATTTGGGGTTAAGTTTCTTGCCCAAGGACACATCGGCATGTAGCCTATCGGAGCCGGGAATCGAGTGGACGACCCAGTCCACCTCCTGAGCCACAGCCATCCCTACAGTGATCTATTGACCTTACTCTAGCACCACCATCAGGTCAAAATTTCTATTTGTCCAATACTTTTGTTTATGACCAAATATCTGCAAAATTATCAGTCATAGCTGTACTTTGTGTTTAGGGCTAATTAGCAAATGTGAATGTCTAATTAGCCAGTGAATGTGAGCATGTTAGCACGCTGATGTTAGCATTTAGATTAAAGCATAGCTGTCCCATTTCGAAGTCTCCTTCAAATGTGGCTGAGAAGCGTGGCCTTCTTTTCCCAAATTTAGAGGATCCAACAGATTGATCCTCTGTGGCCCAACGTATCCCAGACTGCATTTCACACCAACCAGCAGCTATATAGCTTCTTTAGTTCGATTCTGTCTAAACTTTAATATGTGAGGTTTTTCACTTCCGTGTAAACAATATATAAATACATTTAAATCTAATCATCACCATTTATGCATTGCTCTGCTCTTTGATCTACACAGATCTAAAAGCTGATCGTATCTAGTAATACCACACCTGTCAAGTATTTGGCCAATTTCCCACTGCATGGTCTAGAATATCTCGCGCTCTGTGTGTGTGAGGAGATTACACGCTGACAGGAAAAAAAAAAAGCTGCATAATTAAAAGTTTTTTCCATCAAGTCAAACCCAGAAAAAGTTGGAAAACCTTTATCATCCGCTTGATAATTCCCTCTGGCTGCGAGTCACACTCCACCTAACAACACGACACACCAATTTGTTCCATCCACTTGAAGGCGTGCGTGTGATTAAAATGCCGGCTGAGATTCAAGGATGTTGCTGTAAACATCTGTGACACATATATAGGCACACACACACACACATCTGAACACATGCACACAATCCATTATGCTGGAGGGAACCACAGATGATAATTTTGCACATGCACACACACACATGATATATCCACCTTGAGAGGCTGTTTCCTGTGCCCTTGAACTGTGGTTTCACCTCAGTCAGTCTATTGTCCCTTCCCCTGCTTCTTTTGTGAACACCAGTCACGTAACCCAGCTGAATGAGGGCAGGTAAAACTCAAACACCTTTGCTTGAAACAATAATTAATTCCTGTACTTCCAATTTCCTCTCAGTGTGCTTTTCTTTTTAATCAATCTCTGCTGACCCTCCCACTTTAACAAAGAACGGTAACAGTGATGTACGAGTGTCTGCAGGCTGCAGTCGCTCTGATAATGACTTTTGCGCGGTCACGTGGAGGAGTGGGGATACCTGCAGCAGAGCTACATTTTAAACACTCACGCAATGCCACCACTTATCATAGAGGGTCTTATTCCAACACCTGCCGCAACACTGCTGCTAAAAGCTCAGCGGTGGCAAAGCTGCGTCTACGTGACTTGAGCAAAAGCACAGTGGGATAAGAAGGAATCGATACAGAAAAGATGAAGAAAATAACTGAAAGATGGAAGTCATCAAAGAAAGTGTGAGTGTGTGTGTGTGTGTGCCAAGTGTTTCAGCAGGAGTTTTCCCACTCATTTCTTGTTGTCCTCCCACCACTTCCACTGCCTGATGTGGGTCCCCACTCCCACACATGTTATACAAGCACACATATACTCACAGTTACACAACTCTAAACAGAGAAAGCGATGCACGAAAACTGTGCACAAAAGTCCTCAAACTCTCTCCTCATTTGTTTATTAAATGTTGTTTCTTAAAGTTCTCTAGCAATTTAGAATCACACTTATATAAAGTTTGGGGAATCATGAGACAGTTTAACATCCGTTCACACCTGGACTCGTGACTCTAATGACAAGAGGACGAAGGAACCGCACGTGACCTCAATGACCCTGAAGGTGTAAACGACCCCGCAGAGGTTAAGACTATGTTTACATTACGCCGGCTAAATTCTAAAACACTGTTTTTTATGCAAAACTGACATGTGCTCACACCAGCAGGTTCATCTTGTTTTGGCAAATACCTCTGTCCACATTGAAATGCCAAAACAGGTAACTGTCCTCCTACTGGGCATGTGCAGAGGACCGATGAGCACAGAAAACCAGCCAAGAGGAAACAGTATGCTATTTCCATTTCCACGGTAGCTTCTTGACATTTTGTTTATTTCAAGCAGATTAGATTTAGATTGAACTCTAAACAAGCTATCAAAGTAGTCATTAAAGACTACTACTGCCACCATCTGTTGTTGGAAAGGCTCCGTTTTGAAGGGAGGAAAATGCTGTTTTATTTTGGACGAGAGAGGGAGAGAAAAAGATACGTTTATACATTTAGCCGGATTATTGTAGACATCTAAATATCTGACTCCCTAACAGTCAGTCAGAGCTGAAGAAGCCTTTTGGATGAGAGAACAAACGTCTTCAAGAATCTACAACAAATCCAGTTACTCTTGACTCAACACTTGTGGATAAAACAAGGCCTGGATGACTGAGAATCTTCACACTTGACTAAATAATCTTGACAGAATGATAGCGATTCAGTTGAAAGGCCACGAAAAAGCTAGTAAGTATAGACCTTGAGTGAAGAATATTTGCCAAATTGTCAGATTGAAAATAAAATGATCTATCAAGATTATAAATGATTAGATGCCAGAGGTAAGCAGTCATTTAGTACATTAACTTTAAAGTTAGACATGTATTAAGACATATAAAAATACTCAAGTTCCCACATCACACTTGTGTAATAATAATAATTGAATACTGGACCACGACTGGCTTCCAAATCAGTTGTGATGTCACAAATCAGATTTTCAATGAGCAAAGAGAAACTTTTCACTTTCAGCAGACGGATTTGAAAACAGCCTTCTAGTGTCAAACTCTGCACATACATTATTCTGCGCAGTGAAGCTCAAACGTCCAACTGAAGGAAGAAGAAAACAAAACAAGAAGAAAACATATTTTTGAGTGGCGGGGGGGACATTAAGTTTTCAGGAACTCTGAAAAAGATCCTCGTTGATACATTTTTTATAAAGGGAAACGGGTTGGGAAATAGTTGAGGAGACAGTAATTCTTCAAAGCTGAAGGGAGGAAAATCCCAAAGATTGGAGAAAAGATGTTTTCACAGTGACAACATGACACACTGCTGTACTGTCCAACAACATGATGGTGCTGTCATACTAGCTACTGCTTACAGGTTGAAATTGCTACTTTTACTGAAGAAAAAGGATTTGATTACTTTTTCAACCTCTCATGCTCTGAAGTACATTGAAATCTACATCAGCACAAATCTCCTCTGACACTGCACCTTGCTCACCTCACACTGCCGGTAACTCAATCAAATGAGAGTAAACAGAGGCAATATTGGAAAATGATGGCAAGTTATGTAAAGCAGTTTCTCAAGATGACATGCAGATTATACAACATCTCTGTGGCCACATAAGGACATCATGTACTTGTGTGAAGTACACAACATGATTAATCAGAGCTCTCACCAGCGGATGTGGGCAGCAAGCCCTCGGCCTCCTGACTGCATGTACAGAGCAGGGGATCCCTATCACAGCTATAAATATGAACGCGATGCTTTCAAAGCACTGTGAATCAGTGCAGCAGCTGGATGGCTTCCACCGCTGCCTGTAAAAGATGATGGTGTACAGTTGTCTTTGATGTGGGGGTGTGTGACTGCTGTGTAAGATGTTTGAAGAAGCATATATTCATGCATGTGTAAAGTCACAAAGTACATATACTTAAATACAACTTAACTACACGCCTATGCAGCACTCAACCTGCGTTCCCTTAAGGTGTAGAAAGCAAACTGAATTTTCACCTTGCATCATACGTGTGAATTTGATTTGCCCCAAACAGCCAATGTACCAACAACTGTACGGATGTTAGCTGTAAGATGTTAGCAACTTGACTTTGTATGCGACCGCACCACCTCTAAAATTCACCAAAAGCAAATTATAATTATTACATAAAGTGTAACTGGTAAATATATTGCATTTATATGGCGCCTTTCTAGTCTTCCGACCACTCAAAGCGCTTTACAATACATGTCAACATTCACACACACATTCATACACTGATGACAGAGGTTGCCATGCAGGGTGCCAACCTGCTCATCAAGATCTAATCTAATGCACATTCACACACACTCACACGCACTGCTGACACATCCATCGGGAGCCATCGGACATGCAGACTGGAGGAGCCAGGGATCGAACCGTCGATCTTCCTGCTCTCCCTCCTGAGCCACAGCTGCCCTGTTGTAAACATCCACCACAGTTCACAGACACCTTTCTGATTCAACTTTGACATACTGTACTAACTGTGAGTCCTTGACCCGTTGGACCCATTTTTAACTTTGTCCAACACATTTGAAGATGTCAGGAATTATTACATTTGATCATATGTTCTCATAAACCACAGTTTCCCTTAGAGGCTTTTTAAATTTCCAGATCAGTTAAAGATTTATTAACAGTCACACAAAGAATGTCAATTATATCTTGAAAGGCCTTTGGAAAATATACCTTGATATGTTTGCAAATCATGCTATCAATACACATAAAGCTTTATAAACTATTTTATTCAAATCAAGGTGATCTAGTCTAAAATCTGAAGGTTTTTGCAGACTTTAATCTTCTAGCAACAAATGTCCGATTGTAAAGCAGAGAAATAGGGACAGCTCCTTCAGATGTGCTTTAACAGTGATATTCAGACAGCAGATCATTAACAATGGTCATCTAGTATTCATGAGGAAAGATTAAACAGGACTTCAAATGCTACCAATAACATTTCTCAGCCAATATTGCAGAGTAACTTTAGAGTTTCGTCTAATTGAATGATGTACAACTTGGGAGTTTTATTTTTTCTGAAAGAGAAAAGGTCATAATGTGTAAAAAGATATCTTAGACTTTGGCTTTGACATCATTAGCACAGTCTAGCTCTTCTTCTTCTGAGGTTTTCTACATTTTTTATGACACTTTTTCTACACTGACATAATTATATTTCTGTTGCTCACATTTGAGTTGAACTTTGCTCTATATAAGCTAATATATTCTCAATTCTATTATTAATTAAATGCAAATGAAATACCTTATGAGGGGGGTTGAGATTTATTTCAATCTTTTTTTTTTACCTTTATTTTAACCAGGTTAGTCCCACTGAGATTTAAAGAAGTATTTTTTTTTTCAAGAAAAACCAGGCCAAGACAGCAGCTTCACAATAAATATTAATGTTGAAGAACACCAAAATACAACAATGTAAAAAGCAGAATGAGGTCAAAGTGATATGGAAGGCAGAGTGAAACTGTCTCCATATAAACACTCCAAGAGGTTCATTAACAAGCCGGAAGAATCACAGGCCTAACCTGTCTGCTACATCATCATCATTACCAAGAGAGACCAGCTATATTGGTCATAAGTCATTTTAAAGTCATATTATGAAGAAGAAACTGAATATATTAGGGCTTTTGCTTGACACTGTAATCACACAGGTCACTTTTTTCTCTCTTTTAGCAGTGTGATGCATCTTTGTCGGCTGTTTCTGTTAGTTTGCATTTCAATGCCTCTGGGATTTTGGCACCTTACATTTATCCACTGGTGTATCTTAGGATTTTTGGAGAAAGGACGTGAGCACCAAAAGTCTGAGAAATGTTCACCTGTAATTAGAAAAAAATGTTCTATATCAACATCCATTGAAAATACACGTCTAGAATTCATAAATCACTGCTGATTTTAATCACTTTGTTCACTTTTTTCCTATGCTAAGTAGTCGCATCACTGTTCAAATGCACTTCAGTACATACAACAAGTAAGTGAATGCATCATTGTTCTTTTAGCCCGACGTCCAGCACTGATTCTGACTGTCTTAAGTTCAGTCTGTTGTTAGTTCCAGCTGTCTGTTCAGTCCAGTACACTCGCCTATACAAGCACTGCACATAAAGCTCAGCAGCCTGTTATTTATGACAGCTATCAGATTATGGTTTTTGTAGCCTCTGCAGTCTTTTAATATGTTTACCGCTCTGTCACCAGTGGGGAGGTCCACTGCTAAAAAATTCAGTCAGTGACAATCGGGATTCAGTATAGTCAGTTGGTTAATAAAGATTTGTTCATACATCTTCTGAACACCTCCAGATATGATCTGTTGTACATAAGGAAAAAGAGGGAAAAGTTTGTTCTGTCTGTTCTTTCTGATCACTTAGTTCCACCAACAGAGATTACTATTAAACTGCTTCAGGATGGTGAGTTTGTTTTCGTCTTTAGTTAGCTAAAAAGCATTAGCTAATGTCATTAGCTACAGTCCATTAGCCATGTGCTTGACAATGATGCTTACACTTGTGCCACTGCAGGCTTCTGAAAATAAAGGCATAGTGTGCACACCATGTTTGTGTCACTGTTGAACACTACTTGAGAGTTTAATAATGTTAGCAGCAAGCAGTTAAACAATGGTATCAGCATAAGTGGTACCATTTGATTAGGTGTGTATGGCAGTTTAGGTCATTTCATGCAACCTTAAATTTTCATAAGCGTGGAGTTTACTAGTCAAGATAAATAATGTACAACATATTTCATTCAAAAGTAATATTATTTTATCAGTGTCCTGTCTCTGATGAATTTTCTGGAAACCAAACAGCTTGTTGATCACTAGAATGACATTACGTGATCGGACATATTTCCATCCAGATAATAGTTGTCTTTTGTACCATTTCTCATCTGAACTACTTTAAAGAAACTGATAAACTATTAGGGGGGGAAAAAACTCACATGAGAGTTTCAAGATATCGTTTTTTGATAATTCAACATTACACACGTACATCTTTAACTGTTTCCTGACATCATGTACTATAGCTGCGATGAGTAACCAGTATTCCACTGCCAAAAATGCTGCAGCAGAAACGGGAAATATATCACTTTACAGTGTAATTTCCACCTTTAAAGCCATTCTAAATAGAGAAAATGGAGCACTCTCCTCTCAGCCCATCATTAGGCTGCAGTGATGGCCTCCAGCAGTTTGTCCCATATAGGCCAGTCCTAATCATATCCACTCAGCAGAGAAAGAGAGATGTCCTGTGTGGTCAGTGTGACGGCTCTGGGAGCAGTGCCACATCAGTGACCGTGTCTTCACTGTGTGTGTGAATTGTTGCCATGGTGACCTGTGATAGGTAATAATAATAGCCAGACTGCAGAGAATTCCAGAGGGATGAAGCTTCAGTGAGTGAGGGACACATACAGAGCAGATGTTACTGTATATACAGTATACATAACTTGTGGTTAACATCCTGTTTCTAATGAAGCAGAGAGTTCCACTGTTAGGACTGCATGAATCATTCCTTGTAGGATTAGAAAGAGAATATTCAGAAACATCTCTTTATGGTATGTACTCAAGTGAATTTCACACTTTATAACTGTACCTGTTATTTTTGTTTTTTTGGTGATATTACAATCTGATAAGCAGTTTATGCAACAACAGATTTGGAATATTCTCTTCCCCGCTATTTGATGTTTCTTTTTATTGGTGCTACACCTGGCCCATAACTACCTAATGTATATGCATGTTCTGCTAAAACAAGCAACCCTAGAGCCAAAGAAGAATATGAATATTGGATGATTCTGCAAAACCATAGATTATGAACATCTTTGCTTTCTATAATATGTGCTTATGGCAACAGGTATAGCTTGTTGGAAAGATCACATTTATGACACCGTAGGCACTTCTTCCAAACTGTTGTTTGCACAAAACATATCCATGGCAACACTGTGCGCTGAATTCATCACATGTGAAATCTTCTGTCAGTATTTTATTGGAAGTCACATTACTACTCAAAACACATGCAGTAGAAACCCAGAAACTTTATAAAAAGAAAATACAGATCTCTCATTTAAGAAATTTGATGATAAAATAGGGTTTATTTCTAGGTTTTTTGATACATGTACAATAAATGTTGGATGATGTTAAAGGGGAACTCAACCAATTTTACACATTTAAGTTATGTTTAAAGGTGTTGGGGGGTACTACTGTATGAAAAAAGTAGTATAGCAGTTAGAAAGAAGTGAAGTTAGCAGATGGTTAGCAGACCTCTGTAGCCCACTTCTCATCTAGTTGAGCATTATGAAATGGTATGGAATTGGATGCTTGTTGGGAGTAATTGAGGGATATGTAAACATGTCACAGTTATACATTTAAACTACATAAAGGTATTTAGCTATCAGCTGGAAATGCAAAACTGTTGACTTCAGTTGGGTAGCTGTGACATTATATATAATTGGTTATTCTACATTACTGCATATAAACATGTTTTTATTACAAAGATTAAAATATATATATATACATATTATACAATGGAATACAACCTGAGTTCAAATCTGAACTGACAGGCTTATTGCACATCCTCTCCTCACAATTTTAATTTCCCAACCAACGAGACACAGTTTTAAAGACACTTGTTGGACATTTGACCTGTTCGACAATGTGCTGTTCTCCACATCCACAGACTATTCACTTTCCTCCCGCTTATATGTGGTCACAAGTTTTCACTCTTTAAGTGGACATTATTAGAGTGAGAACAGGTTGAATTTGTGCGAAAACATCAAACCCTCCACACTGAATTGGGTTGTCAAGGTCAAGGCTTCTGTGTTAAATGACTTATGACTACCGATGTGACCTTTTAGAATTTCTGCTCAGTGTCTGCAGTCATCTGAAAATCTTCCTTGAACCTCAGTGTTTGCTTGGCTGCAGTAGCCTCAGGCTCTAATTGGAAGGTGTTGGAGCTGCAGGAGGTTTTTCTTTGCACTTCAGGATTTCCATATAATTTTGACATTGTGTCAGTTTTCTCCTCACACAATGTGAAACAATAGATATGATTTTAAAAACTCTTGCAGGAAGCAGAGGAAGTTTCAGCTACTGCCTGTGTGCTTAAACCAGCATCCTGCAGGAAGAAGGTAAGACGTTACCAATTCTACCTGCAACACTGATTCTCTGCTGCTCAGCCTCCCTATCATGCAGATGTGGACATGGACAAGGAGAGGCAAGAGAATATTTGTGTGTGTGTGAACATAAATATGCATGCATGCTATGTGTGTACAGCCATCACCTGTGTGTCCATTCCTAACATGTGAGGTTGCCCCTGTGTCAAAGTCTCTCCCCATGGGGCTTTCTGCATGGGGAGGCTGGTATTCATTTTGATTATAAGGGAGGGAATAGGGGAAGATGGAGGTAATGCTGGCCTCTGCCACACACACACACACACACACACACACACACACCCTCCATCCCTCTCTCTCCTGTCACCCACTGATGGGGATGACAGGGCAACAGGACGACTGACAGCATGAGCAGCTCATTCAATTACACAGCTCTCTGATGAAAAGCTTTCATGTCCTCCAGAGAGAGCAGAGGATGGAGGGATAGAGGGAGGAGAGGAGGGAAGTGGTCTGCGTTTGGGAATAGGTAGAGCGGGTGACGATAAGTGGGAAGCACAGAGAGGAACTGGAGTAAGAAACAGTTAGTGTGTGAGACAAACTGAGACCAAATGTGTACACACACAAAATATGTGATACGATAAAGGCATGTTCACACTAAATACTGTATCAGCCTGTTCTGAACAAATCAACAGCTGCTTCAAATTAAATGGGAATTAAAAAACACTGTTGGTCCAAGCCCTCCAGCCTGCTGATGCCTGAATGTAGCCTTACCAGTGTAATGTTAGCAAGTCCACTAAGAAGACAACATGAAAATAACACAACTTTGGAGTTACCTGAGGTCTCATTTCTCCTCATCTGGTGGTGGCTAACCGCGTCCCCACACCTCCAGCCTCCACACCAAGCTAGCACATACCGAACCAGTCTATCTACTGGACGCATAGAGACCAAACTGAGATTAACCCTCCCTCAAACTACCAGTGAGTCAACTGTTGAAGTAACGGAGCATTACTGGGATTATTAACTGTAATATAATTCCTGAATTTCAAATACCTTACACTATTCGATACTGAAAAAACTGAAAAACTAAATATTGTGCAGTCTTAGTAAGGTTGGTTCATAAGGTTTAGGCATGATTATTAAGCAAAACCTGCTATATTAATTATGTCATATTGCTTACTTGCAACCTGTGTAATGCACATGTAAGAGGACTGCAGGACTCCCAAATGAGAGAGAGAATTGAGAGTGAATCATTTGTGAAACAGGAACAGTGTGATAAGCAGTGTTTGCAAATTGCTTTCATGAAACAGACCCAAGGTTGTTTGTAGGATCGGAGGTTACCGGGCAGCAGACACAGTGACAACCATTCACTGTCTGAAAGCACCTTTAGCAAAACAGAGCTAAAAGGAAAGTGAATGAACTTACATTCATCAGGTGGATGAATATATGATTCCAAAAAGGTGAAACTGTTGCTTTGTGTGCTGAATGTCAGTTAGTGCAAGTGTGTGATGTATGTGATTGTAGCTATTTTATAGTTATTCTGATGACATAAGTTTAAGTTTGTTGAAAAAAATCGATGCAGTTCATGTGTTACTTCCAGCTGTTTTTCAGTCTTGACTAAAATAATTTTGTAGTGTTTAAAATCACACATGCACAGTTTAAGTGGCTAAAATGCTGCATATTCAACTCATTTTTCTCTCCACCGTATCACAGTCAGCTCAAGCTACAAAAGGGTCTGTACACGCATTCTGAAATATCCGTGACGAACCCACATTCTCAAGCATGCTTTTTGTTTAGTAGCAGTTTGCATTTGAAATGCATGGTTACATCGGTTTTGCACGAACACATCAGTTATACACTTGAGCCCATGTTGTCCGTGGAGTCTCTAGCACACATTTCTCTGGCACAATGCAAACCTTACTTTCAGTTCATTTGATGTTACAGGAGAAGTACGGGGGATTGAGCATAAGCAGCGTCAGGCATCATTACTGAACAAACCAAGAAAACAACAGTAACTAAAACTAAAACTCTGCTATCAAAGTCAAAAAATAGGTATTTGCGTATTACCACTTTAATCACATCATTTTGTTAATTGTACTGGCAATATCTGCTGTGTTGTGAAGTTCCAGTGAATGGAGACAAGACAGAAAAAGAAAGAAAGGGAGAAAGGGATTAAGGGATTAAAGGAGGTTATATCAGTGCTTCCTCTGTCCTCTTTCTTTCTTCCACTCCAATTAAAACCTGCACTTGACACAGACATCTCTACAGTACCTCCCTGTCTCTTTTGTTCCATCACTCTCCCTGATGGTAATTAGATAATGCGCAGCCACCCGCTACCAAACTAAAAAAAAATCTATTTATTCATCTGTGTGTGCATGTGTGTGTGTGTGTGAAGGCAAGACAGCATTGCCTCTCCTCAATCCTATGAATGAAGGAATAAATGAAGTGATAGTAGAGTCTTGTGCTAGAGGATTTTCACGGATGCAAAACTTTGAAACTGAAGACTTTTACATTCATTTCCAAAAAAAAAAAAAAGAGGCCAGAACTGACAGGGACCAGAGGACAGTCAGCTCTTCTCAGAAACAAACAAACAAACAAACACAGACCTTATTAGATGAATTATAGTTTTGACCTTTGGGTCCTGGGTAAGTTCTTGGTTACTGAGAATCAAGAAGCTGCTGCTATAAGTTTATTAAGTTAATCATCAGGCAGTTTGGAATAGCTTGACAGTTCTACAAGCCAAAGCAAAGCAAAGAACTGACCCAGTCGGAAGAGAGAGCAGCTAAAATATAAATGTAATCACAAAAAGGACATTGCATGTAGGGACAGTTGTTTTTCTTCCTTTTTTTTCTTTTTTTGAATGTATAATTTAACACATGTGTGTCAAGCAGACAGTGTAACTCAAAAGAGGGGACACTGTATATCATGTTAAAGAAAACTCTTTTGAAAAATCTTTTAATTCTTGAAGATGTGAGTAAGAAGGAGAGGGAGAGACAGCACATGAGAATAAGAGGAAGATGTGTGCCCTTCTCCAGCGTCCCCCTGGAGCCAATAATGAAAGATAAAACACGTCCATTGGCCTTTTTCATAAAAAGGAGGACAATTCATTATGCATGTTTGTGTTCCTTGCTTCGCACTCACCCTCCTGTGAAATACGACGAGAAATTTCACGCAGGATGAGAGGAGAGCTTTTTAATTGGCAGTGAGGGTGCATTGTGGGTAATTCTCTTTTCACTGGTACTTAAGTGGATTATTGAGGAGTTTTAGAGCAGAAAGCACAGGAAGTGAACGAGACAAGGCAGTGAAAAAATGTTGATGTTGTTGTCTTTCTGGAAGCTTTCCAGTTTTGTGCTAGTTTGGCCTACATAGAAGAAAACACAGAGCCTTCCATGAGAGGAAAACACTCCAAAGACAACACTGGCAAAATAATGTTTTAAAAGAAACCAGGTTAGAGTCAGGCACTTGACAATTCAGTAATCATGCATGTAGATTGAACTACTGTGTACAATCCTTCCACTGGATGCTCACTGACTCTAACTTGTACTGTATCTTTTGCAGTCAGGTGTAGGGGAGGGTCAGGATCGAATTTTCATACTTTGATTATTGTGATCATGACACTCATGGAATTATCATGAACAATAAAATTTTCCTGAAATACTACTATTAGTACTAAAATATAGTTACTTCAAGTGCTTCAGCAGCGATCTGTACATTTCAACTTTTATTGGACTCTGTAAAAGGAAATATAACTAAAAGCACCACAAATACAAGAAGGTTAGTTGTAAAACATTAAGGCCAGCTGGCTGGAACTGACTTTGAATGCAGCATAATGTCAATGCTTACTTTACATGTTTTGATTTCTTTGGGTATTAATGGTTCAACTCATTAGCTACTGTAGCGACAGTGGCAGTTGGTCTCTAGGGATGGCCAGCCGGTCCACCACTTTGGTACAGAGTGAAATATCTCCATACATATCGGATGGATTCCAATTAAATTTGGTACAGACATTCTTGGCCTCCAGAGGATGAATCTTAATGACTTTAGGAATCCGCTTACCTGTGATTTAGCACCCCCAGCAGTTCAAAGTTTTTAATTATCCAGGGAAATATCTCAAAGTCTACGCAATGGATTGACACAACAAAATTTGGTACAGACATTCAGACAATAACGATGAATCCTTATGAAACAGGAAGACAACTGTCAACACACTGAGGCTCCACCTCTCGACTATTATCCAATGATTTAAATGGGTTCTTAGCTGAAGAATATTTGAACCACCTTGGCTATTTTGTTACTTTCTGCTGTCATTGCAGTCTGTGCCGCTTCGCCCCTACGTCCCTCCAACTCAAGAGCCCATCTACAGCCCCCTAGGGGGATCTGTGATTGGCTGCTCTTTATAGGGCTCTATCTCAATAAATATATCTAGTCGACAGGGTCAATACCAATGTCTATCAAATAAAACTTCTGCATTCATGTTAATTTGTGTCTTTCCTGATTTAACTGACTTTGGTGATCACCTGTTTTTTCATAACACTATCATTGTGTCAAAATTTTCACCTCAGCTGTACTTTATGCTTAGTGCTAGTTAGCAAACGTTAGCATGCTGATACCCTAAAATAAGACAGTAATCATGGTAAATATACCCGCTATCAGCATGTTAACATTGTCATTGCTCACATTAAGTACTGCAAGTAGTCAGAGTAGGCACTGTTGTGTGTTAGTGGTGCACTCTAGACTTCTTAAAAGAAACATTAGTAAATGTGCAAAGTACCTAACAGTGGTGTACACTAATTCCCCATCTGCACACCACTACCACCACTACTACTAGTCAACTACAATAAATACCTTCTTGTTCTTGTTCTTTTCCATTAGTTGGGTGATGCTAGAATTGCTGAAATGAACCCCTTTAACACAGATAGAGCTCAAGCTGACCCACAAGGAATAACACCTACGCAATGTGCATAATGTTAAGGCAGCAGCTTTTCATCTTCCTCTGTTACATAAAATGCATGCTCCCTCCTCACTCAACGATACATCTCAGCACCTGCAAACTGCACTTCAGAAGGTTGCTTAGTTAATGTTAGCATAGCGAGCCGTGGTCATGATAGCTACAGGCAACCTATATTTGAGCTGGTAATATTCTATCCACAAGCTTGCTTCACTGCTCCTGCTGTAGTCTCTCTGCTTCTGTTTGTCAGTAAAGGGGTGCCCTCCTGTAGCAAACTGAAAGAGCTAATAAGACAGGAGCACTGTGTCCACAGTACCCACTTGAAAAGGCAGTGACGGTAATGATAATAATTGTTGGTAGTGTTATTACCATCAGTTTTTTTCACTATGGTTATTATTTTATTGATTTTTAAAACTGACTGGCACACCATTAGTCAATTGCTAGCTTTCCCATGGACTCATATGGCACACGAATCTGCGTAATTTACAATTAAAATACAATTACTTGAACTCAACAATGGTACATTTTAAGGTCAGATATTGAGTCTGGATTTTATCAGACAGGGACACATTACAATCTGTTTTCAGAGCAGCATCCACATTGCTATTGTCTTATATAATATGCATGGTGTCATCTCAGATCCAAAGTGAACAGTCTGGACAGAGCACTGGCTGAGACACCATCCTATCTAGGTTAGACCCAAAACCCAGCGAGCAGCTATTAGCTTTCTTTTAATAATAAATGGCCGGTAGGCCTGAGGTTGAGCATCGAGGAGGGGCTGTGAAATACCGAGGAACCCGCTCATCAGTGAGTGGTGCAATCCCTGCCATGCTTTTTACCCTCATTACACTCAAGGAAATAGTTAATGGCAACTTGCTGGGTGCATCAAGTGTAAGGTGGATAAAAAGGAGCAAGGAGCTGTAATTTATGTCCTGACATGGAAAGCTGGTGTTGTTTGTGAGAATTTGAAGACTTGGCTCAGGCTCAGCTTCTTGCATACCTCAGCTATTTTAGGATAGAGTCAATTAAGAAAGACTAGCCATGACCTCTTGATTGTAATCTAATATCACAGTTGTGTTCTTTTTGCTAATTAGATTGATTTACTGATTAATAAATGACTGACGGACTGTATAGTATACATGCTAACTGAAGGGTTAGAGAGGTGCTGTTCTGGAGGTGTTGGCTGGATGTGAGGAAATGGAAATACATCTCTAATGGCAGTCTGACCTCCTTTTGTGGCTACTGTGAAGTATAGGGCGTAGTAATGGAAAGAGTGACGGAGGGAGATACAGAACAGGGTTTCCCACTGCTTACCCAGAACAGAGCCACACTAGATCTAATTCTAACAGCCTTCTTGCACTTTATATGAAAAGGTATGTTGACAATTTTTGAAGTCTGTCGAAAAACAATAGTCAGGTGTCCCGATGAACATTGAAAAAGGTTTAGCCTGCTGTAAACATTCTTCCTGTTCATACAAAGATCCCATTCTAATGCACTTTCAATGTACTGTAAGTGATGGGGAACAAACTCAGTGTTTCCTTGCTGAGCTGCAGTAGAGGGATATAGCAATAAACAAACAATATTTCATACTAAAAAGACTGTAACTCTGGAAGATCCACTTGATTTTTCTAATTCATCCTGCTGAAGCTTCATATTAGCATCAAATAAACTTTGGAGTACATTTTTACACAGAACAAGCTCTGTGGATTTGTTACCCATCATTTACATTTGAAGTGCATTAGAAAGGAAGTATGAATAGCAGGGATGTTTACAGCAAGCAATGTTCATATGGACACCTGACTATTATTTTAAGATAGACCTGAAAAATTGTCAACCTGTCCTGTATTTCTAAGAAAATCTCAAACATTAATGACTTTCGTCTTTTTAGTTTGCTTTATGGTACCACTGGTTTAAAATTACAGCAAAACAAATCTAAATGTATATATACGATTGTATTGTTTTCACTGATTACCAAAACCTGAACACTATAATGACAAATGCAAAATAAGTAGAATGAGATTTCAAGATTTAGATTATTGTCATGTTCTTGTGTACTTGCGCAAACAACAAAATTAAATACTGTTCCTCCCAACTCACAGCATTGCAACTACAAGAGAAAGTATAAAGATATATATTTAAAATTCCTTTAAAAATGGTAAAAACATCAAGACAATCTCAAGAGAAAAAACAAAACAATAAAGAACAAATAATTAATAACAGCACACTGCGTTAAAGTGCATTTAGATAGAAAGTACATGTCTGAGCTTGATGTAGACAGCCCTTGCAAGTCAACAACTGACCAGCACTGACCAGTTATATAATCAATTTTGCTGTCCAGAGAGCGAACATTAGCCAGCATGATTTTTGGAACTGCCGATTTGTATGGGTTAGCAGTTAGCCTAGCTTGCACTCCTCTGCGCTTGCCCCACTTCCACATCCTGTCACACCGCTTTCAACGTTTCCTCTCTGGCACAACTCCATGGTCTCATTTGGGTCCACTCAGTGTAGCAGACTAATTTCACTCAGCTGATTTAGCTCCCAGCCAGTATTTCTCATGATAATAGACATATTTCCCTTGCACTCCACACGATGACTCAGATGTAGGCATAGACATGGACAAAGACATTGCATAGTCGGAACTAGGAGAGGCCACCTCAAATATCAGTCGCCCCAACATCAAACCTGCTCATGGAGAGAGAAAGACTACCACCAACAAGGACCCCTTAATTTCTGTTCTTGTCTTCACAGAATAACTCTTCTTCTTCCCCAGTGCAGTTGCTCCTTTAGAATGTTGCTACCAGTTAGCAGTTGACAGTTAGCTATTTCCTCTTCTCTTCTTGCTGATTAATGCTGTTATCTCCTCTTTACAGTTCTTTCTGAAGATTATTTTAAGCTTATTTTGTAAAATGTCCAACTTTTTAGGTCCTTTCATCTGAAGCGACGTCAGGCTGATGATGGCAATACACCTGCATCGGCTGTCAGTTTTGTTTGATTGATCTGTATGTCAATTCATTATGTAATAATCCATGTTGTGATGAGAATGTCTTGTAGTTTGTCAAAATAATTCTGTAGTGTTTTAGGGGTTTTAAAATATATCTTCCAGGAAAACATATGCAAACATATCTTATGTGACTTTCTACCTGATGCACAGGGATAGTGAGACTGATAAAAACCGATATTCAATTAAAGTTTGCTGGGAAAAACTTCTGAAAGACAACAGAATCAATTATAACCAGGGGACATTCGGCAAAATAACATAACCAGCCAAGAACAATAGTGTGTGTGAACACGCACAAGATTACAGTAAAGCAAAGTTAAAGTAAGCTGACATTTAAAAAACACATTGCTTCCAGCCAGCTGGATAAAGAGTACACACATGAAGACTACATCAATTTAAGGACATAACCAGTACTGCAAAAAGTACCTGGCACCTGTGGGGAATGACAAGCTATTTCTAGTCAGCATATGGTCTTAGTCACGAATAGTGACAGGGAAGAAATTGTTTTGCCCCTTACAGCAGACCTTGGCGTGGAATACATCAAAGATAAAAACAGAAAGAAGAGATGAACCCACGAACCACGTCTGTGTGATCAGAAAAAAACACCTTTTCACTTGGCAAGGTATCTTTTTTTCTGATGTAGGTAAGAGAGAGCCTGAGGGAAAGAAATATTACTTTACTTGGCAAAGCAGACACTTGAAGGCCTTCCAGCACTCTCCTTTTTCTCTTTAAAATGATTTTCATTTCCTTTTCCAGAACTTTCTTTGATCCCTCCTCGTCTTCACTCATTACTCAAAACGTTTCTCTGCTATTTTGTTCTTTTCTGATGACCCAGTTCTCTTAACGTTTCGGGGACAGATATGCACGACCACACAACCACACGCATAGGCACTGATTACTTGGGTGTTCAGGAGCTAAGGTACCCACAGGTAATTGTGAGCACCCATGGGGAAATCATATTACCCATTTTCACAAAGTCTATCACTTATTAGATAACAATTCTATCTCTAAAAAGCCAAGTTTAAATGTATCCAAGAAGCATTCAAGATGGACTGAAATCCGATCCCAAGATGCATTCTAGCCAGATGTTAATGAGGTGTAAATCCCTCTGTCTTTCCAAGACGCAAATGTAATCTTTACTTTTCATATGTCAGTAAGTGCTCTGTGGACAAAGCCTCTAGAGGGTCTGAACCTGTGATAATGTCAGCTGAAGTCACGCTGAAATTACACTGAAATCAGCTGTCCATCTCCCAGTTGCTTGAGACATGGAGAAAAGCGGCTCCAGGAATTTCAACACGTGCGATCATACAGAGGGCGCACTGAGCTGGCGTTTATCTGATCCCTCATCAATTCAACTGCTGAATGATCTGTGGGTAAGGGAGATTTGATTTGTATGGGTGAGGGAGCAGTGTGAGTGAGAGCCTGTGAAAACAATTAAACTTTCAACTTGTTCTTAGTCCATTATTATTATTCATCCATGAATTTATGGAAGGTTGTTTGTTGGCTAAACTGTTATTGTTGTAATTAAACTGCTAAAGTGTACCAGTCATTTTTATTCTGGTGTTTTTGGCTGGTACCAAACAGATTCAGGTGCATTACTATCACCCTCTGGACTGGAGTAGGGCCGATCATTTTTGCATGTTGCCGGAAATGCAAGACGGATTGCAATAACGGATTGTAATCAGACCAACAGCTACACATATATTTGGCTAAGTGTAAATGAAAATGTCTTAAATCACACCTCAAATGTATGGCCATACCATAGACTGTAAAAAGTATGGACGTAGTCACCGTGACATCATCCATTGGTTTGCAAACTGCCGTTCTGAAGCCTTGAGTGTAGCAATTTGACCATTGCCATCTTGGATTTGGCCGTTGCCGTGTTTGATTTTTGGAGCCAGAAGTGACCATATTTGGATGAGAGGATGCGGCTGACCATAGCTTGGTTAGCACAGTGCAATTACAATCTATGGTTAAAAGTGATAATTATAATGCTAATGCTAATTTTCGCTAGTGAAAAACAGGCCTAAAACTGTTAAAACAAAATGTACTCACCGGAAAAACTGATCATCCGACTCATTGATGGGTCAACCGAACGCTGAACAAGGCTTTTTTAGGTGACCACAATATTACAATTAACTTTAGTGAACTGAAAACACACTGTGAAATAGCAGCAGCTACGCCTATATGCAATGGTTACATTATGTAAGCAACGTTGTCACCATGGTGGCGACTTGTCAATCACAACGTAGCCACACCCTAAAGCATACGCTGCTTCATCATCTATTTTACTCTAAATGGGGCCATTTTTTACAAAATGAACATCATGCTGAATTGAAGAAGACTTGAAACTAGCAATTGAGACCATAAACTCATTAGGAAACAGTTTACTGAAGTAATAAATCAAGACAGAAGTAGGGTCATTTTCTCATAGACTTCCATACAATCGGACTTCTTTTTGCAGCCAGTGGAGTTGCCCCCTGATGGCCTTTAGATAGAATGCAGGTTTTTGGCACTTCCGCATTGGGTTCATTTTTCAGCCCCGGAGGTTGCCACTTGGGCCATACTGTGGGTGACCAAACAAGTCCTCCAAATTAAATGACAAAATGTGTAATTTGTAAATGTACTTCACAATGACACAAGGAAATGTTTTCTGATGTGACGCCCCTATTAGCAGTTATCAACATAATTTATCTGTTCCTTCCAAAATCATTACAAATCACAAAATACATACATTTTATCCTGTGTGTCTGGTTAGGATTAGGCACAAAAATGACCTGGTTTGGGTAAGGGAAATACTTCAGTTTTGATTGATAAGACTAGGTCAAAACCTAGTATATGGCTGGACCGTGTGTGGTCAATGTGTGAAATTGTGTGCAATCTGTTACAGAGATAGTCAGTGGTAGTGTCTATAATGAGAATTCCTGGATATTAATTGTTCATCTACAATTTTCTATAGTGGTCCCTGTAATATTTGTTTTTAAAGTGTACTTAAGTAGCATATCACATGACATGGGTAAGCTACATTAGAGTTAAAAAAAAGGTAATAAATGCAGTTGCAACAATACTTTCCACTCATATATTGGGATGTTTGATTTGAAAGAAAACTTATTTTAATTCTAATTATAACTATCTAATTACCTATCTGTTAATTCCTCGTGCTCTTTCATCTGTTTCACTCTGCAGATGTCCCTCGATTTTCACTCCGAAGTGAATGTTTTGTCAGAGTGATGGTTATTTTTTCTGCCTCTTTTCTGGTCAATGATCATGGAGGCTGCAGTGGAAATTGTAAATGAAAGTTTTGACAGCATTTTGGGTGCAAATTCAGGAGGTTTATTTCTGCCTGGTTACCACAGTTACAGTCAAATCAAGCGCACCTGCAGAGCAGCACCCCCACACCAAACTGATATAACGGCTACATGGGTCGCATGTTTTACCTGCAAGGCTCATGTCTGTTGTTTATTATTTGTGATGTGAAAAGAGAAATAAAAAGCTTGCATCCTGGTATTAGCTCTGTTATAACAGGGCTGCCAACTTTCAACTTCAGCTTGGAGTGAGATTTGTTCCCATGGGAGGGGGGTATATGAGTAGTACTTATTTTTATTCATAATAAATTAGTATTATTTGTGGTAAATTGACCCCTCTCTGTGGCCTTGTTTAGTGTCGCAATGCTGCAATAAATTTACTAACCTTTCTCTATGTAGGCCAGCTCTACAACTTTACACAAATAGATCCTGAGTAACACCTGAAAAATTCATAAAATTAGGCAAATGACCAGACCTGTCAAATTAACATGACTGAAATCTGTGAGGTCAGTGATTGAAATCTGTAGCCTAAAATGGTAGTAAGTTACCTAAAAATGTATTATTGGGAATCATGAGAAAGTTTAAGGGCGACAGAGACACACACACAGAGAGCCCCCGTAACCATAGTAACTCACTTTCACTTGTGCCTGCATGCACATGGGCACAAGAGGAGATGAAGAGATGCTGTGCTGCTGTCAGAAGAGCCGCTGACTGAGATTACTTTGAGCAGCATGCATGGGAATACATTACAGTATAGATTTGTGTATATTTCTGACTTCCCCCTGATGATGAATAACTTTAGCCGACTTTGCTGCATTTAACACTGGAACTGAGAGCGTCAGAGCTTGGAGCAGGAAACAGTCCCTTATAGGTTGGGACCACTGAGTAATTTCAAACAATGACACAAAATACATCACTTGGCATGGCCTCTGTGAACCAGCCATCTGACCCAACTGACAAGACCACTGCAAAGTGAACACTTCCTGTCTATTAACAACCAAAACTTTTGAAAAAGATTAAAATTTTTAATAAAATGTAAAACAGATTCAGGTAGAAGCTGTAGCGACCAATCATCAGAAACACCAGTCAATGAACCATTGTGGTGAGTTAATGGTAGTTGTCTCCAGATCAAATGTGCTTTATGGTCGACTGCACTTCTTTGTTGCTTGATTAAATAGTTTCTAATGTACAGATCCAAGAGTGTGTAGGTAGGTAGAGTACCTTCTCAGTCCCAAAAGGGAAACTGCAATGTTACAGCAGTTACTTCACATCACTAAAAACAAATGAGCTAGGTGAGAAAGTACAAGTAAAGTACAATTAAAATGCAATTATATACAATAACCAAAATACACAAAATGGAATGTGAAAATAGAAAAATTGAATATAATAAAAAACTGAGACTGGAGACAAAATATAGGACCATAACTTTAACTCTAATATGTACACTGTGCAATGATAGTAATACACTGTAATAATTAATGTACATTAATGCATGTCAAGTAGATAGTGCTAAAAACTGTAAAGAATCAGTCATTGAATATCAAACAGAATTTACTGTACATGTATATGTATATATGAATAATTTACACTATGTATATACAGTACAGATGGTTATGAAGTGCAAAAGTCGGTGGCAAGGCTAGATTACCAACCAGGCAAAGCTGGATACTAGTCTGGTCCTAATTTTGAGTCTCTGTCTTGTAGAGGGACCCTGTGTCAAAACCTAGTTTTAATACCTTTTTAATTTCAGTTGATATTATGCTTGATGGTGAATATTCTCTAAAATAAATGTGTGTGTAATCACCAACTAACATTACACACAGAAAACACAGGGTCAGGGTACTATTGTGCAAATAGAATGTAGTGGAGGAAAACTGGTTAGTTTCTTGGGCAAAGTAGGTTGGGGAGAACCGGATATTAATGGTTAATAGGGGCCCAAAAGCAGATTAATCTGGCCCTAATTTGCAGTAGTTTGGTTATAGTGTTACAGTGTTTGTCCAGTTTGTAGGGTTTGTATACCAATCCATGTTTCAGCCAACTTCAGGAAAAAATATATTTGGCACCTATTCCCATTCACATGAGGACACACATCTCAATACACAGGAATACTCCCATAGAGACACAGAAATGAATAACCATTTCACTCTGAAATTGTAAACCAACTGGTTGCCCCATCACCATGATACATAACAGAGGTTTGGAGCTTTCAGCGTTGGCTGTAAGACCACTTAACAATTCTAGACATAAACAAAATCAAACAAGTAGAACATTTATTTCTTCAGTATTTTATTGACATTTTATTGAACTATACTATACTATGTTAGTTACACTCTGGATTCTTCCTCTTTCTCCTCTTCAATCCCACGAAGTGGCGGAATCTTTTCCATAACGAGGGCTTCTTATTTTTTGTTGGGAGATTTTCTGCTGAGACATCAACCTCCTCCAGGAGCTTGAGGGCCTGCGAATCACAGAGGGGCACCTTTTCCCGCTGCACCACCTGTAGCTCAGCATTTTTCTGCTGAAGGTCCTGAGAGTCCTCATCCTCTGCCTTGATGTTGGCAGTGAGTTTGAGGTTGGTTAAAGTCAGCTCTTTGAGTTGTGATTTGAGATCCTCAAACTCTTTGGCAAATGACCTCTCCCTCTCTTCCTGCAGGATTCGGATTTCCTCCTCCTTCTGCTGATGCAGATGATCCTTGTTGGTCCTCAGCTTTTTAACAAGCTCCAGATCGGCTGAAATCCTTTCTCCATGACATCTTCTCTCCTGTTGCAGCTCTTTCTGTAGAGTGTTATTTTTTTCTTTCTCAAACTTGAGCTCAGTTTCATACTTGAGCTTGATCTCATTGTATAAAACTTTTATCAGCTCAAGTTCTCGTTGCAGACCCATGTTCTTGTCTTGTTCCTCCTTGATCTGTGCAGTGAACTTTTTTCTGCTGTTGCTGTAGTCAACTCTCACTGCTTCCAATTTTTCAGGCTCATCTTGAGCAGGCTTCACATTGCTGAAGACATTCTGGAGCTGTTGCAACCGTTCTGCTTCGTTCCTTGCTTTCTTCTCCGCTGCCATAAACTTGTTCTTCAAACTCCTCTCTTCCTCCAACTGCCTTTTTACCTCACTCAGTTGTCGGTAAAGCCCTTTTCTCGTCCTGGATTCGTCCTGGTATCTCATCGCACCCTCTCGAGCCACCATACCATTCATGTACTTAATCCTTTGATGGAGTGCCTCACACTCTCTCTTAGCACTCTGGAGGGCCTTGTCTGTGTCCTTCACCTGTTGGTGAAGAGACTCTATTTCTTTATTCTGGTCCTCCAGCTTGGCAGCAAGCGCCTCGTCCTTGTCTTCGTAAGTTTGGACTTGAGCCTTCAACTCCTCTTCTTGTTTAGGGAGTGCCTCCTCTGTCTCACAGTCCAGCAGCATCCTGGCTGACTCCATTTGCTGGTGGATTCAAGCTGTAGAATCACAATCTGTGGTTTCAGTCTGTCTTAAACAGTGTGTCTCTGATTAAAGGTTTTATCAATGATAGGCGTCTCACTCTGATGAACAGGTGCTGTATCTAAAAGGTCTGTATCTGATGAGAGTTTGCTGAATTTTGATATGCCAACAGATGACTTGTATTATGGCATCACACAGCACAAATCCATCCAATTCATGCACATTCTCTGATGTAATTAAGCTCAGAGAATGGAACCATTCCCACAGTGTCATC
This sequence comes from Thunnus maccoyii, assembly GCF_910596095.1. Lineage (NCBI taxonomy): Eukaryota > Metazoa > Chordata > Actinopteri > Scombriformes > Scombridae > Thunnus > Thunnus maccoyii. Next base: position 3,277,019 of record NC_056535.1, on the reverse strand, counting down.
AGTTGTGGAGATAGCAAATACCATGATGATGTCCGCATATTTTGGTCTACACCTTTTAATCATTGCATTCCAACAAGATGTATACAAAGCATTATACATTAAACTAAATGGTGTAAAGGAGTAGGGAAAGAATGGTTTGCTGGGTAAGAAGAAAAATAATAATAATGAAATGAGAAAGATTCCTGAGAAAGAGTAAATGAGTATTCATGTGAACAAATTTAAAAAATCGATATAAAAACATTCATTTATGATGTGGCACCTGCCCTACAGCACATATCTTACACACACACACACACACAGAAGGGAGTCTTGGCTTGGTCTGGAGGTGTAGTTGTTACAGCACTGTGGGAGCCTGGCATACATGCCACATGGAAATAGGCCTGAGGTGGGAATACACTATGACTGACAGGAGGAAAAATCTCTGACTGTAAGGTCTGATGATGATGATGCATGATGAGAATGTCACGTATTTTGTAATGACAGTAAGATATTGCCTAAACTCTGGAGAAGTCTGGTCATTCTATACTTTTTCTTAATGTCAACAAATGTCATGGAAAGACCAAAACCAATAATTAATGATCTACTAACAAGTATCGCCTGTGTAGCCTGATAGCCTGATATAGCCTGATATATCTTATTCCTCTGTGCCATAGAGCTCCATTGTTGTCCAAAACTATTAAAAACACATCAGTGAGCAACACTTTTGCACTGGGTGACATGTTCCTTCATTACATAAAAAATAAAAAGGGTGTGTCTTGGTCATAATTCAGTTATAAAATCTGAGCATACCACTGACCATCTCTCCTGTGAGGCTGAACACACTGCACGGCAGTAGAGAAGGGTGTGTTGGTGTCTAGTAGTTTTGCCAGGAAGAGAAACTAGCCACAAAAAATAGTCTCCAACAAATGCGTTATTTCCTCTACAGTGCTCAGCTGTTTGAGGAAATTATTGAGCCTTTTTTAAAATGGAACTATATATTTGTGAGAAGTTTTTAAAGTTTTATGCTTTCAGTTGGAACCAATGGGCTTGAGACTGTGTGTCACAGAAAGGCTAGGGAAATAGTACTGAGAGACAATTGTTGGTTCTGATTAAAAATGAGTTATTCTATATTTTTAGATAAGCACTGCTACACTCTTCTCTGTGATGTCTTTGCATGTATTATAAATAATGGATTGGTGGTTTTGCCATCTTATTAGGTTTCCTCATGGATGCCTCACTGTGGAGATATTCTGCATAAAAGTGGTAGGACAACCCTGTGGCAAACCAAGAACACGTCGGGGGGATTACATACATCCCATCTGACCTGGGAACGCCTAAGGATCCCCCAGGAGGAGCTGATGGACATGACTAGGGGAAAGGATGTGTGAACTACTCTTCTTAGCCAACTGGACTGCTGCACTGGAGGAAAGATGGATTAATGGTGAACCAATCCATCTTTTGGCCATGCCTCTGTCCATGACAGCAGCATAGAATATTTCACTAATTCTTGCACAATAAATCTGCCTAATTTTTAGCTTTTATGACCAAGTTTTCGCTGTCCTAAATTAAAACATGATTATTACCCGAACTGCAGATACAAGGATACAGCTATGACAGGAGTGCCACTCAGTCAGTCAGTGAGCATAAATAAAATATGCTGATCAACTGCAAGGTAACTGCTGCTATAAATAACTCGAGCCAGCAAAAAGCTTTCTGACAAAAACGCTCAAGAACCCCTCAAGATCCCTCTCGTCACCAATGCCAGACAGATCGGGGCCTGCCGGTAGAAATGGATCAGTTTTCTTTGCCTGCATCTCCTCACAGCATGGTTGTGACAGGGAGACGGTGGGTGGCGTGCTATGGCATCTCCAGTTAATTATCTATTTGGACAAAGACCAAACACCCCACTGCTGAAATTATGTTCAATGCTTATGCAAGTCTGAGCACTCAGTGTGCCAAAAAAGTGTGCGTACCGCAAATGGAAAGGCTAGGAGAAAAAGGAATAAAGAAGAAGAAGCATTAAAAAGGTGTAAAAATACTTTCAGTGACACAGAGAAGTGCATAAAAAAACGTATTTACAGACTTGCATTACTTGTCTTGACAAATATACAAACTGAACTGAACAAAAAGTAACATGCTGCTCTCACCAAAAAAGGGAGAAGTCCTGCAGAGACTGAAGGATGATAAATGATAAATTAAAGTTTCTTCTCAACTGCTAAGTAACATTAAAGCTGCTCTAATTGTTTTTTTTTTAATCAGTGGATGAAATGATACATAATGTGAGTCATTCTTTGTGACTAACACATAGAGAATGATCAGCCATCGCAGCAGCTCCCCTCAGCTCTATAGAGCATTTTTTCATCTTTCAGCTCATTGTTTTTGTTTTACTGATTTGTTTCAGTCTCACCACTTTCATCTGTGTTGTCTCCAGCCACAGCAAGCACTTGTTTTTTGCTATTCGTGCCAAGCACCAAATCACAGACAAAATTAGCAACTAGCTGGGCAGTGGCTAGCAGCTAAAGAGTCAGATATTTTTTCCAAGTTGCCGGAGACCAAAAACAGAGCTGAAAAGAGGGTAAATATTAGACTCATATTCATCCAGAAACAGAACTCAAAATGAATACCAATATTCCTCTATGTCCTCAGGATGGAACTGTTTGCAAACATGTTCACTATAACAACTAGGGGTGTGCCCGAATACAAATATGTCATTCGGCAAAGCACAAATAGTGGGTTTTTTTCTTACATTTCGGTTACATCACTATCTCAGTCTCTCTCCTCTGCTCTGCTGTTACGTCTATCAGCAGGTATCAACGAGGGGAGTCACATCCACCTGCTACATGATGCACATTTCCTAATTTGGACATCAGTCCCAGAGTCGGGGTTGTTCGCCAGAGATAAAGCTGAGCTACTGACACATGCAAAGTACTCCCAAGGGACTATCTGTAACCTGTTGTTCCCCTTCTCCTTTACACAAAGTTAGGTTGTAAAAAATAGTCAATAAATAAAAGCACAAAGCAATAATCGCCATTGAAATTCTTCCCTACACATCACACAGTGTGCTGTCTCTGTGTTATGGGTGTATAAATAGGTAGAGGTCTGTCTGCAATGAGGTGATAAGTAAAGTTTTAGCTCAGTAGTCAGCACAGTTATCTATGATCTGGGAGACTCCGGTTCAAGACCTGATCTGGGGACCTCCTTTTTAAGGTAGTTTGACAGCCTGAACACTTGCCTAAGTGTTCATGAATATAGTGGTGTTTAATAGTATTCTGCAGCATGTTGTAAAATGGGGCATCATAGCCAGGTTCAAAAAAATGCAGTAGGTCTCTGAGGCCTTTTCCATGTACTGCAGGTAAAGGTCTAATATCTTTGACAATGAAATTCACCAGCATTACAGCAGGGCATTTGATGAAGTTGCTTATTGACTGCTGTTGAGAGGATTTGGATCATTCCTCAGCAGCTAGCATTAGCAGATGCCTTTTCAGAGTATGCATGGCACTTGAACTTTTGTTGTATTTCAGAATGGATGTGCATACTTTACAAGTGACAGTGGTATAGGTTTCATATTTAGTGTACCGCTACTGGTTTGCTGCAATGACCCCCCACCAGGCTCCTCACTTGTTGTCTTCTCTGAGGCATCCATGTTGTTAATGTCATAAATGTGATCAGCAACTATAGTCGACGTCAAACTTAAAGTGTCATCACAAAGCAGTAAAGTCAACAAGTCGACTATTCAACTAGGAAGCAACCCCTATTTCCTACATCTCATTTGAAACATTTCATTTAAGATGAGAAGTTGTAAAACTCTCTGGTTGTCCTTCTCTAACCTCCACAGTTAGTATTCACTTTTCTCTCTTGCGTCCTGTATTTTATTATTTATGTGCAAAGGCATCATTCAAAATGTAAATGAGTCTTAAGTGGTGCACACCAGAGTTGAGTGTATTTGGGTCGCAGAGTATGTTGTGCTAGTATTACCACACCTACAGTACACTAGTAAGGTCTGAGTCTGTTATCAGAATTTCCACTGAGATTTGTTACAGAGCTGGAGAGACCAGAGACCAAGAAATTAAAGTTTCATCCAAATTGATATATCCAAGGTCTTCTCCTAATTGCTGAGAGGGTGCGGTTTAATTAAGAGGGTTAAATCCAGTGGTCACTGATGAGCTGTAGAAAACGCTAAGAGGGAGGGAGATGTAAATGAGTGGAGCAAAGAAACCTGCCATAACATTTTTCATCTGAATCTTAATCTTATCAGGGCCAAAACGCACTCACAATGTGGAACGTAATTACAGGGATTTAAGTGAGTTGCCAGGATGCTGCTCTGCACGTCTATAAGGATGAGGAGGGAGAGAACAAGGACAAAGCAGCTAATAAAAATACCTATCGGCAACACACATCCCAGACATTTTGAGTTAGACTATTGTATTCTGAGGTGATTTAACTGTCACAGTGACTCAGTTTAATAACTTCCTGAATGGTTTCAGTCAAGCACTGCATCATTTAATTTTGAACCACAGTCTACATGAAAGGGCTGAACAGGACCAAAAGGATAAATTTATTCAGCCGGGCAGTGTCTGGGCTGAACAATGACAATCATTCTATCTTTTTTTCGTCACAGTGTTCATTGTTTAAACAAAGCTATTATAAGCACTGTTAAGAACACCAGGCTTGTGTTTCAGCAAGCGGTAGGTTGGGGGAATAGGGTGATGGTGGTGGTAGGTGTACTGTCACCTCCCTCCTTCACTGATTTAGCCTGGCCCCTCCAGCTCATATATCTCAATAAAGCACCTTGACAGCTTGTTCCTCCTGTAAATTGATGTTTGCCTGGATTTAATTTATTTGGGGAACGTGACTCTATCCTCTGTAGTGGAGGAGATTTAATTATGCATGTATGAAATAAATAGGAAGGCCTGGGTAGCAATTCATGGTGGCACAGTGACCTATGGATGGGCTCAGTTATTGAAATGGATGTAGTGAGAGGGAGAGAGGACAGGGAGTGGAAGGAAGGAAATGGCCAGAGGATGGTGTTTTTACATCCTTTTACTCCATGATGGAAACTAACAGAGCAAGTATCAGCTCAGTGGCAGTGCACTATTAACTCTCCAGGATGTCTCTGGAGCTGAAAAGGAATGCATTTAGGAATGGTGAAGTCCACCCAAATTTATTTTCTATTGGATGTGAGTGAATTGCTTCACAAAGCATTGTGGGATAGTTGGTGGCATAGGAATTTAAAGGGGGGGGGGGGGGGGGGGGGGGTAATTATGTTTTACTCTTAAAGGTTAACTCCCTCCCAGTATGCAAAGTGCTCCTGTAGCCAGGAGCCGTTAAGCTGAAAATTGCAGAGTATGCCTTGTACGTGGATCAGATTACTTTCCCGCCACTAACTAACCACTTCGGAATTTGTTTGTGACTAGACGGCTGTTTTGGTCTGCACCAGAGTATGATTGCTGTGTTCATCTGCCCAAACCAATCGTCCTGAAGAGGAAAACAAAACAGAATCCCTTTCAACCGGACTAAACAATGTAGATTTGAAAACACCCCAGATGCACATTTATGGCCATTTGAGAGAGTTTCTGTGTGGGTAAATTGTGTTGTAGCTGAATAGTGGCTCTTCTACAAGAGGCGCTCCAGTGTGTGTGTGTGTGGGGGAGTGTCTGTACATAGCCGTAGCCCTGCTGTTGATTGCAGTTACTGTTTGTCAGCCCTACATATATAATGAAGCTCTGAATATAGCACAGTTATTGGTGGGGTCATGTGCTCTGTTTATTGCCACAGAAGAGGAATAAATCTCTTGTTCATGTACGTCTTTCTGTCCGCCATCACTTATCAGACTTGCTTTACGAACTTTTGAACTTTAAGGCTCATGTGGGGTACATCACCAAACCTGCTTTTTATCATCTCAAAAATATCTCATAAGTGCAGCCATTTCTCTTTCTGAATGACACAGAGTGACTTATGCATGCTTTTATCTCGAGCAGGCTGGACTATTGTAATGCTCTCCTATCTGGTCTGCCAAAAACAGTTGTAAATCATCTACAGCTGAATCAGAAATCTGCGGCCTGAGTACTGACCAGGACCAGGAGAGAACACATTACACCTGTTTTCAAGTCCTTAAACTGGTTGCCTGTCAGTTTCTATATTTATTTTAAAATTATTTTACTTGTTTTCAAAGCACTTCATGGTCTTGCACCAGCCTATATGTCTCACATGCTTACAATGTATGAACCAGTACAGCCCCTCAGGTCCTCTGTCACAAGTCTGTTAGTTGTTCCAAAGTGCAGGACTAAAATCTTTGGTTAGGCAGTTTTTAGCTTTTATTTCCTTTGAGCTGCTGGAACAGTCTGCCTGAGGATCTGACAGTTTGTGACACACAGTCTAGTTACATGAGGTGCACAATGGGTGTTCCACAGAGGTCAGTGTTAGGTCCCCTATTATTTAGCCTATATATTAATGATCTCCCTCAACAGTGTCATGATGTAGAACTGCAAATGTATACAGATGACACTGTTGTGTACACACATGCAAAAACAGCTGAGTTAGCAACTGCTAAGCTAACAATTGCTTCGAAAGCATCACACATTGGCTTCATCAGTCATGTCTGAGTCTAAATGTAAGCAAGACAAAAGGTATGTTCTTATCTAAGACCATGGTACAACCTCCTAACGCTGATATTCTCATCAAAGGTGAAAGGATTGACATAGTCACTGATTTTAAATATCATGGTGTGACACTGGATCCAAATTTGAACTTTATGGTTTGAACGTGTTAAAAACAGTTCAAACCATAAAATACAACTTAGCAAATTTTAGACATATTAGAAACTGTCTCTTTGGATGCAGCCAAGATATTTATGCATGCTATGATTCTTTCCCATATATCTTATCGCATTACATGTTGGGGGCAGGCTGGAGAAACAGCCATATGACCTCTTGAGTCCTTATACAAACTCTAAAAACTCTTTGAGAATTTTAAGATTATTTTCAAATTTGTGCCTAGTTCATAAAGTTTTAAATGGTTTGGCCCCTCTTCCACGTGACTTTGTATACACTGCCTCAGTAAGTTCTATTAGATCTTCCAGAATATCCTCTATACAAGATTGTACCATAAAATTTTGTCGCACTACATTTGGGTAGTCAGCTTTCTCTGTAAAAGCCACAACTAAGTGGAATGCCATACTTGACGATTTGAGGAACCACAGTTCCATCAGTACGTTTAAAACCAAATTAAAAAGTCTGCTAAAAACTACTCAACAAGCTTACATTATTAATTTCTAGTTGATATTGTGGGTGTATGTGATGCACTACTATGTGTTGCTTTGTATTTTGTATTATGTGTTCTGTATGTTTTTTGCTTTGTGCTGTTTGTTATTGTTCTGTTATATGTTTTAATTGTGACCTGCTGAAGGGACTTCAGATGTTAGCTATTAGCTATAGGCTATCCCTGGTACAGTACATCAAATGGTAAGATTTATGTTTGACACTGTACATGGTCCCAATAAATAAATAAGACATCAGGTGGAAGCAGTGTTGATATCTTAAAAACTTAAAACCTAAAACCTACCTCTTCAGCCTGGCTATTGATTAAGAAGGATTTATAGACATTATTTATTTTATTTTACTCACTTTTTATTGTATTCATGTTGTAAAATTTTATTTTATCTGTTATTTTATTATTATTTATAAATGTCAGTGGAGGAGAAGATAATTACTCTTTTGTATCATGCTTGCCTCCACGATTAAAGGTACAGACAGAGTCTCCATTCACACCTGTCATTTCATGATTGCCCCACACCATCAGTGGCCCTGAACAACTGTCATTGTAGCAATTAATTAGTGGTATTGTTGTCATTTTATCACCTTATCAGGTGGCTTCTGCATTTTTACAAAACTAGTTTAAATACTGTATTGGCCCAGTGAAGTTGATTATAAGACAACCCCTCTGTGTGATGTCACGGCGTCTGCTGGGGCTGAAAACTTCAAGTTTGAAAATGAAACAAATCTGTTGGTGTGGAGATAGAAATAAGTGAGGTTACCAGACCTCTGTAGCCCACTCATCATCTCTGCTGGAGGCTAGCAGCTCCAGGCTACATTAGCCGGTACTAGCATAACACACCCCAGTCTGTACAGTCGAGTGAATCAAGTCAAGTTGCACACTCATTTTTTAAAAACTGTCCATCATGAGTCCGATTGGTGCAAGAGGAGTGCGATACTAAATCAGTGGAGTACTCAATTAAACATATTTACAGTGCCAGTTAAAAGTTTGGACACAGCTTCCCAGACTATCCAGACTTTTTACTGGTACTGTATGTTTAATCAAATTATCACAAACTAAATGGACACACAACAAACATGGGGCAGGTAGTGTTGCAGTGTAGGAATACTGGTTGGTTTCTTGGGAGAATGTATGTGTTGGGGGGTTAACAGCTGCCTATAACTGATTTCTGCCCTGGGGCTGCCTTGCTTGTTAATCCGGCCCTGACTGTAAAGCTCAATTTTTTGATCTGTCAGGGGCGTTTAATCCCTAAACTTGTACTTTAGTCAAAGAGAGCAGCAGGAAGCTGTAGCAGACTGAATAGCTATGGACTATGGTGGAGAGGTGAGAAACCTGGTCATGGTTCAACAACACCCTCCCACACACCCTGCTCCCAAGTGCTTAAATCAAAGCTCATCTCACCTCTGTCACTGTAATGTTGCTCCATCATAAAGTGCAGCTTTGACTGAGGGCTTAGCAGCAGCCACAGCCTCACCACCCCAAGACTCCCACACAGGAAGTCAAGTCTCCTTTCCATGGCAACCTCCTCTCCAAGCATCTCAAAATAAATACAAGTCAGACAGGCACAAGGACATGCAGACGACAGTCAGATCAGAACGCAAACTTCCTGCTCTGTCGAAACTCATCCAATATATCAAAGGCAAAACTACCAGCTTTGATGTTACTTTCAGATTGAAATCAAAAGCATTCAGAGAGCTGGGAATAGTCAGGTTCATGTCAGATGAATGGAGCTGATGCTAAACACTGGGTGGGAAAAATAGTGGTGCCATGGAGTGAAATGACAAATCAATGCAAGGGTCTGTTAACAGGCAGGAGTGATAGGGATTGATCAAAGAGCTGAAATCATGCCAGTTTGCTGTATCGGTGGCACACTGGATGGCAGAAACATCAAGCATCTATCTACATATGGCTTTTTAATATTTAATCAGATGAACTGCCAATAGAAAGATTTTCACATCTGAGAGGCAGAGCCTTCATTAAGTGCATAAAGTTAATAAAGTGTGCCAGCTGATGTGTGCCAAGTTCATTAATTCTTTTGTAAAACCTCAGATGACAAAATTAATTAATTAATTAATGGCACAACTTTGTCAGGGACTGCTTTTGAAGACAATAGTAGAATTGAGCAAGAGGCCATGTGTCAACAGATATCTACACAGCCAGATCCCACAGCTCAGGAGGACAGAGAGCAAATCAATTACAGCTCTGGGGAACTAAAGACCTCCCGCTCCTTCACATCTGAGCACAGAGAAAACTTCAGACTCACTGCACTCTAAAAACTTACCACAGGGACAGCTTCAGCTTGCTCCTCACCATATTCAGTTTGAATTTATAATGCGTGAGGCTGTGGAGGAGAAATTGTTGAAGAGCAGAGAAGCCACACACAGATGTGTGCGTTGTGTCATTGAAAAGAAAGAGCAAGGAAGGATCATTTAAGGCGTAAGAGGAATTACTTGTTCATGTCTAGGTTAGAGGCAGTTGGGGAAATAATGAAAATAAATGTGTATATTTCATAGTGATAAACCCTGACAACTACCCCTGTCAAAGTCACAGTTTTATAATTAAGAAAGCCTTCAGAAGTGTTTGGTGAAGAACTTAAGTATGCTAAACACTGGAATAATAAAACTGATGGATTGGCAACCTGTCTGACCCTGTATATAAAATAGTATAAATGAGTCATAGGCCACCTACTTCTGTGTGCACAGACACCTTCTTTGCTGGTGGACTTGATGATGTTCATTGCTATGGATACCATTCAATCACTGCAGGTCATGGCTGTCTGAGACATCACTGAGGTGAAATTAAACTTGTGGAACGACAGCTGATTCATAAGGCTTGTTATATCAGGGGTTTATTTAATGAAAATTTCAGGGCTTTATCTGTAACATGTTGATGTGCTGCTAACATGCTGTGGTACACTTATTGTCTCATTTCCGGTTGCCAACTGCATTACCGACGCTAGTTCTGCTCAAGCACTCTTAGCTCTCTCCTTCTTTTAGCGTCTTTTCTTGCCAATCCCACAGTTGTTAGTTATTTTAGCTCAGCAGTTAGCTTAGCAGCTAACTTAGCTTAGCAGTCAGCAATGGCTTCCCTCTCTCCCTCTTGCTCTCTCTTGCTCGGTGTGCCATAGAGACTAAGGATGTGCAGAGAGCCCAGTATTTGTATCTGTATTTGTTGAGGCAGCAAAACTATTTGTATTTGTATTTGAATAAAAGTGGAAAGAGGCTTAAAAATCCTGTTTTTGTTTTTATTACACTTTTAATTTAGAAAATTAAAGTGTTACAATAAGTGTTCATGAATAAATTACCTTATGAAGAAGGTCCCCACACCGGGTCTCCAACTGGAGTCTCCCAGATCATAGACCACTGCGCTGACTACTGAGCTAAAACTTTGCTCATCACCTCAGTGCAGACAGACCTCTACCTATTTATACACCCATAACACAGTGACAGCACACCATGTAACATGTAGGGAAGATCTTCAAAGGCGATCATTGCTTTGCACTTTTCATTTATTGCCTATTTTTTACAACCTAACTTTGTGGAAAGGAGAAGGGGAACAACGGGTTATGGAGAGTCCATAACTTACTTACTGACACACTTTGCGTGTGTCAGTAGCTCAGCTTTATCTCTGGGGAACACCACAACTCCAGGAATGATGTCCGAATAAAGAAATGTGTGTCATGTAGCAGGTGGATGTGACTCCCCTTGTTGAGACCTGCTGATAGATGTAACAGTGGAGCAGAAGAGAGGGACCGAGATAGCGATGTAGCCTACCTGTGTCCAAAAAACCAAAACAAATAATTTTAAAAATATCTGTATGAAACAAATATTTGGAAAAAAAAAAAAAAAAAAAAATTGTGCTTTGCCAAATAACATATTTGTATTTGGGCACACCCCTAATAGACACACACCGAGCATAGAGACTCTTTATCTAATGATATAGCTACTCTGGATGGTATTACCCTGGCCTCCAGCATCACTGTAAGGAATCTGGGAGTTATCTTTGATCAGGATGTGTCCTTTAACTCCCACATAAAACAAATTTCAGAGACTGCCTTTTTTCACCTGCATAATATTGCAAAAACCAGGCACATCCTTTCTCAAAAAGATGCAGAATTAAAATAACAGAAAAAAGTGAAAAAAAAAAACAGAAATCAAGGTTTTCACGCAAAGTGAATTTTAGAGGCGGCGTGATTGCATACATACATACAGTACCAGTCAAAAGTTTGGACACACCTTCCCATTCACTTGAATGAGAAACTGTAGCCAATGGAAAGACTCGATTAGATGCAAATTTGCTCAGAGTGGTGCGCATTGACGTGCCAATGCTGAGCTGAACACAAACACACACAGAAAAATCTTGGACTCTCAAGGTTAGCTCCCCTCACACATGAATGCAATAAAACAATTTAATCATGTGGCTCCTCTAGACATGGACTTTGGTGCAAATGTTATTGAACTGAATGGATCAAATTCTGATAATATAAAGAGTCAGAAAAATGCATTAACCATTTTAAAGCTTTTTGGGCTAGGTGATGGTAGTTATAATCACCTGGGTTGGCCATTATGTCAAAATATCTTTAAAGTCTGTTTCTAGCAGGCTTATAGCTAACAGTTGGTAAATTGGCTAATTGGGGTGAATAAACATAAATGGTCCAGTGGTCCAAATTCATGCTAATGACATGGGGAAAACCTTTGCTTTGCTCTCTGTCTGAACACACCTTTAAGTGACAGTCACACCATAAAGTGACATCTGCTTGTAAATCCTGGTGTGAACAGGCCTTAAGGTAGTACAAGGAGAAAAGTTATATTAAAATATTAAAATATTAAAATAAGGGTTTGAAATGATGACTGCTTTTGACTTGACAGGGTCTTCATCAGGGCAGAAATAATAAAACAGACTGATACTCTATATTGACAATACACTGGGGGAAAAAAATGAAGAAATGCAGATCATATCAAGTATAATGCATTTCCATCAATAGGTGCAATAAGGAATGGTATTAAAGAAAAGGTTTATGATCTATTTCTTCCTTCAGATTTGGATATATTAAGGCATCAAATATGAAAATTCGGCAGTTTTCCCTCCTGCAGCAGTTTTTTTCAAATTCTTACCAGCTCTGATGGACTGTTCAACATATTCTATTCCTTGTAGCCGCAAAAGTCATTGCAGATTTTTCATCTGGCGCATGACCATCAGCTTATGTGCATTTTCTTCCCATTTCCTCTTCACTTTCTTTTACTGGAAGCATTTTCTGAGCTGTCAGTGTCATATGATGAGCATGATTATTGTAAATTGCACTTATCTTCTGGAAGCACCAACTTTTAGATGCATATGGACATAAAATCCAGTTTTAACTGATGTGTTCCTTTCAAAACTCTGATCTCTCCCTATGATCTGCATATTTAAGCAACACGCAGAGAAATTCCACATCACATGCTTCAACAAACACTTCTCCATATTTTAATTACTTCTCCCCTGTGTTCACTGCGGCGAATGAAAATGTCTTTACCTTTTATACTCTATCTACTGTATCTCTCTGCTGTGCACAGAATCCATGCATTTCAGTGTATGGGAAGATTTTCATTACAAAACAGAGAACAGGCTGGAAGTTTCTCAGAATTGAGTTTTGAAATCCAGCAATCCTTAGCATCTGATCAAGTAATTTTCCAGTAATTGGTATTCAAACCAAAGGCAGATACAGTATACAGTACATTATGTGTTGTTTGTTACATTAAATGCTAAATATCTTCCTTACTGCCTACCTTTACTCCCTTACTTAATGGGCTTTTTTCCAGTGAGTCTTGGTAATGTGTCAAGTGTCTCAGCAGCCACACTACTTAATGTAGAACTTGACTGTGGAGTATATTACCAAAGCACAGGAGGCGATTCAGTTTAGGCTGGCAGGTGGGTGATTGCTATTACAGACGCATTTTTCAGCCTGCAAGCGCTTAGGCTGCCTCAACAGAAAAGAGTGTCGTGACTCGATGCTTGAGGTGGGTTTCCCTCGTAATCCTGTCCTCCACGCGTTAAATGCCACAGGGCTCTCTTCCTCTCCCCCACCCAACATCTGAAAATAGATCCTCACCATGGCTCTGATGTCATCTTAAGCACAGGAGAATAGGGCAGCATGGAGGAAATAGCTCACCCAGCTGGATTTTTCAGCCGTGCAGAGCATAAAGTACACTTCATGCTCTCAGTTGCCTTGGAAACTCGTCTGTCATTAAAAGAGGATCAATATACTTTTATAATTTCTGTGCCTCTCTGTGTGCTCTGTGTGTGAGTGTTTGTTTTCAGCTGAATGCGTCAATGCTTTAAACTTTTCCAGTACATCATGCACTCTGGGTATTCTGCTCTTCCGTCCTCTTAGGTTATAATTCCTGTCAGTATCTCTGATAGCAACTGTGCTCTGATGTCGTTTGTGTTTGTGCGTGCATTGTGAACAGTGAGTACAGCAAACAGATATTGATGAGTCAGCGCGCTCTGTCGAAAGCTTGTGTAAAGTTGGGACAATCTGCTGTTGTCCATTCTGAGATGTCTGCATGTCTTTAAAATCAGGACATGAATATCTTACTAAAAGGTTTAACAAAATATGCATATTTTCTGTCAAATTCACAGTCAGCAAAGCTGGATTACCAATCAGGAAAAACAGCAACTGCCCTGGAGCCCCATAACCCCCATGCAAGCTTACGCCATATCATTTGGGTGATTCATTGCAAATTTGTTAGAAATCTACACCACTGAAGTACAATATCAACTACAACAGGTCTTCCATCTTGTAGAGGTCTTATAGAGGGACTAAATCTGGTTTTATGACATTGTTTAAATTTATATGGAGCTCATTTCTCATGAAGTTGTGTTTTATCAAGTTTCACACAGAAAACTGAGGGCAAGGTAGTATTATTCCATCATAGGAGTACTTTGGCTGAAACCAGCTATGGCTGTCCTATAAATGAAATGCCAGAAAATAGTGAGGCACAAGTTAACATATTTAGATGACTTGTTTTGTCTGACGAACAGTCAAAATCCAAAAAGATTACCATCATGAAAAACTAGGAAATATTCACATTTTCTGTCAATCGACTAATCAATTAATCAACTTATAATTTCAGCTCCAACATATTACCATGTGTAGTGGGAGTCAGTGGGGGCCCAAGAACACACTTTGGCCCTGGGACCTCATTGGAGGTTAATCTGGCTATGACAGTCAGATGAGAAAATCAACATCCATGTGGTTTAATACAGAGATTCTGTAGGCCCACGATATTTAGCCTACAAAACAGAGGAAAAACCTGGCCTGGCCTCTTCAAAAGTTAACACATTAGCCTTTTAATGGACTTTATGCTGTCATCTATACGTACAGGTTGGACCCTGTTAGCTAGCAAACTAGCTACAAATACAGTATTAGTAAGAGTCCAACAGTGTTCAATCTGACAACCAGACTATAAGTGTTGTTGGTCAAGAAATAGCTGTAACGCTAAAGTAAAAAGTCTTGTATTATACATCTTCATGTGTTTGAATAGATAAGATAGAATGTGTAAGACAGTACTCCAGCGATTGGACTTCCAAGAAATTGGGAGACTTGAGAGACAAATCAAAAAAGAACTATCAAAATCAAAGCAGCAGAGGCCAATACCCTGACTTCTAGTCTCTAGTATTGGTCAAGCTCCAAAAACCCCAGATCTTATACTTCCCATAACGCAACCTCTTTCAGACTCTACACCCCAATTTTGTGATGTACAGATGCAGAAGAAACCTTATCTCGAAATTAGGACTTCCTTAAGTCATAATTATGACTTAATTAAGTCCTACTATCTCATATCTCACATTTAGGCCTTAGAAACTGATGTTCTACATTGTTGTGGTAGTTGGTTGAGAAGGGAAGACAGAGTCACAGATGTATTTTGGTGTTAAAAACAGAGATTTGTGTCCTCCGCAACAACCCCCAAGATCAGACACAACAGAGGTTTTATCAGTATCTAGCTACTCTGTTTTGCATTTCTATGGAAACAGCTTTGGGCCAAGCTTACTTTCTGATAGCTGCTGACAGCAAAAGCCATTTAATTGTAGTCAACGTAAGTGGTGAAAGGAAGCATACAGTTTATTACAACATGGGTTTTTATTTTGGGAGAACTGGCCATCTGTTCTATTGATTATGTTAATTTGGTAAGTATTAGTTAAGATCCTTCCCATGTAGTAGCCAAATAACCAGACTGAATTGCCCAATGGTTTTTACTTCATTATTACACATACCAATATTGTAGTCTAGTGTTATATTAGTTGCTGACATCAACATCTTCCAAAGTGTCAAATGAAGGAGGAACTAAAGCAAATTAAATCAAAGTGCCAATTACCACAACTTGAGGCTGAAGCCAATGCAGAAGTACGTTAAACTGCAATGCCACCGACGGCCGCCAGATGCTTGAACTGACTCCCATTTAAAAAGCCTCAACATCTCTCTAGAAATACTAAGTCAATCATTTTTTTCAAGAAGTCATTATGGTCTCAATCTCTAAATTTAGGCCCTCTAATAAGTGTGCTGGTGGTCATTTTAGAAATTATTGTTAATAAGATTTGAAGATTTATAGTAGCTTTGATGTCTGCCGTATGGGCATTAATTGACAGCTGTGATAGACAGTTGATTGACTAACCCCCCCACCACCACACCACACACACACGCATGCACACACGCACACAACAAAGTCACTAAAATATAGCACTGGCATCCAAGGGCATCACAGCCTCTCACTCTCATTGACAAGCTGTCTGAATTAGGAAAAGCTCCCTCAGGCTTCAACAAAATAAATGACAGTGCGGGAGTAGCAGCCAAAGAGGCTTTGACAAACAGAGGAGGGTCAATGGAATATGATTTATAGGTGGTTGATCATTAAATGTGTGCTTTATGACTCTGTAGAGGAGTTTTCCTTTCACTGCTGAGGTTGTTTATGTTTTCATTTAAGCACTAGGTTTTCACCAATCAATAATATTAACATTCAGGACACGCGCAGTATGACAGGCGATTTAATTCCACTTTGGTCGTCATTCACATCTCCAATAAAACTAAATACCTGGCAAAAGAGATTCTCTCTTTGCTTTCCACCTGTCTTCAGTGAAATAATGCTTGAAAAGCATCATCATGCTTTGAAAACACACATCTTGCCACTCAGACTCGTCACGCTGACCGTCTAATTATAGAAAGAACATGTGGAAGCCCTCCAGGCTCTTGTTACACATAAACAAGAGGTTCAGCGAAATGGTAGCTTCAAATTGTTTCATGCTGTCAGCCCCAGGCAAACACACCGCTCACTCCTCTGCTCTTTCCAAGATGGGAAGGAAGTGCTGCCACTTTGTTAGACCTGCTGTCATCAGCTGAGGTGATGATGACAGATCGATCAAAGGTAGACAGGTGACAGAATTTCATCAGAATTGGATCATGTTTTTTATATTGTTACGGTAGTACTAGGTATTGTGGCGGAGTGTTGTTTTAAACATTTAATATCTCAGGGATGCTTCTTTCTGTATGTAGTCTGGTATGTGGGTTACATTTACACATGGGAGCTTCCCAGTACAACCACAGCTGCCCACCACTTGCCAATGAGGAGCTCCAATTGAAGGGTAAAAGCCTTCGCTCAAGGACAGCTTAATGATATCTAGTGGGATACTGGAGGCTGCCTTTACATTTTCCCAACCAGCCTGCATTCCAGAGCACTCTGACCTTCTGATGCGAGCCGAGGTGATGAGGTCAAGGACCAGGTAGAGTGCACGATATCCAGCAAGCAGTGCCATCAGTGTCCATAATGACTTCCATATTGACTCGCACATCAGCACACATTTCATTCTAATCACCAATACTGACAGGAAGCCATAGACAAGATAATGTAAAAATCACCAAGCTGAAGAAAATGAAAGATATTAAAGAGAGACAAGTGACCTAGACTCTCACTTACATGACTGATATCTCTAACATCTGCAGACGATGAATAAACTGCTATGCTTTATTTACTAAAATCACAAAAAGTACCCATGAAACTCCAAAGTTGTCTCTGCTTAGTCTCCTCTCTCATCAGGGTGCAATTACTACAACTGATTGTTTCATATATGTGTTTAATCAATCAAAACATAAGATTTGCTGTTATTCTTGCATTTTGTGGATGATACTAAACAAGCTTTTAGGATGTTAGGATCGATTCTCTGCACAAACTTCACAGAGAACCCTGGCTGCTTTGCTGATATCTAAACACAGTGTGTGTACTATATGCTGGACTTACGAGAGCGTCCTTTCCAGTCTGCTGCCAGTCGAGCCGATGATCTCCCCCAATGTACAGAACATCTGACCCAGGAAGTCCTTCACAAAAGAGAGGAGACCGGTACACAGTTAATAAAGCAAAATACAGTCCTGCTGTACACATGAAGCTTTATACCAGTGCTTCATTACAGTACCAGTGTAGGAAACCCATGATAAAGCCAATATTATATGTAAGTTTACATTTATAAAAGGTCTAATTATCATTAAGTCACTACTTGTCTACTTGAAAGGTGAATACAGTGCAATCTCAACATTATGTAACAGTGTATTTTGTGGTATGTTTTATACATGTTCTATCTTATTCATCCGCTCACTCTCACACTGTCATGTTCTTTCACTCATTTAAAACAGGTGACTAACAAAACGACAAAAAATTCTGCTCAGGGATTTTGACATTACAGTCATAGTCTCGGAAATGAGCAGATCTTCTTACAATCCAGCCACCCAGACGGTCTTTTATCTGTGGAACAGTCTGGCTTCCTTCACTTTTATATCAGTTATACAGTCACAGAAACACACTGGAAGGTCATGTTTAACAGAGTGGTAAGACCTCGGCTCAGCTCAGGAAATGTCCAGCAGATAACAAGGAAAAATGAAATAAAGGGACACAACGTGATGTCAGCCTACCTTCTGCTCATCCAGTTGGGGAGGCAGTAAGGAAATGCAGACACAAGTTAGAGGAAAAGCTGGAAAGACACAATGAAAACACTCCAAGTTGATACTGAAAAATATATTCTCCTTTTTTTTTTGATGGAATCACTGTGTTTACTACTCAGTGAGTTGTTCTATATTAATGTTTATTCATTTATTAATGCTTGTATCACAAATCATTACCATAATCAGCCATTGTATGTTGTATCTAAATTAAAACTCAAGGTATACTCTTGATTTAATTTAAACATTCTACATTGTAGGTACTCTGGCAAAGTTTGTTTACATTTCACATTAAATTAAATTAAGAGTACTCCAGTTTGTGGAGCCAAATAAGTTCAAAACATAATTAGTTAAATAGAGTAGCTGGTTCAAACATAAAATCATTTTCTTTAACCTCTGGTTTGTTGAAAAAAGAGAAAAATCTATTTTTTTCTGTTACCTTTAAACAGTTGATAAATTAATCAGAATTTTTAACCCCTTTGTTTTGTCTTTGCACATAGTTTAGCCAACTTTGTTAGTGTTAGCTTGCCAACTAAAATGTCTTAGCTACTACCAGATTTTATACAGTGTCACTTCAGTAGTACACAGTATGGATGATTAACATTGTCTTCACTGTTGTTGTTTTATGTCAAAGTTAACTGCAGCTAGCTGGCTGAAAAGGCTGATGCTCAGCATGTTTAGCTACAGGTAGCAGTGTTTTCAGGTAAGCTAGCTAGCAACACAGTCCTCTACACATTTCAACACTGATGTCACACACTGACATGCTAAACCCATTTATTTTATCAACTACTACAAGGTAAAGTTTTAAAACAACTTTTCCAAAGGTTAAGAGAAACATAATAATTTTTTATTTAATTTTACAATTAATTTTAATAATTTAGCTTATGGTATTATTAATGTATTCAGTTATATTTCTGACTTAACATGATAATCTTTTACTGTCTGGTGTTGGTTTCAGAGCACCATACCAGTTCAACATGTCATTGTGGAACATAATAAGAGGATTTGTCAAAAACTGCTTACATGTTTCGAAAGGTTGGAGCTCCTGGTATCCACATTGTACCTGCAATTTAACACAAAATGCAGACTTTAAGTGTTTTCCTTTTAAATACACACTGCAATTGCTTATATGCATAATGCAACAGACATCCAGAGAGGTAAAACAGAGAGTACAGCCTTCAAGAAAAAAATTAAGCCCTCCTAACTCCTCTTGTATACGGCACTCTGACAAGCAGATCTCCTGGGAATGAAAAGATAAAAATCATGT
The DNA here is from genome assembly GCF_910596095.1 of Thunnus maccoyii. Taxonomy (NCBI): domain Eukaryota; kingdom Metazoa; phylum Chordata; class Actinopteri; order Scombriformes; family Scombridae; genus Thunnus; species Thunnus maccoyii. The sequence goes on along the minus strand of NC_056535.1, from coordinate 3,257,541 downwards.
ATGCCAATTAAATAATTAGATACAGTGTTCACAGGCGGGATGACTCAAGAGTGATATAAAATAAATATATGGATCTGGAACAGCACTGCAATATAATGAACTCTGGGATCAATGTGCAGATTGAAGTCACTTCCTCTCTGGCAGACAAGTTGCTTCTTTCTCCTTCTTAAGGCTACTGTCTCCCCGAGGACTTCCTCTTAAGAGCTGTCACGAGAGGCTTCTTTGAAAAGAATTCTGCTCATGTTTGACAAAGGAAATCCACTCGCGTGTCGAATAACATTACACAGACAAGATGTATTCTTCAGCTCCTCATCTCTCTCTGGATCTCTCCGTCTCCCTCTCTGCCCCGTTTGTTTGCTGTCAGCATCTTTCTAAAGTCTACAGAGAGGAGGGAGGATGAAACCTATCTTTTCACCTGTTTTCTGATCTCCGTCTCTGCTTCAGTTAGGGAGCCACATATTAAACCTGATAATAGCCTGACATCCTCACTCCTGCAGAAGTTGTGAAGCTGCCTAAAGCAGATGGAGCTTCATAAAGAGGTTGTAAAAGGGAGTTTGAAGACGCTTTCCTCATTGACTCAGAGCAGGAACAACACTAATACTTCAACGTTACTCTTAAGACGTACTATACATCTCAGTAGTGTAAGGTTCCCAAGAGGACAGGCAGTCTTGGAGAAGATGAGTGACAAATTCTCTGTGTTGTATTGTGTGAGTATTTTAGAGTGAAGCCCTGTAGACCATCTGCTCCCGTTAGCCGGGGTTAAAGCAAAGCTAAGACAATAACATTTCAGCAGAAAAGACTTAAACGTCTAGAACACTTTCAACAGTTGGAAGAAAACTTTCCCAGTTACTGATGCTTCTTCTTACTCGCAATCAATTTTTGCATTTCAAAGTGAAACAAGAGTCTGTAAAAACGATACTTGGGAAGACAGTGTGTTTATGTCCTGGGATCCTCTGCCTGGTTCTAACTCTTCCATCATTTACAACTTCAACTTGATTTACAAAGTTTATTATCAAGTAAAATATCTCACAGGGATATGTAGCTGTAGCATGGTATTATATAACCATCAAGTGCATGTTTAGGGCCCCTTTACATGATTATTGATTTAAAACAAGTCAGCTGGAGATAGTGTTTTCAACCAACTCACAGAGCTAATGCTAAATAGCTAGCTAACTACAGCTAGCCAGCAAAACTAATGGTTGCTGGGTAGATATGATATGCTCCCTTTTTCTTTTTATTTCTGAATGAAATCAAGGACCCACTCTTTCAAAATTTTTAAAATTACCTAGAATTTTGTTTGGTAAAGCCTGACAGGTGTTACTAGTAATTAAAGGGGCAGCGCCAAGCAAAATTCCGGGTATCTCTGGATAATTACAACTAGTAGGCTGATGTGAATGTGTTTTTTTTCACACTAGGCTGTAACGGTCTAAATATGACATGAACACATCAATGTCCAGTGTCACTGTGCTTTGCGTACCTAACCATCCACTCCAACCTCCTCCCTATGACTTCACTGCCATATAAAAACATCCTGGATTGATAAAAATGCGGTCAATGAACACAATCAAGGCAATACTGTATTTTCTCTACTAGTGGCCAGGACCTTTATTTACGTCAACTGCAGGGTTTACCAGGCCTTTATTGGAAGCAGGCTTATATTAGAGAGAGGCCTTTATAACTAATTCCCTTGTTTGATAAGTATATTTGCTCATATTTTAGTATGAAGCCTCCCTGTTTTCTGATCTGCTTCCGTTTGCTCTGTTAATTTTTTGTTGCTGCATTATGCTATTAATAATATTAAAAGCCTTCATTTCCCGACTTTTATTGTGAGACATTACACAAACATTTCAATATAACTTGTGTGAAGTATAACCGGTCAAGTACCGGAGGAGAAATATGACCAACTTTCTTCCTCCCACCTCCAGCTAGCCGTGCTCTCCTCTTGTCAGTCAACAGCAGCTCGCGTTTCTGTTTTTTTCCAGTATCTGATTCTTTTCGGGTCAGTGTCAAAATGTCTTGCAGCTTTCGCTCCTTAAATTTCCTCCGCAAATTACAAAACTCTCGTGTTGTGGCATCAGTGTTATGGAAAATTTTGTCACTGACACTTGCACAGGTCCTATATGGTACTTCAATTATAGCTACTGCCATCTTGTGGCACTTGTACATTACTACAAACCACAGTCACATTATAACAGGCACCAAGAGGAGGGTGGCGGACATTTCGTTTCATTTGATAACGTTAAAAGTAAAGTTAGGCTTTGCTGTCGGTTTCCCGACTCATTTTTAAAAAAGACGAGAGAAAAAGACTGAGAGGGGGCTAGATAGTGAATGAAGAGATCGAGCTGGTAAGAAAGCAGTGAACCAGATCAATAAAAAAAAAAATCTAATTGTTTCACAGGGGTTACTTTCTAGAGCACAAATAGACACACCCACACCCCACACACCACCACACAACCCTGCAGTGGTGCACAGCAACACCCGATTTGGTCTGAATACGGCCTTAATCTACCCTTGTTTTTTCCCTTCCCAGCCTGTTGTTGGGGTCGGCCTTTATTTGTTCGTGTTGACCACACCCCCGGTCATTATTGGAGACCCGGCTTTTAATTGAATATCGCCACTATTAGAGAAAATACGGTAGTTACATTTCCCTCAAAATGTATTTGGCAAAGAAAATTAGTAGTGTATCAATGTATTTTGTCTGAGACAGGTTTTCTCAACCACACTTCCTCTTTTGCTATTCTTTGTCTCCTCTATCTCGATGTTTCCCCTCATCCCTCTCTCCTGTTTTCCCTGTGTTTCTCTCTCTGCAGTTCTTAAGAGACCAAGGAGGGTCCTGTAGCACTGTGATGGATAGGTGAGGGTTCTGCACGGTCAGGAAAGTTGTAGCGTGACAGGACTGACAACTGTGTAATGAACTGACCAACCCACCCTGTATCAGGAAAAGGTGGCAATGCTGGTTTCAGAATTTCAATTTTTAAAAAAATCTGTGCACACCACCTTTTTCTCTAGTTACACTGATCGAGAGGGCATAAAATGATGGAGTTATGTTGGGAAATGAACTACAGTACCCACTAACATCATTTTCATTGTCTACTGTTTTCTGGAATTCATTTTTTTTAAGTTCAGCATACGCCAAGTGTCGAGTTATAGGGCTTTGAAGAGGCAACTAAAAGCTGGTGATAATGGAAATAATGGAATTGAGAGGAAATGTAAGAGAGCTACCAGCTACATATAACACAGACTGTGGTTCTGCAGCTTGCCCAAAAGTGCCAAATGCAGTGCTCTCTGCCATTTAAAACAGTCACTCCATACCCCCCTACACACACACTTATATCTTTATCCTCTGTGTATCACCACTAGTCTTCAATCTCTCCACTCCTCCATTCTAACAGAAATCTCTCTCACCCCCCACTCTTGCTTTGCAAAACTCTCCTTCACCAAATGAAATTACCATGCAGTAGGATAAGCCTGTGAGCAATGGCCAAATGAGATTTGAGTGCGGAGAAGCAATAGAGTTGCTAAAAAATGTAATGACCTTCATTTACATGGCATGCGGCAGGGGAGCTGGAGGGCTTCACATCAGAAATGAAGGTGAACAATGAAAACAATTTGTTTTGATACAGTGGAAGTCACCTTCATATTTCTTCATATCCCCCCCACCTACCTTCATTTCCTTTGTGTTTTTTGTGAGACGCACATACGGTAGGATTCAGATCAGACAATGTGAAGGTACATGGGTCTGCTGTGGATTGAGATGCACCCATTTGAGCTGCACCACATCAGAATCCATTTGAGAGATTGTAAAGTTCAGCATCCTTTTCTGTTGTAGCAGAGACTCCAGAGATCCTGGTTTATTAAAAAATTTGGATTTCCTCCTCTTCATGGCTTTACGCCAAGACGTTTACTCATACTCATAAAACTCAGCAGTAAGTGCATTACACCGTGAAAATGATGCAGCAAGGTAATTTAAGCTGATTCATATAGTCATCGTGGTGGTAATTAGTACAGTGGAATCACATTACTGTTGTGTAAGTGTCAGCAGTGAAATCAACACGGTAATGAAGGGTTAAATTTTTGATAGCCATCATGATCTGCAATGTGTGGAGGCACAGCCCATCAATGACAGACCACAGCAAGTCAAAGTTTATTTGGGGACAAGACTGTTTAGTATCCTTGCAAAGGTTGGTGTAGAAAAAGGTAATACTATTGTGCCACCATGCGTGGTGGATCATGATGGGTGTTAAATATGTAACCTTTCATCACTGTGTTGATTTTCTCTGGCTGACAAGAATAATAAAAGTGTAATTTGTACACACCCACACAGTCCTGTGGAGAGAAGTCTAATCAGCCAAAATAATTAAAATCACCCGTGTAGGCATTCCATGGGTTCAACAATAGCCAAGGCAGGACAGGAATGCTATTGATCCCCTCAGGGATCAAATCTTATATGAAATATGTTTTTAACAAATCATGAGTCTCCTCATAACATGCTGTGATTATTTCACAATGCACTGACATGGTTGTGATAAAAGGATGGAAATACAAAAGACAGCTCTGCTCTGAGACTGAACCCACATCTCTGAGTAATTCTGGGCATAATGGGCATAGTGAAACTTACTGCATTTAAGAACAGTTTATGTGTATAGCTCAAATGTGCCGCCTACTTTGATATGGCCTCAAGAACTTGAAAAGAAAGGTCACTACTGGCAAGATACATTTTAATTGTTTCATTACTGAGAGTCATTAGCTTTTAATGCCATTTGAAATGTTTCAAGACAATGAACAGCACTGCAAAAGTCACATAACTTCATTTGAACATTTTTCCACTTCAGCAATTCATGCTGTATTTGATGCATTTTTCAGTATGCTCTGGTAAACATTGTACATTTGTGCGTTTCAGGACTGCCAAGAAAGAAGCATAAATGAATTTAAGAAGGAGTGTATTGAAAGTGAATGTGGTCATGATGTGATTTACATATTCAGTTTGCATCAAGGCCTCTCTTATTCACACTCCAGGCCTGGAAACGGTAGAGTATAGATGTAAAAACCTAATTACACACCACAGCACGCTACATTAAGTTAAGGTCTGATTCATTCCTTTTGGGTGCAGAGCAAAATGTAGAACAGCCTTAAATACATTTTTCTACAATAACCAATGATTGCAAACCCTGTGCTCTCAGTGAGCTGGAATTTACAGTAGCACTCATGGCTACGTTTATGTTCTTTTACAACATACAGATCTGCTGAGTCTTTGAGAAGCTCACACTACTACCAGTGCAGTTGCTGCGGCAGCTTCCTTCTTATTTAATGCTTCATTCACATTTTATTGTGTCTAGTTTATCTGTTGGAAGACAACTATCTAAATACAGCCATCATCTACTGTACTCCTGGTCCCTATTCACAGCTATTTCAAGAAGCACGTCCTGATTTTGCCTGGTGGTTGTTGTCCTGAGACCATTTTGTATGATAGCACTAGGACAACAACTGTAGACTCAGTAGGTTTTACTCTGTATATATCAATGAACTGACCACAGCTCTGGCTGCATTTAATACCTACTGTAGTTCTTGTTAAAACTATATTTCTATTATATTCTGATTCTGTATGTTGCTCAGTCAAAAGTACAAGTCTGAAATTATGCAGATTATAGAAAAATTCTGGCTATACTTACTGTCAACAAATCCCATAAAAAGACTAATCAGCAATCCAACAACGAATTGATCTAGTGACAAGTATTCTGTGTGTATCCAAAGCCTGATATATCTTATTCCTCTGTGCCGCAGAGCTCCATTGTTTTCCAAAAATTATTAAAAACCTATCAATGAGCCACACATTGCACTGGGTGACATTTTCCTTCATTACCATGAACACACACACTGCTGTTTACTTTGACTCAGTCCCCTAGTGTGATAATTAGACTGAACTTCCATTTCAGTTCAGGAAGTGTAATGGGAAACAACATATATTTGGTTAAAATACTGCTAATAGCAAGTAAAAAGGCTATTACAACATTGGTTATTGGGGAAAGGGAGCACCCTGACAAAGGATCAATGGCTAAAAATTGTTGAGGATATCTTCTCCATGAAAAAAAACTGACAACATATATTTAAACTACAAGAAGCACAACTGTAGGAAAAAGAAAGAAATGGACATTATACAAGACTCAAAATGGTGACATGGGAACATTGTTGCGAATAAATTCACCAACAGGATTGCATGGATGATGGAAAAAATGTGGTTTTTGTGTTTGTTTGTTTTTTTGTTTTTTTATGGTCATTTTTTAACACTGCAAATCTTTTGACAATAAAGATTAAAGTGACAAAAAACTAGTCCATAGACACAACACCTGACATATATGAATCACTGAAAAAATCTGAGATGTGGACAGCTAACATACACTGGTAACTTTAATAATTGGATGCATACCATCATGTTTGAATAATGTCTGCTAAAAATAAAATGCCCAGCTGTCTTTAAAATTGAAACTATACATTTGTGAAACAAATTTATAAAACTATAACATTGTAGTCCAATAAATTTATGACCCAATATTATAGATCTACATCTTCAGTAGGAACCAATGGACTTGTGGCTGAGTACCACTGACACTGTTGGAAAGTATGGAGAGGTGGACCAGCACGTTATTGCTTTTGGTCTTGTCATGGGATTTGTTGGCAATAAAGAAAATAAAGAAAAAACACCAGCATTATCCTTTAATAACACTTTAATATCTAGTGTGTGCTGCAACCTTTTTACAAACCTTTACTGTCAAACCAAAGCATGTAATATAGCCTTTGAAACGCAAAAAAATAGACGTACTACCAACAACTACCAGCTAAATTTGGCATTTAAATAATATCTTATATATTTTTGAAAAAAAAAAATCACTGAGGATTTCAAGTGACAATACCTCAAATGATGTATTGCTGTTGTTGTCACGAGTCATCAGCTTGGTCCATTCATCTCCCATTCCCTATGGAAATAATACATCACTTTGCTCCATATCTATCCTCTGTGATTCAGTGGGCTAAAAATAACCTGTGTGGAGAGGTGGGACTTTAATAATTGATTCCCTCTACTGGGATGCTCCCTTTTATTGGAATCCCCTCTCATGACCCCATATCAGGGAGACCACAGAACTCTCTTGGGACTCGGTACAATCCATATCTGGGCCATGCTGCAAACAGACTCAACACTCATTTATTCCTGTTTCTAGGACCATTTTCTCGCCGTTGTTGTGTAGGAAAGTGAGGCTGTGCCTGCCTCAATCAATATCAGTGCAAGAAGATGTAAAAGTGACCAATAAAAATTATATTTCTCAATATAATATTGAATGAGAACATGTTAGATTACCATGGAATTATTGCATGTCTCAGCGATGCCATAAAAACATGCACATTCATTACTATGGATGTTAATAATGACTCATTTATCAACCATTATCTAACATTCCTCCCTGCAATATTATACCAACAGTGCTGATTTGCTGAAGTTCTATCAACAAGGAATAGCACTAAACAAATTGTGCATACTACTAAAACTATGTCATTATTTTTGTGTTTATTAAAATTTAAGTGCACATTTTTGGAGAGCTGCCTGGCGTGATGCATTTCTAAAAAATATAGGTGATCTTTCAGTCTTTTTTCAAATTTATTGTGGAGAGAAATAGTAAATATTGTAGAGGACGGGTGGAACACTCGGCAAAGCAGGCCATTGACCTTAAGGGGGCGAGGGCTTCTGCTCCACCCCTTAGATGCATTAAGGAAGTGAAAATGAACACCTCTTGTCTTCATTGCTGCTAAACTTTACTTGAGTCATTTAGGCTTGTACAGTATCTCTTAAAGCTAAGGTTCATTTAAACGATAAAGTCATTCTGACAGTATTTTGAGTTTAATGTACATAAGCTACTTAATGTACTTGCATTCCATTAGTCTATGGCTCCTGCATATTATACTTCATAGAATATGTTTTTATTGTTAAGTGTGTTAAATTGTGAATGGGTTTCAGGGTTAAAGGACCTGCACTTGTTTGAGTAAAATGTTAATAACATGTAATGCTACTGTCTGCTGTGACCTAATTTTTGTGTACTGAAAATATTAAGGTGGAACTCCACCGATTTTACACATCAATGTGTGTTTACAGGTATTAAAATTTACAATTTTTACAATTTCATTCAGCAGATGCTTTTATCCAAAGCAACGAACATCTGAGAGTTGATACAACACAAGCAAGGATCTAGTCAGGAGAGAACAACACGAGTAAGTGCCATAAAGATAAGTTTGAGTCCAATAAGATGTAGGTGCCAACAGGCAGTGCACGGAGGCAATGCATAGAGTGCATAGAATGCATAGAAGCAGATTTTTTTGTTTCAGTCCATCAAGTGTGGAGGTGTTCATGAAAGAGATGGGTCTTTAGTCTTTTCTTAAAGATTGAGAAGGACTCTGTGGATCGAATGGACTTTGGTAACTCGTGCCACCACCGGGGAACTACAGAAGAGTCTGGCTAGTGACATAGGCCATACTCAGATCAAATCAGGCAGTGCAGCAAAAATGCCAGTCCTCCCATTCATTTGAATAGGGGTTTTGTGTTTAGGCTGCAAGGGGTTTGGCCGCAGCGGCCTATGGCAAGAAAGTTGATCCAGAGTCAACTGTCATCATCATCTGCAGAGGTTTGAACGTACATGCGGGGAGGCCTGCCAGTAAGGAGTTGCAGTAGTCAATGCATGGTATTACGAGAGCCTGTACCAGGAGTTGTGCTGCATGCTCAGACAGGTAGGGTTTGATGTCCCTGATGTTGTACAGGGCACATCGACATGACCAAGCAAATGAGGCCACATGAAGTTTAAAGGTTAGTTTGTCATCAATCATGACACCCAAGTTTCATGCAGACTTTGTGGGCATGAGTTGGGTTGATTCGAGCTGGATACTGATCCGTTGTTATATAGAGGAACTGGCTTGGATGACAAGGAGCTCAGTCTTAGAGAGATCAAGTTGAAGATGGCATTCTTTCGTCCATACCGAGATATCGGCAAGGCATGACGAGATACAAGCTGAGACTGTGTGGTCTTTCAGCAGGAACAATAGGAAGAGCTGGGTATAGTCAGGATGGCAATGGTATGAGAAACCATGGGAACAAATGATTGCACCAAGTGAGATGGTGTATATTGAGAGGAGGAGGGGACTGAGTACTGACCCTTGAAGAACTCCTGTGGATAAGCTGTGTGGTTTGTCCTCCAAGATACTCTAAAAGATATCCCTGAGAGGTAGGACATGAACCAGCAGAGGGCAGATCCTGAGATGCCAAGCTCAGTGAGTGTGAAGAGGAGGATTTGGTGGTTAGCCGTCTCAAAGGCAGCTTACAGATCTAGCAGCAATAGAGCTGAGGGCCGACCAGCAGCTCTAGCTGAACGCAATGATTGTAATACAGGTATTAAGGAGTACTACTGCATATGTGTACAGGGTTGTTTAATGCCTTTTGCAACTACAGTACTGTCTCTCAGGGGGTAAAAAGGTAAACAGTCCATGCGGGGGTGGGTGGTGTCTTTTACAATGGTGTTGGCCATGTTCAAGCAGTGTTTCTGAAATATGTCTTGTATGATTGGAAGTCTCTTTTCTGCTGTCCTCACCTCTCTCTGCAGGGACTTCCAATCTGAGGCATTGCAGCCTCCATACCAAATAGAGATGCGGCTGGTTATTACGCTCTCCATGGGGCCTCTGTAGAATATGAGGAGGATGGGTGGGTGGGGGGTTGGGCTTCAAGGTCAGTGTGGAGAGTAGGAAATTGTTACAGTGACCTATTTCCACATACATAAGAGCACATCAGTATTGTATTAAGACAGACCTGAAAAAACCCAAACCTATCATTTCATTTAATATGTCCACTAAGGGTTGAAATTGATCTTTACTCATAGTAGAAATTATTGTATCAAATCAGTTCATCTTTTTAAGTCACAGTCATAAATCAAAACTTTGTTTTTTATATAACTGATTGTGTCTACACTGTTGCTTAATTACCTTCTGATGAGAACACATTGGAGATCACTGTCTACACTGTTGATTTAACCTCACATCACTGTCTACACTGGACATAAATGTCAAATGTGTAGCTTTATAATTGATATTTAAATTTCTAATACACCTATCAGTTTAGACTGCAGCTTCTTTCCTTAATGACTGAGAATTGGGATTGGTTCAATCAATGCCGCAGCCTAGTGTTGTTGATGTTCACTGTTATTGACCATGATGGACAGAGGGGTGAAGAGTAGCTCTGATCAATACAAGGGATGTGATAGGCTCTTTGGGCGCTTCTTCTACCTGACCCCATGATGGGTCTCTCCTCTTCACTCCCTGTAGAGACATTGATCCCCTCTGTGGAAAGAATGGAGGTGGTAAAAGTCTAAGTTTTCCCCTCTTGTCTGCTTTTATCTACCTGCAGTCTGCTCTGTGACCACCTCACATTAAAGGCAAAGTTTGAAATGGATCAGGAACTACATAAAGGCTATGCAGATCTGTAAACAAACAACATACAACAGCAACGCTATTCTCTATTCTTTGAATCCTTTGGGATTGGTTTGGGAATCAACAGGCAGCAGAGATGCAGTGTGCTCATTTGCGGGCTGTAAAAGTAAATCTCTCTTTAATTTTGCTCACAAATACTCCACAACATCTTTATATACTTTAAAGCCTTGAGCCAAACAAACAACCTGCAAATGAATAATGAGCTCACAACAATAGATTCAGAAGGAAAATTGGACTGTCACTAACGTAAAAGGAGTACAAACATACTGTGTTTTAATGAACTGGTCATCTAAGATGTGACAGTAAAACTAAATCATCTAATAATAAATGAATGCTAACTACACCAAGAAGGTTACATTTTGTCAATGCAAGTTGATGTACTTTAAAATCAGAATTAAAGGGGAGGAGCCGGTGAAGCATTTGACCTGAGATCAAGAATTATTATTTACATTTCAGCCATGATTCAGATTTCCAGGCAATTATCTTTTCTATCCAAGACTGTTAAACCAGCTGAGATGACTTGCTGGCAATGAGGACTAAACACAAAGTACAGCTGAGGCTAATAGGATTATTAGTTTTTCAGTTAGTATTGAACAAATTGAAATTTTGACCTGATGATGACTCTAGAGGAATGTCAGGGATCAACAGTCCACCTGACTGATAGACAGATAAACCAACATTGCCATCCATAAAGCCACACCATTACTGTAGCTGAAAATGAATGCAGGCACTCTTGGTTCTGTTTACACTGTATCAGATGCCTTGCATAAACTCACACATTTGTCAGTATGATCCATGCAGTAGAATTTACCTCATTTAGACCCTTAATTTTTAGTGGACCAAACGGAATAAATCCTGATGTTACAAAAAGAGTTACATGGGTGTTTGTGACACCCAGGGAACAACACAAAATCTTCACCATTTTACAGCCATTTCACTCAACAATTGTATGTGAAAAGTGTTTTTGGGCTATGTGGGCATCTCATGACTTGCAATTCTGACTATGGCCACTATGACAAAATCGCCTCACAGCCCAGCATTGTTACTGGGGCTTTATTAGTGTATGTGGGAAGAAAGTGGAGGGTTAGCACTGATGTCACACACAGAGGGGACCTGTGAATAGTCATTGTCATTAATATAGAGCACCTAAAAATTACCTGCAGAGACAAAAGGAGAGCAATGGTGGATATGTTGACTGTACTGAAAGGGTGAATCATTTGATTTGATTTTTTTGGGAAACTTTGACATCAACCCTTTTAGCCGTAAAATAAAACCTGAACTGCCAACTCAAAGAAGAGAGCAGGCTGGTTGAAGTCAGAAGCGGCTGATTGGTGAGACAGCCACAGGTACCAATCCTGTAAAACCTTTTGCCCTAAGGCCATAGAAACAGAATGCACTTACTCAAAATTGCAACATGCAAGTGCAGGCTTCTGGCACAGTAAAATAAAGAGTACATTTAACTGCCTGAAGTAGACATTTCTACAAAGGGTAGAGACCAAAGTTTTAGGAATTCTACTTGGTACCAGAAATGTCCATACTAGAAAATAAAAGATGGTAGAAAAAATTGGCAAAGAAGTGTGAAAAAGTTGAAGGCTGGCATCTTACACTGCACTGTATACAGTTTTCCAGCATTTACTTTATTTTCTCTATTTTTTATATAACTTGTGGTTTCAGAGTTCTCCGATGGAAACCAAAAGAGATGCAGAAATTTGTAACATACAGTTTGCTGATTTAACGTCTAACAATATGATGAGAGTCATCCAGTCAAAATGCTTTTATGGCTTCCAATATTGTGGGTATGAGTCAGCAGGCCAAAAGAAGAGGCTTGATTGAAGTCATTCCCTGGTATAACAAAGGGAAGAAACAGTGGTGCTGTAGAGGGAAAAGGCGGAGATGTTCCCACTTACACATCAAAGCGAAGGTTCTGCTTCTCTTCAAAGAAGAAATCAAGGACAAATTTCCTCACGAAGTCGGGGTTCAGTGTGTTATCGATCACTTCTGTCCGACCAAACTGGAGGAAAGACACAGACAAGAGAGACAGAGGTGAAGAGAAAGTCAACACCATGCTGATCAATCTGTACATTTAGTGAGACGAAAAAGCAAATACTGTAAGACGGTATTCTACTACTGTTAAAAACCTGCAAAAGAAGCAACACAACTTCTCACCCATCAAACATTTGAACAGGACACACCATAAATCTGTCTTAACCTGATTAAGGCAGTGCTCAAACTAGTAGATTAATCATGAGAGTGTCTGATACAACTGTCTTACTTGGAGAAAAACTGACCCAGTTAGTTTACCTTCATTTCTGCTCAATTTTTCCACCTGATGGGGAGTGCAACACAACATCAAATGCAGGGGAGAGCTGCCAGGTTGCTCAATTTAAAAATCCAGTGATTTTTACAATCAATCTAATCATCTCATTATCTCAAGATAACGAATGGATGGCTTTGCTGAGCCCATTAAGCCTGATTGTTTGGAGCATGATTGAAGGCAAAGGCAGAGCTAGAAATCTATAAAACATTCTTGATCAATGCATTTATTCAATAAAGGTAGAATCAGCAAAAATTGGAAACCAGTGTTGGCGTCACCAGGCCCCAAACAACAATACTGACATGTCCAAGTGAAAGGAGTATTGGTTGATGTAATTGTTCTTGCTGTCCACACTGGCCTCAAAGAGTTCAATATAAATGATGATGGACAAAATCCACAGTCCTCGTACTGTGTAAAAATGCATTTTAAAGTTCAGCTGAAGCTAATATGAGGCTTCAGTAGTGTGTAAGTACACCAAAGTGACAGTGTCTTTAGAATGAAATTCTCTCTTTGCTTCCCCAGACAGTGTTCCCTTGCTGTGACACTGCAGAGGGTCAGTAACACAAAGTGGGAATTTGGTACTAATATGACCGTAACTTGGGAAGAAACACTTTGTCTAACTCAGGGTGCTTTCACATGAAGCATCCTCTCACACAACTGAATCCCCTGTTGATCGCTGTGCAATCACACACTCATCCCTCAGCTTACAACACAATCCCATCATACTTTCTGGAAGGTGACAGTGATGAGCTATCGATCTGACAAATACCTATAACCCCCACCCCTCTCTCCAGTCTTGTTACTGCTCTCCTCGGTCAGTCAAACTCCACACAGGAGGAGTAAAGAGAATCCTCTATCAGGTATTAATCTCTTTGGATGGATCTTGGTCTGTAAGGGTACACAGGTCTTAATGCTTGTCAGCGGCTGCTGAAACCTAAAGAGTAATGAGTTTAGATTGTCACAAGAGGCAAAGTCACGATGTCAATAGCTACCATCACAGAAGACAAGTGAATTTCATACTGACGTCTTAAATGAAAAAAAGGTTATTATAAATTTTTCAGGCCTTGTGTTTCAATCATTGTGTGTCCATGATGGGATCTGTTATTGTTGTATATTACAGGACAGCCACGTGAGTCAAATTAACGTGATCATTATCTGATTTAAGGGGCAACACATCTGAATATCATACAGTTCTTTATTATCACATTTGCAGTATACTACATGACCCAGTTCCATTGCCCCCCCCCCCCCCCCCCCCCCCCTATACAGTCACAGACTTTGCAAGTGCTCCCTTGAAATCTGTAAAGTGTTTGAGAGCTCTGTCACAGATTGCTTTAGCCTTTTATACACACTATGGAAGGAGTCAGCAAGATTGACATTTTCCTTGCAATTACAGTGACAGAAGTTGTTAACCAGCACCATGTATGTGTAGTCGTATGATCACTTCAAATATGTTGATTTAGTCCAGCAGAGCTAAACTGCAAACAACAAATATTCCACCTCATTAAATTACAGTCTGACATATGAGCCTCACACTTCACTGTAAATAGAAATGTCTCATTACCTGATTGGCTATAGACAAATCTGAGTTATAGGTTTTTTACCAAGATATCTATCCAGGAGATCCTTATCCCACTCATGAGTTAAAAATATCATCATCAAAAATTTAAATTTTCAATGTAATCTGGTCCAGTTTCGACAGATGGTTCTGTCTTTTCTGTTCTGTGCTGTTATCAGCTGCTCCAGCAATGAACTTAAGAAAAAGATATCATAATATTTGGACCACATTCTGAGCTCCATGCCAACAAAGGACCGACCAGGGACCACTATAGTACAAGCAGTTTGCCTACACAGGGCCGATGGATCTCTGGTAGCTTGGTACTAGCATTAAGCTTCCTGGGAAAAATTCCACTTTTACAGTATGATCTTTTTACTAAATGTTGCATTTCTTCTGATTTCAGTGACAGAAATCAGGATATACAAAATTACAAGACAAACTGAAATGTCCTTTCTCAGTAAGAGTGATAAAAAGGAGAAATCTTCTTTTAATGTGTATGCTAGAGATGCTTTTTAATGTCAGTTGTATTTGTAATCTGGGTGAGTCATGCCTTAATGCTCTGCAGATATGACACATACCTGTATGGTAATGCCAGGTGGAAAGAGGATCAAACACACAAACTGTCTACTATCTATTCACACACACACATACAGTACAGACACAGAGAGCCTCCTCCCTCCCACAGTGTAGCAGTACTGGGGCGAGGTGAAGCGGCAGGTTGCTGTCGTGGACAGAAACTTAAAGAGTCCCTGCCACCGCTGCTCTGCTGACAGCTGCCAAAACACCCAGCAGTGGCACCCGCAGCCCAACTGATCTGTAAAACACTGCCCTTTGTTTTATATTTAGTTGTTAACTATTCTCCCTGGCTTCATAGTGGAAGAGCCCTGACATGCCTTGAGGGACGGGACAAAGGAAGGCTGGTTACATTCCCGCTGGATTTAGGGGGGGGGGGGGGGGGGGGGGGGGCAGATCTCTTTGCTCACTGTTGCATCACGATCTTTTGATCCAGCAGTGACAGCGGCACACTGGAAGACCATGTAGCTTGCTGCCCATAAGAAAACAAATCAAGCACCTGCGGGGAGTGCATTTTTCAGAAGTGGTTTGTTTGTTACTTCACTGAGACAGAGAGGAAAACAAAAGAGATGATGAATGAAATCTACACCCTGATTAGACTTTGTATTAAATTAAACTTCAGAGGTACCTTATAGGAAAAAATACACTCACTGTACCTCAAATAATAACACGAAACAGCAACAGAAAGCCGATATGATGGACAGTTTCAACATAAAAAGGGAAAATAACAGCAGTGGTGGCAATTTTCCTCTCTCAAAGAAGACATTTTGACATGTCAAACACAGATGTAATTAATAACAGTGGAATTCATTTATATGTGGCAGGTCAGGGTATGTGTATTGTTCGTGTATACTGGGTCACTGACGTGGCTCACTGGAACATTTAAATGGACAAAGTCATCATTAAGGTTGATTACAAACACCTGTGCTTTTCCTGCTGTGACAAGTCAAAATGTCTGCCGTAAGCAAAGCTCTTTAGAGTTTACTATGACAGGAAAGAGGAAACAAATGAAAATGTGTGTGCATGCAGTGTGAAAAATATGGAGGTAGGCTAGTTTATATCACAGCAAGGTAAGAGCTGCTACATTTCTAAGCAAGCACAAAGTAGTATCTGACGTACATCATAGTGCCATAATTGCAATACAGGTATTTATCTTTTATCATTTTATCAAAGAAAAAACATTTATCAAATATCATCTTCTCGATATATGCAAAGACGTATACATTTAGCTAGTTAATAAGTTTGACCTGTGCAGTTCAGCTCCCCTCTGTATTTTTGAAAAGACTTTACATAAAATGTACATTAAACATAAACCAATCCATCTGCAAAACAAAAGTCCTCATCAATTTAATTTCAGGATTCATGTTAGTAAGCTCGTTTTAAAATGTTACTGCATGATTTATTATTTTTTCATGGCATATAAGATGTCCAGTGGTGTCTTGATGTTGTATATCTACAGTATTTAGATCAGTTAGGTGATCATTATATAGGCCAAGTCTGTTTTGGAGGCAACACACACAGCACAAGATATTTTACACACTGATGCTATGGTATAAAATAGCTAATGTGAAATATGCCGTTTATGTAGAAATGAATGTGTTAAATGTGCATCAACAATCCTCCTCCTCTTCTGATCATGTAAACTGTCATTTCAAAGGGAAAATGAGAAATGCTCAAACTGCACATGAGAAGGTTTCATGCCTACTTCCAGTGTTCTTACACAGGGTCACTGGTGACCGGAGCGTATCCCAGCAGCTTAAGAGTTTCCAGCTCTCCTGATATGCATGTCTTTGGACTTTGGGATGAAACTGGAGCACCCAGTGGAAATCCAAGCTGAGGTTTCACACTCCATACCTTCTTGATGTGCAGTAACAGAGCTAACCTCTGAGCCTCTGTGACACTTAAACTGTACAGTCTGTGGTTTTTACCTCCAGGCAGCAATAAATTACGCTTGAAGACAGAGTCCTCCCTTTTGAAGCTACCATGTGAGCATACAGTCAGTTTTGATCTGTGCAAGATAAGTTGAGCTCTTTAAAGCATTGGGGAGATGTACAGTTAGCACAGATCTGTTCAGAAGAGCAGGAGGGATTTAATCAAGAGCAGCACAGAGGCTGACAGCTTGTGGCCTTTGTTGGATGTGTGGCTATTCAACAAGACCCCTGAGGAATCATTGAATAAAGAGAAATGTAGGAGCTGCAGAGAGGTTTTCTCTGCTACTGTTCTCATTTGTCTCCATCATCCTGCATCATGGGGATTTTGACAGAAATACAGGCAGCAGGTATTATATGAAATTGTAGCATTAAAGGACAAAACCAACTTTTCCACAGTCAATTCAGATAATGAGTGCTTTAGAACCAGAATTCTGCATCAGGAGGCGGGTAGGGAGGATGGATAGATAGTTAGCAAGATGACAAAAAAGGCAAAAAGTGGCCTTTGCTGCAGGAGACCACTGTTCGCTTCCCACTTCCAACCAAGTGTCTTTCCCTTCAAAAGACACCGCAATTCGCCGCAGCTCGGGTGTGTTTTCCCTGCAAGAAGCAGTTTGTTTCACTGCAATGTAAAAACGTCAGTTTGTGGTTTTAGATGGAGTTATGTGCTGGAACTATTTCAAGGTATTTCAAGCTATGGTGAGGTTGTCAGGTTTGGTACCATAGTACTTGTATGGCTGTGTACTCACTGCATGCTCACCAAACATATCTGGTAATCCACCCTGTAGCTGAAGATACTGCACAGAAGATTACCTTATTCGTCACAAAATAGTTTCTACACTGACTAAAATTTCAAATAGTTTTTTATATTTCAGTTTGAGTACGGACCCAACAGTGAGCTTTAGAGGTGTTGGTAGGTACATTTAACTTTGGACAAAGCCAGGCGAGCAGTTTTTGTACTTAATACACAGACTTGAAATTGAGATTGATTTTTTCATCTTACTTATAAAAAGCAAACAAGCATATTGACATTCATACACACATCTGTGTATAAAGGTCAATCTAATTGTCATTTAAGTCATGGCTATGGTCTTTCTATGGCCTGCAGATTAACTGCTTGCAGCTGGATTTTGAGTTTATCTTGTCATATAAAGTACATATTTTGTGTTGTGTGGCTCCAAGGAAGAATTCTGCTAATGGTGATTCTGTAAAATGAAATGTAAATGTAAAATGAAAATACCTCAGAAGGCTTTTTAGAATTATCAAAATGCTAAATACCACATGTATCCTTTATTACCCTTCTTTTACAGTCAAAATTTAGATATTGACTAGTGTGTCATGCCAGACAGAAACATAGCAACATAACACCTGATCACCTCACTATTCACCTAAAAGCACTGTCAAGAGAAGACTTGTGAAAATGTTGTAATTGATGCAAAGGGACAACTATACCACCAGAGTGGACAAAGAAGATGCAAACAAGACTCTGAATCATACTAATTCAAGCAGAAGGCAGCTGTTAGGTCAGAAAATAGATCATACTATTGTGAAAAATATTATTGCATTGCTGACCTTGTGGCTTTGGAGCTGAGTGGAGAGCTCATGTGAAGTGCACTTTACACACATTTGCTGCAATATTTTGCATTGCTGTCACTGAAGTGGTTTTCATTACTGAATCACTGATGAATGCCCACATTGTCTAATTTCTCTCTCTGTGACTATCCCTGTCTCTCTTTGACAGACTATTTCAGTGTTTCAATTGTCTATAGTTAGCTTATGTTCTTTGACATTATAAATGCGACTCCATGATGTCAGAATGTGAATGGAAAAAGGTCATTGTATCACTAGATGTTAAAGACAGAAGATGGAACAGACTGAAACATAGCTGAAGTGAATCAGAGCTGGACTTTCATTGCAATGTACCAACCATACAGACTGTAGCTGTAGCTAGTGAGCAATGTGTCCACTATGTGTGGAGTGTGCCAGTTCAGCCTGACTGATCTCACAACTGAGCAAGAACTCTGGTTCTCTAAATTACCTCCAGTCTCTCCCCTTTGTCTCTGTACATACGCTTATTAATTGTTGGCATGAAGTATCATTCATGGAGACACGTATGTCTGAACACACTTTTAGAGTCAACAAAACAAGCACAACATACAGCTAAACCATGAACCATGCACTTCTATTATAATGTTTGTCATTCTACAACTCTGTGAAGCATCAAATATAAATGATGCCCTGACATCTGGGAGGGAAAATAATGATCAACAACATGGACCTCGTAATCAAACATTGGTACAGATTTGATCATACCTTCTTTCTTTAAGTATCTACAGTACAATTTTAGAGATCAATTTTTCCTGTATACTGGTCATTTTTATTCAAGATCAGTGTAAAAAGTGTAACCAAAAGCTGATATGATACCATGTTGGTATGTTACAATAAGTCTTGTATGTTACAATAAGTCTCTGCCATGTCTTCATTGCCATGAAGGATTGGTTCATAATTTTTCAAGTCTGTCTTTAAATAGTGAGGAACCCAAATGTATATTAAACTGTTTTCTTTCTGTAATCATTCCTCCTGTTCACACTGGCCATTAGAGGATGGGGCCAAATCCACAGTCCTCCTTCTGTGTAAAAATGTATTTAAAAGTTTATCTGAAGCTACTATGAAGCTTCAGTGTCCAAATGAATCAATTCAAGTAGATATCTTTCAATGTTAGTCTTTTTACTATACTTCCACTGCAGATCAACAGGGAAACACTGTCTGAGGAAACACAAAGAGGGAATTTGATGCTAAAAAGACTGTAAATGTGGTAGATATCCTCTTGATATGACTAACTCAGACTACTGAAGCTTCATATAAGATTCACATCAACTTTTAGATGCATTTTTGCACAAAATGACAGAGGAAGGATTACAGTGAGGAAAGCCTCTTTCACTGTTCATATGAACACCTGACTGTTTTAAGACACACTTAAAAAATTGTGAATCTGTCCTTTACTAGTCTATTTCTTAAACACAGATGTTTTAGACTTCGAAGATGTACTGCTTGGATAAAGGAGAAAATGTAAGTTTAAATCAAAACTCAAAAGAATTGTTCAGTTACGGATTTAAACATGAGTTTCTTGAGTTTAACATTAGATTTCTTTGTCCTTACTTACCAATACTTGCCATGAGTTCCATGAGGTTAAGAGGGTGGCAACCAAACACTTCCTGCTTTTATGCTCTTTGTGACAATCAGTGATGTCATAGGATGCACCATGTATGGGGGGTGTATTTGGTTTAATCTTCTCTTTTGATTAGTATCTATATTTGTAATGATTAGTTTCCTTGACATATGGAGGCTAGTAAGACTTGTTTGTATTGATTATGTGTACTGACATAAGTGACAAATATGTATTGAAGCTTCAGGACTTTAAAGTCAGCAAAACCAAGGCCAAAGTGTACCAAAGCACCACAACACCTTGCTGATCTTATTGTTTCAATCTCCTATCTGTGTCTGTGAAGATTCTCAGTCATCCAGGTCATGGTTATCCAAGGAGGGTTGAATTTAGGGCAACTGAACTTGGTTGTAAATACTTGAAGACATTTTGATTCTCATCCAAGGGGCATCTTCAGTTCTAACTGACTGGTGGGGAGTCCAAGGTATTTAACCGCTGTGGGGTCATTATCTCATTATCATAGTCATTGCTCATATATGTGTTATAAGTTCAAGACGTGTACATGTAATGCAATAAATCTGTAAATGCACATTTTATTGAACAATATAGTACAGTAAAATAACTAATAAATGAAGTGTCCAAAAAGCCTACAAATAAAATATTTTTGTTGACATGAATGGGCCTACATCACACCTTATTGGCCCAATGTGATGTGATTTGAGATTTGCGTCCATTAAAATATTACCTTTATAGTTTTGTTACTTGGTGTTCAGTGGAAATGTTCCCATACTTAAAATTTTGTCTTTCTAGTGTGCATTAGTTGAGAGAGTACTTACATCATGTAGGTGCAAGGCTATTAAAAAGCAGCATCAATCAAAACACAATATACCTGAACCGAATGTTATAGAAATAATGTTAGATCAAATGACCAAACAACATCAGTCAGGTTAGCATACTAAGATATTTCCTGCTCATTCTTCTGTCCCACCAATGTGCACATCACTGGAGCATAAAGTTTAGCAGTTTCAGAACTGTCAAACTGAAAGAAATGCTTTCTGAAGCATCAGTGACATATAAAACTTCAGACACCATCAATCATGTGCTATTCTTAATTTGATAAAAGCTCTGACACAAAGTATTGAAACAAGCTTCGGTGTTTTTGTATCATCCACCCATCACTATCTACCACCGAGTCACTCTGAAGAAAGCTCCCCTACATATTCCTTTAATGCATTCCCCAAACAGACATATCATCAGAAAAAGAAAGGTAACATGATCCTATTCAGTTGATTAAATCCCTACAGCCATGTAAAAGCAACAAGAAAGATGTTTTACATTATCAGTCTCTAATTTAAAAGCACTGCAAGAAGGACATCCCCCATTCAACGCAGTGGTCCACTGTAGGTAACTGGATCACACTGTGAGCAACCAACACCACGCTGCAGCAAAGTAATCAACAAATATACTGAGTGCCCCTGATATGTCCCCATTGTCCTTGTTGCGTCATGTCCATTCAGATGTGACGCAACATAGTAGTGGATGAGCATCTACCGATTTAAGAAGAACCATTCTCTCTGAGGCTGATGAGTTAAGTGATGCTTGGGGGTTTCTGGCACAAAGCAATCCATTATATCATGTTCACCTTCTAACAGCATCATAGCAGAGTAGAAAAACAGCCTAGCAGCATCGAGGCAATCAGGGCAGCATTTTTTTCTATTTGAGTCTGCTGCACCTGTAATGAACTGTCTACAAGTGGAAAAGACGGAAAGAAAGGAGGACAGAGAGACAGACAGAAGGAAAGTGAGTTTTTCCCAAAGGATCAGGAATCCAGAAATGCATGTGACACTCACAATGTGGACACAATATGTCAGTTGAAATGGGGAAAGGATCATTATTATTGTTATTCCCCAGAAGGTCTTGGAAAAAGTAGGTTAGCATGGCTGCTTGTGCCTCCTGGGGGAAGAGGTTAGGCTGGCAGTCAGGCGCGGTCAGAAATGGGCTAATGAAGCAAGAGAGAGTGAGAAAAGCAGCGGTATCTGGTCCTAACTCAGTAACATGTTACAGTATAACAACTTACTACTTTTTCAGGGCCAGACCAAGCCTTTTCGTGGCCCCTAAGTCACTTCTCACCTCAAATGTACAAAATAACGATGAAGCACAGTTTATGACGTTTAAAATCAAATATAAAAAGAATTAACATGGTAACACTTAAACACCTTAACACTTAAATACCTCTTTGATACAGTGTCACAAATACTGGTCAGATGTAAGTGGATGTGCAAATTGAGGCAGACATGTCCACACTTCAGTGAAACATTTGCGCTTATCCCAACTTATCTTTACTGTATCTTTAAAGCTGCATCAATTCAAGTTTAGTGACCTGGGGCAAAAGACTCCACATCAAGCTGAAAGAACCCCCTGTTAAGTTATTGGCTATCATGGTAACAAATATCCATCCAATACCGACATAGAGAAACATTAGCTTTCATTTGATGTTGTGTTTTTGGCAAACTGATGAATGTAAGTCCACTATTCACACTGTTTTTTTAGCTCTGTTTAGATCTCCACCAATCTCTGAGGGAAATATCTCAGTCTGTAGCTGCTAGATGTTGGATGTTTTGTTAAGTTTTGCAGTTAGTGCTGCAAAACCTTGCAGGGAGGAGGTCAGGGTGGGTCAACAAAGCCTGTTACGATTGATCACATCCTGTTTCCTACAAACAGTCAATATGGGTTTCTTTAAACCATGATCCTTACCTAACCCTTGTTTTTGTGCCTAAACCTGATTTAACCTTAGAGCTGAGGGAGGCGTAGAGTTGGGTGTGGTATGGGTTCGTCAACACAAGCATGTCCTTTGATGCACTGATTATGTATTGATTAGTGGAGCAAGAGTAAATACAGAAACCTAAAGAGAGTTTACATGTTCAGTGTGTTTGGGGAGGGGGCTGCTGGCTATGAGGACCAAAGCAGCTGCTTTTGCTTATGCCTCAGGCCAGCTCTGCTCTTCAAGTAACAAGTGGCATAAAAAATTAATGTCAGTTGGTGTGGTCATACACCAATCTCTATGCGATATGCCAAATGCCAAAAAGGTGACTTCCTATTTCATTTAATAGCATCAAAAAGATCTGTGATCATCAACGCTTCCTGGCTTCCTGATCATTCTCAGGACAAGAAACTGACTGATCCTGATCTTAGAAGTGGAAAAGGTTGCCTGTTGTGTAGGTGACTGAGAAGAAATTCTAAGAAAGTACTGCACCCTCATACAAATAAGTAACATTAGTCCTGAAATGACCAAAGAGAAAGGAGTATATTACGTTTTTTTGCGGTAACAAGCCCAATATTGACAGAGACGAGAGGTAGAGTATGAGACTGGTTTCATATAATGGAATATGAGCTGTCTCCCTGTTTCTCTCTCAGACACACAAACACACACACACTGATAAGAAGTATCTTTTAATAAGCTCTGCTTTTGACAGCTTCTCCTTTTGTTTGGTAAGTTTTCTGTACAGTTTGTTTGTTTTCCGTACACTTTGTCACCCACTAAAAATCCGGAGTTTGTTTTTGGCAGAGCTGTAATTATTTCTTTCTCCCATTAGTGTGAGAATTAGATTTCTGTTAATTGCATCAAAAAGTGCCCAGAGCCAAATCTACCAATGTGTTCAGAAAGCCCACGCACTACAAGTCGCTGACAATA
The DNA here is from genome assembly GCF_910596095.1 of Thunnus maccoyii. Taxonomy (NCBI): domain Eukaryota; kingdom Metazoa; phylum Chordata; class Actinopteri; order Scombriformes; family Scombridae; genus Thunnus; species Thunnus maccoyii. The sequence continues at coordinate 3,233,799 of NC_056535.1, read as the reverse complement.
CATGCATCGCAGGGAGGCTGTTTGTTTCCTTTTGCCTGTTGACGGACAGCTATACTACTGTCCAAGGAGATTGTAAGAGGAAGAAGTGGGCTACTGAGTGGGATCGGGAAGCATATGGAAGATCTCCAACTGTGGCTTCACTCCAACCTGGCAACCCAGGCTAAAAGAAAGCTCCTTGCTCTTCAGTCAGTTCTGATTTATAAAAATAAAAAAGCTGCAAAAAGTAGATTCACAGCCAAACCACGCGTGTCCGTTCTGCTGTAATCGACAGCAAAAGGCCCCATAAATTCCATGACAAGAGGAGAAAAGCTTTAGCTCACTGCCGAGATAGAGAGGCAGTGAGGAAAATAAAGTTTAGGATACTCCCAGATAAACTTTTATCTTCTCACAGAAGCAAGAGGCATTTTATGATATGTTCCTACTGTGATGTCTTTGCTCTGATGGGGGCTTGAGAGTTTATCCTGCACAGATTCTAAATCTGTGACAGGATTACTGCTCTATCGCTTCAAGCAACCTAACATTTTCCCAGCAACTCCCTCTGAAGTTTAAAAAGGTATATTGCCTTTATAAGCCTGGCAGAAAAACATTTTAGTCCATCTTTGTCAGTCAAGCTGCAAATAGTAAACCCTGGGACACAGACTGGGGAACTGAAGAGGAGTGATAAGGAAAAATAACTGGAAATTTGATAGAAAGGACAACAAAAGTTACGTATAGTGAAAGAGGATTAAAGAGCCTGTAATAATGAACAGATGAACAGATAAATACTTACAATATATAGTATAACAATACAATAAACTTATATACTGCGTTACAAACCATTTCACATGAAATAATTATCAAACATCATTTCATTTCATTACAACTTTAGGTTCACTCCGTTTAGTTTAGCAGCAGGCGTCACCATTAATTAACTGAAGCCAGTTGCACCAGTTGTTCTTTAAATCCAACTGAAATCACAGTCATCCCTTTTTGCAGTCAAAATGAAGCATTGCCTTAGTTCAAGATGTGTTAGTGTTAGTTGATTGGCATGTACTGATTTATTCATGATTCACTATCAGTGGCTGCTTGGCTACTAGCTGACTAGTAATATCCTATCATATACATATTGTGATATTCTAACTATAGAAAATCTTGCTATACATAGTCAGTTCTTCAGTGCAAGTGTCTCTGACTGAACTGTCATTGAATTATACACTGCTGCAATAATGGGTTTTTTGCAATAGAGTTGACTCATAGTAATTAAATGTCAGTGAAAAAATGCTCAGAACAACTATTCTAAGAGTGGATTCAATAAGTAAAATGTGTATTAATGCATGAATCAATGAATATAGACATTACTCTGCAATCATGATATTACATTCAGTTTTGAACATATATATTTTTACATTCAATAATGTTTAAGAAAATGGATTGTTCGCTGGATGGATATTTAAATCAAATATAGATTGAAATTGGATTTACATTGGCAATATATTATTGATTTTTCTGAATTTATCTCCCCAATAACTGGCTCATCTGCCAATATGTCCTTTATTTTGTCATTTATCTTCATGTTATTGTCTTTAATATTGTTGTGAGGAGAGAATACGCAATAAAGATAATAAGAAATAAGAAGAAAAAACATATCTCCCAACTACAATACTTGTCAGCTTCTGAAACTATGTAACTATATTATATTTTTAGGGTCATGTGACACTAAAACTCTCCTCTGACACCAAGAATAATTTGTCTGGTCAAAATGATATTAGGAATTAGTTCAGGTTTCAAGTCTTTCCATAAAAGAACCGGCATAGTGTTCAATTCTTAAGTAAACACTTATGCAATAAAATAAACTGCATCACACACATTTGTCAGATTGTTTAAAAAGCAGACACAGTATCTAAAAACATAGATTCACCTCTATACAAGAGAAATCTGTTATTATCTCTGCTGCATCTCCTTGCGCTGCTGCATGAGGGCTGCACGTAGCTGCAGCCTCATCAGTCTTTTTAAAAACGTTTAACACAACTCAATGCTCCCGTTCATTTGTGATGCTGGCTGCTGCTCGGCATCAGATAGCTGTGATTACAGAGCCATACAGCAGAGCCGTTTACCTGCATCGACCACCGCTTTACACTGTGTGCATGTGTGCGTGCGTGTGTGTGTGTGTGTGTGTGTGTGTGAGAGAGAGAGAGAGAGAGAGTGTATACAGCTCTACTGAAAGTGTCCTCGCCCTGCGAGACTGATTGAGGCTCACTGAGATCTGTGTGTGTGTGTGTGGAACCCCACTGAGGTGAGACTGATTTTCTTTGATGGCATAAAGCACAAATTACTGCAAGACACAGAGAGAGAGAGACCAAGGCAGAGAGAAGAGAGAGAGATACAAGGTCTTTTATATATTTACACATCCACAGTGTACCAGGGTCGACCTTCCGAAGCATCTCCGATGGTTTTCCGATTCGTGAATTCCTATGTTTGGCCACTCAGGCTTCACAGAAGGGCTTATTTTTTTACTATGTTTTGTTTACTTCAAAACACTCTAATCAGTGTGACCGTCACAGGATATATTGCTCCACGCCTGCTTACACTCTCTTAAGTTGTGACCTTGCTGGAGGAAAGCACTGATCATTTTTAAAATGTCAGTCTGTTCGGGTTATCACAAATACATTTTAGAGGATTGCTGTTATTTCCAACCTCAGCCTTGTTTTCGTAGATGTTTTTGTCATTTTGCTGAGTGATGGTGTAAAACATTTCATCAGTAACTTCAGTTTAAAGGTTTTTGTTCCTCTCCTGCTCTCCTGTACACACTCTAAAGGTCAAACCCCAATTATAAGAGCCCTTTGTAAATGTGAAATCAACCCCAAATTAACTACAAAACACATTTCTCACAAGTAGAGTTTCAATCTATTACTGTGAATATAAGTGATTTTTTTAAATTCAATACGTCAGACTGCAGGCACTGCGGCATTAGTTGCTCAGACACACGTCTGACAGCAGGTGGGGGATATTGTTGCAGCCCAAAACTCATTTCCTCATCTCCCAATTAGAGACAACACAGAGAGGCTGGTGTGAGAGTGGGCAGTTGGTATGTATACAATATGATACTGGGTAGGGTATCCACTAAAATGACATACTGAAAATGCAGAACTGTGCTAGTTCAAATAAAATTTAATGCCACAATTTCAGTAAAGTATTATTAGAGATCTTAAGTAGGCCGTAGGTTGTTATAAATTGTAGGCTTTTAATCCTCTCAGTTGAAGCTCTTTAACTACACCTCCAGTTAACTTATGTATCCATACACATGGGGAAAATGATTTATTTTGCAATATCATGTAGTGTTGGAAAATACATTGTATAGCAATATGATGAATCTGTGCATCTTTGTGCATCTTTCTATTTTTTGTGATTTAATCCTCAATGACTGTAACTATTTTGAATCTGCATGTTTTGGATCATCAAATATATTCAATCAATCAATCAAAGTTTGATGTATTACTGCTGAAAACTGTGGTTGTGGTTGTGACAGACCCAAACCATCATTGTTTTAAAACTGCATTTTCTGTTGCTCTTTTGCATTCTGCACAAGGTCCATCCAAAAAGTTTTTTTTCTGAAAACTGGACAGGAGTAAAAGCATTTTATTAACTTTCTTAACTTATAAAATGACTCCTATCTTGGCCAATATTTGGCAGGGCTAAAGAGGAGTCCTAACTTGTTTAGTCTCGCGATACCAGACAATCAGAGATCTCCACCTACTGAAGTCTGGGGATCTCTAAATGCACTATATTTGCTTGAATGGAGGCGAGAACAGCTGCTAAAAAAAACCTACGCCCCTTACATTTTGTCAAGGACACATATTAATGGACATGATGGTCTCCCCCCATTCTCCTCCGTAGTGAACTGCATGTCACCGCCCCACTATGAGGTGCTGCCCTAAAGACTTTGGATTGGTTCTGCAATGCAGGGGTTTTTTCCAGCTAGTTTTAACAACAAAACCTGGGAGATTGTCCTCAGTCTCTATGAGCAAGCGTTTAGAGACTGACCTGTAAGTCTATAACCTGTAAGGACTAGTCAGGAGATGGTGTTCAGGCAGAGACGATCCATGAGAGACGGAATGTTTTGGGAAAACATGATGACAATAAGCTTATCACAATATTGTTTTGATTTGTGAGACTGAGCTTGTGGGAGATGCAGAGAACACATGCAGAGAATTCATGCTGCCCCTGTAGTGTTTAATGGGGAAGATGCAGCTTAAATAAAACTTTAATTGTGTTCATGCGCCTCATAAAGATAACGCACGCGACGAGGGTCCTCAGTGAGAGCGGACAAAAACTTACTGGTACACAATCACAATCCCCCTGACACTTTGGCTACACGTCTACGGCACATAAGATAACAAAGGGTGTAGTTGAAGGGGGAATTAGACAGTGGGAGAGAAATGCTGAAAAGTCATTGCAGGAAGCTTCATAAATGACTCTCAGTCCTTCTCTGAAGGGTTTTTAGGCTTATGTTAACTTTTACTGTTATTTCTAGAAGGGATTCTCAGAAGCTGGATAGATACAGACCCTTGACTTAAGAATTAAAGGCATTTCACTCACCTCCCTCCACTCCTTGGTCCCAAGGCCTTGAACGTACAACACCACCACTGAGAAGAGAAACAAATATATTCATGTTTTAGAGTCACTTCAGCACTTTGTAAATTTTAATGCAAATAAAAATCTCAAAATCATGAATCATGAGTGCATTTAACCACAGGGTCCAGCACTGGTATCAGCAAGGAAACTGATCATCTGCTCTCTTCTAGCAGTGTTCCGATAAATAGTATGACCAACCTTTCAACAAAAGATTTAGAACATAAATATTTATAAAATGTATTTGTAATTGAATATATTATTGCATTATATTATAATATATGGAGGTATTTAAAAATATAATTGCAGGGGAAAAAATACCTTGAAAACTCTGCTACTGAACAGATAAAAAAGCAAAAAAAGATATTTTTATTTCCAGCCATCCTGCAACAAAGCAAGACATTCAGTGGTTTGTCACAGGAAACTGACTGATGATTCACTGAAGACAAAATCACCTCTTTATATACAAAAAATCAAGGAGTGTGGGTACAACCAGGATGATTTTTTTGGTCTTAAAGTGAAACTCTGAAAAAAGAAACTTAACCTCACTCTAACCTCAAATAACAGAAACAGAAACTCAAACTGTGCAATCAGTGGAAAATACACACTGACTGATTGACGGGTGATTTTTTTTGGAAGTTCCGTGCAGAAACACCACCAAACATGCAGTCTGAATTACACAAAACAAGGATTACCACTCTGAACAGAGTGGGGGACCACACAGCTCCAGCTTGTAAACACATACACACACACACACACACACGGAGTGCAGGAGCTTTCAGCATCGGGCTACTGTGTTTCAGCTGACAGCTCAGTTGGCTGAACACTCAGGCACTCCTCAGGCCCCCTCAAGGTTAAAAGCAGTGCAGCACTTCCATTAAAAACTGCTCCCCTTCCTCCTCCTCATCCTCCTATCACCCTCCCACTGCTCCACATCTAGACCAAAATGAGTTCTGTGAAAATATTTTGTGTTTTTGTTGTCAGGTCTGTCAGGAAAACTTTAAAACAGCTACAGTAGGAAAAAAAATATCAGTCATGAACAACATCATCTCTTGTATCCTAGAGAAGCCATCCCATGCATGTATGGGCTCCCCAAGACTCACAAAGAAGAAGCCCCCCTCAGGCCCATTATCAGCAGCATCTACTCAGTTACTTACAACAGTGGTAACACTCCACGCCATATTCAAAACTCCATGGACTTTGTGAGCAAGGTTCGAGGATTGAAACTGGACCCAAATGAAACCATGGTGTCCTATGATGTGACCTCACTGTTTACATGCATCCCAAATATGGAGGCAGTGGACACCATAAGGACACAACTGCGACATGACAACACCCTTAACAATAGAACCAACCTTACAGACAAAAGCATGGCTGTGCCATGGACTCACTAGTATCTCCCATTGTGGCCAACCTCTACATGGAAGAAGTAGAAAGCAGAGCCCTGAACTCCTTCAGAGAAACAGCACCGAGCCACAGGTTCAGATATGTGGATGACATATGGGTCACAATTAAAACCCAGGAAGTGCAAACCTTCACAGAACACATTAACTCAGTGGACAGAGAGGACACCAGGAACAACAGCTTGGACTTTTTAGACTGTGTCATACACATTGAAGAGGACCGGAGCCTCCACGTTGGAGTATACAGGAAGCACACACAGACCAGTACTTACTCTTTGACTCTCACCACCCACTGGAATATAAGCTATGAGTTATCAGAACCCTGCACCATCGAGCTGCTAATGTACCAACAAGTGCCCAGGCCCAAGAGAAGGAGCACAAACACCTGAAGGATGCACTTTGTGAAAACAACCACAAGATCCAGGAAGAACAACAACACTGCAGGTGGTGAAGAAAAGAAGAATAAATGCAACAACATTGTCATTCCATACATGTCCAGAGTATCTGAGAAACTCAGGAGGATTTTCAAGAAACACCGCATCCCTGTGTTTTTAAAACCCAGTACCACATGAAGACAGAAACTGGTCCATCTGAAAGACAGCACACCCCAAAACAGGAAAAGCTATGTAGTGTATGCAGTCCAGTGCCATGAGGAATGCACACACTTATATATTGGGGAAACTAAACAACCATTAAATAAATGCATGGCTCAACACAGGAAGGCCAAGTCCTCAGGTCAAGACTCAGCAGTTTACCTACACCTGAAAGATAAGGGACACTCTATCAAGGACAACAATGCACATATTTTGGATGGATGGTTGGTTGGATGGTAGGATTTGGATTTTGGATGGTTTGAAAGAGGAGTGAAGGAGGCTATCTATGTCAAAGTAGAGCAACCATCCCTCAATAGAGGAGGAGGTCTATGACTCCACTTACAATGCTGTCCTTTCATCCCTTCCCAGGAGACTTAACAACCATTTACACTTGGCCTCAGGTGACTCCAACAACTCTAACAATGGTCATTACACCAGCCAGGAGCACTAACGAACCAAGTGGTATCAATGACCTTGATAACGACCCCACAGAGGTTAAATACATGGGACTCCCTGTCAGTCAGTTAGAACTGAAGAAACCCCTTGGATAAGAGGCGAAACATCTTCAAGAATCTACAACCAAGTCCAGTTGCCCTTGATTCAACCCTCCTAGATGATGATCTCCACAGACATCTTTCTTTTCTTGATTCCTCACATCTCATCTCCTCCCATCTATGATTCCTCCTCTGCTCTCCTCTCCCCCCTCTATCTCTCTCTCTTCTAGCCTTCATCCTCTCCATCCTCTCCTCTCCTCTAGTCTCCATCCTCTCCTTTGTCTTCTCTAGCCTTATTTCTCTCCTCTCCTCTAGTCTTCATCCTCTCCTCTCCTCTCCTCTCCTCTAGCCTTCAACCTCTCCTCTCCTCCTCCTCCTCCTCCTCCTCGCCCCTCCTCTTCTTTCCTACACATCAAAGCAGAGCATGGTAATGTCAGGCAGTGTAGAGAAAACATCATGTTTTCTACTTCAGTAGGACAGGAGGCCAGTCGACCACGACAACCCAGCCACCACTGGGACCTGTACATCCCGATTGTCTCTGCTCTTCTCTTCAAAGGGGAAAAATAACAGGAAGGAAGAGGAAAGAAAAACAGGGTCAAACTAAATTAATAAATACCAAAACAGAGTGAGAGAAAGAGCCTGAGAGTTTAGGGACGGTTGGCTAACTGATTCCATTTGGTAGAAAGAGAGAAAGTGAAGCATTTATGACCAGGCTTCCAGGCTGAGTAAGCTGTGTGTGTGTGTGTAGGAGAGAGAGAGAGAGAGAGAGAGAGAGACAAGCATCCATCAAGATTACAAACCTATGCAGTATGTATGTTCTTTACTTGATGGAGGCCAGTACTCCTAAAACATTTACACAGTGTGTGAGATGTATGTTGTCAATGAATGTTACATGTTGGCACTAGGGGGAAACTGTCTAAAGTCTGAGGACATCACGTAAAGTGACATAAACCCTCTCTGGATAGTCGTGGCTGTTTGTGGACACTTGCACTTGGATCAGATGGTATGAAGACTCTCCAGAGTTGAAAGAAACAACAGTGTAAAACTCGTGGAGGGGCATTTTGTAAAGATGAGATTCTATATTTGTGTGCTAAACTTCAAAGCAGCAGTAGCTTAAGGGTGGATTGGTCGTTTTAGTGTGGAAGCAAAGATTTGTGCGATGGATTATCGATGTGAGGAGAAACCCATCTTGGGGAGCTTTGCCTGGTCAACGCCGCCCGCCTAAAGGATATGAGCAGATGATAGCTGGAATCAAAAATCTAATCTCACACGCATTTCCACAGAGATGGAGGCACAGAGGAAGCCCACTGCAGACACTGTAAATACAGTCAATGTAGGAATAGTTTAGTTTTGTGTGTGTGTATGTGTGTGTGTGTGTGTGTGTGTGTGTGTGTGTGTGTGTAAAGTGTCCTTGGTTTACGAGAAGAGGCACTTAAAGAGGCACTTGAAACTGAATGTATTATTATTATTATTATTATAATTATTATTATTATTATTAGGAGGCTATCCTCAGAAAAAGGAGGCATAATGAGTCATCAGGGTGTTACTATCAAACAGGATGTGTCCGCAACAGCAAATAATTTTTTACATCCGTGTCTGTAAAGGAGGGAAGGTATTCTGACCTTTATTTAAAACAAACTCATCACAGATTTGAGCTCATAGTAATGCCCTGTTGGTTTACGAAGTGCTTCTGAAAGCAACGATCTTGTAAAAAACAATCTCACTGGGTATTAAAACAAAGAGTGAATATAGACGTCCAATGAAAAGCTGCCATTGAGGCTGATTTTAAGGAAAATCCAACTGACCTGCCATTTTGGTTTTATCTAATTTTTCAGTCTGACAATGTGTTCATGTTAGCTAATTTCTGTTTGGAAGATTTGTTATTTTGCCCTAGCCAATCAGAAGCGAGGGACAGTCCCACCAACATCATTGTCAGTCGGCACAGCGGTAGATGTTCGACTTCAATCAAAGAAATATGTAGATTTAAGAGTTGTTACCTCTGTAAGCTGATTTAAAACAGTCTGTGTAGCCTTTAAATCTTGCCCTGGCCTTTTTGTGGCCATTTATCTGCAATTTTTGTGGCTTTGACAGTGGATCTGCTCTGTGGCCAGCAGTAAGAGTGTAGTTGTATAAAATTAATATCAGCATTCAACATTTATTAATATTTAGTATAATACTAATCACTTATACGAAGTTCTGGTTCTGGCCATCTGACGGGTTGAGTCCAATATTCTCTCTGTTTTGGTCTCCACCAACTCCTGAGAAAAATGTCTGCCTCTCTAGCTGCTAAATGCTTCACTATGTTCACCAGCTAGTTGATAACTTTCTCTGTCTGCTAGGTCTGGGTAGTATAGTGCACTGTGGGTTTCTCTAAGCTCAGATGAGAGTGCTGAGAGTGAACCAAAAAATACTTTTGCAGGCTTTAAAACCAAAACAATGAGCTGAAAGACACTAAAGTAGAGCTGAGGGGAGCTGCAGAGTTGTGTCATTATTTTCTGTGAGTTTCTCACTATGAGTGACACTTTTCACATTACACATAGTCATTTAATTCATTATTTCATTAATTCTTTAAGTGCATGTTAATTGGCATTATATAATTAACACTGTTAATGGTAGGATACTGAACAATTCATGGGGTAACTGTATATTTAATAACATGACATTAAACATTAAATTAATTTTCACGTTTGTCTGATGATATACAGTGCATTTTTTCTGCTAATGGGTTCTACATATTTATAATGCTTCACCATTAAAGTCGTATCCTTTGTTATAACAATTGGAACCACTTCCAAACTCAAATAGCCTATTTTGGATGGGTAACATGTATTGAGTACTAAATTATGAATAAAAACCTAGTTGTCCATTTAAGTAAGTTGGTCTGCATGTGACCTGTGTGACGACCCCAGCCAGTTAGCAATCAGTCAATCTGTAGAGAATCAATACAGAATATTACCATTTATCGACTCTGCCTCTAAACCCAGTCACTTATCTACAGGCATGGACCTACCTGGTGAACGGGTTCACACGTTTATCAGTAGCTGTCAGTGCTGTGTGACATTATCAGTGTGTATCGACCCCGTCCTGTTGTGGCCTGACACCTGGGTCAGATAGAGGGGTCTAACCAGGGACATGAAAGAGCTTAGGGGGCATTGTGGCCACCGCGAGTCCAGTTTCCCCTTTTCCCCCGGTAGGGAGGAAGAGTTTGAAGTTCAGTACCCCTCTGACACAATCATTACCCTCCATGATGGCTCTCAGCCTCCACCCAGCTCAGGAAGAAAGACTAATCTATGGGATGCATCAATAAAGGACCCCTGGCCTGCTGACTGACTGTGTGTAGGAGAGTGTGTCTACTGTCATTACCTAACTGTTAGTAAACCCTCAAACACAATCTGTCCAACATCTGCAGCTAATTGCTTTCTAATCCTACAATAATATTCAATATTCTGATTTTATAGCTGATTATTATATTTAAAATATAATTATATTGAATTTCTCACATACTGTTATGTATATATACATACATCCTTGCATCTAACAGTGTCCAGAGATACAACATCCCAGTAGGCTACACCAAAGGGTTTTTGAATATGTCTTTAAAATGATGTGCAAAGATGATGTTAATCCTAAACTGAATTAAGTGGCAGGACATAAAACAGATAAGTGTCAGAATCTTTCATTTAATGGTTACTGAAATTTAGTTCATGAATGAACATCAGCACATTACAAGATATCCCTAATCCTCACTGATGGCAGTAAAGAATCTCCTTTCTGCCTGCCTGTCACTGTTTCTAATTCCATAAAACTCTCCAAAATGATTGTAATAAATGTTCAGAACAGTTGACACTTACCTTCTTTACATTTTATATTTTTACATTTTACATTCTTATATGAGGCACTCTTTTACAAAATCAGAAAGTTTACTTGAGGCTTTTGGTTCCACAGGAGCTTTATCATAATTACTGATTGTTAAACAAGATGAGAAAACTTTGCCTCTAATCTGCAGATCCAAATCTGCAGACTGGCATTAGATAATTAGGCTTCTAACACAAAGATGTACTTGTGAGAGTTTGTTACAGGGCCGTGAGATTAAGGTTCTGTAAGGTCATCGCACACAGAAACACCACACTTGTCAGTTTTCAGAGGTGTGAAATCTTGTGCGTCAAACAAACATTGTTTGGTTTGAAAAGCTGCAAAGGAGAGTCTCACATAAAAAGAATAATAACTAGATGCTTGTTTTCATTTAAAAGTGCTATGTCCATGTTTCAGGTGATAATCAGTGACCAGTTCCACATGGAACAGAGCAGTGGTTCTTACTGTAATACTGATTCTGATGGACCCCCAGCACTGCACAGCAAATAAACCAAAATGAAAGGGCCCTTAAAGTGACATCTGCATTATTACATCATCTTTTTGTAAAGGGGCCCTGAATGAAAATCAAGTTTTAAGAACTTTATTATTTCAGTTTATATTGCACTTACATGGTGCACATTCCGAAAAGAAGTGTGTGCTTAATTCGTATAGAAATGCACAGTGTGAAAAATGGTTGCTCAGTAGGGATCCTCTGTTCATTTTGTAAAGAATTTGAACTTTATTGAGATAGTTAATCCATTACGATGTTTTTAGCTATGCTAGTATGCAATGATGGTTGCTTGGGCAGTTGGTCCACCACATTGGTCTCAAATTAAATGTCTCAACAACTATTGAATGTACTGAAAGAAATTAAATAAAGACTTACATGTTCATCTCAGGATGAATTGGGATATCTCTGGTGATCTTCTGAGTTTTCATTCAGGAAATGAGCACCGTCATTTGGTCAAAAATTTAATTTGGTTTATGACCAAATATATACAAAACTAAGGACATTCCCATCAACCTCAGCTGTACTTTGTGATTAATACTAATAAGTAAATGTTAGCATGGTAATATGCTAAACTGGTGAACATGGTAAATATTATAGCTGCTAAACATCAGCATGTTGTGCTGTGTCAGCAGCTTTGTTGCATGGCATACCCCTCTCTATCTCCCATTGTTTCCTGTCTGCCTCTTTACTACTGACTGATCAATAAAAAGCAAAAATGCAAAAAAAAAAAAAAGTCTTTAAAGAAAAGTTGTATTGTTATTGCTGCTTGGTGAAGCAGTGCAGATATTTCAAGTTAATCTTCATATAATGCAATTGAAAACAATAAAAGCAGATATTAATGTTCTATATTATGATAGAACCAGTGGTTGGCCAAAATGTAGGACAAGCACAATTTAAACACTGATATACAGCATGCTGTGCGTTAAACAGCAGTAATGTACGGTGTGGATGACTTGCATTAAATGGGTCAAAAAGTGCAAAAAAATTGCTAAAAAGATTATATGAGTATCCACTTCAATATTTGTCCATGTCTGTCATAAGGCTGGTGATGTAGTATGAGAACACGTGAGGTGCTGGGTATCTTGTGCCGGTGGCACTGTTGCTTAACATTAAGACTACATTTCCCAGGCACACTTTGCTTCCTGTCTCCCTTATTAGACTAAATGTGTTAGAAGTGATTTTTCAATCACTTTCACTCCCATTTTCATCTGTTGCCAGGAACTCTGAAACAGCATTGTGTCAGAGCTTTTTCTGAAAAAGGTTTTTGTGTCAGAAAGCGATCAAACAAATTTCCCTGTGCGAGTCCCTCTGGTACACAACAGCATACATCAACAGCATACATTACACCTAAGGGAGGTTTAAAGTTAGAGTGCCTGCTTCACACCCAATTTTTTTTGACTTGACTTTTTGGTGTATCGAGTAAAAAGTAGCACAAGCTCACATGTGTGTTTGGTTTTTTTTTTTTGTCAGGTTGTAGTGTACGACTAATGTTCAAAGAGAATTTCTCATCTTTTGGTGATAGTACTGCGTGTGCTCTGACACTGAGATCTGAGTCTTCTTCATCTGTGCTACAGAGAAACACAGTCACTGTGGAATACACCACCCAACAGCACTTACACACACACTTACTATCAAACATCTGAACAAGGACCACACAGGCCTGCATGGACACACTAATGACAAACACTCACACAAACTTCAAAGCCATTAGGACACTATGAGCACCGAAAGGCATGTTACTGTACTGTATATTGGAAGTGCAAACTATACTTTACATACAACCTAGTGGCAATGTAGAAAGTATAGTTTGCACGTAATCACATTCAGTATATCTGATTTTACTACTGATCTTTTTCTAAAGCACACGACTTTATACAGACAGGTGACAAATGACAGCAAACTGCTACATCAAGGCTGTGTTAACACTCACTCCTCCACAGATAGCTTCTATATTGTGAGCAGTAAATTTAAATTTTGAACACTTATGAATCATCATTTTTCATGATCCCTGACAGCTGTAGAGCTACATGACTGTATTTTTTGCATCCATAAAATATGACACATTGCATTGTGGGATTGTTAGCAGAAAGTATAAAATGCCAATGGGCACTACTTTTTCATTCTAGTGTGTTCATTTGTGAGAACAGTGTATAGTGGATACATTTACACAATCCAGAAACTCAAACCAAATGGAGAGTCAATATTATACACTATATAGCAGTGGTGGAAGAAGTATTCAGATCCTTTATTTAAGTAAAAGTACCAATACAGCAATACAAAAATACTCCACTACAAGCAAAAGTCCTGCATGATAAATTCTACTTACGTAAAAGTACATACATATTATGAGCTTGATGTAGTTAAAGTATTGCAGTAAAAGTAGTGGCTGATATATTATTATATATGATTATTAATATATTAGATCATTAGATTATTAATAGTGAAGCATCAGTGTTAGAGCAGCATGTTACTGTTGTAGCTGCTGGAGGTGGAGCTAGTTTACACTATTATTATTATATACAGTTAGCTAGTTTAGTCCAGTGGTTCCCAACCTAGGGGTTGGGCCCCTCCAAAGGGTCAGCAGATAAATCTGAGGGGTGGTGAGGTGATTAATGGGAGAGGAAAGAAGAAAAAACAAAGTTCTGATACACAAATCTGTTTTCAGTTTTTGGACTTTTTCTCTAATCTTTGATTTTTGGTGAAATATTGGATCATTTGAACATTTATTGAAATGAAAGCATGTGAGAAGTTTAGAGGGTTTCATCTTTAACAATGTGTTGTATTTTAAAAGCTTGTCATATTATTCATTGTGCCAAATCTTCATCTGAAAAGTAACTAAAGCTGTTAAATAAATGTAGTGGAGTAGAAAGTACAATATCTGAAATGTAGTGAGTGGAAGTATAAAGTAGCATCACATGGAAATACTCAAGTAAAGTACAAGTACCTCAAAATTGTACTTTAGTACAGTGCTTGAGTAAATGTACTTAGTTACTTTCCACCACTGCTACATAGTAAATTGGGAGAGCCAGTGTGTTAGAAAGGTGCTGGTCCAGCATGAGCCTCCAGATCAGCTTCAGTGCTGCTTGGCATATATTCACCAAGTCTGTGAACAGCATTCTTCCCTCATTTGGTGTTTTGGTGATGGTGGCAGATAAAGCTGTCTAACAGACTGTCTACACCCGACACATTTCAGCCGTGTTTCTCAGTTGTCTGTCTCATGTGCATCTGACACACTTCTATTTTAATCAACACACAATGTCTACCAGCCGCATAACAGTCTGAAGCATGTTACACTTCAAGTCTACTTTCTTCTTACTTGCACACTGATTGTACGCAGGGCTGTGAGCACTGCCAAAATGCTTCTAGCACACAGCAGCAAACGCTTGAAGTGTGAACACTGGTGCAGGACTGCAGCTGCTGTCGTGCTGTTTTTGCAACGCAGCCTGTGCAAACAAGGTGTAACACATCTGTCAAAATCTCCCACAGGTGCTCAATTGAGTTGAGATTTGATGACTGTGAAACCTACAGCGTATAATTCACATCATTTTCATACATATCAACCCATTCAGTGAGCCCTCGTGACATGTGCTGAAGAGTCTGCATTTGTTGTGTTTCTCCATTCATTTATTTTTATCTCCTCAGTCTGTCAGTCTGTATGTTTGAATGTGAATGCCTTCCACACAGCTGCTGATACCTGTTCATTTCACAGAGATAAAACTATCGACTTACAGAGATTTGAAACTGGATTTAGATTTAGATAGTGAACATCCAATGTGCTGTTCTAATTTGAAAATGATATGGTGTTAACTGTGGTAATCTAAGCACATTTCAAGTCTCTGCAAGATGTTTTTTAAGTCTCAGACAAATACAAACCGCTGCCTACCTGGATGGTAAGAGAACACCTTCAAAAATCTGTGATGATTTTATTTGATTATGGAAATTGTCAGCAGTAATCTTCAGTAAATCAAACAAGATGTAATTTAAGATAAATAGGCTACAGTATGCAAAAACGTCAGTATGGTCCCTTGATAATAAATCAAAGAAAAGCATAACACCTTGAAACACATTTATTTAAATAGACAACATTTCAATCCCCATATGATCTTTGTCAGGGATCAGATGTTGTCTATTTAAATAAATATATAATTTGGAGTGAGTGAGCAGGTGTTACTCCTTTCATCAGCTGTTGATGTTGTATTTGTAATAGCCATAACTACTTATGTTGTGCATATAGTACTGTTATATAATGAAATAAAATATCATTCATATGAATGATGATAACATTTTAAGAAAAACTCAAGCACATGTGATGTAATAGCATGCAAGATGAGGATGATGATAAGGATGAAGATTAGGATGATTAGGATGATAAAATGATAAGCATGGGATATCTGTCTACTTATGAACTACTGCATTTATCCCTGCAGAGGAAGATAATCTGCCTCAGACTCGCTAATCAAGCAGAAACCTTTCTTGACAGCTGTGTTATTTATTTTCTATCAACTTTTGTCATTGTTCTTTCTTTTCTCTGGATCCCCTGTTCTCTCTCTCTCTCTCTTTGTCTCTGGTCTCTTCTTCCAAGTAGCTCAAAGTGTTGCACTAATCACAGTAACTCTCTGTTGTTCACCACTCACTGCTCCTAAAGGTTACTGTACCTCATTGGTCAGTTGTGCTTCAAACACGCACATACTCTGTTAGTGTGTGTGTGTGTGTGTGTGTGTGTGGGGCCATCAATCATTTCGTGTCAGTCAGGCACCAGGGATTAGTTGCCCTAATTGGGAACAAACTTGATTGAAAGTCTTTGCCAGTTGACCCCCCGGGACGCAGCTTTTCATTCACTGTGCTGTTGTATTGTGTCTCTGAACGCTCTGGGAGACTCGCTGTGTTACTGCTCACTGATGCTTGCTGTGCACTGATAAGGTGTATGAAGTAGTGATTTAATAATCGCTGCATGAAATTGAAAACATTTACTTTGAGTTATGTGTTGCGCAGCAAAAGAGGCACTAGGGGTGTGAAATCATTTCAAAACTGAGATTACAAACATGAGAGTTGAATTTGATTAGAAGAATGAATGTAAACATAGCAGCAGTTACCTGGATCTGACTTAGAAAAGGTGTCCATGTCCAACAGGTTTCTGCAACAAAAGAAAGAGATTGTTAGAGGTTGACAGAGATAGTTAGAGCAGATGCTTTTGTCTGTGAGGTTGGAATGATTTTTGATATAGTTTCAGTCACTCTAAATGTATTGTAATTATACTGGGATGTAGCTATGCAGTTAAACAATCACTCGCCTTTATCGGGACTGGCCCATTTATTAACTTCAACATTATAATGACAGCATTTATGTAAGTCGCAAAGAGGTCAAGTCCATAGATGTGTCCCAGCTCCATTCTACATTCTAAGCAGGTTGTGAGTATGTAGTGTGTTCACACTGTAAAAGTGACTAAATAAAGTATAGTCAAATTATCAGTATGCAGACTAAATGGAAACATTACTAAAGAGCTGGTGGCAGCGGCTAGACTTTACAAAAAATCGTGAATGGTGGTGAAACAGCTCTGCAAAGATTGTAGAAAACAAAAAATACAGGTAAAACTTTACTGTAAGCCACCTTATTTAGCATTTATAAACAGTATATACACAGATAATAAATGGTTTATAAGACACAATAATGTAGTTGTAAGCAGATGTATTATTAATGTATTTGTCATAACTGAAGCTGGTGTATAAACATATAATTAATGACAATATAGATGATATATAAAATATAAGAAGTTATGATTATTGACAAATACTGTACATTAATAAATACTAAAAAAAGTCTTCATCTGCTTATAACTACAATATAGTGTGTTATAAACCACTTATTAAATGTTTTTATACTGCTTACAAATAATAAATAAGGGGAATTAAAGTAAGGTATTATCAAAATGTCAAAAGTAAACATTTTATTAATGTCCAATTGTGCACATATTTTATCTTTTCCTGTTAGTATAACATTGGTTTCTGATACACTCACTGTAAAAACAATATACTATGATGAGTAGTGTGCTGTATAGTACATATTATATACTGGGGTGTCGTATGGCATAAGAACACAGCATGTCATCGTTCATGCATGTTAACACATCACATCATGTGGAGTAATACGACACATCAGCATTATCTCTGGGGTGACCAGATGTCACAGGACACATGAGACAGTTCCAACCTTAAGTTCAGCTTCCTGGTATCATGTGGATTCGCTGCAATAAATACAACTATCATCCAACATACTAATTATGTAATTTGATTAACTGAAAATTTGTTTGGGAAAAGTAAAGTAATTACTTTAGATCATACAGAAAGTAATATCAACCAAGACTGGTTCTGCATTTTTATCAAATCTTGTGGCCCTCGCCTATGAAGGGGCCCTGTGTCAAAATCTAGTTTTAACATCTTTATTATTTCAGTTTATATTGTGCTCACAGTGCGCATACTCCTTGTTGTGTTTACCACAAAATGATACACAGGGAACCTGGGGCCATGTATGGTTTGCTGGGTGCACTGTATGTAATAGGAAATTGCAGGCAGTCAATAAAATTATCAATAGGAGCCCAGCAGCACATTTGTGCCACAGGGGCCCCTGACAGGTTATTCAGGCTATGCTCAAGGAACCCAATGTAAAACACATCCCTGTCTTAATAGTTACAGACTTAACTTCATATTCAAATTAAGTTATCCTGAAAATGTTTATATTTTTGACATGGCCAAGAATCAGTTCGTAATGTATATTAAAATATAGCTGAGCATAGTAACAAAACTTCTTGCTTTGTTCCACTGGTGAAACTAATGTAATCATGAGTTAAAAGGGATATATTATGCTTTTTCTGGTTTTCTGTTATTTATATCCTGTTCTGATGTCAGATGTTAAACATGGTCAACGTTCCAAAACTTGAGGTTAACGTATGTAGAAGTGCTCCCTGCAAGTCAAAAGCCAGGGCTTCACCCTGCTGTTGTTTGTGTTGTCCACTCATATTTTGGATCAGATTTCGGCTACAACATGTACGGATGTGTTTGACAAGTTGACATTTTGAGTAAAGAATGAGAAAAAGTAGTGAAATTTTACTACTATAGTTTATTTCATGGTTTGTTGACGAAGCCTCCCAAATGTCCGGAAGTAGGCCGTGACACAACTTCCAGAAGCCAACCAATCTGAACGGAGTGGGCTCATCAGGACAGGGGCCTTAATGAGACGGGAGCTAGTTAAACTGACAGCAATGGCAGACCTTTCAGAAACAGTTTTACTTTTTTCCTTGAGTAAGTGCCTGTGCTATAAGCATGATAATGCACTCTGAGGTGCGCTCATACAGAGCATAATGGACCAGGCAGAGTCTGTTCTCATCATGGTGCTCATACCTCACCCAGTATTTTCTTATATCAGGACACTTAATTCTGCCATTTTAGAAAACAGCACAGCATTTCATCAAAAACCTGGTGTATTCCTTTAAAGATGACAGCCTCCAGCTTTGTGACTACAGTACACAGAAACGCCACTGAAAGCCATGCAGCCCTCCTCACCTACAGGCGTTTGTCTTTCACCAGCCTGCAAGAGCAGCTTCATTTCCTTCCCTCTGTGCAATGAAACACTACACAGTCAGTCAGTCCACTGTGTAAATTGCATAACGTGGACACCATTTTCATGTGTTTTTGTCACTGGATTTTTCCTAATTAGCTCAGCTGTCAACAAAAAGAAAAAAAAACTTGAAATGCATGTGTTAAGGTGCAAACTCTTGCTCCCTGGTCAGTAATATTAAAGCTGACACATAAAAGCATTTCATGTTTCTTCATTTGGTAGCTGCAACAAGGGAAATGAATCATACAAACACACACAGACACAGAGAACAGCATAACACACAAGCATCAAATCATTGCTAGGATTACGACCCCATTTCCTCCTAACAACTTGACACATTAGTGCGAACTGACTGTGATAACAAACACAGTGTTCAATAAAGAGCTGAGGAGAGGTAACTGACAGACTGAAACATTTCCCTCTCGAAGGCTTGTAGCTGTCAAGGTGATGAGAACCGAGTCAGAGTGTCTGCAGGGAGCAGCAGAATGTGCATCTTCACATGTTCATGCTGGTCTGTTCGTGTCTATTTACAGTATGTTCGTATTCATGCGTGGGCATCAGTAAAGTAGCCCTCGCCTGCCAATATGGTGACAGTTTGTAGTGCTAAAACCCAGGAGTGGTAGAGCCATATGGGTTCCCCACGCAAATGCTTTTATCCTACAGGGTTTACTATTTTTTAGTAAACAGTTTTCACCTTCTACCGAGAAGGACCAGATCCTAGAGAGACAAAGTTTTCAGGTTCTGTCCAGCAATGAGAAAACCTCATTTAACAGCACATTGAATCTGTGATGAAACTATTATTACTAAAAATCCATTCCTGACATGTTGCAACATAAGTATGCTGTTCACTCCATTTTACTTAACAGTGATTATACACTTTTACAAAGCAATTTAATAGTGTTGTTTATTCAGTATTTATATTTTTAGCAGCCTTTAATGAACACCATTTCCCACAAGCCCAAATCCGTCACTGTTGAAATGTCACTAGCTTGACAGGCTAAAAATACTAACTGGCGAGCTATGACAGTAACCTTGTCAATCTCCATAGTCCAGACATGCTGTAACAATAGCACACCTTCTTACTTTTTAAAGATGATCCTTTAAAAATATAGAAAGAGGAGAAGATAGAGATAAATAAGAATAAGAGAGAAACAGGTTGTAATGACATACACACACACTTTCTCATTCAAGGAAATGAGAAGGTGTGTCCAAACTTTTGACTGGTACTGTATAGTAAGAACACTACTAAGCTGGACAATTTACATGGGAGCTGTATTGATAGTAATATTACTGAATTCTTCAGAGTAGCTGGTATTTCAACAGCACAAAACAAATTACATTCACCTCCAATGTATTATCTAAAATCCCACTGACATTTGTAACAGCACCAATAACTCCAAATAATTCCTAACCCAACAGTATGTCATGTTAGACCATGTCATATGTTTAGATATGTGTGTAGTTGTTTATGTGATATTTCTGTTTTAGCAACCTTTAACAAACCCCAAAGGTCAGAGCTTAACAAAAAAAGATGAGCCCTTTGGCTAGATGAGAGACGCTGTGGGTTCAGACATGTCTGTAAGAACAGCAGGACTAAGAGGACTGAACAGTGTTGAAGTTTTTAGCCAGCAGAGATTACAATTAAAGATGTAGAAAACTGACTTTAGACAGGAGTTTATGAATTTTATTGACATGAACAAAACTAAGTTACAATGACATAAGGATCCGCGCTGTCATGGGAGTTGTAGTTTTTTGTAAGAAATTAATCGTTGTTTAACTTTGTTAATATCACCAATGTTGTTTCAGCTTTTAAAAGTAAGTGCTATAGTGGATTTGTCTTAGAATATAACCCAGGAGAAAGCTTTTTTCGGAAAGCCAGAGGAAATAAATTCTGAATGAGAGACTGCATTGAGTTACAGAAGATTGAAGAAGAAGAACTGCTCGGCTAGGTATCTTGTGCTTTGTATTGTGTGAACTGACACTGCATCATTCATCATGTTATTAAAGTGTGCTGATTTATGAATAAAATGTGTATGTATTATTTCTCTTCATTTACAACAGAGCTTTTTCTTATTGACAAAAACACAGTACAGAACTTCCACTGGAAATCTGCCAAGATGATTGTGAGCTGACTTACAGAATGACCTACAAAAAGACGTGTGTTTGTTCTATATTAGGTATACAGCATCACTGTGTCTGTTTATTACTGTTGTCAGGTGATTACTGGTTAAGCCAGATATATGAATGTATTTGTATGTATGTATGTATGTATTTAGCGCCTTCTCTTATCAATTTGTTTATTGCTGTTATAAATATCCTTACAGCGTGTGTGTGTGTGAGATGTGTGTGTGTGTTACTGTGTGCCTCAGACTGCTGGCTGGTACATACAGTGTATCTGCAGGGAACTGGAGACATTTCCTGAGGGATTTGCTGCCAATTGTTTTCCTTTTAATGCTTTACCACGTCATCCCCTTTGCATGTTGCAATGTCACTTTTATTTACAAGGTTAGACACGTCTTATATAATGTATGCTCACACTGCAATACTTCAACCATCAAGCTGCTCCCCTAGTGTCTTTCCAAATGGAAAGACACTAGGGGAGATGTAATCTGTAACATACAATGGAATTCAAAAGTAACCCCTTCCTGCATTTATGGAATTATCAGGCTCAAATTTTGATTTCCTAGATACATTTTTCAATTATTTTCCACAAAGTTGCTTGTTAGCAGGGTCTCCACTTGAGTAAGGCGACATCTCCCATGTCTATTAAAACAAGGAGCAATGAACCACTAGAGAGAACAAGCAGCTTTTCTACAGAAATACCAAAATAATCAGATCTGCATACGACTAAGCCCGCCGTCTTTCATCTGAAAACTATGAAGGGTTTTGTTTGTGGCTGCACTTTTATTCAGAGAAGAGAGAATCTGCCTTATCTTTGAAGCTTAACTTCTGTGAGACACTAATCTTATTTAGGCGACAAAGCTATTTGCATATAATGTGGCCTTATGCTTGAGACCTTCAGGACATGATATGGGGGAAGTTGGGTATCCAATCAGAGCCCTCCCCTGCTGTGAGTGACATTCTCCCACTGAGAAGTCCTGGCTCCCTGTGCTCACTGACCTACCTGGCATTTCACTCTGAAAGCACCGCCGATGTCACTTTTTAGCATCAGACCCCCTCCTACACTGTGCAGCCATCACAGCAGCAATGCAGCTCTTAAATGCCTTCACAGCACCACAACACAAAACTCCAGAAACTACTGACACTGAGCTTATACTCTTACACTTATGATCTTATACTCATACTTCAAAGGCTAATCTTGATCATTTTTAAGCTTGCAATAGATGATATTGGGTTCTTAAGTATCTTAAAGAAAAATTCAAAACACCAGACAAACCAGCATTAATTAAAAAGTTGGCAGTTCTATTCCCAGTCATTTCAATGCAAGACATCTGACTTGTTTGGTCAAATGAAAGCTACAGTACTTGACATTGACATCTGACAGATCCCTCAAATCACAAAATTTCCTTCCATCGATTAATCTACTGATTATTTTCTAAATTAAACATTTAATATATAAAATGATGGCAAGTTCCCAGATCCCATGACTGTGTCTTCAAATGACATTTTTGTCCTATCAACAGTTTAACACCAAAAGATATTTTATTTACTATCATAGAAGACAAAGAAAATCAGAATGTACATTAGAATATATAACTGAGATGCTACAACCAGTTACTATTTGCAATTATATACTTAAACAAACTACTCAAACAAGCTGTTGTGGTGGCCTAATAATTAAAATGCATACCATATACTGTGACTGCAGCGTCCCTGGTTCAGTTCATGTGTGTGACTAATTTCAGCTTAATCACAAACTCTGTTTGTGTCTCTCATTTTCTGCCAGACCCCATTTTTTTCTTTTGTTGTCTCTGTACATTAATCAAGTGGAGTCATAGGGATAGCTGCATTTCTTATGCTGAAGCTGAAACCTTTTCACCCTAAGAAGACCTTAATTTCACTTCAGTTCACCCCAAGTTTGCATTACCTGCAGAATATCTGTATAATTTTGCTCCCATTCACATTTTTCCATTGGCTTTGCATGACATTATGCCTCTACATATCTAATAGGTGTGTCCCTTATGTTGCAAGGCAGACAATAAAGGTGTAGAGGTCAGGGTGGTGGATGGGCATACAAAAGACTCTCAAGCAGGAGGGAGGAGTTTGTGTTCTATCATACACCAATATGTCTTTTTTTTACCCATCACCATGATCTTTCCACAATCTACTGTCTAGTTGTCCCTCCCAGATATTGTAGAAATATAAACTGGTATATAAGAACATAATCCCATTGAACGTTAAAAATGTTATCTTTGAACGTAATCCATAGTTTCAGAATCATCCAAGATCTGTGTGTTCTGTCTGGTAATAGACTTGGTTCAAATCATCAACAGTGAGCTAGAGGGACATTTGGGGCACTGTACCACAGTCAGGGAGTAGATCATTAAAGCTGCGCTAATCAATATCTTTATATTATGGTTCAAATTGTGAAAGGTGTCACTTGTAAAGACAGACCCACAGAGAATGATCACTAAACTCTGGAATGCTCCTCAGCTCTACAGAACCTCTTAGCATCATTCGACTCATTGTTTTTGTTTTACAGCCTGAAACTTCACTGTTTGGTTCAGTCTCACCTCTAATATCAATTTCGTTTTCCAGCAGCAGCAGGCAGCTGTTTTCAGTGAAAAAGTTAGGATAAACCCACTGTACACTACCTGCCCAGCACCAAACACTGAATAAAGTTAGCGACTACCTGGTGAACATAGTGGAACATTAAGCAGCTTAAAAGTCAGATATTTTCAACCGGACGTGGTGGAGACCAAAACAGAGCTAAGAGGAGAGAGAATATTGGACCAGTATTTTATCAGGTGGTCATTAACATGACTTCAAATGGATGCTAATGTTGCTCTGTGTCTGCTGCATGTGTTAATAAGCAATATTTGTTGTAACAAATGATATGCCAGATGTCAGATGTTTGTAATATGTCAGCTTGTTCTGCTGCTCTCAAGTTATGCAAAAAATCAGTTAATGCAGCTTTAAATTCCTTTAGCCTGTATCTCATAGTCGTGCATATTTTCCTGCCACTAGGGGTCTCCCTTGAGAACGAACACAAACACTTCTGTTTGTGATTCACTGTAATGAAAATGCTCATATGGACCTAAAATTATAAACTACCTGGCTAACACATCTATTTTAGTCAATGCCAGGCATTAAGGAGCTAGCTTCATACTTCTGGCATCATAACAGTTAGAGGAGCATGGTTGGAGGGGGGATGTTGGGGTTAATAGGTGCTTTGCTTGCAAGAGATGGAAGGTCATTTATTTCCTACTGTTTCATCTAAACAATTGTGTGCCAGTGGTAATCACTGCAGACTCCAGGGTGGCTGCCACGCTCGGCTTGTCTAATAGGATCTAGAGGAGCAGCGTTTGGGTGGCAGGCAGACATTCTGCCACTTATATAAGACAGAAGAAGAACACTGATTCTTTCCACAGTATCTGACTGCCTGTCTAACCCACGTACACGCTGACATATCATCTGACAGAGCTGTTAACACAAACCTGAGTCATTTTTCAAACATGGTCTCTAAGGTGGAGCCTCCATATTGTCATTAACAAGTGATCAAATCAGATTTATGTGTTTACACAGCAGAATAATTTTCTGTCATTGCTGATTTCTTTTAATGCAAAATACACTGTCTGACAGGTTCGGACACAGCAACAAGCTAGTTAAATACACAGAAAACACATCGTCTTCATCAGAGAGCTCTGATGAAGACAAATAGCTGAAAGTAAGAGCTGTTTTACTGCTGTCTTTTATGCTGCCTGTAACCAATCCAATTTTCCCAACATATTCACGTTGCTAAAACTGTTTTTATATACCACTGACGGTCTGATAGTGAGGCAAAATCCTAGTTTTATCTGTCTGATACTCACATTTGCTCCAAGAGAGCACAAGTAAAAAGGTAAATAACTGAAGTCGTCTGTTCTTCAAGAGCCAGTAACTATCCATCTCTTTTTTAATATACACTTTTATTGTGCAAATTTAAAATAGCAAAACCTACGGGGTAGGAGCACCTGTGCGCTGATTGAAAAGGATATCTAAAAAATGCCACTGTGTGTGTGTGTGTAGACAGGAGACAAATTAATTCACAAAAACAACATGAATGTTGAGATTGACAGTTCATTCTTGACCTTGTAAAAAAGCAAACAATCTAAAATCAAGGACCGCTTATTGAGTAATGGACCTTTCAACCAAATGGACCTTTCACCAGCAGATATGGTTTGCTCACTTGTAGACGTTCAAACTATTATTCTAAGCACTTTTAAGACTTCTTGTCCATATTGGCTTACCTGACCTTGGAAAACAGTAGCATGTCAGCGTGAAAGTGGACCTTGAGTTGATGTTGTTTTGTCATCTGTCAAATGTAAATGTAAATAGAAAAGGTACTGGTACTCTTTTAAAGCCAAAGATTTCTAACTTAGGAATCCTCCACTGGGTCTATCAAAAACAGCCACTATAGCAGACAGCAATGCACACCTGAGAGAAATATGTCATTTTGTTACATCAAGTCCAACTGAAATTAAATTGCATGATTTTTGCCTGCTACTTGTCCTGTACTCAACATTGAGAAAAAAAAAATCAGAAATCAAAAGGGGAGAAATTTATATTTTATATGGTGCCCCCTATTTTTGCCTCAATTATTAATTGAATTGAATTAACAATTAACTAAAACTAACCGAATATTGTTTTTCTTCCTCTACATAGTTGGAGAACTTCTTTCCATAGCCAATCAAATCTTTGTACAAAGGAGTAACATCAGCGTTTGATCAGTCACACTGAGCCTGATAGCATCCTGCTACACAATAACCCACATTAGCTTTCCCGCTACTTACTCTCCTTATCTAACAAAACAGCATGTAAACATACCTGCAAATGTCAGTTCTGACCTGTTAGCTGGTGTGGTCCTTACTCTTCAGTACCACTGCTAACAACACACTGTCTGCACATGACTTGTAGCTACAGCATAAGTTTGTTTACTTTGTCTCTGTTCCATATGGTGTAACACCACCACTCTGGCAGCCTGCCAGCTGCTGTCAATCAAACACAGACACTGACACACCCCTCCAGTTGGCTGAGACAAAAAGGATCATTGCTGGTGTTTCCCTAAAGACATATAATCTTATATGTAATAATAATAATAATAATAATAATAATAATAATAATAATAATAATAATAAAAGCTATTAACAATAAATTCAAAAACACATTGATATTATTTTTGGTTGCAAAAAGGGATGACTAACTCTAATTTCAGTTGGACTCAAAGAACATCAGCAGTGATGATAGTTGATGTAGACAAACTGACTTCCTAATTCAAGTTTTTGAGTTTTTCAGAGCAAAAAGCTTTTTATTTAAACTTGGAACATTGTTGAGCGTCAGTGGAGGCTTTCCTCTCCATGCTTTGTAGTTTTGTAGTTATTTTTTTACTTTTTATATTGGTGTAATATAACAACAAAAAGACATAGAAACATAAGACAAGGCAGTAGGACAGTGTCAGAACATAGAGACATTAAATACAAGGCAACAAAACAGTTTACATTGAACTGGGAGGCTGAGTTTGACAAGCTGTAGTTTTTGTGACGTGACATGTAGGGTTGGGTGAAGTATGTTTGTAAAGGGAAGACAAATGAGAAGTAACAAAAAAAGAGAAAAGATACAAAGTGGAGAGAATAATAAATAAAGGTAATAATAATAATTAAAGCTGCAAACAGTGATGAACGGGCCTTTGCACCTCACATGCGTCAGAGGGAGTGGCAGCCATGGTATCACTACGGAGGTTGGTTGACATAATTTAATTTGATAATGCTGCCAGATTGAAGAGTATCCTGATAATGACTGAAGCCTGAAGAAACCAGAGGGTTCATAAATTAAACTTAAGAATAGTTTATTAACGTAAAAAAATAGAATAATGTGTAAACATTTAACTTTGCAAACATGCTTTATATGCCCAACAAGTTAGCTTGCCTCATAACTTTTTGAAATAATGTAAATAAACTAAAAGCTGTGACTACAATCACATCAAATTCCTTTGGCCATCTCTCAGTTTTAGAGGTAGAAATCTGAGTAAAAAGTGCAAAGTTGTAAACCAGCCATTATGCTACATCTTTCCTCTTACCTCTTACTTGTTTTACCTCTTCATTTATTCATAAAATTTTACATATATGTACAAAATTTAGTAGGCAGATATAACATCTCCAGACTCTACAAAAAAAAAAAGTCTCTTGGAGCCTAAGTCCAACAGGAAGTCAGCAATTTTGAATCTACTTTGCATTTTTTTTCACAAAGTGAACCCATTGACAGGTGTTGTATTTTAACAAACTCCTCCTGGAGATTTAACTCAAGTGACTTCAAATTTGGTAGGTTACATCTAAACAACTTTGTGGTGCTAAATTGCAAAGCTTTTTAGTTTTCATGGAACACCCTTGGTGTGGCATGGCATTGTGTCAGACAATTTTGCCCAAAACATGGGGCATTAAACAGGAAGTTGTTGTAACTCATCTGTACATTGTCCAATCTACCCCAAATTTCTCATGTTTGATTAGAGTCCAGGCTTGAACACATCTACATGTCAATTTTGAGTCATAGTCTTAGTGCCACCTACTGACAATAGGAAGTTGGCCTTACATGACAAATGTCATGATATACAGCAACATGACATATAATTAGTGGGTATTCTCTAGCACCATATAATGGACACAGGAAGTGATAGTTATCTCCTACATGCAATGTCCAATATTCATGAAAATGTATATCCATGTCAGGTGCCCTCTGGTAAATGTATTCCTATATGGTGTTGCTCTGCAATAATAGCAGTTCGCCTGCGGCATAGTTCAGCTGTGGCACACCCCGACATACGTGCGAAGGAGCGAGGGCCTGATCATTGCTGCTTGCAGCTTTAATTCATTTTATTATTCATTTTTACTGACTACGTTATTTTAGTTCACATTTCACTAGATTCGCTAGTTTTCTTTATGAAACGACTCTAGTGTCAACGGGTAACTAGCCTTTCATTGCTACTTCTGCATAGTTTAGCAGTTCGCTTTGTGAGTCCACAGTCAAAGAAGCCTCATTAAAACGATGATGTGTGTTGACTGTTCCGCAGTTGCAGACAGAATGTCTCTACTAGAGAGAAGTGTCCGTGAGTTAGAGCAACTTTTTTGAGTCAAGGTTACTTTAGACGTGACAGGCATTCCAGCTGTAGCCTGCTAATGTTAGCACTAGCGTAGCCTCATCGGCAGATGCAAGAGTTTGTCCCTCTTCACCAGCCTGGGTTCACGGTTTACCCAGGGACAGACTCCGACATAGAGACTAATCTGAGGGTTAGGGGTAGGCGCAGTATCATCATGATGCTTTGTGCCCCTCAATTCCACTCATTTTTTTCCTCTTTTCCAGAGGATATCCACTTTCTTCACCAGTAACTCAAACAATGCTTTGCAGTAGGAAATGGGCGTGTACTTTGACGTGCAGGCAAAAAACTGCAGACTGACTGGCTGTTTTTGTGTTTATTTCTGCTGTGTGATAGGCTGTTAGATCTACCCATATCGAGTTAAAAATGTCCGAAGTTTATCATTATTATTGACATAACTTTTATTGACTGTTTTATTGCCCAGCCCTATGTGGATACACATTTTCATGAATATTGGAATTGTAGGTAGGAAATAACTATCACTTCCTGTGTCCAGTATGTGGTGCTAGAAAACACACACTTGAACCAGATCTGAGTGGTCATTTGCAGCTGCCTGCCTGTCTTACAGTGATATACTCATTCTGTATACAGACGTGACTCTTCCCAGCTCTCGCCTGATTCTCATTTCCCTTTTCCACTTGTGTCTTATCCATTTGAACAGAAACCTCTGTGTCAAGCATCTTAAACTGAATGGGAAAAGCAATCCACCTTATTACCACCCGCAGTGGCTTTGAGCTACAACACGAAATCTGGGCTGTTTGAGAATGAAACCCTAATGGAAAAAAAGAGACGTGAGAGAATAGATCTACTGGGACATCATGTGCATAGAGACAGACTGATTTATTTTTCCCTCAGGCAAATCCTCCTCATATTACAAAACAAGTTGACTTACTTCAAGATCTAAAAAGCAAGTTGAAGCAGCAAAGTCACACAGCAGTGGTGACTTTTAGAAATAAAGTCACATATTCACCTCCAGATAACCTCCCCTGACAGTACGCTGACATCCACGCAATAATGAGATAGTGTGGCTACATGAAAGCTTTTTAAATCATCCAAGTGTCAAGTATCTGTCAAAACACATGAGGCACCATCAGACAGGTAGGGGTTTTCTAAGACAGGGGGTGATGAAAGAAGCTGAGTTGGGAGGATGGTGAGGATGCAGCAGCTCAGATCAGGCTGAGTTCAGAGGTTGGTTTCTTGAAGAGAGGTAGAAGTTGTTAAAGATCTGGTATAATGGCCTTTTTTGATTCATTTTTAAAAATACTGAGTCTATTTTAAACGTATCTGTGGAATTTTATTCACCAAAAGTTTAGATTTCTCTAAATCTATCTTTCCTTACAGCCCAGATTCCCCTCTGTCCTCCAACAAGCAGCAACCTCCAAGGCTGAAAAATGAAGCTAATGTGGAAGTGCCAAAAACTGCAGTTCCTTGAATGGCCACATGAGGCTGTCTCCAAAAGCGAGCCATTCCCCATAGATAAACTATGTTAAAATGCCCAGAAATAAACACGTTTACAGCCTGGTACAAAAAAATGGTTTTGGTCTCTATGGCTAGTTTCCCCATTCATGACAACTGCATAGGCATAATTCACCTGTGGCTTGCTTCAGTAACCAGGCTTCATTAAACCCTCTTTAGCTCCACCTCTCTGCCCATTTTGGATTAACTGGGAGTTAGGCGGAGTCAGGCACTGCCAAGATGGTGACTGCCGGAGCCGCCCACTTTGAGTTTCAAAACTGCTCTTCAGAAACTAATGGGTGATGTCATGGTGGTTGCAACCATAGTTTTTACAGTCTATGTTTCTGAAGCTATATACATGAAATCTGCATTTTTAATGACCACCTACTCCAATTGGCAGGAGGTGTGGCCCCCACCTTCAGCCCCAGCCAATCGGAATACTACCTAATGAATAATGCAAGTTCCCTCACCTTTCAGCTGGAGATATAAGTCCGAGTTACGAGTGCACATGTTTTGAAACTTCATCCAAAGACTGAAGATGAAAAAGTAGAAAATCCTGCGGCAACAATCCTTGTTCAGCAGTCAGCTATAAAATGTGTGGAACACACACACAACCACTCCCTGATAATGGAGGGAAGATTGTTTCCAAAAATGAATTTCAGCCATTCCTGAGGTAAATTTCCATCCTCTGGAAGGCTATAAAGACTTTCTAGCGGCTGAACAACCAGCAACACTTCCATTGTCCTGCTTTGGTCCTCATCCGACTGCAATGCAAACTCTACAGAGGTTACAGCAGGGCTAGGCTCAAGCTAAAGCTTGTCTTCCTGCATATTTGATTTGACTTTCTGGTGTGACGTAGTAACAGGTCCCGCCTTAACAACACTCATTCTTGAGCAGCGAATTTCAAAATTTCAAATAACTTAAAAAGACTGAGGAGATAGAATTGAGTAATTTTACAGCACAGGAGGCCCCACCATCATCCTAATCCATCCCAAACATCAGTTTTCTTGTTTCCCACAATACCAGCCCTATAAGATGAGATGGAGTAACAAGATCATCACAATGCAATAGCACAACATCACAGTTAGAGTCCACCTTCAAAATCATACAGATGGTTTCTGTCACCAGAGATGTTTGACTCAGTTGGTGATACTTCTCATCTCAAATCATCTTCAATGTCATTAGAGAGCTGTCGGCCTAGTTATATGTCATATTAAAGGCAAAACAGTTTTATATCCACTTACTCCTTACAGTCTGTAAAGTCAATTACAAAATTTACAAAATTAGCCAGGCAGTACTATTGATTAGACAACATTATTTAATGAATTTACATTTAATCAGGAACCAATTACCTCAACAGGAAAAGAAAGCCAAACTTCAAGAACAATTAGAAGCTAGGAGCAATGGCAGTTGTTTGTTCTATAAACCATTTCATATAAATGGGCCTATTCTAAATATATATAAACTTTAACATTTTCATGATATCAGTATTACTGCCCTCCTTGTCCATGATTCAAATGGTGCACCCACACACAAAAAATTCATGAATAAATAAAATCAGCCGATCAAGGAGTATTTGCGGCCTCCCATGGTTATTACACATATCATTTCAATGTTTTATAATAGTATGAACTTGTCATTGTCAGCAGTAGCCCAATTATCCAAAACAAAATATTAAAGCTGCATTCATTAATTTTTTTGTTGTTTTTTGGCCAGTTGGGTGCAGCAGAATGACATATTTTCAGAGTACAAAGTTGATATAGCTAATGTGTTAGAAAACCATTTTATATTTACACATCCAGCAGATAAGAAAAAACATTATCATTCAATGTTCCCTCTCCTTTTAGCTTTGTTTTGGTCTCCGCCAACTCCTGCAAAAGAATATCTTGCTCTTGAGCATCTACTGTAAAAGCTTCACTATGTTTAGTAAAAGCTTCACTATGTAGCAGGTAGTGTACAGTGGGTTTATCACTGAAAACAGCTGCCTGCTGCTGCACGAAACAAGGTTGATGAGCGGTGAGACTGATGCAAACAGTAATACCAAAACAATGAGCTGAAAGATGCTAAAAGTCTCAAGAAAGCTGAGGGGAACTGAAACCAAAACAACATCATTTCACATTACAAAATTAATGTGATTAATGTGCCTCAAAATTAACTTGTCACATTAAAAGTGTTGGTCATACTTTGACCTATGCAGGTTTTTGAATAGAGAATCTGTAACAATCAGCATTCACTCACACAGGTTTACTTCTGCTTTATCCAAGGGGATGTAATTATTGTATATGGAATTTAATAAAACTATGAAAAGATGAACATTCACTCAAATAATATGCAGTGATAATGCAGCAGCAGTGTACAGTCAAATGAGACAAAAGCTAAAATAAACAAAGCCAATTTTTTGATCATTTTGAAACTAGTAGTCTTCATCTTCCCTGCCTTTTTGCCACATTACTGCTTTTCTTGGTGCATTACCAACACTTACGGATCAGTGGAATACCCAGTGCAGAAATGTGTATTCTGTATGTGTGCATGATACAAACAGAATGAACTCACACTCCTAAAAGCATTTCTCTGTAGCACTACAAGGGGTTGAAAATTCCACAGGGTATCTTTAAGATATCTCACCTTGTTGTTGTCATCCAGTATCCCGGAAAGAAGTGCCATCACATGACCACTTAAATTTAATGTTTACTATATAGGCAGTGTCTTCCAAGGCTCAGTCTAATGAGGTGAGTAGTGCTTCCACCTAAAACCGATCATTGAAAAGCTGAAACTCCTCTAGCTGTCAGTGTTTTCTTCAGAACAGAGTACATAATGAAAACCCAGAAATCTCAGCAGCATGCAGAGTAGGCCTTTCTCATGACAGACATTTTGACAGTGCAGGAAGTGCACAGGTGTCAACAATGCTGATGACGGCTCGTTCCATTTCAGTGTCCCAGCAAGTCATGGCAGTGAGCCAAGGTAGACCTTTCTCACAGCAGACATTCTGACTCGTCATAGCAGGAAGCACACCAGGTGGAACTGATAACATTAACAATGGCTCTGTTCCACTCAAGTGTCCAAGGAAGCCATACTGGTGAACCATCATGTACTATACCAGGGTCATGAATCATTAAAAACTAAATTGGATTCAGTCATCATTAATGGCATTAATTTCATCTGTGTAATAATAAAAATCAACAAATATGAGCTATTTCTTGACCCTGGAAAGTATTTGTAAATATAAAAGAATTTTAAGCTCTCAATGCTGGAGGAATTGTGGTGAAAGTTATGCATATTATTTACATATATTCTATTCATACAAATTCTGAAACAAATTTAGGTTGGAAGGATTTAAGTTTATAGATTTTTTAAAAAAAACAACATCTGTATTCAAAAGCAGAGCCTATCAAACTTGGAAAACCTCCAACCCGGACTTAGTCAAGATGGAAATTATTTACCTAGAAGCCAAAGAATCACAGCATTGAAGCAAATTACAAAAGGTGGAAAAAGACCAGACTCCAATTTAATAAGATGTGAAAGTATAATTCAAGAAGTACAATTTATGGAGACAGTAACTCACAAAATAAGAAATATGGAAGATGTGTTTGAGAAAAGGTGGACTTTGAGTGATGGGGAATTATGACTACATCATCAGAATGTATCAGAAGGTTATTTACCAGCTTGTCCTCTCTTCAAATAGGCGGGTGACCATGTTACTGAATATCTGACTACTTCCTGTAATTAGTATGAACATTGATGCATGCATACACACATATTTACACTGTTTGTGAATGTATATGTATGGGTAAATGTATATATGTATGTGAATGTACATAAATGTGAACAGTATCCAACTTGTGTGTGTTTTGTTGTTTGTTTGTTTTTAGTTCAGCTCTTTTCTTTTTCAGTGATTTATCATTTTGATTATACATTTTCCTTATCATGAACTGTACATGTGAAAACAATTTTGAAAAAATAAAGTATAATAAAATGTCTGCTCTGAAGAAGGTTCGTAGCAGGACCGTGGATCTGGATCATTATTAATGTTATTAATTACACCTGCCTTCAGCAAGTCAACATGTCTGAGAACATGAGTAAAGCCTGTTGAGTCATTGGGACTGACTGATAACACCTCTCTCTCTCCTATTTTCACAGCTGACATCCGAGTGATCTGCAGTGAGGATTCTTCTGGGGTTCACTGAGCCAACCCCATTCTGTCAGTGTTAGGGAGCTGAAACAGCCCCTCTGTAACCCCTCTGGACTAGCGGGGCCAGGGGATACAGGGGACCAGGAACAGCTTGTCACAATCAGTAGCTTCAGGCTCTCTTAGCATATAGGCATGACGCAGGACATGGAAATGCTTTTGTCAGAGGGGACACACCATGGCCATTATTTCCAGGTCTGCCAATACACCATCTCAGGCACAGTGCCAGTGGGTCCCTGGTGACTGTGACCCTAATTGTCTTTTTATATTTGTACTTAAAGCAGCATTAACAGATTTTGTTCATGAGACTGAACCAAAACAGTAAAGTTATGAGCCATAAACCCCAAAACAACAAGCTGAAATGCTAAAATGCTTTGTAGAGCTGAGGGAAACTGCAGAGTTCCATAATAATTCTCTGTGGTTCATCACTACAAGCAACACCCTTTCATATTTTACATAGTCTATTAGGTAAATATTAGTGCAACTTTAAAGCTGTTGCACACTGGATCCATCATGTTGGTTTTCATGCTGCTTAAAAAAAAGCTAAGGAAAGTACTGGGCTCACTAAATTTTGGCAAGGTAACAAGAGGATGGTGAGTTTCACTGACTGTAGGATAATAATGTTTTAAATTAATTTACAGGGACATTACATTTTTGTTGTATAGGAGGAAATTCAGAAGAATCAGCTTCAAAAGTTTTTCCATTGCACAAAATTACACGTTTGGTGTGCAACAAGAAGCCTGTCTCATAGAAATTACATTTATATACAACTAAATTGCAACAGCAAATACTTTTAGAAGGAAACATAATGCTGGCTGAATTACGTTTGTTTCAACACAAAGACAAAAAGTCTTCAGTGACATATATAAATGTAGCACCTCATTCATGAAAAAACATTGCCAGTGAACATAATCCAGGCGACAATTTTCAATGCAACAAACAAATGAAATACAACCGTAATTTCTAGGAGACTGGTTGGCAAGAAGCAGCAGAAAAACAAGGATTTACCGTCTCGGTTTTGTGCATGTAAATTCAGATCTTTATCACAAACAATTTACCAGGTAAAGTGATTTGGTTTCATATTTGCATAATTGAAGATTTTAAAACTGTAGGCAAAAAATCATAAAGCTGTTTGCCTAATGTAGCTGTGGGGGCTCATTAAATGCTGCTTAGGACCGCAAAAAGGCTTCGGCCAGCCCTGCAGTATACAACTTATTAAGTAGTTGTATATGAATTATATTACTGTTGTAATACTAGTGTAATTTAGCAAGAGCATCTTTCAAGGAAGAAGAGCAAACACGAGTGCTGTCCTGAAAACATACTTTTAATTCATTTTGGTGACTGTTTGCCTTCTAATAGGCCTTCAAGAAGGGGGTCAGAGTTTCTTTAGCTATTAGCAGGAGGAAGAAAGAATAATAACACAAAATAAAACAGTTCCTTCGCCTTTTGACTTCATATCAGAGAATCAACCAACATCTGACACCAGGAACAAGACATTCAGACAGTACAACCTGCCTTCCCCTATCTCAGCTCTCTTTTCATTTCTTCTTTTCAGACTTGATATATCCAAATAAAATTATACATACATTTTTAGTTGTAGTAGTTATTAAACCTGCATAATCAACATATATTGAGTTCTTTATTTATTGCTTAAGTAAAAAAATTCTTCCATATAGACTTTGAATATATATATTTTTAAATCAGTCCACTATGTGATAATCCTATAAGTTTTCCCTAAAACAGCCCTATAATTGGCTCTATTCATGTTAGTCCTCTTTTCTAACAATCCTGTTGGAGCGCAGTTCCCATGTATTAGATTGTGCTTGTACGATGAGTTATAGTATTGTTACATTATTCCCATTCGTTCTTTTCTCCTCACGCCTTATTAAAATAACCATTGCTCCAACCAGAACCCTCTCTGTCTTTTCTTTATTATCAGTTGGCGCATTTAATAGCCTATCCACGCATTCAAGTGATCTCAGAGTTGCGCTCTCCGGAGCTCTCCAATACACTCAGAATAAATCCCGGTACTGTTGGTTACTGCACCCCCACGCACTTCTACACCCACAGCACATGCAAATTCCTCCTTTGGAAGAGAAAGAGTTCGTCCGCGCACGTAAAGACCCCAAACCCCGGTTAAAACCGGGAAGAAAAGTATAAGATGAATAGAGAACGGGAGGAAATTACGCACAAGAATATCAGAACCCCTTAAAAATTGTGACGACAAAATTGACTTCATGACAGAGTTATCCACAAATGTAAAAATATGTGATTTAAAAACATGCTTAACAAGTGAGTACTGGGGAAACATGTTTGCAGTGCTTACCTGCAGGAAACGGTGATTTCAATCTTTGTCGCAGGTACGGTGGAGTTGAGTGGGTCGAAATCTCCTATTGTCGCCATGGCTGAGGTTTTTTTTTTAATAACTTCTTCTCAATCCTTTAAGTTCACACTTATATTACAGCACTAATTTCCCTGTGGCTATAATTTGTTTGTTCCATCCACCCGAGGATGAGAGACGGAGAGTAGATCGGTGGGCTCCGGTAGTATAGTTGTTGCTGCTGACGGTCGCTGGAGCGCAGTTGAGGGTTAGGAGGCATACCTGAAGATGAGGCTTTCATTCATGGCGAGATGGGGGAGAGAGAGAGATACACCGGAGCGCAGACACGGATCCAGAAGCTCCTCTGCTCCTTATTTCTCTACATCCATCGCCAGGTGGAGGCAGAGACCTCCACAACTTCTTCTAGCTGTGTCTGGGCGCAACTTGTGGTCTGTGTATGGGGGGTAATTAGTGCCACTGAGCAGTAGGTGAAGGAGAAGCAACAGCAGCAGGGGAGGGTGTTGTATGTGTAGCTTATCAATTTCTCTAAAGAATACTGAGCTATTTTTTCCTTTGAGGCAGTTCAGCAGTTGGTTCCTGTTTTTTTTTTTTTTCATGAAAATCAAAAAATCAACTTGTAACTAAGTAGACACTATGCAGTAGGTGAATTGTCAATTAACAGGGGAAATGGCCCAATGGGAGAGTTAGGGTTAGGGTTAACCTGGGACTGCAGGATTATCATACAGGCCTAGCCTAATTCTTGATATTATAATTGTGATTATAATTTCAATTTAATAGAACTGCTATTAGGCCAAATACATATTATGTGTAGGGCTATTCTTTTACTGGATTTGGACATTTTGCATTTAAGTACTTGTTATTTTTCAAAACACACCATAATTTTGATGGTATAAATTTAGCCTTGAATTATGTAACTGTAGCAGCTGAGCGCGGTGCGGTCAGTGCAGGTTAATTTCCTCAATCACAGTACTTGCTCCACTCCCAGGTTACACTAAGCAGCTATAATAAAAACTATATCTATAGTCATGTCTCACCTAAAATATTTTGTTACAAAGGTGGCTTGGTCTAGAGATGTATTTCAGTGGCACAGATGCTACTGAGTGTTCATAGAAATGTTATAGGTATATTATAGGAATACTACAGCCATCAGCATGTCTATGATCCTTTTGCTCTTCTACGACTTCAAATTGTTACTTGTCACTTTGATCATAAAGGTGACAATACTCTATAGAGTATATAGGATACAATATAGTACTGAGTATTTATAGTATATAGTTTTGAGAATATTATAGACCCAAGACAAAACCGACAGAAGGGCTGGATAGAGAAAAAGGCGCAAATACAAATCCATCTGCTACTTCAGTACCAAGGACAGTGCCATGGATTTATAAATATTTCAGAGCCATGGTTGGGGCCATAGATTCTAACTTGCACAAACCTCAGTCATATGAAGGATTAATGAGTGAGGCAGACTAGACTGACATATTCAACTAAACACCTCTGCCCCTACACTGTCTCTCCTACTAGGTGATGGAGAGAGGGGATGGCAGGTTAAAAAGGAGGATGCATTTTTGAATTTTGTTAATGAGGGGGATGGCATCCCCCTTCAAATTGTCTACTGACAGTATGTATTTGAGTATTATACTCAAATATTTCTTTATGTCACCCGCATATACAGAATGTGAGGGCCTTTATTCGATTCACAGAGCAAACATCGCTGAGTATTTATTTATTGGATGCTTTCCTCTGTGACTCGAATGTAACGTTAATGCATGAGTTTTATGGTACTTGTACTTAATCATTAACATTTTATAGTTTAGCATTCTACTCCACTACATTTCAGAAAGAAATACTGTATTGTACCCATACTACTACTTTCCCACTTGACATCTTGGATACAGAACATATGATTATCTTATAGAATATGATGCATTGTTACAGATTAAACGTTGTACAAATGACTATAGATTATACAAATGAGCTCCATCTTAACAAATAAACATTAAAATGTTTATGTGTTAATGCATCAATAATGATACAATTATATAATAATATAACAATTAGCATTCTGTACTTTTACTAACCAAGTGCATTTTCCTGATGATACGTTTTTACTTTTACTCCGGTAAGATTTTGAATTCATGATCTTTACTCGTAATGGAGCATTGTTTGAGTTGTGGTGTTATTGTTATATTAAGTAAAAGAACAGAATAATTCTTCCACCACTATATAAAACTTGCTTGTGTTGTGTAATCTATCACAGTGAATAGTATCAATCACTGTGTGATAATAGTGTTAACATCTCAAGTTTCAAAATGTGTATATTGGCTTGCAGTAAAATAAATGAAAAACGCCTTTCATCATGGCTTAATTTTACTACTGATTTTTCTGTCAGTAAACATTCTGTGAACTTAGAAGGATAAGAAACAACAGCACTCACACTGATGGCAAAGGATTGCACTGCATTACATTTGTCTCTTTTCCTGCTCATATTGTCTCGTCTCTGTGTCCCAACGTTGCACTTATGATGCACTCAAAAGCCTCCTCCATATGATCCTCCCATGGCAGCTCCAGCATGGTGATGTTGTTTTT
The DNA here is from genome assembly GCF_910596095.1 of Thunnus maccoyii. Taxonomy (NCBI): domain Eukaryota; kingdom Metazoa; phylum Chordata; class Actinopteri; order Scombriformes; family Scombridae; genus Thunnus; species Thunnus maccoyii. Next base: position 3,194,846 of record NC_056535.1, on the reverse strand, counting down.
TATTAGATTGCATTATTTAAGAGTTGCTGCGAATATGTCGTCCCCCTCATGTACAGTACCAGTCAAATGTCAATAAGGATGGATAGAACATTAGAAACATCACTCACTACAGCCTCTGAATTACTATGGAGGTGAATCAATTCCTCTCTGACAGTGTCAAAAATCCAAATCCAATCTTATAAGCATGAAACATATAACAAAATGTGCCTCAAATTCTGTTATTTTCCCTATTTGAATTTAAATTACATGGCAGGTGCAAAAATAATAAAAATATATAAAGAATACAGTCATACTATATAGGTGAAATATATAAATCGTTGACTTTCTCAACACTATTACACATGAAAAGTTTAGCTTTTAGGTGAAAAAGGGGGGATAGGAGAAGTAAAAGCCAGGGAGAAAGAGGGTAAGAAGAAGCAGAAGGATGAGCAGCCAGAGAAACTGGATGCAGAGAAAGTGGGAAGCCTGTCATGCTTCTCTGTGGTGGCATTAATCACCCCTCCTACATTTCCAAACACATTACACCTGAACATTTTACCCACATTCCATAAACATAGAGTAAGCGTAAAGAGTATTTTAAGCTTTTCAACAGCCGTTTAATAGGATAAATATTTTTTATAAATGAATAATTAATCACTGAAACATTTTAGTTTCCACACCTCTGAGGCAGCGGGAATTTGTAGCTGATTAAAAAGAAAAACATAAGCTGCCTAGGGTTCAGGCCAGGTTCCAGCAAACATCTGGCCTGCTGAATTATCACTGTTAAAGTGGACTTAACCTGCGACCTCTAAATTTAAAGGAGCAAAAAGAATTTCACTGCAGAAAGTAGTAAATTGTGGTATTAAGCGAAGACAAATCATTAAGCTAAACACAGTTGAATGATTTAAATTTTATCAGAACCATATGCAGTTATATAACTGCTTTATGTAATCACATTTCATTTGACACCGAATTCTCATTTGCCCAACTGTTAGATGTCTTACCTGTGTTAAGGAAAAACACTTCACGTCAGCTCAGCTGCTAAGGGAAGAAAATTATGTGGTGTAAATAGTTATACATTTCACCATGGCTAAATGAATGAAAAAAATCAGTATAAAGCTGAAAATAAGCAAGTCACAAAAACATTCTCATGTTTTTCTTTATTCACAATTGCCACCTGCTGCTCAGTTCACCTTTATGTGTAGCCTGTCATCTGCCAACAATTAAGAGCAATTTATAACCAAAGAAAAGGTAAAATTACTTAAAAATGCATCAACTGTACAAAGACGAAAACTCTTTACACAGAGAACATCGGGATGAGTGCAATGCAGCATTTTAATAAGAGATTTTAAAATAAAAATTAATTTGTAAAACAAATAAAACTATATTTCACAATTGAGATAAACTTGGAGGAGGTCATGCAAAACCAGTGAGTGAAAACTGAATAAGAGTATTTGAAGGGAACTCAAAGAATTTTTCTTCCAATGACAATTTTCAGCCATTTTAAAGAGACATTAATGTCTTTATGAATCATAACTCAGTTGTCCTGTGATTGGCTGCTTATCAGCTGCAGGCAGACAGTATGCCAAAATAAAACAAATGATTAGAAACCTTGACTGAATTAGAACTCTTCAGAAAGGATATCTGAAAAAGATATGAGGTGTGGCGATGCCTGAAATGACCAAATAGTCTCAAAGAAAGCTGGACAGATTGTTCTATTGTCAGTTTGTTTGGAGGTACAAAATTGAACCACTTTCTTGACAGTCCAGGCGAAGAACTGATATGCGTGGTTATATGAACCAAATTCCTTACTCCACTGAGGAAAGACTGAATTAAAACTCACATGGCTTAAAACAGCTCTAGCATTCTAGCAAATGTGTGTTTGTGGTATAAAGAAAGCATTATGTGGCTTAGAATCTCTCAGAACACCAAATTCTGCCGCTTAAAAGAATAGTTATGGGAAGTACACTTATTTCTCTCCAAGAGTAAGTGAGAAGATCTTTATCAATCTCATGTCTGTGTGTTGAAGTAAAGTAAGAAGCCTGAGACAGGACATGGTTAGCTTAGCTTAGCATAAAAACTTGAAGCGGGGAGAAACAGCTATGGCTTCTTCAAAAGTGAAAAAATACACCTACAACAGGTATCTTCTTTGTTTAGCCCATACTTAAACAGAAATGTAAAAAAAAAAAAGTCAGAGAAGTCTTGGAAGGTTTTTTTTCACTTTAACAAGAGCTAAGCTAACTTTATCTCCTGTCTCCAGTCTTAATGCTAAGCTAGGCTAAGCATGTACCAACCCCAGCTCTGTGCTTAACACACAGACATGGTTGACATTTATCTTCTCATCTTTGCATTTCTCAAAATGCTAAACTATTTTCTTTCATCAACACAAACTTCTTCAGCTACAGTCATCTTCGAAAGCAAAATCTCCTTGTGTCTCACTCATCTTGGTGTGAATGATACAGTATTTGTGTCTGCTAAGTAAAATCCCCACCTCATAAGCCTTATCAGGGGTGTCCGTAAGACTCAAGAGCAATGTTACTGTACACTAACAAAGACAAAGATAATCTTGTAACCAAGTGAGTGATAAAGGGGAAACCCCAAAAAATGCTTTATTACAAAGCTAACACTGCTAATGCTCTACACTCAAAACCTCAATTAACAATCCGCTGCAAACCCCTCAAGCTCTTAAAACCATTTAAGAAACAGAAATACACCTGAAACTGGACCAGAGACATAGAGACCGGATCCAGTGTTACTGAAGATAAAAAAGGCACAACAAAAGGTCCTGAGGTACAGCAGCCATCAAAAACCATTTGGCAACACCGACAAGCTAGTTTCAAATCAATTTTCTCAACAGAATTCTCTCAAGAAAATTACTTCAAAGTGTGATTCTACCCAACAGTAGGCCAGGTAAAAATGTCTGTTCAACTGTGACCTGGAAGAAGGCACACATGTTGTTTGAACAACATGTATGTGTGTGGTAATAGCTGGGCGGAAATCTCAGCACTGGCAGGAATCAAGTGGACCTCGGTTCACTGGTCACAAGTCCAACAAGAAACAACATTGAAAAGGCCTTCAGTTCACAGATTTGCTACCACAATGCTCAATGCCTCTTGTGCTACCATGTCAGTGCTACTGAAGAAGAAGATGACTGAATATGAACTGAAGTAGAGGAAGTGGAGGCATTAGCCTAGCAAGGTTAAAAGATATATTCATTGCTTCATCTCCAGGGTTTACGGTTTCTGAAAACTGTGTGAGGCTATTCAGGAGTCCTGTAGATGTTTGATGATCAAAGCTAATTTTATAAAGATGAAGAAAATATCACATAAAACTCAGAAGTTAATTTAAGGATAGGTTCTGATTTTTTTTTTTCTCAAGGTTGTCTTAATGGAATACTCATGTTTCAATTGTACGGTAATAGAGTGGTCACAGTATTCAGTCATTCCTAATGGCCATGAAGGAATCCCTTCATCGCACAACTCAACAAAAATAGGGTATAAAATCCACATACAAAATTCTCTCGTGTTTGTCTGTAAAGTGTTTCTTCCCTGAAACACAGCAGAGGAATATATTCTGGGAGTCACATGTAGGTTCGTTGCAGGGTTACACCGTATTCTGTCAGATTCCTTATTCCTAACCCCTAGAACGAGTCATCTCTGCAACACCTAACCATAAACTAAAGGGTTCAGTATGCTTTAAACAAAGTGCTTGTAGGATTGTCAAACACTCATTATCCCTATTTATTCCATTTCCCACACCTCAGCCTTCAGCCAGTATGGCTGTCTGAAACACCTATAAACACCTTTTCCTTTCGTACGACATGTCGTCCAAACTAGTATGTCTAGTTCGGTTGAAGCACACTGAAGCTTTAAGGTTTCAGTATGCTTCACTATGCTAACTGTTTGTCGGACTGTCAAACAGTGTATGAAACCCCCTCCTCCCACAGCTTTCATACATCAGAAACAATGTTAACTAAACTGACAGCCGCGCGCACTTCATGCAGTGATTGGCCAGGTGTGCTGAGGTGAGAATCTTCAGTGGAATGTTAAAATGCATTTCTACATGGAACACGGACTGTGGATTTTGTCTCCCCAACTCCTACAGTCAAGTCAAGGCAAGAAAACTTGACATATTTTATCCAAAAATCCCAAATTTGTCTCAGAGGGCTTTACAGTGTAGTCGCACTATGCAGGGATTCCTGTCCTGCCAAGTACTGACAGGAGACATGATTACAGCGACCAAAGACTCTTCCAGCATACAAATGGCATGTGAGTACTGTATTAAGACGAAAAACTTCTCCTTTACATCTAGACCCAAAGCTGTAAGGTCGAAAACTGATTAGATATTCAGACTTCAATCTACTGTGCCAAATTAGAAAAAAGCTTGGTGCCAAATTCTGTCAGATCACATTAAGTGCTGAGTTCATCTCAACTTCAACATCCACCTGAACTAAACAACTAAACAATGTCTTCTGCTTGGATCAGTGAAGAATAGCAGCACAAAACAAGAGAACTAGAAACATATTGCTTCCTGTACATGGGACGGTCACTGCAAAGGGAGAAAAAAAATATGAAGAGATTAACGAAGAGCAGAGGAAGGAAGAATTCTTTATATTCTGCCTGTAACAAGTACAGACCCCACACTGTCAGCCATTTACATTTCAGCAGCTAGAAAGCCTTCTCACTATCCCTTTTTGATACGGTGGCTGAGAGCATTTCCCTCCCTGAATGTGACAGATGCATGACTCGACATGGAAGATTAAAAGTCCAAAGAAAAGTTGGAGCAGCATAGAAAAAAAAAATCAAATCCAGGGCGTGTAAGGTTTGAAAACAAAATCAAAGAAAATTCAAGAAAAAAAAACAAAATATAAAAAGGAAAATTAATGCTTCACCCCTGAATTGAACAGAGATATTTGGCACTTTATTGTACTGAGTCCAGACATGAATCAACTGTGGATGGATGGAAGCAGAAGGAGGGTCTGAAGTCACATTGAGGGGGGGGTTCAGACGATGGCATTGGTGCCTCGGAGGCCAACCCCGCGGGCAAACTGCTCCAGCAGACCGGAAATGGCGCCGGAGGGGCTGGGTGCAGAGGACTTGAGGCCCACAGTGGAGCTGTAGGCTGCCAGGAAGACTTCCCGCACCGCTTCCAGACGCGCTTGACGCTCTGAGGGGAAAGGACACCTGGAGAGGAGGGGTGGGGTGGAAGGGGGGGCGGAAACAAGAGGGAGCAAGATGAGAAGACGGGAAGAAAAAGATTAGGGAGGGAAATCCTACTGTAAAAATAATAAGGAGCTGAGGCAAGATGATGAAGTCTGCCAAGAAATGAGGAGAGAAGAAGAAAAGAATGACACAAGCAGAGGGAGTTTGGATCAACCCCACTTGGGCCACAATGTACTTCTGAATTAAGCATCACAGAGCTCACACAGTCATGATCACCATCCCTCTGCTTCACTTCCGTCCTCAGTTTCTCTCGTTCCCTCCCAGTAAAGATGGATAGATGTTATTTGCCTTTTCCACTGCAAGTGATGCTTGTGGGACACACTCAATTTGGCACTGAGATCAAGCAGAAATTAAAATGTTTCCCCTGCTGGAAGCAGAGAGTAGGAGGATGAGTTAGAGGGAGAACCTGGTGGAAAATTCATCTCCCTTGATTCTCCTCTTCCTCATCTATCAATTGGTTGAGTGGGGGGACAGAGAATAGAGGTTGGAAATATCCTGCTGGAACTACAGATCCAAACAGATGGTATGCATTAGTCCTTTAAAAAAATTTTAAAAAAATAAAATAAAATAAATTACTGCATTGGAAGTTTAATTGGTCACTTGAGTGTGTCATGACATGCTGTGTGATGTCTTTCCTGAAACCATTGTGATTCATGCACACACATGCTGCCATCAGTGAAACTCAGCACAGAGGCAGTCATGGGCTTTTTAAGAAGCCTGTGTTATCTATGGTCAGGTATAGTTTGAACATCTCCAGTACTAGTAAAGTAAAAGAAGTTTCAATATAGATACTAACATTATACTGTTTTTCAATACTTTTTTTTGAGGATTTTTTGTAACAGTTTCTTTAAGTTTCACTATTTATTATTTATAAGCAATAAACAAAGGTTTAATTAATGGTTAACACACTAATGTAGTTAGAAGCAGATACTGCTGTTTATGTATTTGTCATTTGAGGAGGCTGCTGTATAAACAGATAATGAATGACAATATAGTAAAAAACAGTTGTAATATGATATATGTCTTCACAGGAGAAGTTATGTCCTTATTTGTTAGACTATTGAGTACATGGTATCAAGTTTGATATAACTGCCATAGTTTTTGGAATGTACAACACTAAAGCCATATGGTCAAATTTAAATAATCTATTTAAAATATAATAACAATAACTTATTTCAGCAGTCACAAAAACAAAAAGAAGAGCCACTAGATTGCAGAAGGGTACTTTACAACAACAGCTTGAGCTTCCTAAACTAAGTTTAAGTGTTGCACTTTTTAGACGGTCTCTACCTTTCACAGCCGGCTATACATAGAGACCAATGTTACTAGTCCAGCTTGGAGGATGGATCATTGTGGTGAAAATGAGGTGGTTGTAAATCATTTTCTACATCACTACGGTAAGAAAGAGGCGTCATTTGTGTTTTAACAACATATCCTTTAGGAGATAGTGATTGAATCTGTCAATATAGTTCAAACTTTATCGAGGTGTGTAGTATAGCCTACAAACTGTAGTTTTTCTGTTAATGACATGTTCCTTGTTTCCACAGCTCACAGGGAAGGCAAAATGTTGTCACCCCTGTGGCTTCAGGGAGGCAGAATGATTTTCCAGTTCTGTTGTTTCTCCATCAGCTCTGATTCCAGCAGTGGCCATGGTGTCTTGAAAAGCAGGTGCAGGCTACCGGTAAGATACACTGTGTCATCTTTGAAATGTTGTTTTTCTCCTCCAGACACGCACAAGTAGGCGAGGGTGGAGAGAAAAAAATACCGGAGAATTGCCAATCCTACTTCCGATTTTGAAGGTTGAAATAAAACGCTCATTTTGATTGATTGATGATTTAGAATCGCAATCATGAATGTTAACTTCAGAAAGAAAAGACTGGAGCAACTAGACTAACGTTTCAACACTACTGTGTCTTGATCAGAGTCAAAAACGACTGAATGTTAACCTGATAAACACAAAAGAAAAACAAGTTAAAGAATGATTCTCTGTGTATTGACCAACCTTCACGTAAAGTAAAAAGAAAAGAACATCAAATACTGAGTGCACACTGCCAACAGTGAGCTGGACAAAGATAGAGTCTTTGTAATTAAACTACCACACATTCTTAAAAGATCATCACCTGCAGCAGCTGCTGCCTTCACCAGTGCCCAATGGGGAGCAAACAACCACCAGTGACACTTCCTCATTTGAGCAGAATAATGACACCTAAACTCAACCATCTGTTACATACAGGGCTACAACTAATGATTCTTTACATTATCGATGAATCTATTAATCTTTTTTTTTTTTTTTTGATGAATCTCTGTTTATAAAATGACAGAGAGAAAAGCAGCAGCCCTCACATTTAACAGAGAGAAAAGCAGCATGTTTGGTATTCTTACTTGATAGATTATAAAGTACTCTTTTCTGTCAGTCCATTAATCAAATAATGGACTCTTTGTTGCAGCACTGGTGATAGAATACTTCAACACAAGCGCTTCTGTATAAAATGATATTTTCTTTACTGACATCTCAGTCATGTTAAACTAAACCCTCTCTGTTACAGCTGCTGCAAGACCCATTAACACCTTCTAACTGGAGTACAGATAAAGATGTGAATTCATCTTCACAACACATGGTAGGAGTAGTCACCCAAACACACAGAAATGCACAAAACCACTGCAAAGTACAATTTATTTGTTGGCAACAGAATTATTTATATGCAAAGTAACCTCCTTGTTGTGTGATTGGAAGACAATGCTACTTTACTTTTGCCATCAAGTGATCAATAAATAACTGGTACTCGGCTTTCTGTCTTCTCTGATTTTGTGGAAGAAATTAGTTGAACAAGTCAGAAGATCAACATTACATCTGGATGTTTCATTTTGTGCGTTTATTATGTAGAGTTTATTTTTCTTTTGACTACGTTTGGGGGGGGAATGGTGGATGAGGTCGAAGTGTTACTTACATTCGTCCACTGGGTCCTTCGTCCTGAAAGCTGAAGGGCAGGGGGGAGTCATAGGCAGCAGCGACAGCAGACGAGTTGGAGGAGGCTGAGGCCAGAGGTGGAGGGAAGTGAGCGTGGTCATGGATGCTTCCACAACCGGAAACTATCTGCCAACTGCCGTACTCTGTAGAGAGCGAGGACCCTGACCGGGTGTAGTCTGCTGCTAACCTGAGAGACAGAGATAACAGAGATAAACAGAAGATGTCAAGAAATTAAAGACACAATGATAGAGACAAATACTAGAGAAAAAGCAAGACTGTCGGCCAGATACAAACTGAAGACCAAGTATCCAATTATGACACGTGTTCCTCACATACTTTCATCTATATGATTTGACTGTTGGTCTCTGACAAACTGATAAATTATGATCTATCCCTCTGCTCTGAAAAAAAGAAAAGCCATACATCTGTGGTTGCTGATTTCTTTCTAAGCCACATGAAAATAAGCCTGCCAGCGAGTGTGACCCTCATCTCTCTTGTTTTTTATTGGCTTTAAATTATCATTCACAGTCAGTGATTCCAAACAGATCACTCATGTCAAAAAAATGTTTTTGCCTTTTCTTAAAATGATGCTATTCAGCTCATGGGCTCAATGAAATATGCTAAAGGACTGATTCACTGCAGCTTTTGCATCTGTTTTTTTTTGTAGGGGACAGATGTGACACATTCTGCTCCAGCGTGCATCTCTCTCCTCATTGTGTATGCATTTAAGGGAGGATTGCGCAAATAATAAGAGACAAGTTAAGAGGCTGATTGTGTATTCCGCTGGATTTACTACCATCACACGATTCACACACTGTCAATTTTGCGGGTAAAATTCTTGCTAAACACGGTGTAGATGGATTTACATGAGCCACAAGGACAGTAGTAGCGGGAAAAGAAACGTGCATTAAATATAAGCTTATAAATAAGTAAAACCTGGTTATTTGAACGAAAAATGAATAAATTACGCTGTATGCTGACATGGTGAGATGACGAAATTTAGATTGCAGCGACTCTTGCCAAGCGGACGCAGGAAGTAATATTTTGAAAATAGCAGTGTGGATGTGTTTGAGCTTTAAATGAACAGCCACATTACATTGCTCATTAAGAATAATCTATACTAAGAAAATTGTTCTAATAATGATATGAAAATGTTGATACTAGCACATGCTTAGTCACATACTGTATCTGTAGCACCACAAAAAATGGAATTATGTTATAACACATGCATGAGCTGCAATTTTAGGCCACAGTCTCTGTCGGTATCTGGACGGAGTTGAGCTGCTTGTGTGAAAAAAAAAAGAGAGAAGCAGAGTGAAAGCACTGTGCGTCTGGTGATCATCCAAAATTTACACAACTCTGTTAAGTGTGTGTATAAAAATAAGACTTGGACTGGCTGATGAAGTTGTATCAACTCACTCACCTTCTCCCGGGGACAGCCAATGGGCTACTGCCAGTGCGTGTGACGGCGTGTTCTGAATGGTTGGATGAAGAGGAGCTGGAAGACCTGGCTTCACTGAGTGGATGGGAAAGGTGTTCCTCCAGAGGGTTTTGTTTATTCCATACGACCATCTGAGGAGAAGAGGTGGTGCCTTTTCTCCTGAGGAGAGAGGAGAATTCATCAGAGTCAATACAGAGGAGTTCAGAGTCAAGTAGTAAAAGCTTGTGATGTAGATTTACCAAAAGGTTGATGTTAGCCTGATGTTGATGATGAAATAAAATCAGCTTTAAATGAACTTCAGTTTATTTGGATTGACTTGAAACATCTTCATAAATTAACAATTCCTTCTGAAAAGTGACTGAAATTGAAATATCAAACATTAGTCAGTCGTTTCATTTTTATGTCATTGATCCAAATCAGTCAAATTCTGATCCCTGCTAAGACAAACATTAGCACTGCGCTGGCACTGAGGGGGTGCCTATAAGAGGGCTCTGGCAAAAACATCAACACATCGCAAAAACTGCAACACAGTGAGGCATCACATGGCAACACAACGTTGGAAAATCAAGTTCTTTCCTGGTACATTTTGCAGCATAAACAGTGTATTTCTTGTGGGGTCACATTTGTCCATTAACCTGGACCCGATTTTCCCATCTTTTTGTGTCTAAGTGACTAATGGGGACAACAATTTTGAAATTGGTCCAGTATTGAGCGAGAGCACTGCAGCCGCGCAACAGGCTGCAATGTAATCCTTTGGGGCAATAGCACCTCATCAATGTACGTCCACTAGAAGTGTTTGTTGTTGCCACCGACAGGCTCAGATTGTTATTATAAGTGTCTGATAACATTATGGAAAGGACCAATTTCAAGAATTGTTGTCCCCATTAGTCACTTTGACACAAAAAAGATGGGACAACAGGGTCCATGACGAAGTTTCACTTTAATAAATAAGCAATAAAAAAAAAGTGGGATTGCAAACCATCCAATAATAACTGCAGCCCAAAATTATTTTCATAGCTAAATCTGACAGAGAGCTACAGTTTGAAATGCACACTGTTACACACCTTCAGCTTGACTGAATTGCTTGTCTTTTGGTTTGTAATTCCTAGTTTTTCTTCTCGATTTGAAAGACAAGCAATACAGGCCAGCTGAAGCTGTGATTTATGATACAAATCACATTTTCTTTTCATTTCACATCATAGCTCTTTGTCATAATAATTTTGGGCTCCATTATTGTTGGATGATTTGCTATCCCACATTTCTTTGCCTTTTTCTAGTTTTCATGTTCTTTCTTTGAGAAAAAAAATTAACCCCATAATTACTGGCGTTAACCACACAATCAGCAAGACTGAGGATAAAGTGCCAACTCACTATGTCCCCTAAGCCTGAACCCTCAGAATCTTTATTTGACATCATCTTTGTCACCGCTGTCAGTGCCTGAGTGATGTGGACATATCTGTGGTTAGCAAAGCATGAAGCTGACTGTAACGTACTTAAATAAACTGCAGTTTGTTATCTGCGCCCTGCTTACAAGTAAAACAGTTTTGTTGGACCACATCAACATATTTGGAAGTATACACTAGGAGAACACTTGGAAGAACACCATCATGTCACTATGAGACAAACAAGTACACATTGCTGGTTGACGACAACTTGTGTATACTTGAATGGAAAATTTCTAGTAGCCAAATCCTTCCATGTTCGATTCATTTAACTTTTTCCAGTATGGAATTCCATTGTCATCACCATTTTAACACCACAATGCACAGCAGTGGTTTTCATCTTTAGTCGCCATGATTGCAAGGTTAATAGTAGAAACAATGCATCCATGCTACAAAGTAATCCACCAGGAATGCGTGCTTGCATGTATTTCACTAGAACCTAAAACAGCACACTTCCACCAACACAGCCCCCTGTGCTGTTTTAACACAGAGCTATTTTTGGTCTGAATGCCAGCTTACAGAAAGTGTGGGATTTCACAGTGGGACAACCCTGAATCCTCACAGACACAGTAAGAGTGTGCATCAAAGTCTGTGAGTCCATTAGAGCGCACATTGGAAGTGGACCATTGGTTGCTACCGTGATAACTTTCCAAAGATTAGATTTCCTGGATTGCATTTTATCATCTCACAGGTGCCAGAAGCAACACAATCCCACCAACACAGTCCCTTGTGTTTTTTTAAAGTACCAAAAATTGCTATAAAAAAATATAAAAAGAAATAAAAAAGAAATTAATCCCTCAACATTTCAAGTTTGAGTGTCTGTGCTGACCAGCTGGAGGCCTGGGGTTGGCTGGAGAACAGGTCCACAGTGTCATTGGTGAGGCTGGAGGCCGCGCCCACCTCCTCAGTGATGAGGGAAAACTCGCTGCTCAGACTGGTCACACTGCCGCGATCCTTCGACTCTGAAGCCAAAAAACACACACAGCTGTTAGTTTCAGTTCCTAACTCAATATTTCACACTGTGCCAGGAGAGAACACAGCAGCCTGTGTACAGTATTATAAACCTTTAACCCATATTTGGGATTTAGTTTTTCAGCAGCTATCTTCTTCCGGATGTGTCAATAAATTTACTTTCAAATCTAAAATTTGAATGAATTTCAGTTCCATCTTTCTTACAATGACTGTATTTCTCTGTTATTCTCAAGTTACCTCACTGCCATTTGAAACCACCAACCAAAATATAGCTAAAATTAGAACTTCATCATGATAACAATATTTTACTGCTTAACGTAGTAGAAATGAATTCAAACCATGTAGGAGTTTTCTTAAGCAGTTATAAATTTAAATTTTATGAATCAGTAGTTATCTGGCGAACATGAAAATGTATTCAGGTGAGACTTTGTCACTTCTGCTGAGTAGAAGCATGGTGTAGCAACTGCACAAGTAAACAAGAGTCATCAAGTCAGAAAACTCAGTTGGTAATGTCAGTTACACAGCAATATCTATCTAAAGTTAGCTAACAATAGCTAACATTAGCCACCATGAACTGCTAGTCATACCAGAACAAGTAGGAGTGTAATGAATTGAACAAGGATGTATTTTCTTACTTATAACTTATTTTTTTCAGTTGTGAAAAGGAGATTATTTCTTTTTTCAAAAATTACATTCGCTCTACACTTGCTTTAAAAGCTATAAAACAGAGATTTAAAAGGGGGTTTTGTTTATTGAAGTAGTAGCTGGTAGAACATCAATCAGTGAATCTTTTTGGGACTGCTCTGGCAATAATGTGTCGAGCATCATGAATAACTACTGGCCCCCCATCGCTACAGCATAAACTCATAAGCAGACATTTATGCCTGAGAAACCAATTACCTGTGACATAAAACAGTATACTGATGCATATGTAAGACTCTACTGAAGGTTAAAGGCCTGGAGACATAAAAGTTTGTGATGCAAGATGTTTTGGATTTAAGCAGTGCAATTTGCTGAAGAGATGAAAGCGCTGTGTTATCACCCAGAGTCTCATTGCTTTGTCTGTGCCCCAACACTCTCTGCGCTCGCAGCATTCAGGAGCTTTGTTATTCCTCATTGCATCAGACCAGAGGCATGTGGCAGGAGCTCCCACTGCTGCCACAAGTACATCATCAAAACTGACTTTTAAAGACGATCTTCACCAGTTAGAGTGAGATACAAATACATTTCTCCTCAAGTCTGACACTTATGTTGTTTTAACACATGTATGAAGGTCAATAGGAAAACATGGGAAATACACTCCATTTTTTTTTTATTTACACCATATGATTATATTTATGTATCCTTATGTATCCTAGATAATTCTTTAAATTCTATTTAGCATTGCAAAATAGGAAGTCCAAATGATTTTTCTTCTTGCAGGAGATTCTTTGGTCTAGTCTTATTGTCAGGACACTGTATGAATGAGTAAAATATTGTTTCCTGTGTGCAGTATGTGGCACTGGAGATGACATATTGGAAATTGTGTATATTTTTGATGAACTAATTGTCATTTAGGCTTCACTGACTGTTGCCTGTAGGCAATAATACATAAGTGAAATATTAATGCAGCAATACATTTAGAGGAGGTCGTCTGACATACATATGCATTTTCATAAGTATCAGACATTGCATGAAGGAGTTAAATATCACTTCCTGTGCTGTATATCATGTGTAGACCACACCATGTAAATGTCATGTAAATTGGATGATGTTTGTCACATAGGGTTGACTTCCTGTTGTCAGCAAGTGGTGCTATGACTTTGACTCAATATTGGTATGTAGGTGTGTTCAGGCCTGGACTCTTATCAAGCATGAGAAATATGGGACAGATTGGACAATGTAAAGTGGAGTTACAACAACTTCCTATTTCATGTTTTGGGCAAAATTGACCAGCACGCTACACCAAGAGTGTTCCATGGAAACTCAAAAGTTTCGCAATTTAGCGTCGCAAAGGTCTTTAAATATCATCTACCAAATTCAAAGTCGCTTGGCTTTTGCTTCCTGTTGGACTTAGGGTATGGCTTTTCTAAGTCTGGAAATGGTACATCTGCCTACCAAGTTTCATACATCTATATCAAATTTAACAGTGGGCCCTTTGACTCTGAAATTTTCTAGGGGGTGCCCTCGAGCCACTTTGCCACACCCAAACCCAAGACCCATATTAGATATCAAGTTACACTACTTCTGATGCATGTACAAAGTTTTGTGAGTTTTCGAGCACCCCTAGCACCTCAAAAACGCTAAATGTAATTAGGGGGGTGCTATAGAGCCAACGTGTCATGCCCGAGCCCAATTGCCATATCAAACTGAAATACGTACTAGTTTTGTGAGTTTTCACACAGCCTAAAGGCCTCGAACGTGCTCATAAAATGAAAACTGATGCACAAAATCCAAAATGGCTGACTTCCTGTCAGGCGAAAAAAATTCCAAATAAATGTATTATGTCCAGAACAATGAGAACAAAGAACAAACCTACAGAATTTAGTGAATATCAAAGCAACTTTATCCCGACATGGCCCTGCATTTGGGGGCACTATGGAGCCCACTGGCCACACCTGAGCCCAATCACTACACAACTTTGCAATTTTCGTTGGGCACCTGACACTTTTGTGCTCGGGCCCTAACTAAATACAATTCATTAGCGTTTTAAGTGTCAGAGCTGTCTCGTAGGCCTGTGAGGAGGGAAAAATATATGAGAATCACTGACTTACTTAACTGGCAGAGGTCCTCCACAGTGAAATCACTGTCTTTGAAGTGGGAGTTCTTCCTTCTGAAAGAAAAAAAGAAGATATGATGAAATAACATCAGAGATCAAAAGAAGAGAAAGAATACTGGATAGATTCGTACAGTGGGAATTTGCCTAAGGAATTAGGTTATTCACTGTATGAGTTAGATATTTACTGTATGAGTAAAAACCTTGGGCAATAAAGAGCAACTGTAGCTTTAAAATATTTGTGTCAGAAAGAAAGAAAGAAAGAAAGAAAGAAAGAAAGAAAGAAAGAAAAAGAAAGACAAGCGTAAATGAACATAATACATGAAACAACATAAATAAAGAACACACCTCTGTTTCCTAACAGCAGAGAACTTCTCTGAGACAATGTGCTTCAAAAAATTGAAGCAAAAAAAGAAAATCTGAGGGAGAAGAAACATTTTTGATCAGAGAACATAACAATCAAACATATTTAACAGCACACGGTGCGTCCCAGTAGCCTACTGGTTATGACACATGTCATATAACTGCAAAGTCTGCAGTTCAAATCCAGCTGTGGACCCTTGTTGCATGTCACCCCCCATCACCTCCCTTCGATTCTTGTCATCTCTCCACTGTCCCTATAATAACGGCATAAAATGCCACCCCAAAAGTATTTATATATATATATATATATATATTTAACGGTACTTAAGTTCCAGTTCTGCTGAAAGTGTCCTTCCTGTGAACCAAAAGTCCATTTACACAGAGGATTAAACTCACAACACTCAATCTGGGTGTTTAAACCTGAGAAATTTACAAAAGGCTAAGAAATCTTCAGAGTCTCAAAATTGAAATTTTGCAAAGCTTGCAGTACAAAGGAAGGATTTGATATCCAAAAATAGAAAAATACAACTTTTTTTAGTGCAGGAAGTATGTTTTTATGCACCCTCCAATTCAATTAAAACAAACTCCTGCATTCTGAATGTCTGAATTACAATACTGGAAGTTTTTGTTCTAAAAACCTGATATTTGGGGTTTTACAAGTTAGTAAAATACTACATACAATTACCCAGGAGGAGTATAAATCTTTTCTTTCTAGCATCTCTCTCTCTCATTCTATGTTGATGATCACTGACACTTTTTTGCCAATGATCTTTTGTGTACCTGTAGTGAAAATATCTTTACACAACATATACAATTTCTGACTTGTAACACAGCAAGAAAATAAATACATTAAAAACAAAATTGATCAAGGAATGCATGCCACTGTAGCTTTTGTTGCTGTTATCAAACAGTGGTTTGTTAATTTCAGATCAATTGCTTCATTCAGCTAGTCAGTTAATGCTTTCTCCTCAAAGTTATATTATCATGTACAGAAAATCTTCTGTTAGACAAACGTACCTCCTCCCCTTTGGAGAGTCGATCTGGCAGCATGTGACTGGAAATAAATAGAGAAACAAGTATGTTACTTATTAAGAGTGCATGTTACTTACTGATTTTAACATTAATTTTTTGGTATCAACATTGAATGAAATGAAATGTCAAGTAAACTAACACTGATCATCTTAGTGAAGTGTGATCCAGAAATTGTAGACAATATTCACTGAAACTATTACTTCAAAGTGGTTGGCAGAGAGTCAGCCAAAAATGTCATTTTCCAGTGTGCTGAGGAGAATGGCTGAAATTTCATTCACCTCCATTGTTTTGAGGTGGCAGTTGAGATTTCAGAGACAAATATCTTTAAATATCAGCACATAAAACCAAAACTATCTGGATGGATAAGGAGCGCTGTGGCTAAGTGAGAAAAGAAGAGTTGTTTTCTGGGTTTTCCATCATTAGGGTGAACTGGTCCTTTAACTCACTCAATCAAAGCATAAATGAAGACCCTCATTGGGAATCATGTTTTTTAGTTTTTTTTTCCTTTTAACATATCAAGACTAATTCAAAAGTAAATTGTTCAGAAGGTGCACAAGCACTGGTATAGGAACTAATGTAGTCTCTTGAGAGTGATTCGTTAACAGTGATCACATCTGTTTAGGTGCTCCTGACAGTGTTTATGGCCATGACAGAGAAAAGAAATCAATAGATTACTCCACAATGAACCTGAAGTCCAAATATGATTCAGTTGTAACAAAAATGAGGAAGGACAGCAGCTACAGCACCACTGGGTGCTCCCTCTGTCTCTCTGTCTCTATCAAGCTCCTTCTTCCCTCATCTCTCTCTCTCTCTCTTACACACACTTCTTCTGCTTGGCCGATGTCCCAAGGGTTTGGGCAGGCCTGCTGATGTATAATTACATGGGCTAGCTGGCAGTGAAGGGGCTTTTTACGAGACTGCCTCCGATGAGCTCAAATTGGAGAGATCGTGCTGGTAATTATGAAAAGGAGAACCCCAAGAGGGAGTGTGCGTGCATATGTGTGAGAGAGAGTGAAATATGGAGAGTGGGAGGATAAAAGACGTGGTCAAGAGCAAAGCCACAGTCGTTGTCTCATGTTGTCCCGGCCTCTCCCACTGCTTCATTAACCAGTCACTTTCAATTATTTGTGGCAGATAAACACGGCCAGACAGCACAGAGAGGCTGCAAATGCACTTCTAAAGTATTGATGTCAGCTAATGCGCTGAGTTACCGCTCGCCACAAAGTCATGAAACCATGACTGTGATGATGTTGATGATTATTTTTACCCGAAGAGGAACCAGTCGTAAGCAATGGTCAGATACAGGATCTCGGCCGGCTCCAGGCTGGCGTGCACCGCACCATCCTGTGAAAGATACATGACAAGAACAAGTCAAATATCTCAAACATCCCGTGTTAAATAAAACACCGTCGGCCCATTGTGCACAGGATGTCATGTAGCTCCAGACACCAAAACTGGATTTTTTATTCTGTTTGAAAACACATATGTGTAATCAGTCATGAGAAGTTTCCAGTTTGGACCATGTCTTGAGGAGAAAAAAAAAGATAACATATTTATAACATACGGGTTCTATTTTTAATAAAGGCAGAGAATACAGAAGAGGCTAATTAGAACGCGTGTTTGAAATGGTAAATGAGTCTTATGAGTAGAGGGTCTGGAGCCACGGCAGATGGATTCAGCACGGGATTATCGAAGTCACTAATGAATGTTGGAGGGGCCAAATGAGCAGTGGGATATCATGTGTAGGGAAAACCAGGAGAGAATAAAGGAGATAGCAGAAGGAGAGGAGAACATAGGAACTTACTGCCCACAGGGAGAGCCTGAGGAGGGACACAAACAGAGGCGTCCGGTCCCAGCCTGATATGCAGTGCACCAGGAGGCCACTCTCATCTGAAAGAAAAGCAGGAGTCACCTTTAACATCAACACTTTCAAGTGCACCTTGAAGGATCAAAAGTGCATTAAGAATGATAGAGCAAATATCGTTCACAAGAGAAAAGCATGTACTGTGAACCAAACAAAACAAAAGAGAAAATCAGATGATATAATAATGAATTATAAATCTGTAGTACAACACTGCTCAAAACAACATGTTCAGAGTAGCAGTGGTAAGAAAAAAAATGTTTGCCCAGGGCTGGTGATAATTCAATAATTTATCAAAGTTCAGTAAAATTAGATTGTGATAACTTGATCTCAGCATATTATCGTCTTCAAACTTCTGCTGTTCAAATGAATGATTCTGAGTTAGCGGTTATTTAAATCCGTTTTGTTGGACACATACAGTAACACCAGAACACACTGCATTGCTTTGAACTTCAGTTTAATTATTTTATGTGTAAAGTTTTCATGTATTTTTCATAGTGTGATATATATTAATATTGGAACTATCCGTATTAAGTTCAGAAAAAATAATTTATGCGCAGTTTTGTTTGAATGTTTCCTTAAAGATGACAAATAACATGAACTCACTTTTTTTTTTACTATTTATTATGTTGTTTATGTTTTTAGACCACATTATGTTATTATGACCCATATAACTATTCATCCATACATCCATAAAAGTGTACAAACCGACACTTGCTGCTGATTTTACAGACGTCAAGTGAGAAATGTTGTGCTTTTATATATGTAAATGCCTTTTATTGTCTTTCTTACGTAATGTAATTATGTTATGTAATTATTAACTATGTTGCCAGTGTGGCCAGAGCATTCTGTAAAAAAAAAAAAAAAAAAAAACAACAAAAAAGAAGAAAAGATTTCACCTTTACTTAACCAGGTTCAATAAAGGTAAAATAAGATTTAATAATATATTCACACTGATTTATGCACCACAGTCATTTGTCAGAGAATTTAGTGAGCAGTTGATTATTTATTTATCCTGCAATATGTAAATTCTCTTCAGGGTATTAGTGTAGCATCTGTTCTGGGCCGCAGCATTATAGAAACAGATAGGTTCCCCACGCAAGTATGCAAACACAAACACCTGGCCCAGCCGCTGCAAACATGCAACTACAGTGAATATACTCAACATGCGCTCCTGAGATGATGA
The DNA here is from genome assembly GCF_910596095.1 of Thunnus maccoyii. Lineage (NCBI taxonomy): Eukaryota > Metazoa > Chordata > Actinopteri > Scombriformes > Scombridae > Thunnus > Thunnus maccoyii. The sequence goes on along the minus strand of NC_056535.1, from coordinate 3,175,625 downwards.
ATCAGTCTTCAAGGAGGGGATATAGGCTAAAAAGCTAATCAGCTAATCATCAAATATCAAATATGGTGTCTGTAGAGGAATGTGCACAGAAGAAAGAAAAAAAGGAAACGCAGAAGATGTGAGATTTCTGATTCATTCAGAGGAATGATGGAGAATTCCTGTCTGAATAAAGACAAAGTTCATCCAACTGCTCGGCAGGATTGTTTTGACCGACTCTGGCTACAACACTCAGACAGAGCCACGACACAGCTCACGCTTGCGTAATGTTAAGAATTTTCAGGTGACACATTCCAAAACGCAACAATGCATGAAATCAATCTTACATAGCTTGAAGAGCGTGCATTTGCTTACTTGCATGGAGCATATTTGGAGCCTTAAACAGCCCACTTTTGGGAAACAAGCACCACACATACAGACCTCACACAAACATTTGTATAGCAGTCTGTAATATTATTATATTATTAGTAAATCATATTAGTATTAGTTGATAAATAGAAAATTCATTATGTTGTTATCTCTGTTTCCATCATCATAAATTGAAAACCTTGGATGTTTTGACTACTGATAAGGCTCCATAGCCAACTTATAGCCTACTTTTTTGTCTACATGACTTATTGATTAATGAAAAGAATAAGTGCAGCTGTTTCCCACATGCTACTTTTAGCCCACAACCCAAGACACAACCATTAGCTAACATTAAACCTCATCAAAACAAGCAACACACACCACCTACCATCACTGTTGATGATGTGGAGCAGCAGCTTCAGGTAGTTTTGGGTCTGCTCCACCAGGTCCCATGACTGAAAACATACACACCTTTATTCCACACTGTACTAATGACAGCATCATATATATTCTGTATCAGCTTGTTCTACCTCTCACTGAACCAAAAGAAATGCTTCCGTTTTTTTGTGGCTGACATATTTGGTATATTTGGAAACTTTGGTATCTCTCTTAAAATAAAAAAAGATTTGAACAACATCTGGCTGCACAGAATGAGTCAGTGAGGTTTGAGGGGTTTAACCACACTGTAACTATTACTGTACAAGTGCAGTTCAAGTGGTTATGAATCATGACCAAAGCACTTTGCAGGTTGGACAACAGATGGCACTGACACACCAAAAATATTACAGAGCAAAACTGAGTCACAGTTGTGGAGGACAGAGTAAAGAAGTTAAAAGTAGAGTAGAGATACCAGATACCTGGTATTGAGTCCAGTCAATGTTCAAGTTCTGGGTGAAGCACACAGGGATTGTCAAAGGAGCGTCTACATAGTCCTGTCAGAGGAGAGACAGTGGCATGAGATCAATACAACAGAACCAGGTTACTATGATTAAGTGAGCCGACTGTGAGCACACACTGTACCTGATTCCAGTTGAACACCAGTCCTTCAGCTGTGTAGTCTCTGTCTTTGTAGTCCTTAAAAAACTCACACCCTAAACAAAGAAAAGAAGACAAACACAGTGACCCTCTAGTCAGCCTTGTTTTCACCTGGTTTTTAGCTGAAGCCGATACAGAATGTGGTCCTTGTCTTAAAAATTTAAGTAAAAAATGTTATAACTTTATAACTTTAAATTCAATAGTGATGAAACAGTGATGGATGCATAACTTTCTTATAAATGGCAGTCTGAAGTTTCTTTTTTTTATCATTCTATATCTTTAGTACCAAACCGTCACAGCTATGTTTTTTTTAAATGGACTTCCCCTCTTTTTGTTTGTGAATGATGGGTCATTTTGCTGAGTGAAACCAGAAAACAACTTTTTTTTACAGCAACAAACACCAAAGATTTGAGTGGGCTTCAGATTTCACTCCAATAGGCAATTTTTCCCTTTATTTCAGTCAAGGAATCGTGTATTTGCAATTCTGTGGCCACTATGTCAACATCATTGCACAACTCCACATTATAGCCTGCCTGATACTGGATTTTTGAGGTGTGTTTAAAAAATATCTGATAATGATATATTGGCTAATGGTCATTTTTTCCATCAATGCAACAACAAACATAAACAACTCTATTATAAGGATTTGTTAAATTTGTGTCCTAGAAAAGTTGTGTCAAGGACAGCAGGACATTTTACGGTAGTATATGGCTGGCCTGTGTATGGTCAGTGTGCATAATTGTGGTCAATTTGTTAAAGAGATAGTCAGTTGTTAGGGTCTATGATATGAATTCCTGGATTACTGCAATTTTCTGTGGTGGTCCCAATAATATTTGTTGTTAAAGTGTACTGAAGTAGCATATCACATGACATGGTTTAGCTATGTTTGAGTCAAAAAAAAAAGGGTTATAAGTGTTGCACGAACAATACTTTCCACTCATATCTTCTGATGTTTGATTTGAAAAAGAACTTACTTTTATTTTAATTATAACTATGCTAATTATCTGTTAACTCTGCTGCTCTTTCATCTGTTTCTATCTGCAGATGTCTGTGAACATATGGTCTCATCCATATGTTTACATAGGATTAGCATGCCAGACCACAGTCCATCAACAGTCCGTCAGCTGTGTGACTATATACCAACCATGACGTCTTTCAGAGCACACAAACACTGTAAACACACCTGTCACCTGCCCAGCACGGTGCTGTTAAACCAAAAACACTGCGGCAACACCTTATTTTTAATACAGTGTATGGGCAACACACAGTACAGCATGGCTATGCTCACTAGCAGTAGCCGCCGTGCAGGCTGGTAAAAATGGATCTGTTGTGTCTCTTTGTATCTGCGGGTTGGTGCTCCTGTCAGTGTCAAAGCCTCCGTAGGAGATGCTTCAGTCAGTAAATGTGTGTTTTTAAAACTTATTTACTCCCTGAGGACATAATTGAAACTGTTCATGCCAATTCATTTTGAAAGAGCAATGGCCAATGAGGAAACTCCAACACTGGGCCGGCTGACCAATGATGTAACTTCATCACTCAGTCAGTCAGTCAGTCAGTGACTGACATTCAGGGTTATAGGGCTGATGTGTGGCCGGTCCAGCCAAAAATAAATTTGTTGGTGCTCTCTGGTGGACAAATTATGTAACTGTGACACTATTTCTTAGTTAACTCTAATGGATCTTGGGCATTTCTATGTTGCAGTGTCTTCCTACTCATATGTCAACAGATACACAAATACTTTTACACAGTATCTGCAATAAGCTAATATCAGCTAGTATACAGCACCAGCCCAGCTTATTTATCGGTTTATCTCTAGCGGGATGACTGGGAAGACTTAACAGCAGTTGTTTACCTGGGTAAGGCACAGAGAGCAGGGTGAAGTCTGCATAGCGTTGGGCCTTGTCTGCCTTCTCAGAGGATGTAACACTGTAGAGATACAGAGATGCAATGTAAGAATTCAGGCACCAGAATTTTAATACACAACACATTTACACAACACAGGGCAAAAAGGCTTATCAGAGATATCAGTGTAGTATATACTGTATGTTGGCAAAAGTAACACATCAAATTACTGTTATTTTGAGAAACAGCCATCTTTAGTACGCTGTATAGCATAATTGCTCACTGCCTGTTTCCCGCCTTTCTAACCTAACATTATTCCATGCTGTTCCTTAATCAGTTTGTTACCTCATCTTCTGATAGTTCACTGTACATTTTCAGTGCAGTTAAGTATACCTAAACAGTACCTGCATCATCTGTTCTACCTACAGTACACATTAACAGTCACAACGACAGCTGTAGATGATTAAATACATGTACAGAAAAAACAAAAGGATGACAATGATCAGCAAAGCCCTGTACACTGAGCTCAATTTAAAAAAAAAAATTCAAAAAAAAAAAAAATCACACCAAAACAACATAATCACATAAACCGCATGCACCCACACTCCTAACTCAATAAATGGAAGCATTTGCTAAAATCTGAGGCAGAGTCAGATGCTTTCCATAAGGTTTCTTCCTACAAAGTCCAGTGGAAACAATGACCTACATAACAGTCAGAGTGTGTATGAACTAGTCCATTGTGTTCCTTACTTTAGGCCAAACTTAACCTTCTTGTTCTCCACCATCAGGTCACAGATGTAGCGAACCGAGAGGTAACGTAGCAGCTTAATGTCATGGCCTCGAACCTTGTCAAAGAGCTGGGAGTCCCCATTCCTGCAGAGGAGGAGAGAGAGAGGGAAGCAGAGAAGGAGAGAGAGGAGAAACGATTACTGTCTGATTATTGACTTTGAGTCATGATATCACTTTTGAAATAAGGGAGACGTAATGAGTAATGTGTAACTTTTGAACACTTTCAGTGAAGTCATTGATTGTTGTGTTTTATTGTTGTCACAGGCAGTTAGTTTCACATACTGATTTAGCCCACAGAGAGACTGCTGTCTGATGTTCACTGTACACTAATCTAGTTAAATGGATTTGATTACCTGACTGCACTGTCATCCTCTGGAACCTCTTCTGACTCTGTCCACGTGTCATCACTGCCCCCTATAAAGACACAAGATGAAGACAAGATGAACTAAATGAGCAATATGAGGCACTCCTCCACAAACTGAGGATAATTAAAATGACTCAGAAAGTTCAGTCGTTCACTGAAAAACACTAAATGACAGACTACAGCTGTTACAGTCATTTTGGCCTCCTCTTTTATACTCAAATAATTACATTTTGGTTATTTCTGGTAAGGAAGATTATCCACAGTCACTGCCATGTCATAGTAAGTGTATTATAAGCATGTGTACAAACTTAAATATTAGATACTACTATCATCTAGAAGTTGACAGCAGTGTATTCTATATTCTAAAAGTGAAGATATATCTTTATTATGATGTCACTTTAAACATTTCTAACTAGGTAATTAAACTCACACACACATTATGATTCAGAGTATTTTTATATGTCTTAAAAGAAGACAATGAGAAAAATATTTAAAGCAAAATTTGTCAAAAATTGAAAATCATAAATCAATAAATACTTGCAGAGGTTATTAGTGTGTGTAGGAATCCACTTTCTTTGGATGTTCAGGGGAATTGATTCCCTGCACCACAGGACAGACACAGCAGGTGGTGTGTGTGTGTTGTCTTCTACTCTAATTCAGCTTTTGACCAATTAAAATGTAATACTGTAAAGTCAATCTGCATAACCAATTTCTCACCTGGCAGCAGCAACTAATTTGCAGCAAGGACAATTTATGTTTGTCACAGTAAATAAGGACGAGGTAGCTGATATAGAAAATCTTCTCTTGATTATGTGTAGGAGGGATGCACAAGCTCTTCTTCCTCTGGAGTTTAAATGCATTTACTGTCCATGCATTGGACAAAGGCGTCTGTAAAATGAATATAATGTAAAAGCCTCCTCCTCCTAACTTCATTTGCGGGTTTAGCTCACAAAATCCATTTTTAGATCTTGTAAAAATTATTTTTGAAATGAGGAATTCTGGAGAGGTTTTGTACCCTTCTGGCCATTGCTCTGCTTGATGCGAGCTAATTACTACATGAGCGACAGGAACAGATCATCTCTGCTTCAGGCCTGTGCAACCTGAGAACAAAGAGCTGGAATTCAGATTGAAAGTGATCAAAGATGTAGAGCAACAAGAATTACACTCAGCAAATAGATAATTAAGGTTTAACTCAAACAGAATCAGAATTTGGGGCATTTTGAAACAAAAAAACCCCCGACTGGATGCTTATTGCAGCTTCCTTTTGTTTTAATATAGCCGTTTATTATTATGTTGGTATATTGTTTCATTTCCAACATGACTTATCTGATTTTTTTTTTTATTATATTATTGCTGGATAATTTATTCAATTTTATTTTTGTATTATTTTGTAATCGTCTGATTTTATTTGCCTTTCTGCAGTTCAGAAATGTTTTAAATGTATCATTATCATTATTATGAAATACAGAACCGCTAAAATAAAAAATACAATATAATGTACTCTTCATTTGTGGATCTGCCCATTTTTCACTTTAGCTCATTTACTACAACGCCAGTAATACTTGAAACTACACCCAACATCTTCAAAGGCATACCAGTCAGATCAGTCAGTTTATTTTGGTACAGTATTTTAAAAAAAAAAACCTCAACTTTCATCGACTTGCTTAAGATATAATAACAATCAAAGTGGACGTGGAGGTTTTGTATTTTTACTAATGTACTACAGCATGATAAAATACAGTGATATTAACAACATTTCTTGGTGACTTGGCGATTCTGAATGAACCCCCCCCCCTCCAGTCATTCAGAGGAACATCTAGTCCCAATAGGAAAAGTTTGACAGCTGTGTGACAAGTGCTGCTACTATTCTCGAGTCTGAGAGCGCACATGGAACTGAAATCTCACACGGAAAAAAAAAAAAATTCAACCACAACTTCCCTTTTTAAGCTAAATTTAAGTTTCCGTGTTTGTGTGTTGTACCTGAGAAGATATAGTTGTAGCCCGTGCGTCCGTACAGCTCCCCCCAGCCTGCCAGAGTGGACGACCGGCAAATATGCTGCAATGAGGAACAAACAATACTGTGCTCATACAGCACCAGCAGACTGCTACCACAATTCATAGCTGTGTCACCTGCCAAGCCACAAAGCCACAAAGAGGTAGTGCTAACCACAGAAAATCTTATTCTAAGCAGAATCGCTTGGAGGTATTTTCTTATTTTAGTTCCATAAGCAGTACTGTCCCTGTTACAGTGTGTTCTAGTACAAACTGCAATGCTTTAACTTTCTTGCTTTAACTCTTTTGTTGTGTTCTTATTCTGTGTAAGTACACTGAGAGCCATTAAACCAAAGTCCTTGTATGTGTAAACATACTTGGCCAATAAAGATGATTCTGATTTCTTTGAATACAGTTTCATAAACTAATCTTCACTGGCCTATGTTTTCTTTCAGAGGATGGACATGTTGTTATTTTAATTTCACATTTTCTGCAGCAATCGTGGTAAGTTGTAAATATCTACTGAAATCAGGGATGTTGGAGAACAACAAAGAAAAGAAATAAAAAACTAAGATCCTTTATTGATACAGGGGTTTTAGTCGTTCTAATGTCTTAAAGGTGTGTAGGATTTAGTGGCATCTAGTGATGGAATACCCCTCCCTTCACCCTCCCTTTCCAAGTATGTAGGAGAACCTACAGTGGCCACGAAACTCGCAAAAAACCATAGACTGTAAAAAAAAACATATGGACGTAGTCACTGTGACATCACCCATTGGTTTGTGGACTGCCATTTTGAAGCCTTGAGTTTGGCAATTTAGACCGTCGCCATCGTTGATTTGACCGTCACCATCTTTGATTTTGGGAGCCAGAAGTGACCATATTTGGACGAGGGGGTGGAGCTGACCCTAGCGCTAGCTGCTAGCTTGGTCAGCATGGTGCATTTACAGTCTACAGTTAACTGTGATAATGCTAATGCTAATTTCCACTAGCGAAAAACAGGCTTAAACCATTTAAACTAAATGTACTTACTGGAAAAACTGAACATCTGACTACTTAGCGGGTCTTTCAGTACAACCAAACGCTGAACAAGACTTTTTTTTAGGCAACCAAAATGTTACAATTAACTTTCATGAGCTGAAAACACACTGTGACACCTATACTCTGTGATTCTGGGGTTACGTCATGGTTACGTTATGTAATCAATGTTGTCACTGAGGTAGTGACTTGTCAATCACAACATAGCCACACTCGAAAGCATACCCTGCTTTAAGTCTGTCTTACTATAAATTGGACCATAATTTACAAAATGAACATCATGCTGAATTGAAGAAGACTTGAAACTAGTGATTGAGACCATAAACTCATTAGGAAAGTGGTCACTGAGGTAATAAATCAAGTGAGAAGTAGGGTCATTTCCTCATAGACTTCCCTACAATCGGACTTTTTGGAGCCAGTGGAGTTGCCCCCTGATGGCCAATAGAGAGAATGCAGGTTTAAGGCACTTCCGCATTGGCTTCACTTTTCAGACCCAGAGCTACCCATTTGTGAAAAACGTGAAAGGCCCTCTAGAGCTGGTTTATCTGTTCTGGGCTACTGTAGAAACATGGCGGTGCAACAGGGCGGGCTCTGTGGAAGAGGATCCGCTCCCTATGTAGATATAAAGGGCTTATTCTAAGGTAACGAAAACACAACAATTCTTATTTTCAGGAGATTATACACTAACTAAAACATACTCATGAATATTACCTTCCATTTCTGCCAAGTCACTAAATTCTACACACTGGACCTTTAAGGTCTTAAAACTTGTTTCAAGAGAAAGTTGAATATAACAAATACAATATACATTACAACCCTGAGGAGAGAGTGTAGAGTTTCCAGTCGTGCAGCAGTACCTTGCCATTGTAGAGGATGACAGGACACACAAACCTCCCTCTGCAACGAGCCAACTTACTCCGGTTCACCAAGTCCTGCAGTTTACTGATCTGCACTGTGCTCTCAAACCTACACACACACACACACACACACACACACACACACACACACACACACACACACACACACACACACACACACACACACACACACACACACACACACACACACACACACACATCACTTGTTATCCAGCAGTCAGTCGACTTGTTTTTATCTTCTGAATTGCAGGTTACAGTTACATGGGATATTCAGCTGTGGCTACACATCAGGCTTTAACAACTATTGATTATTTCATTACTATTATCCATATGTTAACTGCCTGCCTGTTGCTGTTTCAATCACATAAACACAAACATTTGAATGATTATCTCAAAGGTTAAATAAGTTACAGTGAACATTTGAAAGGCCTGTTGAATGATGGATGACTAATGAATGACACATATCAATCAATCATCGCCAAATCAGCAAGCTTTTTACAATTTTATCCATTCATTCATTACCTCATGTGAGCTTATCAAGTGAGTTTTAGTGAGAAAAAAAACTAACTGGGGCTTCAACTAATGATAATGAATTAATCTGTCAGTTGTTTCTTTGATTATTTGATAAAATGTTTAGTCAATTAAATGTCATGAAATAGTGAAAAATGCCCATCAGTGTTTGAAAAATGCTCATTACAGTGATGGTGTCTTCAAATGACTTGTTTTGTCTAACATCCAAAGATATTCCATTGGAAATAATATACAGCGAAAAAAGTCTGCACATATGAGAAGCTGGAACCAACGAATGTTTGGTATTTTTATTTGATAAATGATTCAATTTTGGTTGATTAAATCAAAAATCATTGGATTGACTAAGTGTTTCAGCACTACTACACACTACATGATACTACCAGCAATCCTGCTTAGAAACTCCTTTGCAAATGTGTCTGGTGCTGCTATGAATAATTGAAATGTTATTTCCCCAACTTATTCGTTTGCAGCGAGGGTAACTGCAGGACAGACTATGAAGTGAAAACATAATGCTGGAAGGAAAATGTTTCAGTGCACAAGAGGGATTTTGCCAAACAACGGGGGCCTTTTTTAATATTGTATATGAAGCCTTTGTTGTGAATGTCGGTTTTGCTCCAGCATTGAAGAACATCTTCTATTTCCAGAACTACAGTGGAAAATACTGTAACTGCATTATTCAGCAGTAAGAAATGACAATTTATTGAATCACTGGAAATTGCTTCCTATTTCCGGCCACAATGTGACCTCATGTGACAGAGCAGTCACTTCATCTCTCTGCTGCCTTGATGTGACCGGGGAGGGGAGGGGGGCTCGGGATGAAGGCTAACCTTTGCTCCCTGCACCACAGTAAGGTGTGCATGATGAGAGCAGTGACACAAACAAACAAGAAGGGTAATTGGTAACCGAGTGGTCTGGACTTTGTATCAGAAAATGATGGATTGGCTGAGTAGTGGAGCGGTGGTACCTGTCTCTCTCCACATCTGTGCATTCATACTCCAGGAAAACTATCTGCCGGGGGTAATGGCCACACACTTCTCCGTTGGCGTTATGGATGATACTGTACTTGTAATCTCTTGCGAATAACTCCAGACAACGTTTCTCTATCACCTCCATCTGAAAAGAAATCAAAACAAAATTTTCGTTAGTGGTTTGCAAGGAAACTAATTTTTTACATCGGGTATCATTTTGAAAGCAAATCAGAATGTTTTGGTTGTGCGGACACCTACCACAATGAAAATAGGGTTGTCTTAAACCAAATTCTGCCCTACAATTTGTGTCATCCCTGTATTTTGAAGACTGATCAATCTCAAATACCTAGAAATTTATTTGGAAGTTATATCCAGAATGTCATCAACAGCATTTAAGATCAAAATCCATTTTTTCATCAAACTTGTCATTTGATAATCAATATGTGACATTTTACATTTACCATCAATTTACTTTACTGTTAGTAAAGCTCTGACCCATTCAAGCTCAAGGAGCAACAGGAACTGAAGATATTAATGTTACTGTGCAGTGTGATTAACACCATCCAAGTTATCATGTGTGGCATTCAGGAGCACAACAATTTGGAGAATGTTGGCACTGTAAGAAGCAAGCTGGCCCTTGCCTGACAGAAGCTAGTTTCACAACTATTTAGCGATTTAATCTTGAATGGCTTTTCATTAAAAAAAATCATTCGTTTTCTACACCATCTGTCATTTATAGGACACATGTGCAACAATGTACGATGATAATTTTGATGACTATATAGAGTCATAGCTTCAAATCGGGGAGAATTCAATACACAAAGCAACACGGTTTTTCAACAAAATTTCATTCACTTCACTTCAGATCTGAATGAAGGCTGTGAACTCAACATCAACATGCACCGAAATAACCTGCAGTGGTGTGAAGTGGAGAGCAGAGTCTATAAATAAAAACATTGTAAGTTTAGGGAAGTTAAGTCCTGCTTGGTGGATCAGGTATATGCTGAACTGAGCAGTGGTTCCTAAAGGTTATAAATAACTACCTACAATGTATGTGGCTTTGCCGGTGTACAAAGTCACTTTAAATTCTTTGATTCTGCCATGCAATTCAATGTATCTTTCACACATGATAGGATGACAGGTAGTCAAATAAGCTAAGCACACTGAATATTGTACCCAGAAACATTACCCGAGGAGTGACTTCCTTTGCTCTGTACTGCGTCTTCGAAAACACGTCTATCAATTCCGCTATTTCCTCGCTCTTTCTGACCGACAGCCCGGAGGCCTTGAAGCCGGCGGCCACGGAGGGGGAGGCGGCCATCATAGCGCCTCGACCCGCGGTGGTGGCCTCTAACCGGACCCGACCTCCTTCAAACACCGCAGCGCCTTGTCCTTTGGAACGGGAAGACCGACCAGGCCATCCCTTCCCAGCCAGCTTCTTCCTGACTGCCCGCTTGAGGGGGCCGGAGCCGGGGACTCTTCCTGAATTCAGGGCACCGGCGAGCGGCTCCACTCTCCAGACACAAGCCGTCAGCCAGCCTGTACAGCCAGCCTCTCACACCGCGGCGTCTGCGGCCACCGGAGTTAGCACAATCAGCTAACAGGCTAGTTCAGCTTCCCAGGCGTATGTTTGTCGTTTTCACTACCTCAAAATACACGTATAGTTTGTTTAAGCAATTTCAGACCTCCGAAGTCCTCTCCCACATCACCGCTGGTTTGTTTGCGTTTCTGACATGAGGTGAAGTGGAGCCACACACCCAGCACTAGCTAACTGAAGTCCGGTCGGCTGGACTCAGGAAATATCCAGGATCCTTCCCGGCCTGCTCACGTTTCCTCAATGTCACGTCTTCATGTCTCCTTAGTAACCACGACCATGACGATAAACGGATTAAAGTTATACAGCAGTCAACCCTGTGGCTGCAGGATCTCAATGCTGCATATGTTGTTGTGGATGAACGCCACAACAGCGGAGCGCGGTGTTGCAATCTGTGTACTCCAGTCTGAAGGTACAACTGGCGGTAAACAGGAAGCTGACATAACCATGTGACAGCCATCTCCCCCTTTAAATGACGTTTGTTGTTGCTGAAGAGGATGAGGTCTGATGTTTTGGACTGTCTTCAGCCACGCTGTGTTTACTCAAATCCTGGTGCTGCATATTCAATACGGCCTACTCCCGACCGCCATCTACTTTATCTCAGAGTGTTGGGCACAGCACACTTGAAGCCTGAACATCTGTTTTTCTTATGGATGTGCCTTTCATATATTCAAAAACAAATATCCAGGCAACAAAGAAGTGAAAGTCACTTACCCATAAACTTTACATAACGAAATAGCACTCATTCCCCTGTCCCCCAACCTTTTCTGCTCTCTAAAGGGAATGAATATATATATATATATATATATATATATATATATATATATATATATATATATTTAATCTAATCTCTCTTAATTTAGTCTTATTATCTGTCTTGTCTTATGTGCACTGTTTAATGGCTTAGTGCACGGTGTGTTACTTTGCTTCTTGTGTGAAAATGTTCTACTGCCGGTTCCCAACACCAGCAGGTGTGAAATGTTATCAAAGGTGAAGCTGTGAGATTTGGCCTTCAACTTTGAATTCTCAGCAGACAGGCAGAGAAAGAAACCCCCTTGGGAAGGAAGACAGATATGAATGGACAGTAGAAATACTGTGTACTGATTAAAAGACAACTGTTAGGTTGAGGAATGTGAAATGCTCTGTGACGCAGGAGACTAGAAATATGATGACTGAACTTCACCACAGCCATCTCACAGCCTAGCAAACTGGAGATGCATTTGCAAATGTGACTTCTGATTTACTCCAAAAGACACTGCTCTCTGTGACTTCATCGTTTATTTAGAGGAATAATTCCCACAACAGTGGTCTATTGAAAATAATACTATAATATAATAATATAACTCAGATCCAACGAACAAAGTTCAATATAACATGTGGTAATGTTTAAAGAATCCTTACAGCTTACATTCCCAAATATGAAAGAAAAGGAGGCTAGAAATATATGTCCACAATTTAGCCTGTTAAGGGTTCATTTCTATTATTTGAAAAAATATATATATAGTAAAATCAGGGAATAATAATAATACTGGAGGTGAAAATTCCACCCAAAATAAGAGAATACATTTCTTGGTGTATTATTAATTAGCGTGTATTTGAGACCATCTCGTGTCCAATGAAAAGTTGGTTTGTAACTGTAACAGTTAATATATTATTATTATTGAAGGAACAATGATTTTATATATTAAAGTGTATCTTCTGAATTTTTCCATTATGTTACATACATATTTTATTTATTGGCTGTGATGAAAATAAAATGATATCATCTGCATAAAAATATATTATATGTTTGTTATTTTTGATATTTAAACTTTAATTAGTATAATGTCTCTTACACATGAAGGCAATAGTTAAATTACCAATGTAAACACCAACAGTGATAAATGGCATCTCTGTCTCATACCTAAAAGAAAATCTCAGGATAAACCGTTGCTAATGATTACAGTCACAAATCTAAAACACTGATATTCTCTGAGAATACATATCAGTGCTGTGAGATATTGGGCAGTAGTGGCCTAAAGGTTAGAGAAGCAAGCGTGTGACTTTGGACCAGCAGGATAAGTCTGTGATGGGAAAGTGAAAAGCAGTGCTTGTCCCTCCTTCATTACCACTGAGGTGCCCTTGAAAAAGGCCCTTAACCCCAACAGTGGAGCTGCTCAGTGGCCAGCGGATCAGACTGTGGTTATACTGGGCAGCTTCTAGATGTGAATGTGTGTAACTGTGTGAATGTGATCAGGGCATTCCTGCAAAAGAGAGGCTTCCTCTCAGTGAAATTTACCTGAATAAATAAAGGTTTTAAAAAAGTATATCTCACTTGTAAAAGCAAAATAATCAACTATTTTCAGACTATTTTCATCCTTGCTTTAATGTTTGAACAGTTGTTATGAGTACAATAATGAATATGGTTTATTGTAGTGGGGCCTGACTCTCTCTTGGTTGTCAAAGCTGGTTGATTATAAGTATAGTGAACGAAGCATGGCCAAAGATAAGTTCCATATATTACACTAAATAAATTGGTAAAATGTATTAGGCTACTCTGTGTACATTTTTCTGAATATGCCATTGGGGGGTGCTATTGTGCAGATTATCTCATGCAGCTTTAAATATGCACTGACTGCAAACTGCAATCACTTTTGTTATTCTTGTATTGATAATGTTGCTGTTGATGCTGGTGATAATGGAATATGACAAAAATAGACAACAAATGACCTCCATTGGAAATACAATTAAAAAAATAGCAAATCTTATTAATAAATCTTTTTTCTCTTAGCCTGTTGTAGCATGACACTTTTCTGTGCTATGTAAACACTTAAGTTTAAGGAAACAAATGACAACAATCGCGAGAACTTTCAGGATTTATTCTTTTCAGTGTTTCTTGTTAAGTACAAAAAAGTTACAAAGAAAGCACTATGACTTCAGAAAAAAACATCATCAAACCCTGTTTGGTTTAGATGAATTCACATGAGAGTTATTTTGGAATTATCACATGAGTCTTAGAAGACTGCTTTAATGTAGTGGGGAACATAGTGTCTACTTGCAGTGAATGAATTATTACATGAGTGAAAGTCAAAGCCAGCTGTCGGTATTAAGATTGGTCAAACAGCCACACAGCTGTTGAATACTTACTGTGCTGTTCTGATGGTAAACATGACCGCTCTGTGCTGCTCACAACACATCATGTTCAGCCATGTGTGAATCTACTTCATGATAAACTCTCTGATTTCATGAGTAAGCTCAATCAGCACATGTGGTGTTGTATGTTCAGTACATGTTATTCACTAAATCTTCAGTGTAATCACGTTCTACAAATGTAAAACCATGGTGAGGAACTGAACATGTTAACTAATATAATCCTCACCCTTCTCATAAAAAATAAATCAAAATATTCAACAATTATATAATGAAATAAGACATTAGCCCAATTACAACCATGGGATCCTAAAACAACCCCACATCAGTCCACAAAGCTTGTTTTATTGTTTGAACCCTGTTATTGATAACTTTTAGTAAATGAAAAATTACACTTGTGAAACCTTTTTATGGAGCCAGGAGGACATGAACACTTGCCAAAGTGATTTGAGGTTGATGCTCTTAGTCATCACCATTCTAGCGCAAAGACCACTTTGACTTCAAAATGTCATATCATTTGATCTCAAATGAATTATTTCTCTCTGGAATTACTAACTTGTACCCTCAAATTACTTCATTTGTTTATTTGAATTAGTCCTTTGCGCACAGAAATGAACAGAATAAAAACAGTCTATTCTCATATTTGTGAGGCATATCAAACATAACACAGCCAAACCCTGACATCCCAACATTTCACATTTCAGATCTCAATCAAAATAAAGCTGTAAACTCAAGCAGCTCATTTAGATAGGTTCATGCCAGCATTCACTGTTTGTTTTTATGCTGCATTACTCTTCAGCAGTGAACTGACAGCAGCCAAAACTAGCCAGCAACAGAGTAAACAATTGTGCTGAAATACAGTAATTTCCCATTTATCAAAACTGCATGAGAGAGAGTGTAGTAATGTAGTGAATAATTACTGTGGATGGTAGAGAGATGAAAACACTGGATGGAAAAATTCATTTATGAACATTTTATAATAGAGATGATTTATAAAAAAAAATACAATCATTGTGTAATTAGCTTAATTAATGAACTGCCTCTATGTCTTCACTCTGTTTTACATGGGGGTCAGACACACTCAGGGGGCCATTTACTTTTGGGTTGCACTTGTGAGATACTGAGTTATATGAGATAGGGGGGGAAGACCAATGAGAGATGTAGTCTTTTTAACATAAATATCTACAGAGCTGTGACCTATCCACTTACAATAAATGCAAGTACAACATCTCACTAACCAACATAAGGAAACAGTCCTGCATGTCATATAATTACATTCATTAAATTTAGCCTTTCATCAGGCTACAAAATCAGGGGAAACAAATTGATGCAATAATAACTCATCTGATTAGTGTGATAAACGTCTTGCAAAAACGTCTGGAAACCCCATATTATTTTCAATTTTTGTTTTTACATCCAATGCAATGTTTCCCATATTTTGCTTTCTACAATATCTGTACATAACTATGTTGTTGTTAAAGGACGGGTTCACAATTGTTCAAGTGTGTCTTAAAACAGTCAGGTGTCCATATGATCAGTGAAAGAGGTTTTCCTCTCTGTAATCATTCCTCCTGTTCATACTGGATATTAAAAGTCCCCCTTCAAACGTGCTTTCAATGTAAGTGATGGAGGCCAAAATCCACAGTGTGTGTGTCCAAGATTCAAGAGGTTTTATTGTCACATACACAGCAAGACAGCAGATGGCAACATTGAAGGCAGTGAAATGTGGCTTCTTCAAGTTCTAGTTCCAATTACAGTATAAAATAAAATGAAAGTGTTTTAGAACAGACTTGAAAAATTGAGTGAAAGATTGTGTTTGTTATATAAACTGGTTAAGGTAAGGAATGTGCAACATGAAAACACAATTCTGTAGAAATGAAGGTTTTAAACTAGTTTTTCACCCAAGTCCCTTTTTTAACAATATGGGTTCAGTATTAGAAAATAAGCAGAAACCACCCTGTCCCAATCAGTTTACCACAAACCAGCTGACACACAGTAATCATGGGGCTTTCAGTGCTCCAGAGGTCCTGTGGAACTGCTTTGATATTGTAAACCAGCCTGAAGGAAAGGTCCTGAAAGTTATGGAGCAGGTTTTAGTAAGTTCATTGTGGGTTGGTGAGTGTTTTTCTTGAACTTTGCTCTCTTTAGTTAAATATAGCAAGTCCTCAGACGTGACTGTTACTGACGCCAGCACTCAATAATGTGCGCGTGTGTGTGTGTGACTGTGGAGACAGAGAGGGGTGTCTGCGGGGGGATTTCTGCAATATCAAAATGTGTGCGCGCTGTCATCCACAAACTGTCGACGTTCCCCGGTTGCGCGCACGAAGGAGAGAGAGAGAGAGAGAGAGAGAGAGAGAGAGAGAGAGAGAGAGAGAGAGAGAGAGAGAGAGAGAGGCAAAGGGAGACACACAGAGGGGAGAGTGAGTGGGAGCCACAGTATCCAAAACCACAGTCATGGGGTTGTCGGTGTGTGCAGTGTTGGAGGACTGATTTCTATTTTTATACATTTTTTATGCGTACTTGGACTTTCGTCGTGTCAAATTTCTGTTTTTCGTTAAGTCTAATTATTGAGTATACCATGCCAAAGGCTGCATCAATGTCTTCGTTCATTTCTTTGAGATCTCTGTTCATTGGCGGAGGATTCATCATCATCTCGGGGAATCTTTAAAGCCTTTTCTGGAGTCTGAATGCACAGCAGAGCGGACACCGTTAGATTATAAGGCGGAGGTGACGTGCTGAAAGAAAACAATGCACCTCGTGCAGTCCATCCTTGGCCGCTGTGTTTGGCTCCTTGAGCTCGGCTGTCGGCTCTGCCGTGTCTTTACGCGCTGAGAGGAGCGGGGGAGAGGGGAGGCTTTCCCGTCAGTTCAATCACGCAATCGCTACTGAATTGATTGACTGAGCTGAGGGGGAGGGAGGAGGGGGGAGTATTTGGATGTGAGACTAATTCAAAAAAGAGCAGGATCTGGATCTGCTGGTTGACTGAGGTTCAGGAGGAGAGGGGGGACACTCTGGACCTTTGGACATTTCTTGCAGAGGAATTATCTATATTCTTTTCTCTTTTTTTCTTTTTTATTGTTAAATATAATTTCATTGCATATTTTTCTAGCCACGGATAAAGCAGGATAAGAGTAGAGATCAAGAAGAGGGAACACCAGTTTGCCGCTGATGTGAGGGGGGGTGGGGTGGTGGGAGAGAAAAATGCTGCCTTTGCAAGAAGCCTCCAAAATCTACCATGACAACTACATGCGCAACTCCAGGGCCATCGGGGTCCTGTGGGCCATATTCACCATCTGCTTGGCCATCATCAACGTGGTGGTGTTCATCCAGCCCTACTGGATCGGCGACAGCGTCAACACCCCCCAAGCCGGCTACTTCGGCTTGTTCCACTACTGTGTGGGCAACGGGAACTCCGACCGGGAGCTCTTGTGCCAGGGCAGCTTCTCCGACTTCAGCTCCATCCCGTCGGGAGCCTTCAAGGCGGCCTCCTTCTTCGTGCTGATGTCCATGGTACTCATCATCAGCTGCATCGCCTGCTTCGCCCTCTTCTTCTTCTGCAACACCGCCACGGTCTACAAGACGTGCGCCTGGATGCAGCTGCTATGCGGTAAGGAAGACCCTTTGACGTGTTTTGGGGGGTGGATGTAGGGTCCTCCAAGCCTATTTGGAGAGGGGGGGGAATACCTCCAGGTGAGACGCATCAGCACCTCCTCTTCATCTCATCTTGTGTCTGGCTACATCTCACGTCTTTGGCAGAAATGTCACCAGATCCTCCTCAGGATGAGCGCAGCGGGAGCGCATCGTTCATTCTGTGCACGAACACTGTATGGGGGACTGGCTCCTCATCAGTAGCGCACCCTCCCTCTCTCCCTATGGGCGCCAGTTAGGCACAGCAAAGCGCACGGGTGCTCCCCATAGCTTAAATCTGATCTTGCACTTGATGGAGAGCAAAAAGATCAACGTCCCCACGCAATGCCTCTGCAGGCATTCAGGATCTGAAAGTTTCGTGAACTCCATGTTTTTAGCAAACTGACTAAATAACATCTTGTTAGTCATCCACTGTGTCGTCAGACATTTGCCAAAATAAAGAGGCTGTGACACTTTGTTGGCAGACCCTGGGTCTTCCCCAAAAAACTCCATCACTCTGACACTGACTCTTCTCTCTCATTGCTGGTTAAAATAATGTGTCAGAGTGTAATTGTATGGAATTATGATAATGAAGTGCCTTCAGCGGCGTTGCATCAAAGATCACAGCTTCTATTTTTGTTGCTATATCTGCCTGCCAGATTAGCCTACATTATGCATGATCTAAACATGCATTCCAGTAATGTATCCCCACTCAGCGCATTCATTCATCGGTGCACAACCGGAACAAACACCATGTAAAGGCTGTATTGTGTATGTAATTGTATTAGGATGTGCAATAAACTGACAGATAGATACAGCTGAGCAGATTAGAGAGGGATACATTGGAGAAAAAAGACCCAGTGGTTTTTAAACTGGAAAAAAGTGAGGATTTTTTTTCAGTCTTTGTCTGATGTTGATCATTGTTTTCAGAGTGTCAGTTTGCTTTGGAAGCTAGCTGTATAAGCTCAGCTGTGACAGATGTATGTAGTAGCAGTTACTGTACCTCTGTGTGTGCATGTCTCTGGTATTCTCCCATCAGTGAGCGCTGAACAGATTTTATCAGTCCAGGTGGAGCCTACAAGTGTCTCCCGCAAGCTCACTCCACATCAAAGAATCCCCTGGCGGATTCCTAATTACACAAACCGCTAATTAACTAGACGTGATGCAGATGAAACCGGTCTCAAACACGCGAGTGTTCGCAGCAGGTGGGAGATGGGTTTCACCGTGTTGAAGATGTGGTTTGATGTGGTTTTGTCCCTGAACTCAGCAAGATTATTTCACAAATCATCACTCCAGTTTTTTTCACTGAAAGGATACACAGTGATGGTGTGTGTGTGTGTGTGTGTGTGTGAAGGAGGGGGTAGTAGGGTTAATTGTGCATTGATCTGGAAGGGCTAACACTATCTGGGAGGAGGTATTGATGGCTGGATTATTCCTTCCCACAAGGCAGCTGTGTGGATGGCGACGGACTCAGGACTTTTTGAAATCACTGACTTATTTCAGCACTCTCTGGTTCTCTCTCTCCTTAGAGAGAACAGACATTTCTTAGAGAGAACATCACTCTTTAAGTCCACGCATCCGAAATTAGGCCTAAGTCTTGTTTGCATCTTTGGTGCTATGGGACGTCTCTGCATTTCACTCCCCAGAGTATTTACCAATCAAGTCCATGTGACATTTTTTCCTCGGATTCTCTGTTGATATAATTAGGATTTTTTGTAGGTGGAATTTGTATCTTTGGCTGTTCCGCATATCACTCCTCATGTAAACTATCCAATTTTTCTTCTAATTATTCAGAACAAACTACAAACATAAAACACATCACTTCCTGTGTGCCAGAGGAGAGTACCACTGAGCAACAAAGCAATGACAAAAGCCTCCATGAACATACAATACAGCAGGTTTTGACACTGTTGTGTTATAGTTAACAGCAATTTAGAAGAGCACAATGGATATGTGTAACAACTTTCAACCCAACATGACAAGAGGAACCATACTGCCAGCAAAAGATTATTAATAGAACATTTTAAGTTGTAGCACTTACAGTAGCACTCAAAAGTGTGGACATATTTTCTTATTCAAGAGAATGAAAAGGTGTGTCCAAACTTTTGACTGCTACTATATGCTGTGTTCACGTCATATAGTTCAGGCAATAACTCAAGCAGCAGAGTGGGAAAAATGTTCCAGTCAGCCTCCGAGTTATAATTTCCTGTACGCACACACAGGGGACACAAATAGAAAATACATGACCAGCAAAATTACATGTTGAAATAATAATGATAATAATTGTACTAATGATGATAATAATAATTTAAAGAGAGAGAGAGAAAAAAAGATGAACCAGTCTTTTACGTGAAAACCACAAGAAAAAACTGGTTAAAAATCAGTCTTCCCAAGATAAGCCATATAGGGGTCCCAGATCTTAGAAAAAAGGTTGGATTTACCCTTAAGTGAGTATCTGATCTTCTCTAAACCCAAAGACATCAACAGATCTCTAATCCAGTGTCTGAACGGTGGAGTGTCAGATGATTTCCAATTTAAAAGAATGACCCTTATTGCAAGAAGTGCAGACAGGGCCACTGCCCCACGCTGAAGTCCAGACAGGGGTGAGTTTACTGACAAAGCTCAAAAATAACACGACCCATGGAGAGGCTTGAATATTCGTGTGGTGTATTTCGGAGAGGCATTTAAATATACTGTCCCAAAGTTTTGCCACTAAAGGGCAGGCCCAAAATTGGTGATATAAAGAAGCAGATTGAGTCTTACATCTAATACAGGTGGGATCAAAATTGGGTAAAATATGACTCATTTTGGCCCTTTTTAGTATTTTAACCTCCTCCTCTCTTTTTTACCTTCTGCTCTACCACTCCACTAGTACATATAACATACCCAGAAAATAAAATTGAATTATCTGTCTTGACCAGTCCAGTCCCTAATGTTCTTTTTCCTCCACCTGTAATGTTAACTATGTAAAATTATATTTTTGTGTGGTAAAATTATAAATGAACAAAAAAGAACATCTTCTATAATTCAGTTACATCAAGGATGAAATTAGAAATGCCTGTCTTATCCAACAGAGAAACCCTTTACAACCCTTTAGAAATCTACACTTTCTGTTTTGAGCTTTTGTATGTCAGGACCATTCATCTTCCAACATTAGCTGCCCTGGGATTCACTGTTTATATTCTACTAGGGCAGTTGTTTTCATCATCAATTAATCTGCAGATTTGTTTTAAATAATTGATTAACTATTTAATATACAATGTCAGAAAAAAATGGAAGAATGGCCATTATAAGTTTCTGGAGCCAATGTTGACATCTTCCAACTGTTGCATCTGACCAACAATCCAAAACACCAATTAATTATGAAAATTACTGATGATGTATTTTCTGTCAATTGACTAATAGATTAATCAACTTGTTTCCAACCTTGTCTTTTAGGTTTAGGAAGCAGGGTTGTTGTTTGAACACTTTATTCTACCACAGTGATGTACTATTTGGCAGTGCTGTCCTCATGTGAACTGTTAAATGTGAAAATGGTCAACCAAAAAAGGGCAATAATAGGGCAACTCTCAGTAAAGCAGTAAACACTGATTTGTCTTATATTCCTCATTATTAATCATATATTTCATATCTTATCTCAATATTATATTAATCATCCACTCCCTGTGCTTCTGACCACAGTTGACTTTAATGCATTCAGGTTCAGAGGTACCACAGAGCAGAGGTCCTGTGTTCTGCAGCTTAATCTCGTGTTTGACTCACTCCATTAGGCAACACTATGAAGGAGAGCTTCCTGTGCGGGGAGTTTCTCAATAAGCTCAGTGCCCGTCTCATCAGTAACAACTGACTCAGCGTCTCTCCATGAAGGAGCCAAGACTATGCTGAGACTATGAATGTGGACTATTTGCAAAGGCTCATGGGAGTTGCAGTTGAAGGCTCGGTTGGCTTGGTCCTATGTTTGGCAGGGTTTAAGTTGTGAACACTAAGCAGATATGATCATTTTATGCAGATATGTTGATAAAAGTGAATTAGTAGCATATAAACGTAATTTCTGGGAGACAGGGCTGAAAGAGGACCAGCAGATTTTTATTTAGCCTGACTGCCTCTACATGACTCAATAGGTATCTGCTGGTCTTCTTTACAGCATGATGACAGATAGCTTTACAGCATAACATAGCAGAGCATTTTAACTTTGTAAAGAATATACAACTCTATTAAATACTATATATATTGATATGGTGGAAATTGGTCAGAGAGGCAACTTTGCATTCACTAGGTTGCTGGTTTGATCCCATTGTATGACAAGATTTTGTGCAGAGTCATCCATTGATTGCAGTTCCTTGGCTACACATGTTGAAGTCTTTTTGAGTAAGAAACTGAACCGCAATTGCTCCTGATGGTTTAGTGATACCATGTTCACACACCTTATATTCTCATTTTAATTTGACCTTTAAAGTCATTAAAGTGGCAATCTCGAATGCCTCTGTTTTGTTCTCTTTGCCAGCACCATATGGCGTTAAGATCCAAACAGTGTCGTTGTTAGGGATGTGCAGAGAGCCAAGTATTTGTATTTGTATTTGTTGAGGCAGCAAAATTATTTGTATTTGTAATTGTATTTGAAAAAAAGTGGAAATAGGCATAACGATCCTGTTTTTGTTTTTATTACACTTCTAATTTTAGGATATTAAAATAAGTGATCTTCAATAAACTATTTTGCAAAGTGGGATTCCCACACCAGGTCTCAAACCCCAATCTCCCAGACCACAGACGACTGCGCTGAGCACTCAGCCAAAGCTCAGCTCCACCAGACACACAGACCTGCAGCTATTTATACATCCATGATACAGAGACAGACAGAGTAGAGCAGAGGAGAGAGATGGAAACAGCGATGTAACCTCACTACGGCTCCACCCCTAGTCACTGTGAGACGTCACGCTAGCATAAGCAAACTGCAGAGCGAGCCTGTTGCGTTAGGTCTGCCTACCCTCTCTGGCAGATCAACCACTGTGTGATGAAAAACACATCACTAACTGCGTCACTTGTGATTTTAAAGCATGGCGGGAAAGTTGCCACTGACACCCTGTTCGTAATAATCATAACACTGCAAATGCAAGAGCTTCATCAGCGGGCCATGGGCTCAATCACCATTGTGTTACCTCATTCAGTGATAGTGACTTAACAGACATTTATTTAAATGAAAATCATCAAGATTATAACTTTAAGGTTTACATTCAGTTACAAATAATTTTTCATCTATCTACTAAAGTAAGGAATCTCATGTCTGTATGTATGTCCTTTGCGTATCTCTTGAACCGTTCATCCGATCGACACCACACTTGGCAGGTGTGTGGCTGGTGACCAAAGGGAGTGCAGTTTGGTGCAATTTTGACATACAGTACATTTAATATTCATAAACTTTGAATAAACCAGCAATCAGTGAGCCTCTCCACTCTGTGCAGGGGCACAGTGGAGCTTCAGGGCCCTGCCCACTGTCTCCTTTATGTCATGGAGAGACTGAAGACGAGGCGTGATATGAGTCAAAGAAATGTGCTCTAAAAAGAGAAGAGTAGACAGTGAAAACAGAACTTTTAATCAAGAATGGACACTCTTACCCCGCGTCTAGACAGAAAGCGTTAGCAACACGTTTAGCAGATCATCATCAGCGGTGGGTGACTACACAGGAGGCATTTAGGTATACTGTTGAGTGTAGGCAACCTGTGTTTTAGAAGCACTCAGAGCCCAATACACAATGACTGTAGCTACACCCATAAAATGGAGCAAATTCTTCCACGGGCAGCTCAAAACCAGTTTGTCTCATATGTTCCGAGACCGTGGCGATTGTGAAGCACCACTACAGACAAAGCACAAATCTTTGGAGCAAACACACACACTCAAATCCAAACCCAAGGACATCTGGCTTCCCATTTAACAGATGAGACTGATGCAGTGAGCAATGTTAAATACACAGTCCTCTCATTCATTTGAATGGAGGCAGTATGTTGATATAGTGGGGGTGTCAAATGGTTAAACAACACAGGATCATCCTACAAAAAGCCAGGTTCAACTTTTGCTGTAACGTGACATCATCTGGCAAGGTGCTGCGTTGGTCAATCACATACATGCATGCACACATGGTGGATTACTTTGTAACGTGAACAATGTATTTTTACAGTTTACTTCACAATCTTTCTGACAAAAGATGAAACAGTTCACGACCTCTGTGATAACTTTCCAGAATCATAAAATCTTGTCTGAGTATTACAAACTGTTGTGCAGTGTTTTGGTGTCTGATAAGGCTTTGAATGCGTTCGGGACTCCCTGGGTTGTATTTTATTGCAGCCCCCTGTGCTGTTTTAATGCAGGGCTCTTTAAGGTCTGAATCTCTACTTAGTCTTTTAAGTAGGTCAGTTGGGTTGAGGTCAGTTAAGTCACTCAACTGTTCTGTTGCAGTTCAGTTTGCTGTATCTTTAGTTCAGTTTTGTTTATTTGACCTCTTTTAGGTCCCAATTTAGTAATTAATCACTTTTTCTTTGTTATTTCTCTTTTTGTGGGTAAATAAAAACCCAACATTTTTTGAAACAGAAAACTTGTCTCCTGTATCTTCCTGCTTGTCATCTGAATTCATTTTTGCAGTGGCAAATAACACAGTGTTGACTGTAGTTTCCAGGTGCTCATATGACAGCTCTAAAAAGAAAAGAGCTACATGGCCTTTCCATCATGAGTCCTGAATAGGAATGTGCAGAGAGCCCAGTATTTGTGTTTGTATCTATATTTGTTGAAGCAGCAAATTTTTTTATATTTGTATTTGTATTCGAATAAAATTGGAAATGGGTGTAAAAATCCAGTTTTTCTTTTTATTATGCTTTTAATTTTAGGATATTAAAGTGTAAAAGTGTTTATGAATAACCTATCTTACGGAGGAGGTCCCCACTCTGGGTCTCAAACTCGAGTCTCCCAGGTCATAGACGACTGCACTGACTACTGAGCTAAAATAAAGTGCATTGCAATTGCACAGACAGACCTTTACTTATTTAAACACCCAAACAGAGAGACAGCACAGTATGTAATGTGTAGGGAAGAACTTCAAAGGTGATCATTGCTTTGCACTTCTCATTTATTGCCTATTTTTTACACCCTAACTTTGTGGAAAGGAGAAGGGGAACAACAAGTTATGGAGATTCCCTTGGGAGCACTTTGCTTGTGTCAGTAGCTCAGCTTTATCTGTGGGGAACACCTCCAACTCTGGGAGTAATGTCCAAATTAGGAAATGTGGGCCACATAGCAGGTGGATGTGACTCCCCTCGTTTAGACCTGCTGATAGACGTAACAGCAGAGCAGAGGAGAGACACTGAGATAGCGATGTAACTGGTATTTGACATGTTTTTTTTTCTTCCCGGAAATAAATCATTTTTAAAATATTTGTACAAAATAAATGTTTGTAAAAAACCCACTATTTGTGCTTTGCCGAATAACGTATTTGTATTCGGGCACACCCTTAGTCCTTACCCAACTATTAATGCCTTTTAGCACCACTGAGTTTTCTCTCCTGACTGCCACAATTGTTATATTTGACATTTTCTGGAGGAAGTTGATGTAACATGTAGGAAGATTTGAAATGGGATTCCTCCCATTTGATATTTTGAGTAGTTTTTTTCTCTTTCCCCATTCCCCTTTACATCACCTTCACTTCTATCCTCAAACTGGTGTTTCCCCATGTACATCAATCTGTCACTCACAGAATTCCCTCTCCTCCATTTCTGTTCCTTCAACCATTGTATCCTCCCCAGCTTCCTCAAGGCTGCTGGTGTTTCCCATCAACACATTGGGTATCAGCAGTAGCTTCAGAGGTGTGAAACTGAGAACATGCTTACAGTGCATTAGTTTTACACTTCTGTTACATGTTGTCACATTTATTCATGATTCGTAACAGCTTTGTTATGTAAAAAGATCATTGTCTGTTTTTGCATTTGACATAAAACACGTCAGCGACAAGACAAAACAGCACATGCTGATTTCTTTGTCTTATCCTGGGTAGCATTGGGAAACATAATCTTAACAGGCTTCAGTGCTCCAGAAAGCATCCCTTCATGCTCAGATGATTCAAAAGTAATGGTATTTTTCCTTTGTGTGTGTGTGTGTGTGTTTGTGTGTCTTGTATTTTCCCTTAACTGGCAAGCAAATCATGTCATGTTTGTGACTATTTTAAATGCTGGCATGAGCTCAGCTGTAAGCTCAGTGATCTATAAAAGATAGGCCCCATAGGTGGTTTGCTGGGTCAGAGCAAAATAGTGCAGTTTAGACAAGTTCTCTGAAAAATCATCTGTCTGCTCCAAAGGTGCCAGAAAATGCTCCAACAGACAGCTTTATTTCCACAGCAACAGATTGTTCAGGTATTGAGGATTGAGAATTTAAGTTCTCTGAGTGTGACAGGTCATCAGAAGTGACTAATTGAAAGAGGCTGTATTGAGTCTTTTTGTAGCGCGCAGGCTGAGCAGATAGTGGATGGTCTTTGCCAAAAGGACAGCACACTGTGCAGAGTCATGCTGAGGGACTACAGAGGAAGTCTGACTGTGTTTTACATTACACTAATATTACTCCATTCATTATCCTGTAGCGTGCAAGCATTGAAGACTAGATGATGTTCGATAAATTGAAAATCTTTTCATGCTAGTTTATTATATCATGTTTACAGGGGTGATTTATTTCAGCTTTGATTGTGAGTCCAGTCTCCAGACTGTGGTCTCTGCCACAAGATGTTGACTTCTGACTTTTGAATGCCCATGTTTAGAGCTGCACTACTTTGTCGAATAATTGATAAGTTGAGTGAAAGAGATTAATCTGAATTTATTTTGATAATGGATTAATCATTTCAGTCATTTTCTGAGCAAAAAGACAAAACATTTGCTGATTCCAACTTGGATTAAATAAACAAGATACAACATGCTATTAAGTGAGCTTTAGAGGTGGTGGTAGGTGTATTTTTAAGTTTGGAGAAAGCCAGGCTGGCTGTTTCCAGTCTTTATGCTATGCTAAGCCTCTTCACTCTAGTTAACACTGAAAGCAGAAGGGGTATCGATCCTCTCATTTGAAGGTATACTATGCAGGATTTTCCTAAAAAACAACGTACCGACTCATACAAAAATAATCCTTCTCAATCATCACTTATGACCCACTAGAAGTGTGTAGCGGTGTATGTATCTACAGAGACTCTGCCCTCTGCCTGTATTTTCTTATTATTTTGCTGTGTTCAGGAGGCTTCTGGGTGTCAGCCTTTGGGGATTAGGTGTGTAGCCCCCAGCCAATAACAGTGTGCAGGGTGTGAGGTCTGGACTCGTAGTGTAGCGACCAGGGCACATTGCTGTCTCTGTCTCTCTCCTCTGCTCCGCTCTGCTCTGCTCTCTGTCTCTGTGTCATGGATGTATAAAGAGCTGCGGGTCTGTGTGTCTGCTGAGGGGCTGAGCTACACACACGCAGAGCAGAGAGGCCACAGCTGCTAGGAGGAAGCTCTGCATTCACACAAAATCCGCACCTTCCTGCAGGGTTGTGCAGAGGTGTGGGTATGTTTATTTGTGCTTTAGAATGTAACCGCTGTGAAACAATCAGAAAATAACAACACAATATATGTTTTGTGGGAACTAGAGGTGCAATGATTATATTAATCAATTTGTCGCCAACTATGAAATGAATTAATGAACTATTTTGATAATCGATTAATCATTTGGAGACATTCTTTAAGAAAAAAAATCATGTCAAAATTCTCTGGTTCTGCCTCTCAATGTGAATATTTTCTGGTTTCTATGGTGGAAGACTGAATATCTTTGGTTGTGGACTGTTGTGGACAAAACAAGACAGTTGAGGATGTCATCTTGGGCTTTGGGAAACAGTGATCAACATTTTTCAACATTTTATGACATTTTATGGACTAAACAATTAATCAATTAATCGAGAAAATAATCGACAGATTAATCAATAATGAAAATAATTGTTAGTTGCAGCCAGGCAAAATTACTTAATTTTAAAATTCCCCTCCTCTCTGCAGTAAGGTGGATCTTTGCTGGAGAATTACTTTTAGTGTGTGGGCCACTTGACACTTCCTGGCCTTTTTGACAAACTCAGTAAATACTTAATAAGAGTGGAGTGAAGCTGGGATCTGACGCTGGGAAGTGATTGAGATCTGTATGTTACATGTTACATTGATCTCACACTCGGAAGCCTATGAAAATGAAAATTCTCTGATATGAATTGATCACAGCCATTGTTAATTTGAAAATATTGATGTGGAAATACATTAATCCACATATAAGAATAAGATGTTCATATTAGCAGATAGAATAGAATAGAATGATAAATCCCTGGCAGTATGCCTGCTCCACAGTGAGAATAATACATGTGACCAGGACACAGCTCTTTCTTTGAGTATTGGAAAATGCCTTACAGAGTCACGTTCCTGTGGGAGCAGCAGTGCAGCTTTTGTGTCTGTGTTGTGTAGGAGAGAAAGCTCTCCATTGATACACAGAGACAGCGCAGTAAAATTGCTTCTATTCTATCTACTGCTAGAGAGACAAAAGAGGAGGAGGGCTGCAGCAGAGCGTGCTGAGCTGGATTCACTGATTCATTGCCTTACCTTCTCCCTGTATTCATTCTGGACTTCTGCTGGAAACATCTTAACAACCAGGGAATCCCCTGATTTTTAATGTCATGAAGATTTGTAGCCAGGCAAAAGGCAAGGCTATGGAGGTGGTGGTGGATGAGGATGTAATGTGTCTGACTTCTTGCTGGGGAACTCTTACATGGTATGTAACTAATTTAAAAGACATGGGCATTAAACGTTCAAAAATATTGTCATTGAGTGTATAGGAAATAATCCCCATGAAACAGGTACAGTATGCAAATGATCCTACTGTAAACAACAGGCATGTTGTTTCTGGCAAGTCATGTTTTACTGCTGTGAGCACCTCAAATGAAAATTTACTGCGTTCAAGTGAAGAGCACACATTTCATATGCGGACATAAAAACCTCAGTACATGAAACCAAAATGATCTCTATGGATAGATACATGGGAAAGATAGATAGATAGATAGATGGGAAAACAGAACTGATCTGTGATTATGTTAAATTGAGCTTGACAAACTTGATGCAATTTAACTGTTTAGTGCCTGATAAAGGCTGCAAATCCTTAGCAAATATCCCCCTAAAGCTGTGTTCAGACATAACTCACGCAAGTTTGACTACTGGATCATTTGTTTATTCGCCCCAAACAGCCAAAACACGTTACTGTATATTAGCTGTAAGCTAGCTAGCAACAGGAAGCACCAACTGTGTCTGTGAGAGTGTTTCTGTGTGTTTGTTTGCTCAGCCTCTGACTGAACTCAACTGTTCACTCAAGCTGACACATTTTCAACTTGCACGGACGCAAATTCATGCCTACTTGCATCTTTGCATCGACTTTGTATGAAATCGCACCGCACAGAAAAAATTCACTTCGCATTCTATCTGAACACACTGTAAGAGTCTAAACCCATGCTAGCAGCTCTGTAAGGCTGCACTGTGGCACATCTGTGCTATCATTTGCTGATTAGCACTAAACTCAAAGTACTGCTGAGGCTGATGGGAATGTTATTAGTTTTGCAGGTATGTGGTCATAACCCAAACTATTGGACACATTGACACTTGATTATGGCACTAGATTAAAAGTCAAGAGATTACCCAAGTTGTTACAATTCATCCTGACCACTTTCATAGCAATACGCCCAATTGTTGAGACATTTCACTCAAAACCACAAAATGAGAACCTCATGGTGGTGCTAGAGAAAGAGTCATTAGGATCATAATCTGTGTGGGTTTTTTTCATATTTTGACTAAAACGGGGAACCTTAGCTGCCTCTTATTCTAAGCACATAAGGGTCCTTCTGCAAGACCCTCAAGGGCTGTAAAGACTGGGGTATGCTTAAAACATATTATTTATTTAGCCACATTTGAAGACAAACAAAAAGCCTGTCAATAAAGAAAAATGTTGAGATGGGATTATCGGACAATTTGGACAAATGAGGATAAGGGTCCACTTTTGGACAACACCTTTGTACACACATGAGGAGAGTATCTTGGGAGAGAGCTTCACACCTGACCAGTCACTGGAATAGTGAGTATGAATGTCAGATTGCCAGTTTCAGAGAGTTACAAGAATTGAAATGGGTTTCAGACACTGTTGGATGAATTGATAACCACTTTTATTGAAGCACACTGACACCTTAAAAATAAGCTGTTTGAACTTTTGAACTTGTTGAATTTAAAAAAATTAGTTTTTGTGGGTAGATCCATTACTATGTGCAGCAGTGTGTGCATGTGTGTGCGTTCATGTGTGTGCCACCTGTTGAGACTCTACTAATGCAAAGCTAATCTCCAATCAGAGGGGGACTGCCAGGGGTTTCACATCACAGCAGCCTACACTCTGTACCCATAATCCTCAGTATTCTCCCTAGAGGTTAAGCCTCAACCAATTATTCTCCATGCCATGCAAAGCCCATCATCGCTGATAGATCAGCCCATCAAGGCTCCCAACACCTCTTCACCTCCCAGAGAGCAGAGGAAACAAGTTAGGGAAGTAGTGAGGAGATGCTGGAATACTGTAAACCCAGCTTCATTGTGAGAACAGGTCTTCTGGGGTGTTGCGTGCAGTCTCCAGGGCTAAGCTACTGTTGATGGCAATAAATACCTCCAAACCATCAGCTGGTTGTTGGAAGGCATGAAACTGGACTGAGTAAAGAAGAGTAGCGCAATGAGTAATGTAACTCACTGCTTTTCATATGTTTGTAATGAATTATTTAGATAGTGATAAGTAATGATGTAATTGAGCACATCTTTCGAGTAACTTACCTAACCAACCATCCAACATACCAACTGATATATGCAAGAGGCTACCAGTGATCACCAGCCACAGACTCAACTGTTTACTTATTCCAATTTTTAAAATTATAAGATATACATACAGATGGGTGACAAATTAAAGGAAAAACTGGTACATGTCTGAGGAGATCTGGTGGCTCTGTTATGCTGTGGGGGGAATTTTGCTGGCAATGATTTGGGTCCACTTGTCCCCTTAGAGGGAAGGGTCACTGCAAATCAATATAAAGTTGTTCTGAGGATCCCATCTATCCTGATGGGATAGGACTCTTCCAGGATGACAATGCCCCCATCCATTGGGCATGAGGGGTCATTGAATGGTTTGATGAGTATGAAAATGATGTGAATCATATGTTATGGCCTTCACAGTCACCAGATCTCAACCCAATTGAAACCTATGGGAGATTTTGGACTGACGTGTTAGACAGCGCTCTCCACCACCATCATCAAAACACCAAATGAGGGAATATCTTTTTGAAGAATGGTGTTCATCCCTCCAGTAGAGTTCAGAGACTTGTAGAAACAATGCCAAGGTGCATTGAAGCTGTTCTAGCAGCACATGGTGGCCTAACACCTTACTATGACACTCTATGTTGGTTTTTCCTTTAATTTGTCACCCATCTATAGCACCCATGAACTAGTAACTTTCATAAATTCACATTTGGAATACTTAATTGGTGTTACTTTATTTATATTAATTTTTTGCCCCCATTTTCTCCTACTTTGGATGAACCAATCCCCCTGCCCCTGCACCTTGGTGGTTCATCTCCATTACGCAGGCACACCAATCAACCAGTGAGAGTTGGTCGGTTGGTGTGCCACTAGTGAAGCCACAAAGACAATTCTTTACCAGCTTCCCACATGCAACAACAACAGTTGTCAGTTGGAACATACAGTCAACCTGGTTGTGCAATTACCCCTGCACCACCCGTGGGCCCTAGAATTAGTTTTGCTAAAAAGGGAAATGCACCTTCTTTTAAAAATAATTATTTACTTTGCACAATAGTATCACATGTGTGTCAGGGACCAAAGTGGATATACAATATGTCTGTATGCATGCATGCGTTTCTGTGTGTGTGTATGGATGAGGAAGGTGTCTAATGGGATTGGAGCTGTGCCTATTGCTATCGGGCTGGGTGCAGATGATAGTTTAATCAGCTCTGTGGTGCAGCTCCACAGTGGGGCTTCTTCTGGCCATTGGGCCTTTTGATGGTGCTATGCTGTGTGCCAGCAGACTACAGGCTAGCCCAACAGGCACTTGGCTGGTCAGAAAAATGAGAGGGACTGTTGCTCTACATTGGACCAAGTGACCATTCCAGCACCTAAACTATCTAAACCTACCTAAACTAAAATGGTAATCACTTATTTCAATACATTTAGCTTTAAAATACAAGGAACTTCCATTTAAAAATTACATTTTATTGCTGTGGATTTTGGCCATTGATGCCATTGCATATTATATGGTTTTACATTGTACTAAGAGAAGAATTTAGACATTCACTGTCATAGAATAGTTTGTGCCATTATGGAAGCTCTTTTGCCAAAACCTGTTTAGATTGTGGCCTACATGCCATAATATCTTTCTTCCTCCATCTGTCCCTTCCTTGTTCCCCCACTTTATGCCTCCTTTTCTATGTTTTCCTAAGGAACCACTGAGCTGGCTGTGGGAATACCTAATAGAATAGAATATAATACAATGTTAACGAAACACATCTCCCTTGAGAGACAAGGCAGGAACCCACATTCACTGCACCATGCACCATTTACGTTAACACATGAGGTTACTTTCTATGTTGTTCTCACACCAATCCATAGTGAGTGAGTAATGAGAGAATGAAAGATAAAGAAAGGGGGAAAATGAAACGCCTGAAGCAGGCTGTAGTTATTTGTGTCTAATTAGCCTACATTCAGAGAATTCAGAGAATACAATCCTTCAGGATCTCAGTCTTTCTCTTTTCTTTTCATAGTTATTGTGCTTTTGGCCACCAACTTCTAAGCAGAACTTGGCCTAGGTAGTAATGATTTGTTGCTGTTTAAGTGAGCTGGGTTTGGCTGTGACCATGAATGGTTATTTAAAAAGACCAACAACAGGGGTTTCTCAATAAGCTGAAACAAAATGCAGGGGATGATCATGCGTAAATGCAACTGTGATCGTAATACGCTTGGATGTGTAAAATTGCTGGAGTTCCCCTTCAACAAAGGATCAAATGACTATGTGTAATGTGAAAGGTGTCACTCATAGTTACGCACACACAGAGAATAATCACTTCATTTTGGAGTTTTGTACACCTCTGTGGAGAGTTTTAGTGTCTTTTAGCTCATATTCTTACTTCTGGCCCAGCAACAACATCAACCTCATCTCCAGCAGCAGCAGGCAGCAGATTTCATCAAAAAAGTTTTGATAAACTTTTGTGTGCTACCAGCTACATGAGATAAACAAAGTACTCATTAGTGAATGAAGTTGAATATCTAGCAGTTTAAGATATTATATTATATATTATATTTTCAGGTTTTGGAGACCAAACCAGAGTTAAAAGGAGAGTGAGTATTGGACTTAAATTTATCAGGTGGACAGAAACAAACTCCAAAGGAATACTAATGCTGCTCTGTGTCTGTAGGATTTGTAAATAGACAATTTTTTGATAACACATTATTTTGTCGTTTCAGCTTGTTCTGCTGCCCCCAAGTGGTCAAAAAAATCATTAATGCAGCTTAAAGGTGCATATCAACAAACTCTAGTAGATTCGTCTCCCCCATGTACTGCACTGCACTTACACACTACACTAAATTAGTTGTGCATGGTTATTCCAAGCCAAGAATAATTGCATTACCTCATTCTATCTCCCTGTAAGTCATCATAACCACTTATGACTTTTTAATTCAATTCCTGTCCATGGTAGAGAAAAAAAATATTTCTTCTCTCTACAGCATGTGTGGAGATGCATTTCCTCTCAGCCAGACACATGCATACAGTGAAAAATTGACAAATGGACAAATTGCGAAGAACAACTGAAGACCAACCTAGAGGCATCAGATGGACACTCTCTTCAACACTTGAAGACCTTGACTTTGCAGACGACTTGGCACTGATCTCCCATACCCACCACCATATGCAAGAAAAAACATCCAGTCTCAACACCTTTGCACAATAAATAGGACTGAAAATTAGCTTGAAGAAAATGGAGGTGATGACACACACAAAATCCCCCACCGATACAAGTAGATGGAACAAACCTACCCACAAGTTTATATATATCTTGGAAGCACTGTTAGATATGATGGAGAAGCAGGGAGTGACATTAAACGCTGACTAAGCAAGGCCTGAAACACCTTCAGAATGCTGAACAATGTGTGGAAGTCCCCCAACAACAGCATGAACACCAAGCTAAAACTGTATCAGAGCTGTATTCTCTCTACCCTGCTATATGGCTGGAGAATGACAGAGAGAGACCTCTCCAAGCTTTCAACATTCCACACAAGGAGCCTCAGAAAATTCCTGCGTATCTTCTGGCCTAACTCCATCTCCAATCGAAAACTACCAGTCAAGAGAGCACTGACACCATCATCATGAGAAGGTGGTGGAGATGGATCTGACACATCATGCGAAGAGGACAGGATGACATCCCAAGAATTACCCTACACTGGCCACCAGAAGAAGTATAATGACTAGCTAGCTTGTTTACTGAGTGTGCTACCCATCCATAGGCCACATATTCTGAAAAATGCCTCTGAAATAAGACAGTAACGGCAATGTGGAAGCAACATTTAGACATACAGTAACATGAAGGCAGCAATATCATAACAATATCAAGCTGAAATCTAGATATAGCAATATGAAAGTCGCATGTACATGTATGTTCTATGTAGATTCTTAGCAATATGACCCCACACATAGATACAGTAATATGACAGGAACATTAGCTATACTCATAGCAATATTGAGACAACCTTATCCACACGTTTAGCAATAATAAAGCAGGAATATAATTGCAACAATAAAGTAACAATTTATATACTGTATCCATGGGAACAGTGAAGAATCATTATCTTGACACACTAAATTTGTTGGAAAATTACTAAACTACTAAATGATACATGAAAATACTGTTAAAAGAGTATCTGGGTACATGGTAACACTGCAGAAATATTATCCAAACACCAAGCAACACTGAAACAAAATTATTCAGACAAACGGAAAACAAACATTGTCTAGATGACTGAATGGAAAGCGTTGGTGTCCACATATGGCAATGCTCAAGCAACCGCTTACTGTCCCTGAAGTCAAAAATCAAGAGAGCAACATAGCACAACCGATATGATGCAAGCTGAAATCTCATTAGAAATGGCTCAAGTTATTTTGCTCTAATGAGCCCTTCACTGTTTATTTTCTGAAGTGACCTGAGACATTTGTGACGCTGACTGTTGATTCTAATCTGGTGTTTGCTCCAGGGTAGATGATGATACATGAACGAGCTGCTCTGTCTGTCTGCAGTCTTAGACACAGTTCACTGGACCCACTGAATCCAAACATTACATAAAGACGGTATATACAAATGTAATGGCCTATTTTGGGACTCCTGCAACTCTGACAGCATTTTGGATGTTTTTTGCTGCCACTGCATGTCCAGTCCTGACCCCCATAAAAATAATGATGCTGAATAATACCATTCATGTTCTATAAAGACACAGCAAGGAAGGTTGCATATACAAATATACAGTATGTGTGTGCATGTGTGAATGTGTATTGTCGGCTCCATCCACCAGGCAGCATTGTGTTTATCTCCTCCATGACACAGAAGACTAAGAGCATCTCTAGTGCTTGACATTTGTTGGAGTGTGTTAGCTGGACCAACATGGCTCACTCTTCCATATTTTATATGACACATTTTAAATCACAATTTTTATTCAGTGTAGATCTGTGGACATCCAGTAGAGTAAATAGTGCACCGGTGATGAAATACTCAGTCATTGAGGCCATGGCACTGTTTCCATGTCAGCTGGAAAATGTGTCTTTGCACGCACAGTTTCATCAAGAACTATGCAACAGCACTGACTGCATCAGTGGACAAGGTCTTCCACTGAAGGAGTGTGTAACCATTCATTTCAACCATGAACGTTTTGCATCAAGTGGCACCATTTACTCAGACCGAATAGCAATACAAAATTTAGTTTAAATTAAATTATTTTAGATTTAGAAGTTAAAAGTTTATTCACAAAGAAGGTAACATTGAAATGTATATTTGGCTCTCTGTAGTAAATACCTACTTATTTGGAATAACCTTTAAGGTCCTGGGTAGATATTATTCTTATGGCAAATTAGATTCTCCCTCAGGCAAAATTATCATCTGTTGTCATTACTAAGTTAATAGGGTGAACAGATTCCAAACCCCAGGCCTCATTGCTTTAGTTTAAGTCATAATTTGAAGAGAACTGTATATTAAAAGAGCTTTGGGGCAAGTGGTTCCCTACACCTTGTAGGAGTGCAGTGAGGACAAAAGTGCAGTTAGAAGCAAGAGACTGAACATCAACGTAAATAATAATGCCAGCATTCTTTTTTTTTTGTCAACAAATTCCATATGAAAGGAAAAAAGAAGGCCAACATAGTGTTTGTCTGTCTCTTAATATTTTGTAACTTCCCTATCCTGTCTGTGGCAATCACCCCCGAGCCAAAATTCGGCTACAAATATAGAATTTCTTTCTTTAGGGCTAGCAAACATTATTCAAACAGGAGGAAATGGTGCAGTTGTTGGATACTATATTCAACAGTGGATTAAGCTACATTTGGTGCTTCATTGTTGTTCTTAGATTTTTGTGGGATTTATTGACAGTAAG
Source organism: Thunnus maccoyii (assembly GCF_910596095.1). Lineage (NCBI taxonomy): Eukaryota > Metazoa > Chordata > Actinopteri > Scombriformes > Scombridae > Thunnus > Thunnus maccoyii. The sequence goes on along the minus strand of NC_056535.1, from coordinate 3,138,763 downwards.
AAAAATGCACAATACCACCAGACTTATCATTTAAGAGAAGTTTAATTCTCTTGGGAAAAAAAAAACTACAATAAGTAAGGGGGGAAACATATAATAGAAAAAAAGGCGAAGTCAATGATTATGCAGGTATGATAAACTATTAGCTGAAAAATCCTGATGGAGTTAACCATCCCTCTTGTTTGGACAGGAGAAAGCATAGAAGCATAGCTCCATGACAGCCTCTAACAGCTGCAGGATCAGCACCTTGGAGAGCTCCACTGACTTGGACTCACTGATGCTCACATTTAAAAGAGGAAAAGCATTGTTGCACTGATGTCTGTGGGCTGAATATTTCAGGTCTGCTGAACTTTACTACACCCAATTGAATTGTAGTGTATGGTGAAATGCTATACGTCACTGGGTTGGGACAGAGAACACATTCATTGTGAGATGACAATAGGATTTTCTACCTGTGTGTAGGTAATTATTTGAGGGAAAGTTAGAGGCAGTTTCAAAGAAAAAAAATCTGCTGTTGATTTTTAATTGTTTCGGAAGGCTCTTCATTTAGTCACTTCACAAGGAGTTAGTGGGGAAATTCTCTATAAAGCAGGTTATAGAATAACACAAAATAACACAAAGGGTATAGAATAACAAAAACTTAGATGGAAACTCAGACCAAATCATTGGCATAATAATCTGGCTGGAGCTTGATTGATTGAACTGACTGAATTAGTCAATGAACACCTGATAGATATACAGTATATAGGAGCAGAATGCATTTAAAGTGTCCAGAGTAGTCTATGTCAACCTGTGTGTTAATTCATCTTCCTAATTTTGTCATATAAACTCAGAATAGCAAAACATCACAGCAGATTTGGAAAATGTAAGACATATTCTTTAAACAGGATGTAACAAGCACATTTCTCGCTCCATATTTATATTCTGGGGCTCTACTGGAATATCTTTGCATGATTTCTAGTTTAAAAAAGACTCCTTATTTATCCTATACTGAGCCCACTCAGTTCTGACAGGCCAGTTTAAGGAAGCTACCCTTCGACAGACTTCTGCCTACATAAACAAACAACATTAGTAGGACTTGACTTATATTTTCTCATTTTTTTACCTGAAATGTCAACTTCTCAAATACATCCATACATGTTCGAGCCAGAATCAGATCCAAAATATGAGAGTGGACAACACAAACAACACATGGAAAAACCCTTATGAACCTTTTAGTTAAGCAATAGCCATTCAGTGTATCTACATTCTGTATTTGTCTCTCTGCTTAGTAGTTTTCATTATTACTGGTGGACCCTGCCAGTCCCATGTAGATTTGAAATGCGCACTCATGCACATGGGATTCAGGAAAAGATGCATGGACATGCTGGAAATGAAGCGGTGCAATTTGATCATGAGTTCAGTATGACAATATCTGACATCATTGTTGTCTTCTTTATTAAAACGTGATACAATGAATCCTCTCTGCTCACATTTTGTTTCACTGTGCTGTAAACAGATGCATGAGTTGTTCTTCAGTTGCATTTCAAGGTGTGTTTGCTGCCCTCAGTGGTCGATACACGTGTTATTTCAAACTCAAGCAACCAATAGCCACATGTGTCGCCAAGTCAACCAGCACTCAAATCTTAAAGATTATGACTATAAACATCTGGGCTGTGTGTAAAATCATTTTTGTCCACATGGGATCAGATATTAGAAGTGTCAGAGCACCTGCTCTACATGCTCTCTCCTACACACCAGGGCCACAGTTGGCATACTGTCTGTGTGTGTACGCCTGTGTTTGTCCTGAGTGTTTGCTGTGTTTTGGCTGTGAGTATGTAAACTGCTGCTGTGTATTCCTTGGACTTCCTCCCATTCATGTGACTCATCTCATCAACAAACACACACACACACACACACACACACACACACACACACACATACACTGAACACCCTGTGCAGTGTCTTCATATCTGTTTATTGTCTCTGTGTCTTTCTGTCAGAGCAGGGGCTGAGAACTGGAAGGCAGATATATATTTTAGCCACTCCAGCCCCCTACATCGCCATCCCTCCCTCTAACAAGTCCATCCAGTTGCCACAGCAACCCCACCTCCCTCCCCTTCCTGCATCCGAATCCCTCCATCCTCTCATCCTCATTGCCTTCTCCTCTCTCTGTCTCTTTCACCATTTATCCCTCATCTAGTTCTGTCAGCCTGGTTTTCCATCCAGCAGAATTCCTTGTCCTCTGTTTTTCTCTCCTTCTCTCCTTACTTTTTCTCTCTCTCTTCCTCTACTATCTGCTCATCTTTCTTTATATATTTTCCCCTCATTCATCTGTAGGCCGTGTCGTCCTGATAGTTGTAGGAGCACTGCTCAAGGGATAATTGGTTGTATCGACCAAAGCTGCATGTGTCACAGTTGCACTAATTGAGAAGCCAGACATGCATGCAAATGACACACACACACACTTACTGTACATAACTCTTCCCCCCCAACTCACCTCTCTCTTTCCACAGGTCTGACACTCACACACTCACACTCACACATACACTCACACATCTAACATACCTGAATCTGTTTTGAATCTGTCTATACCTCTTCCATCTGGTGAACAGTGGTCCATATGTTGAGCTGATATCGCCATCTGGCACCATCTGTTGGAGAGTCAAATAAAATCACAACCAAGCATATGTTTATACTGGCATTAATCATAATAGCAGAACTCCAGTGTGTTTCATATGAGACAGAATTACACAGATGTTTTCTTAAAACACAACAGACAGGAATTCATCCATTATTTTTATTTTTATGATGATTTTAACAAAATAGATGGAGTGGTCCAAATCTGTCCATAGAGCAAAAAACTGTATGCAAAAATTTGGCAGAATACTAACAGATGATCATAATTTACAACTTTTGATGATGTTAGACAATAAACAAGTGTATGCTGTCTGGCACTGTAGATCTTTGAGGATCAAGAAACACATAACACATGTACACCAGTACACTACAGATCAATACAGGGATTAACTTGATGAGTACAATGTAATTATCACAGATCATTTTGAAAGGCACTGATTAACAACTTATTTTGTTATTGAAATATAAGGACATGATGACAGCTGTGATTTAAAGGTACCCTGTAGTTTTTGACCACTAGTAGCACTATTTAGCAATGTTTTTATGAGTGGGTATGTGGCAAGGTTGCTCCACTCCGTTTTCACTGGGTCCTTGTTCCCAACATTGCTAGTGTTTTGTGTATTAGATCACCAGTTTCAGACCAATGTTTTTGTTAATTTATCAGTCATGTTTCACAAATAATGGAACACAGGTTTCAGTTGAGTATTTTGTTTCACAACGTTATATTTTGTTGAAGGGCTTCAGTCCTGTTGTGATTTTTTTGAGTTTTGTGATAGTAGGGGAGATCGTCTGTTGATCAGTGATAGTGACAACAGGTGTGCATAATTAGCTGCACTTAGTGAATCGATTGGCTCGGTCAAGTTGAGGTAGGAAGTATAAAACTGTTCTGTAGTAAATGACATTCTGTATAATTTGGTGCTCTCTTGGCTGTGTGTGTGTGTGTGTGTGTGTGTGTGTGTGTGTGTCCATAGGAAATGTCAGCAGTAACAAAGAAATTCTACATCAATGTTCTATATGTTTTGGAAGCTTTGCTCACCCTGTGTTTCATTTTTGTCTGTTTCATTAGTATTTTTGTTAACAAACAAAACCTGTTTTTGCACATATTCCTGCCTGCTGACCTGCTTCTTTAACATCCATTTTAACCTTTATATGGTGTTCGGGTCAAAGTGACCCATTTCAAATTTTTACTAAAAGAAAAATAATTAACATTAACATTAATAATAACTTATTGCCTTGACTTATATTCTGTGAAGAACCTGTAAAAGAAAAAAATCATTGAGTACATATGCAACAATCCCTCACACATGTATGTCCTTCATACAATGTTCGGGTCAATTTGACCCGCATACACACAGACGCTCAGACACACACTCTCTCTCACTTCACTCACTCACTCACTAATTTTTTTTTAATCAAGATAATAGGTGTTTTTAACAAATACAAGTAGAAAAACACATGACTACCTATCTACAAAGTCTGTGTGGTATCCAAAATTATGTGGACTGGAAAAAAAGGCAAAACTAGTTAGTAGTGTATAAATGTAATTTTTAGCAGGATCGCTCAAAACAAAACCATAAAATTATGTTCCATAATTAGCCTTTGTCAGCCTTTTGCTAAGCAGTATGTGTGTTAACAACTAATTAATTGTAGCTGATTTTTTGCAGAAAGATAGTTTTGGGTTTTTTTTAAAAAAAAGAAGTAATCAAGGCACAAAGGATCTCAGGGAACAAGAATTAAAAGTTCTGAGAGATGTGTTCTAGCACTATAACTGGCTATCAAAAATATAAATTGCTTGTTTATTTCTTGCCTGTTAGTGTTTGTGTTTGAGATGGTGGGAACATGTCTGTTGTCTGCTGTGTTGTTTAGCCTTGAATTAACAGAATCAGTTAAGTCATCTGCTCCACCTCCTCACAGTCTGTCCAACCAAACCTTAATTAATGCCTCTGAAATGCCAAAGCCTCAAGGGCATCTGGGAAATGCAGTTCTTTTCAAAGCTGAGAAAGGAGAGGAAAAAATCAATAGCACAACTGTGACTGTTATATTATTATATTTGGAGGGAGCTGCGCTGTAGAACTCTCAGAGAGACAAAAAGAAGGCCTGTCAGAGAGCGCTCGTCAGTTGTCAAGGCAGAGATTTTTCTTCTTCCTACTTTTTCTTTACAGTATGTATTTCTTGTTTTGAGCAATAGTATCCAGCACACGAGGTGTTCAGCTTGGCTACAGGTTTCACCATTACAGACTGTGAATGGCTCAGCACTAATGGTTTGACTTAATTGAATTATGTTTGTTTATGCGTGGTGCAGTGAGTCAATTGGATTTTCTTATGAGGAGTATCAACTTTGGGAGGGGTGGGGGGAACATGGGCATCGGGGCATTAATAAGTCTTTCTCGAATGATGATGTGAAGGTGATCATTTTCTAAACCCTGGGAAATTTACTCTTAATGTAGAAGACTAGAAGCTGGAAAACACTAGTGGCCCCTTGTAGTTGCAGTGTTCATTACACTCCACAATACAAGTGTTAGAAGGTTAAAACACACTAATGATTTTTAGAATATAAGACGCTTACTGTGGTGAGGCTAAAAATGTTAATTTTGAACTTAAGGTAGCATGAGAGGAAAGGCCACAGGTGCCTGATGGGCTCATGATGCTTTCTGAGCCGATCTACACATCATATCCTCTGTGGTTGTGTGCACACTGATGTGAACATACCCGTACTCTCATCCATACAGGAGTTGCCATTGCACTCTGGCACTGCAGTTTGTGCTGTGAACAAATCTACAGCAAGCAGACTGGAAAGCTCCCCAGAGGGTTAAAGTAACACCATGTATACCCACAGTTCAAGTTCACCACAATGTTTTGTTTTTATTTTTTAGCATGGCTCAATGGATAACAATGTCACTCTGTCAGTTGATCCACCACTTGGGTTCAGGCTGAAATATCCCCACAGCTGTTGGATGTTGCCATGAAATTCGGAACAGACATTCACATCCCTCTCAGGATAAAATAACTTTGATGATCCCTTAACGGTGCAGTGTGGAAGGTTTACTGGCATCTAGCAGTCAGGTTGCAGATTGCACCCAACTCCTCCTCCCCTTCCAAGTGTGTAGGAGAACCTACAGTGGCCGCAAAAAACACCGAAGGCCTTCTCTAGAGCCAGTGTTTGATTTGTCTGTTCTGCGCTACTGTAGAAACATGGTGGTGCAACATGGTGGGCTCTGTGAAAGAGGACCAACTCCCTATGTAGATATAAAGGGCTCATTCTAAGGTACTGAAAACACGATTCTTATTTTCAGGTGATTATACACTAATTAAAACATACTTATGAATATTATATAACATTTCTGCCAAGTCCATTCTGCTAGATGCCACTGAATCCTACACACTGCACCTCTAATGTTTCATTTAGTGCAACATTTAAGTCAAAATTTTTGAAGTTGTCGAATACTTTGGTTTATGACCAAATACCTGCAAAACTTATGACAGTGCCATCAGCCTCAGCTCTACTTTGCATTTACTGCTAATTAATAAATGTTAGCTTGCTAACATGCTAAACTAACATGCTAAACTAATGTGAGCATTTAGCTAATGTGTATTACTGCAGTGCCTCACAGAGCCTCTAGCTGTGGACTGATGAAACGTTGGTTGCACATATTGTCATAGCATGACACAAAGACACTGTTACCACAGTTAAAACAGCGGACTTCAAGATGACAAAAAAATATTCTTCTGTGTGACCACCAGACAATTACAACTGTAGCCAATCATCAAAAATGAGCTGCACAAAATAACTTCTTCATCATTATTTACAGTGAAATGTCCTTGTGACGACTTCTGCCTCTTGTCGATGCCAGGATGTGTGGGTAGTGGAGGGCAGTGCAAGCTGCTCAGGAGAGCATAGCTCAACTCTGTTGAAACAGCCTGTAGTTGTCTGGCTTGAAGTGGCTCTAGACCAGAGTGTTGGAGGATTGGATGCATGGAATACTGGAACCAGTTGACTGACATCACCATCCCTATGCTCTGTTGCAATTGGTGCAAAAAACTTAAACTTACAAATCACTCTGAGGTTTGTTTGTCATTTATGAGAACATGTCTCAGCTTTATCACCACTACTGCAGATTCCATTAAGATGGTTCATTAATTGCTCCTGACTCACATGCACCACAAATAAAATGTGTTTTTTCATTTCCAAAGCATTGCAGCTCAAACCACCCAAAGCTAGAAATCTTGTCTTGTGACACTCATTAATTCTAATTGTGTAATTTGTTAAACTGAGCCTGATCAAAAAGGATGAAGAATTTAGGTGATGGAATATAAAAGGTATATGGAAACTGATGGATCTTTATGTAGACAGGGTATTGCTTTCTTTTGATCAATTATGTCAGAGATATCAAATCCCTAAAAAACACTTGATTAAATATTTACAGTTAAAAAGCTAGATGTCATCAAAATATGAACGGATAATGTGGATACCACCTTTATCAAATTTGAGGAAATAACACTTGCAGGAAGGGCCACATATCTAAATATTACTGCATATTGGTAAGTGCTTGGAAAATGGATACAAGACGACATTGATGAGACAGAATGGCATGATGCTTGTTTAAAAGCCCAAAAACAGACAATAAATACAAGATTTAAATTACTTCAATATAAGTGGTTAATGAGAATGTACATAACTCCTGTCAAGCTTCATCATATGTCTGCTAATATTCCAGATGTTTGTACTAAATGTCTGAAAGAGAAAGGTACTCCAATTTACTATCTATGGAAATGTCCAAAGATCCAAAATTTGTGTAAGGATGTTATAAAATGTTTGTCAGAGATGTTTAATACCGGAGTCCCTTTAAATGTCAAACTTTGTATGCTTGGAATATATCCAAAGCAGTTTATACAAACATCAAAACAGACTAAACTTCTTGACTTTGGACTTCTTCAAGCCAGGAGGGCTGTTGCACTATGCTGGAAGAGTATGTATGCTCCATCGCTGAGAGTGTGGATAAGGGAGCTTTCGGATTATAGCGGGTCTGAAAAGACTAACTTGGATTGCTAAGGGCAAGCAGAAAGATGTTGTACAGCTCTGGGAGCCATACATGAATATCATGAAAGATGGAAATGTAGGCTTAACCTGAAAGGATACAGAACAATACAGGGAAACATTTCGTCTTATTTGTATTCTATCCGATATCAGTGCAAGTTGAGTATGTGTGTGTGTATGTGGGCTTGTGTGTCTGTGTAATGTATGTATTTCTGGTCTCAAACTGTTGTATTGTTACTGTATGTTTCTTTGATGGGATGTCATAATATAAGAAAATGACAAACATATTGTGGGGGAAAAAATATCTGTTTAATTTCATAGACTACAGTTGGTGGAAGCATGTTGCTTTGGTTTGTTTGTGGTTGTGACAGACAGGAGGCAGGACTTCATGTGACTGGTTTTATTTTGGAATGATATGTTTACATGCACACAAGAAACCAGGTTATTTGCAGCTATCAGGTTAAAGCAGGAAAATCTGCCCTAACCTCTAACATACACTGGTAGCATGGCTCTGTGGATGGCAATCCACAGAGTCACCTGTCACCTGTCTGTCGGTTGGTCCACCACTTTGGTCCAGACTAAAATATCCCTATCCAGAACTACTGGATGAATAGCCATGATGTTGTGTACAATTCATCCAATTCATGGTCCCCAGAGGATGAATTCTACTGACTTTGGGGATGGAGACCTCTAGCACCAGCCTCATAGAGCTGCTATGGCTGTAGACTCTTATGCCTATGATACTGCAGGTGTGTGTGTGTGTAGAATGTGTCCAAATTTTTGTACACTCTTTGGATTTTGGATTTAAGGGGTCATCTCTCTAGCTTTGCTTTCAGAGGCTACTAGGATGAGAGTTTTGAAATGCAGGCTTTTAAGGATGCAGCCCCTGAAATAGGAGCTGCTTCTAACAGTAATGGTGTTAATTAATACCTAGAAGAGTTTGTGAAAATGAAAACTACATTTACCATAAACGCTGCTGATCCCCCCCCCCCCCCCCCCCCTCCACATATTGGAATGAGAATGTTAGAACTCTGAATGTTTTATTTAAATGCTTGAGAGGAATTGTGCCCTATTCCTGTTTTGTGTCATGTGAAGCAAAATGATTTTGTGATATGAATGTGGTCATTGTTTACTGAAAGCTAAAATGCTACACACTTGAAGATACAAGAGTCTGTTCATGCTGATTGATAATGCTGATTTTGTATGGAACATGGAGGCAATTGAAGAGTTTTATACGGCTTTCTTTTAGTCGAGATAATAAAGATCATGCTAAGCTTGTCTGTGTGCTATTACTGTCATCTATCACAGCAGAGAGAATGGCTGTAATAAACCCCAGTGTGTGAGGGAAGGGTTGAGTGGCTTTAAAAAAAACCTAAGTACTAAGTACTACTTCAAAGTATTGTGCTTCAGAAATGGGATCAAGTCACTGCTGATCCACAAACCCAGGCCACACACAAACACACACACACACACACACAGAATTTCCTTCTCAGACGGATGAACTAACTTGCAGACAATCCTTAATTGATTCTTTCTAGCGTACATGAGCACACACAGCCACACACACAACCACGTGCGTGCATGCAGGGAGCAGTGTAACCTTCCCAGCATCCCTGACACAGATTTAAATGAGGCTCAATGAATTATTAAGAGTGAGTCTTGTTCACTTCTGTCAGCCAGGCAGGACTAAAGGAAAACCACAGGGAACACACAAACTCTTCACACCACATTAAAACTGCTGTGGCCGTTTCGAAAGCACTGTGCAGAATCATTTTTTTCAGTGTGCCAGTAAACAGAGACAACACAGTTCAGACTTGTATAATGTGCATCAAAAGGTGGAACATTTTCAGCAGCTTGTGACACTTAGCCAAACCTCACATGGGTCAGTGCTGCAGGGAGTTTGGAAATCTGAACAGAGAGCAAAACATGCACTCACCAGTGTACCTGCTCTCTATTTTTGTTTACCCTGTTTCACCATCATCGCTTCTTTATCTCCCATCTGTGAACCTGATTACAACGATCGTTTTGAATGCAGAGCAGTTATAACGTGCAGTGTTTACTACATTGTCCTTCATTCATCGTATTTCATCCAGTTTACAGCTGTGCTAAATTATATTTTCATCATAATGTGAAAGGTGTAGCTCATAGTGATAAACCATTAAAGATTTATCATTGAATTCTGTGATTTTCCTCAACATTTTAACACCTTTCAGCTCATTGTTTTGGTTTTTCCCTCAAGAGACCAAAACAGAGCTAAAAGGAGACTTACGATCAGATGGCCAGACACTCAGAATGAATGCTAATGTTGCTTCATGTCTGCTGGATGTGTAAACAGTAACAGCACCATGGCCAGAGGAAATATTCATTTCTGATTGGATGGCAGCTGCTCAATGAAACTGTATACCAAGACATCTCAGACATGCAGCAGTTCAACAGATTAATCATTTTATATCACTGCTGCAAGTGACCAAAGTGTTAATGTAGTGCAATTAAGTGATGGTGAAGATATTTTACCATATTATACAAAATAAAGTAGGAGAAACACATTTTTTAGATTTCAAATGGACTTGTGAGGTGTCAAAATATTCCAGTCAAAAATGTGTTTTGCTTATTGTTCCATATTTACTGTATTCCATAGTCTACAAAGTACTGTGGGACATATAGTGTGTGAATTATGTTTCAGGCCAGACATCATCCTTAGTGCATTTCCATACTGCAGGTCTGTCCACTTTAGCATAAAGTGGATGAACATTGATTACTGTAAACCCTGCTGCTCATGCTCAGACACTGGAGGGATTTCCTTCCTTTCTCTGTATTTACATCAGCTGAAACCTTCCATTCTGTATGTCCCTACACACTGACCCTATACGTCAGCTGAGTTTCATCTGGTGTGTGTACAGCTCTCAACAGTATTAGTGGTCCAGTAAATGAGGCATTCAGGGACCCATCTGTCAGGGCCAGCCTGGCCTCAGCTGGACCCTCTAGACAGCAAGGGACCACTCAAGCCTTATGGGAGCACACACACACACACACACACACACACACACACACACACACACACACACACACACACACACACACACACACACACACACACACACAGTTTTTAAGCACAGAATGAAAAAAAAACTTTTATGTGCCAAATGTGCACAAACACACAAAGACTGAGGCCCTCTGATATAATGTGGGTGTGTGTATAATACACTTTCCAAAGTGGAAAGCCTCTCTGTGCAGAGGAAGTTGTATCCCAGGGCGCTGTAGTTAATGTGAGCATCAGAGGGAACCGAGCTACTGCGCTGTGTGTGTGTGATTTTTCAGGATTTCTCCCACTGTCTGTTTAATTGCAGCTGAGCTGTTTGTTTGATAATTAGCTGGAGGAGCCCAGATATTCAATTTGGCGCATCAAGTCTTCAGTGATTACAGTTTATTTTAAAGGCAAACAAATCAAAATGTGTGTGTGTGTGTGTGTGTGTTTCTAGACCCACATGTAGTGCCCACAAGAGCTATAACACAAGAGCAAACTTCTAAGCACAACATATGAATGTAGTTTCTACAAGACACTTGTTCCCACAAGTTTCTCTTATTGGTGTCGGAACAACAAATCATGGAACAAACTATACTAACAGGATTTCACTACTTTTTCTCATTCTTTACTTGAAATGTCAACATTTCAAATCCATCCATTCATGTTCACGCTGAGTCAGGTTTGGACAATGTGAACAACACATAGAAAAACTTCAGCAACAACCTCAGCAACCAAGGCTAAGGCACAGACGGCCGTTTACGGACATGTGCGACGAGCCGATGTCAGCATCCCTGGGTTTTGACTTGCAGTGAGCATTGAACTAGGCTAGCTGTTCCCTCTGTTTCCAGTTTTTATGCTAAGCTAGGCTATCACCTCCTGTCTTCAACTCCATACCTAAAAGTTAAAGGTCAAAAGTACAATCAGTCAATTAAATCAAACTGATTGCTCCACATGACATGTGGATGTGAAGGTAAGATCTCTGTGCATGTGTGTGCAGGGTAGGGATGTGCAGAGAGCCCAGTATTTGTATTTGTATCTATATTTGTTGAAGCAGCAAAATTATTTGTATTTATATTTGAATAAAAGTGGAAAGAGGCTTAGAAATCCTCTTTTTGTTTTTTGAAGGAGGTCCCCACACCAGGTCTCACCTGGAGTCTCCCAGATCATAGACCACTGTGCTGACTACTGAGATAAAACTGTACTCATCGCCTCATTGCAGACAGACCTCTATCTAACAAATAATTTTTAAAGTATTTGTATGAAACAAATATTATGAAAAGAAAACAAACAAACAAACAAAAAAAATAACACTATTTGTGCTGTGCTGAATAATGTATTTGTTATTTGTTATTCTTCATTATCAATAATTAATAAATCCTCTGCCTTGTGTTTGATTGTTTGCATGTGTGTTTGATTGAAGGATTAAAGTATCTTCTACCTCCATGGTGTAGATGAGGGTTTCACTGCTGATGAACACATCAGAAAAGTAACTTGATGTTATTTTGTCTTTAGTTTTTTAACATATTTGATTAAACAAATAGTATTATTAATGAGTAGTTTTCATTTAGTACAGGGCTTTAGTCTGCAAATGATTAGCCTAACTTCAGACTGGAAGCAAGAGAGACAGCTAGCTTGGCTCTGAACACCTCTAAAGCTGTCTTAATTACATGAACCGTCCTTGTTTATTAACCTGTCCATGAACAGACATGTAAAAACTGTAGCTGCTGGTTTTAGGGGGAGTTGAGTGTTCAAACCAAGCCAGGCTCACCACGTCTTGACTCCAGCTGTGTACTTAATGCCACATTTACGTCATATAGTTTAAGTGAGAATTATGAGTAAATGAGTCAGAACACACATTCACATCATCGAGTTGTAATTCTGAATTGCAGATGTAATAATTTCTGTTCTTCCCAGAATATTAAAAGATCCCCTCCAGACATAAGATGTACATAAAATATTCTACTTGGAACAACAATTTGTGTCTGATTTGGTTTTTCCACGAAAAAGTTCAATTATATTGCTAAAATCCATAGAATTACATCTAGTCCTTCTCTCTCATTAAAAATTCCACAATCTCTGAATATGCGAATATATTTCATCTCAGAAGTTTTCCTGCTGGACACAAGATGTCTCCTACTTCCCTCAGAGTCCGTTCTCAGTACATACACTGGAGGCTTCAAGTTTCCACATCAAACTTGTGTAAGTTGAATACTGGCTCATGATTTGCTCCACACTAAGTTGTGATGTCACAAATCATGCTTGTAGGAACAGGCCTTAAACTGAGCTTTAAGGTGATCACAGAGAAACTTTCCTCCTTCTGCAGATGAATGTGAAAACAAGCTCTGCACATACATCCTGCACAGAGAAGAGAACAACATCCAACTGAAGGAACAAGAAAAAAAACACATTTTTGAGCGGAGGATGACTTCTATTCTATTCTTCTAACTATTTCTTTAAGTTTGAATTAGTTCATTTGAACGATTAGCATTTTGGTGTAAATTGCGAGACGACAGCTCAGTACGATGTTGACCCTCTGCTCTGTCAGAGCTCGCCTGGCTGTAGAGCCTGCCAGCTGCTGCACATGTTTTCTTTATTACTTTCCTTTCACTTTTTCCTTTCTCCTTCATGCTGGCAAGCTGAATCTCTCCATTTCTCATTCAGGCGGTTCAAAGACCGGCCTCTACTGAAGAATAGAGAAGAACAGAGAGGGGAAGAGACTGAGTGATGAGGCAGATACTGGCAATACCACCGCACAGACTCACAAGCCGGAGTGAAATAGAAAAATAATATTCTGTCCTCTCTCCTCTGCCTCCCCTCTTTTCTCTCACTTTCATCTTGTTAACGTCATGTGACCCTGTGCCCAGCCCGCTGTTTTACACCTAAACCCTATTTTCTCTCCCTACCTGCCTGTTTCATTGCCCTCACTTTCAATCTCGCTTTGTCCTACAACTCAACCCTCTTCCCATATTGATTTTCTTTCCCGTGCTGCTTTTCAATGGAATAAAACCCCGTCACCTTGACCCCATCGCTCTGCACGTTATTACATACGCTGCCCGACAAATCCAATATTGCGCAAACCAAATACCATTACACTGCTCTGTATGTGACCACCTTATCCATCACGCCAATGTATTCAAACATTTATTCATCGATGTGTCAACTCACCGTTCTTCCCATCCCTCCCTCTCTCTCTCTCTCTCTCTGCTCTCCAGCCGTGTGTCTGGTGCTCGGCTGTATCATCTTCCCAAACGGCTGGGACTCCGAGGTGATCCGGGACATGTGCGGCGAGGACACGGGGAAGTACACGCTGGGCAACTGCTCAGTACGCTGGGCCTACATACTGGCTATCATCGGCATCCTGGACGCCCTCATCCTCTCCTTCCTGGCCTTCGTCCTCGGCAACCGGCAGAGCGACTTCCTGCAGGAGGAGCTGAAGGCCGAGAACAAAGGTGAGGAAAATGTATGAAACTGCTCTAGATGATTGTTAAAATGACAGGGGAGGGAAAGGGCCAATAAAAGCACAAAATAATGTATTAAATGAAAACGTGTGCATTCAAGATTCTGTCACATAATGCTCAGCAGTGTTGCAGAAGCCACTGCTGGGCATTTAGGGTCATTTATCAGCAGGGGAGCACCTCAACCAGCCTGATAAGAGCTGAAATCATCCTCAATAGTAAACTCAGATCAGAAACCAGCCTCAGCTCATTCGCTCATCAAGGCTTTTTGCTTGTTTATTTTTTCCAACACAGAATTGGATTTTATAATTAAATAAGTCAAAGCAATTCAGCTTATTGACACAAGAGAGTGAAATAAGTTTGAAAGTGGCCGAACAAGTTAAACTATTGATGTTTGCACACACGTTTAATCGAGGCCACGTTAATTAATTGGTTTGCACGCATGATTCATTTGTTTGTACAGGTTATGAGCTGAATTAATGAGAATATTGTGCACTTTGAATTGATCAGGAGAAGGATCTTCAGATGGTAGACACTTAGTGACTTGTTTGTTTGTGCTCACAGCCAACAAACACATACTGTCATTCTGTAAAGAGTAAAGATATATATTCAAAGGTAAATAAAGTGTATACCTATGGTTTGTATCTTATCAATTTTAATGCAAAAAAGACATTTAAGTGTACACACGACTGTAGCGTGTTGTAGGAAGAAGAGTGAAACATGGCTGCAGTTCCACTGTGAGCTGCAGGAGGAAGATGCTGAACTTCAGCAGTACGGTTGATATATTTATATTTGCTGCGTTACAGTAACTGTTGGCTGCAGCTTTCTTCTCTGCATGGCTGCTGTTATGATGAGAGTATTGCAGCATCATCAGAGGAAGTGGTGAGCTGCCTTAAGAGAAGTAAAGAATAAAACTCCCCCCAATTCCTCTGAGTGTATGGAGGAAGTTTCCATGGTTACGTGTCAGATACCAGGAGGATAAGACTGTGCTTTCCTCTCTCTCTCTGCATATGTCTCTCTCTGTTTGTTACAGTGTCTCTCTAAAGCTCTTTTTTTTGTTGTTTTTCTCTTCTTCTCTCTGTCTGTGTCGCTTTCTGTGTTTTTCTATCTCTCTCTCTTCTTTTTTTTTATTTCTCTCTCTGTGTAAAACATTCTTCTGCATCAGTCAGTGCACA
This sequence comes from Thunnus maccoyii, assembly GCF_910596095.1. NCBI lineage: Eukaryota > Metazoa > Chordata > Actinopteri > Scombriformes > Scombridae > Thunnus > Thunnus maccoyii. The sequence continues at coordinate 3,123,457 of NC_056535.1, read as the reverse complement.
GGAGCAGCAGGTGTCATAAAACATTGTACAAATGCCTGACAACATACTTGCATGTAACATTAAAGATAAACGCTGATTTTGTTGCACCCTAGTGTGTGTTGATGTTTTGAAAACTAACACAGGACCTACATAAGTAGTGCAAGCAAAACATGAATTCACAAAAAAAAAGTAAAATGTAGAAGTGGCACAAGCGCATATGAAGTCATTCAAATGACATGAACGGAGGTAAAGAGATGTGATTAGCTCAACTTGAAAATGTTTCAGCTTGAGTAATAAAATGCGAGTTATCCCGAGCTGTAGGACAGCATCTCATAAATGTTCAGAGGCAGGAGGGAAAAAGAGATGCTGTGGCAGAAAAGAAGTCAAAGAGCTGGAGTTGTGGTTCAAGGAGAATGTCTATTGGTCATTCGTGTCTAAAATCACTGACTGCAAGAACACTGAAGTGATCAAAGGCTACGTTCACATTACAGGCCTTCATGCTGAATTCTGATTTTTTTTAGGTGGATCCAATCTTTTTGTGTCGTATTCATGTTTGCTTTGACATGGAGGCTATCTGACTAAACTGCCACTGCCATGGATGACATGGCTGTGCTAGCATACATGTCCAGGATCTTTTGTTGTGGAGGTGGGCAGACAGCACAGATGATGAGGATGAGAACGATGAGAAGGCCACAAAAGGCAAAAAAGCCTTGACTCCTGTCACTGTTGTTGCTCTTCTCCATGTTTATTTTTACCGGGCAGTGAGGAGACACTGACACTGAATGGTGACAACATGTGACAACGATATGTGCAGAGAAGTGAGACGTTAAAAAAACCCCACATGAATTCCAATCTGATTGTTCTGACAGCGGTTGCATAAGCAGAGATCAGACAGACCTACATATGCAAGTGGCCCAGATCTGGCATGAAAAAATCTGATTTGGTTTGTTCACACTTCTGTGAAAAAAAAATCATATCTGACTTACTCGGAGGCAAAGAAATCGGATTTGGCCCACTTCAGCATGTAATGTGAACGTAGCCAAGTTAAACACAAACTCTGAGCTCTGAGGGAAATCAGGGAGTCTTTGTTTAAAGGCTCTGCACACCCACACTCAATGATTCAGTCTGATCAGACCTCTGATCAGGTTGAAGTGAGGTGAATCATGCTAGAAATCAAGCACCAATAAGAACAACGATGATGTAAACTGTCCACCTTTACAGGTACGACAAAACAAAGAGAGTGAGATGTCAATCAAGGACAGTTCTGAGAAGGAAAGAAAGAAGGGAGGAAGGAAGAAAATGAAGACTACTGTATATGTGCATTATAGGCTTTGTATTGATTACAATGAATCTTAGCATAAATACAGGTATAAGATTAATTCTTCTTTTTTTGTCTGCTCCACAGATTTTGCTGTGTCTAGGGTAAGTTATGTTGTTGTTGTTGTTGTGGTTTGAGTCTGTGGTCTTGTGGTTGTGAGTGATCTGTGTGCTCATGGTAATACATAAACATAATCCACTGAATTGTAAACACAGAAACTAACCTCAAAAATCATACCTATACATAAATGAACAGCATAAGTAGAATGATATACATGCTGACATGTAGAATAAAACATGTTAACATGTATCTGAACACATTAACACTGTAACCACGGGTACACTACTGTATAATACATGTGTTACGTGCAAAATACATTAGAGAAGCACTCAGGGAAGCGTTGTGTTCTCTGTGTCCCTGAGCTGAGTCTGTCAGGCAGCACTTACTTCCACACTGTGTAACGCCCCAAGCAAAGAGGCAGTGGACTTCATATGAAGCCTGATTCCATCAATTTTCCATCTGCTTGTTAAAAAAAACTAAATGGAATTTTTTTTTTTTTTTTTAAAGCCTAAATATTGAAAAAAAAAAAACATGTTCACACCTTGCTGAGGTAAAAAGTTGGCTTTAGAATTGGCGTTAAAGAGAATTTAGAGACAGACTTTCTTAATTAAAGGTGATGTAGTGGGACATGGCTTCATATCTTTTTCCTCTTGATTATCTCCTGCACTGTAAATGTAACATTGACATATTGTATCATTTAAAAAAAAAAAAACAAGGAGACAAAAACACTACATGATGTGTGCAGACAGAGAAGACAAAGTTATTCATGAATATAACATAAATGCCACTTACAGCAGGAAGCAGCCATGAACTGCCTCTCTCTTTTGATTATTTTACTCGGTAACAGTTTTCAACACAAAATGATTTAATGCAGGATGTATCATGAATTCATGTCGCTCACTATTAAGAAATGATCAAGTCACCATCAGTTTATGTGATTAGTTTGCTGGAATCCAGTTACATAGAAAATATCCATAACACAGAATCAGCCTCTGTGAAAGCAGAACAGCACCTGCTGTCATAGAAAGATGATCTACATGTACAGCAGTCAACAGAAACTCTATATCTCTAATAATGTAGATAAGTCATAATCATATTCCTGACACATTAATATCCAGTTTTTCTCTCTCACTTTATTACAAGGTGAACTGTTGAGGTATGCTTAAAAGAGTTCTCTACTGATCCAGCATTGTAGTCCTGTAACATCGTCAGACTCATGATGGACAGTTTTTTATTTTTTTTAATATAGTATAAGTTTCAAAGGCAATGAAGCAGGACTAGAGATATCATCTTTTTATCACCATTCTTCTCCTTGTCAAAACCTGATGCATACATTACCCACAATGCAACGTGACTGCCAACAGTTCAGTCAAAGATTTGGGTGTGTTATGCTAGTAGCGGCTAATGTAGCCTGGAGCTGCTAGCATCCAGCAGAGCTGATGAGCTACAGAAGTCTGCTAACCTCACTTCTGTCTAACTCCACACACTCAGATTTGTTTCATTTTCAAACTTGTAGTCTTCAGCCACAACTGACGCTGACTCAAGTGACATCACTGGAGGAAATTTATCAGATTTTACCAAGCAGTAACCTCTGGGGCTATAAAATGAAGCCAATTCGGAAGTGCCAAAAACTGCAGTTCCTTGAGTGGCCACTTGAGTGTGGCTCCAAAAGCGAGTCAATCTCCATAGACCCCCATGTTAAAATGTCCAACTTTACAGCAGAAATAAACATGTTTACAGCCTGGTACAAACAACGGTTTTGGTTTCTATAGCCAATTTCCCCTTTCATGACAACTGTACGGGGGGTGAATTTTTTTATAACTCACCCGTTTAAATTTTATGAAGCCGTAAAGTTATGCATAACGAAGGACATGGCTGCTTTGAGTGACAGGTCCGTCAGCCGCTAGGTGGCTTGTTTCAGCCATTTGGCCCGCCTCTTTGCCCATTTTTGATTGGCTGGGAGTTAGACAGTGTCACGCACTGCCAAGATGGCGACGGCCGGAGCGGCTCACTTTGAGCTTCAAAACCGCTCTTCAGAAACCAACGGGTGACGTCACGGTAACTACGTCCATATTTTTATAGTCTATGGATTTTACGCAGCTCCCTCCGGAGACACAAAAGGCTTTATACACATATACAGTAGTACTCCCCAACACATGGAAACACACGCTGATGTGTACAGTTGGTGGAGTTAAATATGTCGGTTCATTCTCCCTTAATGTGTTAACTGGCACCAGCTAGATGATTTTGATTTTAGTGTCTCTTCCATGCTACACTCCACTTCTTTCAACGACAAAAAAAATATATAAAAATAAAATCTGAAAAAAACCTCATGTCCCCATTCATGCATAAAATGATCATGAGTCAGGCATTAGTTACGCATTAATGAATCATGTGTTTTATAGCCTGAAGTGTCACCTGTTATTTTGATAGAAACACACTGATTTCTTTTGACTTTGAAGTGTTTTTGCATTTTGAATGGAAAAAGCACCAAAAGAAGCTCAACTTAGAGCTACAGAATCTATTTACATGTGTGTTTTATGTCAATATGTATTATCACATAATGACTAGAAATGAAAGACACATGACATGAGCCTCTCTGAATCCTAGCAGTGTGCACGTATTTTTGACATTTCCACCTTTCATATGCAACACATAAAAGGTGAAATGTTAGCAACTGTTTATAGATGTTTTATTTCAATGTCAAAAAAAAAAATTCTAATACCTGATGCATACGTTACCCACAATGCAACTTGACTGCCAACAGTTCAATCAAAGATTTGGGTGTGTTATGCTAGCAGCGGCTAATGTAGCCTGGAGCTGCTAGCAAAAATATTCAACACACCAACATTCACAGGGTTTGGGTGTTAATGGTCTGGATGTGTGCTGACATTATGTTTAATGGGACTTTGTCCAGCTCTCATCCACCCATCATCACATCAGTGATGATTTTTAGTGTATATTTTTTAAATGATGCAAGGAGAGTGTTAATTTGTCAGATTTGTGAATTTACATGTTTTTTAACTACCAATATTTTAAAATTCTTGCACAGATTTTGTCCTCAATCTCAGTCCCATCACACGTAACCGGAGTAACGAGAGTAAACCTGCATGTAGCTGCCAAATGTCGTCATCTAGAACATCACAGTAATCTGTTTCCTATTGAGTCTGTACGAGTGAGTGCAGTTCCCCTCAGCTGACTCTACCTGGTGTCAGGTTCAGATATCTTGCACTCGTCCTCATGAGACAGATGATGTTTGGGCACATTAGAGACTTTGGTAAAGTGATATATTCTCTTCGGGGGAGGCTCTGCTGTGGCAGAGGGGTAGAAGAAGAGAAGGAATCAGTGGGAAAATAAAAGGTGGGAGCATGTTGCAGGAAACATCCCCAGGCACAATGCTTTCCCAAAGGAGCTAGGCCTACTGTGAGAGGAGCGGAGACGTCAAGTTGAGGAAGGCCTTTCACTGAGGAGTGTGTCTGCTGCGTACACCAGGCCCTCTAGCCTCTGTGTGTGTGTGCGTGTGCGTCAGCATCAAAGAAAGAGAGGACAGAGAAAAAACAGCCTAATTACAAGCCTAGCTGATCTACAAAAAAAAAAAAAATCCCACAAACACAAATGTGGCGTGAGCAGCTGGGTGCCTTGGTGCATGAAAGATAAATTGTTAAAAGCACCAGCACGAGGAAAACCATCTCTACCTCTTAGTATTCTACATGAGGAGGGGATGATGTTTCTCTAAATGTGCCTTAATGTCTTTCTGCCTTCTCCTCTTACATATGTCACTACTTAAATATTATATTAGTAATATTATGTAATGTCTGGTATTTTTAGAGCAGTGTTCAGTATCATATTGTGCATGTATTGTTCTGAAGTAGATGGAAAGTAAGAAGGTAAAGGTTTGTCACTGTTGAAGCACCAATAAGTTGTAGTTGGGTGTGTGTCTACATACAGCGGGTACACATTCAGTATCCAGACCAGGGCTGCTGCTGTGTCTGAGCAAACTGCTCTTATGCCGATACTGCCATTTAACTCCCCAAAACCGAGATAATCAAGAGGATCACAGGTCACATTTATTTCACCCAGAACAAAGCAGATTTAAAGGAGTAGTTCAGCAATTTAGTTTTGTTCTTCAGCAAAATTACACGACTCACAAGAAGCTGATTTTTAAAAAGAATGGTCAAATTCAAAGTGGGCTGAGATATCCTGACTGTTAGGCTGTGTTCAGACTAAATAGGACTGCATAGGGCTCAGCAAAAAAACACAGTGGCTGTCCAGCAAAAAGGTTTTTGCCAGAACGCAACCTGACGTCACACTGCATTGGCCAATCACATACATGCAAGTGCACATTCCTGGTGGATTACTTTGTAACGTGAAGCCATATTTGACTGTTTACCTTGGAACCGTCATGACAAAAGATAAAACATTTGCCACTGTGAAAACTTTCCAGAGTTGTAAAATCCTGTCTATGAGTATACACTGCACAGTGTTTTGGCTTAAATCCTTAAATGATTAATCTGTAATTCCAATTCGACTTCCTGGAGCATATTTCATTGGCTCACCGGTAGTGCAAACAACACGCCCACACCACCGCAGTTCCCAGCGCCTTAGAACCGGAATTGCCGGATTGGTTTGAATGCAGTCTAGTCCCTCAAATGAGGCAAGCCACAAAAATTCTGGATCCTACACTTCCCATCAAGCAAATCAGTTATTGTTTAAAAAAGACTTTTTCCCATATGTTATCATTACAAAAGAAACTGCAGTGACACAATAAACGCTTTTTTTCTGAGCATCAAAAACATTCAACTTTGTTTAATCACAATTTGATCCGCTATGTCCAAAAGTCTTGAGAAGCTGTATCAGTAAATTATTTTTGTAACATTCATGTGTGCAGGGAGTCGGCAGCAAGTCAGTCAACTCAGCCAGAGAGGGAATTGCATACATGTCATATCAGAGTTGTAATTACAAGTTTCTGACTTTTAAATAGCTCACGGGTCAACGTCCAAGTCGTGATTACGAGCAGGACAAATGGTCTGATATAGCTTAGCTCTTAATAATACTGACATGCCTTAAAATCAGACAACAATGGATGCCTCACATCAACCAAACCTAAATATAATGGATATGGTGTTATACTGTCAATGCACAACATTTTAATCTTCACATGACCAACTCTATATTAATACAAACGTCTTGATGGCATCAACACTTGCAAGTTGTAAACATGGGAATCGTTCATGCTCAAAAATGTGGAAACCTGAAAGCCTTATCTGGCGTAGGCACTTATACTCCTTTTTCACCAAGGTAGTTCGAGGGTTGGTACCTCGTCTCGAAGCAGTTTGTCGTGTTTCAACAGCTGCTCATGTCAGGGGCCAGGGGCAGGATTATTCTCACCAAACAAAACCAAAATGCATCGGGTCTCCTCAGATTGCGCAATGGCAGAGATTTTGAGCCGCTGCTTCCCAGCTGAGCTCGCCCGTTACCGAGGGCTTAGCAGATTTTTTCTTTGACGGAAAAACCTAAATGAAAACGATTGCTGTACAAATAATCTCTCATTTCATCCATTTTAGATGATGACAGACTGTTCCTAAAGCTAGCTCTTAGGCTACAGCCAGCACGACTCGCCCATCAGCTCCCAGCCAGCAAAACCCTTTCACGCTTGCTGCACAGGGAGGGGAAAATGAGTTTTTGCACACCTCAGTCCACATGCATGCCTTTTTCTACTCTGTTTCTATACTGTATTCAGACTCAATGATAAACCTGTGAGGACTACTTTTTTTCCACACAGAAAATTGATCAGGAATTAATAAGGGAATCAATAAAGAATCGGACCGATAAGCAGAATCGACAATGGCATCGGCATCGATAAAATCTTATCAATTCCCATCCCTAAGCTCCTAGTGTGTGTGTTTGCACCGGTATGAATGTGTAAAACTGAGTTGCTTTAAATAGGATACATGCTAAGTTAATAAAAAGAAAAATGATGATGAATTTATTTTAAAATTGCTTCCTCCCTTTAGCTTCATCTCGGCTCTTCTCTACGAATGGACGGAGTAAGACCAACCAGTTTCTCCCATTAGTATATATGACCTGTAAATCCAGCTCTGGAGCATGTGACCCCTGCATGCACTCAGGCTTTCCTCTGTCTTGTACAGGACAATGCACTGTGGACCCCCTTTATCTCTCCTTATGTGGTGTTTGTGTTGAACTTGCTCTCTTGTATAGAAAATTTGCTTTTTGTGTTCTGTGACACCAATGGTGTGAATGAAATATTGGTTAGTTCAATTTTATTTAGGATTTGTTAAAAAAAAAAAAAAAAAAAAAAAGAAAAGAACTACTAATATCTAGGTCAGACTGCTTGTAGTTACTAATGGGAATAAATTGACATTGTAGGAAATATGTTTGCTGTCTTGTCGAGGGATAGACAAGAAGATCAATATCATTCTCATGTCTTTCCGGTAAATATGAAGCCAGAACCAGCAGGTGACTGTACTTTTTTTAAAGAATGAGATAATATAAGTTCTTATGTAATCTCAGGTCTGTCTCTGAACATCTGAATTTACCCATGTTGTCATTTCATTACTATTAAATGAATGAAACCTGTAAGTAAAAGTGAAAGCAAGACTGAGATCCTGAAGTCCTGCTAGACTATAGACCAAAGTAATGAAATAATAAATGAAAAACACACCTCTATGTTGTGTATAATTTGAAACATTAACTTTTGTGGGACATTAAACTCAACCTGTAGAGTTTGTGAGCATGAGAGGGTCATGTTTTGTTTGTATGTATGGTTCTACTATCTCACAGACAAGGATGCAAATGTACAAAATGAAAAGCATCTGAGGAATTAACTCATGTATCTTGAGATGAGTGAAATGGGGGTACCGTTTACTCTGATTGTGTGTTTTACAGTAAATTATTGACCCCATAAGAGGAAGTGAGGGTCTTGGTGAATCTTTAGATGTTTTCGGTTCTTACAACTTGAAATGTAAAACCTAAACTGTAAAGTATCATTGGATACCAAGATTTGGACTATAGCTTGTGTTTTCACTCCATCTCCCAACCGCAGAGTGCATATATTCTGTTGATGGATGTGTTTGCTGCATACAGAGTGTTGTGGGCTCTTACATCTGCCTCATGGATAAAAATGGAAAGTATTGAGCTGAGTGTTGAAGGTAGTGCTGGAATCTTAGCATCTGAAACTTTCTTATTAAAGGGCTGGTTCACCCAAATCACAAACTGGGATAGCTTCAATGTCTCAAACCCTCAGCACATAAAAGTGAACCTGCATGGCTCTGTACCACTATAGGAGTAAGTGGTGTAAGTGGTATGTTTTTTGTGGTTTAGGTAAACTTCAAGTTTGATTTGATGTCTTTCCCCAACATTGGCATATTGGTTGCAGAGATGAGGTGATATCCTAAAAGCAGACAGGAATGTTGATATTGGATGATTTTGCAAAATCCTTTTGTGAATCCATTTGTGAAGAGTGCAGCGTTCACTGTCTGAAGTGTCGTGGCCAGGGTGAAGGAGTCAGAGTGACGGGTCACCCTAAACAGATTAATAGCACAATAATCCCCAACCTCTGCACCTCACCATTCCACCAACCCACCCCCCCATCCCAACTCTTTTCCTCATCCTTACTGATTCACTTTTGCTGTAATCCGATTTTCATTAAATTGGCTTGCATGGAGGATGAATCATCAGAAAGTGCTATAGCTATTAATATCCATTCTAGAGGCCGCCATCATAACCCCCCCCCCCCCCCCCCCCCCCTTCCACCAAGCCCACAGTCACAAACAGGAGGTTCATCCAGAGGCAGCTCTGACTGAGGTAATAATGGAGGGTTAGGATAGCAAATCAGATTGCTGCTTGCTTAATTGAGTTACTGAGTTAAATAGTCGTTGTTATGACCTCGTCATTGACAGGCCAGTAAGTAGCTCCCATCTGAGTGTGCTGTTCTCTATCTGTTAGAGGACAAGTGGTTATTTATTCATTTCTCATTGAGTTCTTGATATATTTCAGATTTTATGATTGCGGAAATCAACATTAAATAAAAAATCTGTCATTTTGACCCTCCTGTTACCCATAGTAGGTTAGACATTTCAAATGAATGGAAAAGTGTTGTTTTAAAGGAGTGTGGAATATGTGAGAAAAACTGTATTAAGGTGTGACCCCTCAAGCCCATTGCATTAGTCTGTTTCTTTATGTTTGTTTTTGGTCCCTTTCATTTTCCACATCTCGCCGGCTTGCACTGACTCATGTGAGAGCCCTTATGCTGCCTCTCCTACTTCCATTTGCAGCCAAATGGAGCAGAGCAGCAGACAGAGGAAGGAGATGAAGTGCAGAGATGACTGTCCAAAATCACAAACCACAAAATCTGATGATGTGATAACATGGTTGGTGCAAGTCTAACAGCAGTTTCCATTGTATAGTGTATGGTGGGATGCCATATAGCTGGATCCCTATCTACCAAAGAGTTGAAGTTAACTCATAAACCCTTTGGTGGGAGTTGGTAGCTACATTAAAACATATGGACTGTTTCCAATCATTAGACCCTTGAAATCAATTTGGACATAAAGTTTTTAAGAATATATTACCAGTGCTGGGCAACTTACTTGGAAAATGAAATAAAACCTTACATATTACTCCTTAAAATAGTAATCATGTTACTTTACTAATTACTCAACAGCAGAAGCAATTAGTTATATAGTCTGTCAAAGGTGCCTTTCAAAGAACTTCAAAGTCTTCTTCCATGTTTAACATGTAGAAGAAGTAAAGGAGGAAGGTATTTACTGACCATCGGCAGCTAACTTCACGTTAGCCACAGTGACACACTCTCAAACTCTGAACTAAACCATTCCTTAATGTAGCCATACCAGTGCTAACATTAGCAAGTCAGCTAACACACAACATGCAAATAAGACAACTCTAGAGTTACCTGGAGTTGTATTTGTCTTCTTTTGGAACTGTTAAACTTGAATTCATCACTATTTTGATATTTAATGGAATCAAATGTCTCTGTAATATAAAATAGGTTGCTTGTAGTGCCCAAATCTTTACAACTCTGTGAAGCTGCTTCAAGCTAATTGTTTTGATATTATGGACCACACATTTACTTTACTGTACGTTTTGGTCGAAGCAGCACTCAGTAACCCTGTTTACTACAGCAGCTTTCAGCAGACAATCTCTGATTAAACCACTATTTCATCAGAACAGTGATTAGCCATTGTATGTGGATGTTGAAGTGAGCAACTTTTCATAACATGTCAGCCATAACAACTTTATAAGGCTGGATATCCGTCAGTTTGTTTTGGTGTTTTTCTGCCCCTTAGTGGCCAAACTTCATTAATGCAGCTATATACAAAGAGTCATATAGCTAGGGTAGAGTCTAATAGGCCTTTTGGCCAAGTATTCCCAGAAGCTAAACTCAGAAAAAACTTTCAGCACATTTGTATTTGTGTTTCCACCACACCTCAAAAAGATAACATAATGAAAAGTTCGGTTTTGGGAAACATTTTTGCATGCAGCACTATGCTATGAACATGGAGGAGACTGAAATCCTCGTGTTGTCTTTTGTTATATACTGTTTTGTGACTGTGAGCTGTAAATCAGTTCTGGAAACAAGAGAGATAGAAAAAGATATTGAAAATGCAGAAAAGCAACGTGTGAACCTCATTGTCAGTCCATGATGTCACTGCAGATAGATTGATGATATAGTAGTCGATTTGGCAGTAGTTCACTTTCGGGGCGTCATAAAACAAAACTCAGTGTCTGTCAGTACAGCACAGTGTAAAGTATACAGGGCATGAATGAGTCTTGACCCTCCCCTCCTACATCATCCCCTCTTCTCTCTCGTCACCAGGCACGTTTCTGAGATTTGCCCTTCTCACCACTGTAGCACGTCTATTTATTTTCTGTTTATAGCTATAAGAAATCATCCTTGCTGCTGTCATCCTGACCCTCTCCCTATTCTCTCTCTGTTTCTCTTCCAGATTGAAATCCGAGACACCAAGGATCCGAGATTTGGCGTCCAGCGGTTCCACTGAGAACCAAACTTCCTCTTTTCCAGCTTTTCCAGCTCCTACCCTCCCTTCATCCTCCTCCTTCTGCTCCTCTGTCCTAAGCTTTTCAAGTTAAACCCTTGATCTGGGCTTGGAGGCTGAAGCCTAGCAGTTTGTAAAATAGGACAGAAGTGGAATCACCTAACAAAGGAAAACTCTGTCTGTTTGAAGAGAAGAAGTATGCTGATCAGTTTTATCAAACTCTGGGATAAAATCAGTCATGACATACAGTCTTACTGTCCCATCACGTTGTTATAACAAAGATTATGAAGTTATTGATGATGATGATAATAATGCTTGCAGTAGGAGTGTTCTATGAAAATCTTCATATTTTTATTGAGTGGAAAAAGAATTTCCAGCTTTAAAAGGTAATATTATAAAATGCGTATGTAAAAGCAGACAGGTGCTACTTCTGAGATAACAAAAATGAAACATTTTAAAATACAAGAACAAGAAAAAAAAGATTTTGTACAGCCACGGTGTAATTTTCAAGTCTTTTTCAGGCCACTTTTCAACTCCTCTTTGTATATGACAAGGTCTGATCCCAGGAACTACAAAAATAAACCATGTATGTAAATGAGATGTTTCTATGGAAACAGGGTAAAAAGACATTTTTTCAGCATTTTTTTGCCCCCATACATGAAACATTCCTGTAAACTGTGGAATAGTAAAAATCTGTTTCATTGTCCTATCGTGAAAAAAAGTGTGGATTCCATGTCTTTTAACCCTGTGTGTAATTTCTAGCCACCCGCCATCCTTAAGTCCACACTACACTGAGAAACAAACAAGCTGAGAGGCAGAGAAATGTCCTTCCTGTCCTCAGCTGTTTCAATCTTTGGCATCTCACTACATTCTGTTTTTTCTTTGTGTTTCCTCCTCCCACTCTGGCTGTGTTCAGTTCTGCTCTAGTCAAATGGGTTTTGTTTGTACATCCGCCACCAGGAAAGGCCCTGCATGCTGCATCTATCTCAGGCTAGCAAAGATGAGGTGTCCTCTATGCTCAGCAGGGCTCAGACTCCGTTCAGTCCAACAGGCAGTCTGCTGCACTATCCAGGCCCACCAGCTGAAGAACACAGAGCTGAGCTTTCATGTTGAGAGGACAGACCCAGCACAGACTTTCATCAACACAACAGACATCACGCACTGTGCCACTACCCTGCTCTGATTCCACACAGGACCCTCTCTATGGAGACAGATTAGTGCTTGAAGTCGATATGTTCATTCTGAACAGAAGGCGCAATTGAACGCAAAGGCTGAAAACAAAATGATCCAAGTGTGATTATTATTTAGTATGACCTTCAACTACAATTTTAAATTTACTTTCCGATACAGATTGTGCTTTGAAAAACACATCTGGTAATCAGTCTAGTAACACTGAGCTGTAGCTTCATGCTAAGAATGAACCATGGGATAGGTGAGCAGTGTGGCACATCTGGAGGATGTGATAATCCAGTGGAAGAGTATCATTTAGGTCTCCACACCTCAGTCAAACCCTCTCCAAGATCACACTGTGTATGTATGGGGAGCAATTTTAATCAGTTTTGTAAGAACAAAAACTATCAGCAACTGACAAATAAAGATGGAAACATGTTACTGTTGACTCATCCACAGATGTGTCTTACAAACTCAATCTGAAGTGAGCAAGCTGAATTTTAAATGGGTTTTTTTATTTTTATTTAAACTGAGAAAGAATTTGAAAATATATTTATCATATGATTTTAAACTAATTTTACTTTTTTAGAGTTCACTTCTTTTAAAAGAAATATTTTTTGAATAAAGTAGTTCATTAAGAGCACTGAAATACAAACTAAATCTCTGTGGACACTTGTGTTTCTGTACATTTGCCACACCTGTCATACATGTAGACACACACAGAGGTACACAGTGAAGCCAGCTGACAGGAACACTGAGGAAATGTGTATAACTGTATAACTCAATAGAAGCAATTACAGCAGAGGAAGCTTTGGTTTCCACAAATGACATTTTGATATCTTGAGGCATAAACACAGACTGGCATTTTTTCTCAGGATGATACATAATAACACATAGTTCTTTTGAGTTTCCCTAAAGAGATATTTCCATTATTTCAGATCTATGTCAGGGTTTCTCAACCTTTTCTGACCCATGATCCCACGACCCCACTGACCAGCTGTCATTTGAATTGTCAGTATGACATACTTTTGTTTTCTAATTTCAAAAGCATGAAGGGGCATAGAAATGATCATATATTTCAAAATTATGTTTTTTAAAAAATACCAAACACTTATAAACTATAGGTTGGTGTGGTTTACACCAACATAGTTTGGGGTTCACTTGCTTTTGCTTTGAGCTGCTCACTGTCTTGCTAAACAAATACCTGATGGAGTGCAATGGACAGGATTCCACCTGGATCCATCAAAATATGTATTAAAAGGTAAAAGAATGACATCACTGAGACACAAAGAAGGTCCTTTCAGTTGGAAATCCGCCACCTAGTGCTTGTATGGACTGGCCAAGCTGACAGTATCATCAACCTGAGAAGATTTTCTTCGTACTAAAGTTTCCAATACAGATCTCTCTCAATTAACCAGTCTGGCCTCAAGGCATTTTGTCAAATGAACACAATCTTTTAAAAATATATCACTATGAGACAAAAAGTCAAATTCACAGTGACACAGTGCCTGATACACATTCAGCTTAGGAGGTTATGGGTAATGTGGTTTGTATGCTCTTTAGTTTCCAATTCATGCCCTTGTTCTATTATCAGATCTTTCAGTCTGCTCATTTCACAAACAGACTGTTTTTTTTGCAGCTAGAATCTCCTCTAGTCTGTTTTTAGTAACAAGGATTTAGTTTAGTAGAATTTTACACCACTTCTACTTTTGTACTGATTATCCACACAGTGCAGAATTAGATTGGAATTTTGTATGAAATATGTTTTGTATGAAATATTTGTTTTCTTGAATGATTTGTGGCTCACGCTGACTCAGCAGGTTGTTGTTTTTTTGGTGTGGAGGAATCATTAGTGCAAAGCATGACATTTAAGCTTCATCAGTAGTAGTTAGTCCCTCTGAATGAATCATATGCCAGGGTCGAGGTCACTGAGCACGCCTCAACACGAAAAAAAAGTTGTCTACTCTCTCACTGGCTCTCTTTTTTTTTTATTGTACATCTGCCCACAAACATATGATTTTCACCCCTTCCACTGTTATTCAATGTGCCACATCCAGATATGGAATTATATATTTCTATTTCAGTGCTTTTCTGTTTGTTTCTCTCTTACATGGTGTTATGTTCATTGCTCTGCACTTGATGTAACGTTATTTTCTATGGTTATGGGATGCTGTGATGTTTGTGCGGGAGTGTGCACAGGAGAGTTTTCAGCATGGCAGCCAGTGTCATACACCTCTATCACCATTGGCGTTGTTGTTTTAACAAGAAGATGAATAAACGGATTGACTTAATTGACTTTTTTTATCCTACCTTATCAAGACAGACATATCTTTCATTACACACAATGTTCTTCATTCAAACATCGCTGAGTTATCTGGAAGCTGACTGTTATCTATAGCTGTTCTAAGAGTTTTATTAGCCTATGGAGATCAAATAATGGAAAAAATAATCCTCCAACCTGTTTGAAAGAATGAAAATCATCAGATGTTGATGTGTTGATATAACTATGGGAATACTTTATGTTAAAATGATATTGAAAAAAAAAAAGATCCATTTACTATTTCTAATCTAAATAATGAGTTTGATTCTATGTTTATTGCATACTTCATCATAAAATACACAGCTTGTAAGCTTACCAAGCTGACAGATATCTTACTATTTGTAATATTAGTAGTACAGATTCTGTGTTTCTCATGGAAAAACTAAATCCCAACCTAAATCTTTAGCATAAAAACCATCAGATTTAAAGATATTTACCTGTAGTATCATCAAAAATATTGGCAGCTTCGATTCAAAACCCAAGAGCCGCCTCGTTTGTGTATGTTCAAACTTCAGCAATGATTATCATTGCGTTTGTTGTTATTGGAACACTGTGAAAATGTCATTGACCAAATAGTGTGAACATACTGAAGTGATGAAGTGAACCATCGTCTGAGCAGTGATGGGTGAATATTGAGATCTTCTACTTAAGTAAAGTGGAGATACCACAGTATAAAAATACTCTATCAGAAATCTGCATTCAAAATCTTACTGAAGTGAAAGTACAGAAATATTAGATGCAAAATGTAAATGTGCACCAAAGGTGAAAGTATTCATGATGCAAACTTCCTCAAATCAGTGTTTTATAACTAGTGCATGTAAAAAATATTCACCCCTCTCAGAACTTTCAATGTTTTATTGTTTTATGACATTGGATCTAAGTAGATTTAGTGTCTAAATTAATGATAAATATAAAAAAATATATCTACAAAAAATATAAAATACATCATCTGCTTTACACAAACATCTGAAAAGTAACTAAAAAGTACAATATTTCCCTACAAAACATAGTGGACTGGAAGTAGCATAAAATGGAAATACACAAGTAAAGTGCAAGTACTTCAAAATAGTACTAAAGTACAGTACTTGAGTAAATGTACTTAGTTACTTACCACCACAGTGAGCAGGTGTGACCCAACGAACTGGATCAACATTCCTCAACAGCAGAGTAATGAGAATACCTCTATACACTTATCATACATACTCTGGCTGGACATAATAAACATATTATTTTTGTTCTAATTTCAACTTGAGTAGCTGTTCATGGTTTTTCATGTACTTCAAGTACAATTTTTTCTTAATATGTAACAGAAAGATGTCAAGAATCACCAGGTATCTGCTATAACAGCTGAGAAATGTCCCTCATCTGGTGGATTTTAGGGAAGAGAGCTCCACCACACTAAGTATGTAAGAGAAATGCATCCTTCTCTGCTGTTACTCGTGCTCCCTCCATGCATCCTCGTTATGTCATCATATAAGCAAGCAGCTGACCCGTAGCTCATCTTCCTGCTCTGCCCACAGTCTTTACAGGAGACATTACTGCTGGAACATGGAGCCCCGGGGGAGATAACACACCCAGATACTCTGTGTGTGTGTGTGTGTATGTGTATATGACGGTATGTGTAGATGTATGAATGTGTGGTTTGCAAGTTTACAGTTGTAAGGACATATGTGTGTGAGGAACAGTTTGTGTACTTATCTGTGTGAATGTTCCTCTGGTCCCATCTGTTTGTGAGGCGGCGAGGCGTTAAAGAACACCACTGGACTGTTACTGATCAGCACTATCAGTGTTGACCAATCCCCGGCCCCAGGACACACACACACACACACACACACACACACACACACACACACACACACACACACACACACACACACACACAGATTCTTGTTTTGAGTGATATAAAGCCGTAAAGAAACTACAGTAACTTTTTCTGTTACCTTCTTTTAATTATCTTTTAATCTTCATGATTATGTTTGGGCTTGATTTGATGTGTGACTCGGCTCATACACTAATAATCAGGATGTTTTGTGAACATCTACATCGAACTCCAAAACAGTAGGAAAATAGCTTCTTGTGTGCATCACAGTCATCACCAGCTGTATTTATCAAAGTGCTAAAAGTAAAAATCCTTCACTTTTACTCACAAACTTTACAATTTACTATTCTTAACTACAGAACACACCTCTGTTTCTGTCTGATTGTATTAAATATCATTGGCCATGATGAATAATACGATAGCTGAAATCTGTATAATTAAGATTAAAGAAGTTATATTTAAAGCTTATTTGATACAATATTACACAGCTTTTTATTTTTTATTTATATTTATCAGGGTGCAAACAAGAATAAATCTGACATTGATTTTGTTTGCAATCACTTCCTCAGCCTCCTCATTGTCTGCACTTGTCAGTGTGATACTACATCCTCCTTATATGATAAGCTTTACTGTAGTGTGCTGTTGTTACATCAGCAGATAACTAGGGCTAGGCTGCAGCCATGCTAAGCTAGCCTCTGTCCACACATTTTTACACCTAAAGATGGAGCTTTTTTGAAAACACTCCACAGCAGGGATTCATCTGAAAATGCCTGCCTTGCATTTTAGTGTGGACCGGGGGGGGGGGGGGGGGGGGGGGGGGTCCAGTTAGACATTAAGCTGTCTAACTGGAAGAATCTTCTTTATCATCAAAGTGATCAACAGAATGTGTAAAAAAAACTCAGCCTGTATATACTCTACAAGAAGGCTGAAGTCTCATTGGTTATCCATAGAGAGCTTGACACATTGATGACTAACTTCCAAAGGATGATGCACCTCCAAGTACACAAACAGCAAGAAACATCTCAGTCACAAAACATAATACTGACTGTGAGGTCTTTTTGCAGTTTTGGGTTCATTTTGTTGTATTCTTTTATTTATACATAACTAATGAGGATTCAGCCTTCTTGCAGAACAGGGGTCTCAAACTTAAATGACCTGGGGGCCGCTGGAGGCAGAGTCTGGGTGAGGCTGGGCCGCATCAGGTATACCACAAAAAAAGCTTAGCAGGCGCAGGCTAGGATAGCAGGCGACTACTACCGGGATGTTCATTACCCGCCGCGCGTTTGTTGTTGTAAACGTCGTCATAGAAACAAGTGAAACAAATGGCATCATAAAGAAATATCTTCATATTTTTTTATTGTGCAAGGCATTTACTATGGAGTAAAATGTTTTGAGGAATAAATCTCTTTCCGCAAATGATTCAGTACATTTCATTCATGTCACATCATTGCAGAGCAAACGTGGAGAACATGAAGCTGGGACAGTGGGACACCATTATCCCATGGTTTGCACCTCCATGGCTGCAAACCATGGGATGGAGCCATGGAGGCGTTATTTATTGGCTTTCATTTTCTATAATAACTCCATGGATGCAGCGGCGTTGTCAAATCAAATATGACGTGTGGCACAGCAGCATCAGCTGTACGGTGTTTTGTTACACTCTGTATTTATGATCTCTGTCGGATGAACATAAGTGTGTTCATGAAAACGTATATATTAACTTTTAATTCACTTCACAGCGTGGCATTATGTGACAGAAATATGCACATACATTGTGATCTGCCAGACTTATAAAGACGCAGATACACCTGGTTCTGTTTTTTTAAATGTCACACACTGTGGAATCACATGCACGAGCCTCATTTGCTGTCACAGTGACCCAAAAATGGATGTAAAGGTCTTTAAACCTCCGTTTGTACGTCAACTGTTGTGTCCGTTCCGCTCATCAGACCTCAGTGAGAATTACGCACAGGCTCTCCAACAGCTGATCATTACGCACGGCTGCTGTGGATATTTGAAACGACTTTACCCCTAATTCATCATATTTTTCTGCAAACCGTCACCACCGTAAAGTGTCAGTTATTATTATTAAACATCAGAAGAATGATAAATGATTTATTGATAGAGCTCGTGTTGAAACGGACTTTACAAAGTGCTTCAAAACAAAATGAAGTGATCGTTAACAGAGAGATGATGCTGAAATAAACAGAATGATGCTTTTATAAAGGTTTAATAATTCACCTTTGAATTTTACTGAAGGCTGTATAGCAAAAATAACGACACAATCTAGCGCGAGGTGCGCACATTCTCAGGGCACACTCTTCCTGTATAAATAGCACAGTTGTTGTTAAACAGCCATATACTCCTGTGATTGGCAGGCTCGTTCAGCTCCAGCTTGTGCAATAAATGGACCTTCAACACACAACACAGTAAAGTGCCATTCATATAAAACTCGCGGGCCGCACTAACATTAAACTTTCATATCAAGGTGGGGGCCACAAAATATCAGACCGAGGGCCGCGAGATTGAGACTCATGTTGTAGAGTGTATACAGGCTACACCTACACCAAAATGCGTTGGTGAAATAAAGAAGATTCTTCCGTTTAGACAGCTTAGTTGTTGCCGAGTTGTTTTTTCGCTGTTAGCTTTACTGAACCAGTCCAGGCTTCTGTCATTGTTTTCCTCGTCCACACTAAAATGCCAGGCAGGTGTTTCAGATTAATTCCTGCTGCAAAGCTCCATCTATGGAGTCATTATTATAACAAAGGTTCAGGAAGAAGACCAAGTCCCTTTCTCTCACGAAATTCAATCACCTGCGCCTCACTAATTCAATCATCCGCGCATACCTATATAAGCGTGTCTAACCCCGTTCTCTCCCGTTTGTCTCGCTTACCTCCCGCCGTGCTCCGTGATCCAAGTTCCTGGCAGCATACCGCCCACGACTAGATCCAGCAGTACCAACGTGATATCTCCTTCAACACCACATCCACATGGAACCCTTCTCCTCCAGACGCCGCGCTTCTGATCAGCTGGGATCCAGAGCTCCACACACATCCACGCCATGGCCCACTCAGATGCGGCTCTTTTCCAAGCGATTAACATCTTCAACCGGATGTTTGCTCACCTCCGGCGAGCTCTCAAGGAGATGGTCGTCCCACTCCTACGAAACGATGATGAAGACAAACTTTCCAACTCTATGCAGACTCTACTTCTATCAACTCTCTCGCCGGCAGCTCAAATCCTCCCGCTCTTCCGGGTAAATTTCCCGCCGACGGGCCGACGCACGGCGCACACTGATGACGTCACAACGCCGCCTACTACAACAGAGCCCAAACTTCTTCAGCCGGGGCTGAAGGCCAGGCTGAACTCCGGATACAAATCCCATTTCACCGAACCGACAACAAAGCCAGGTTCTTCCTGCTCCTCTCTGCCTCCACCTCCACCACCGCTCTGGACAGCCGCTCAGTTCCGGGTTCCCCGCCCAGCGCCACCCGTACGCCACACGTCGATGACGTCACGACGCAGCCAACTGCTTCAGCCCTCTCGCAGGGCCAGGTTGTATCTTCCCCTGTGCCTGTTCCCTCCCTGTCTGAACTGTCTCATGTTTTTCGTCTTTTCTCTCATCCCGTGTCTGCAGGCTGCATAATCAACCCCTCATCCTCTCCTCTTCCCTTCCTTCAGCTGCTGCTACCTCTACGCTTTCGGCTCCAGCGGCTCCTTCTTTTATGTTTCTTCCCTCAGCCACTTCAGTCCTGCCATTACCACAGCAACAGTCGCACTGAGCCACGGTGCTCCCTCTGATGGACCCACTTTCCTCAATTTCCTACTGTTCTATCCCTGTTCCCCTCCCTTCCCCCTCCTTTCCCCAACACCCAAGTATTTTTTTCTGTCTTCAGCACCCCCTGTCGCCGATCCCCTCGCTCTAGTCGTTAACACTGTGGCCGCAAACACTTTCACTCTGGCCTCCACTACTCTGCCCCTCCACGGCCTACAAAGCCAGGCTTTCCGTTTCTGCACAGCCTCCAGCTCCACCACCGCTCCAGCAGACCACTCGCTTGCAGGTTCCCTACCCAGCACCCCGCACTGGCACACCAATGATTCCATCCTGCAGCCACTACGATGCAGCAACAGACTCCTTCAGCCCTAGCTAGGGCCAGGTTGTATTTCCCCACATGCCTGCTCCCTACGTCTTAATTGCCTCGTGTTTTTGTTTCATCCCTCTGTCTATGAGCTGCACTTCTTACCACTTCACACGCATCCCTTCATCCCTCACTCCTCGACCCTCATCCCTCACCCCTTCATCCCTCGCCCCTCATCCCTTCATCCCTCGACCCTCATCCCTTCATCCCTCACCCTTCGACCCTCATCCCTTCATCCCTCACCCTTCGACCCTCGACCCTCATTTTTTCATCCCTCACCCCTCGACCCTCATCCCTTCATCCCTCCCTCGATCCGTCCTTTATGAATCATCCTGGCTCTCCTCCGTTGATATTATTTGTTTACAGCACCCCTTTTCGCTTCCTCCTGCCACAGCTACTATAGCTCCCTCAACTCGCCTGCTTCTTTTCATTCATTCAACCTTTATTTACAAGGCATGCCTTCATTTTCAGTGACATTGACTGACTGTATCAACTGCTTTGCCACAGTGAACAATTTTCATTGCAATTGCTTCATATCGATTCATTGCTTCAGGGAGCCTGGTGGTTTTCCTCATCACTAGTTGATCTGTAAGGAAGCCACAGAGCTCCCTCCTTTCTAACCCCCTCCATTTTATATTGTTTTCATTTTCGTCTCATCCCTGTGTCCACAGGCTGCACAATCAACCCCTGCACGTACATCCCCTCATCCCGGCATCCTTTCCTCTTCCCTTCCGTCAGCTGCAGCTACCTCAGCGCTTTCGGCTCCACCCGCCCCCGCAGCTCTTTTCTTCTCTCTCCTCCCATAGCCACCACTGGTCCTGCTGTTACCTTAGCCACAGTCGCACCGAGCCACGGTGCTCCCTCTACTGAACCCACTCCATTCTGAAGCAGAAAGCTCATCGAGACATGTCCCCCACCCTGAGTCTCGACCCCCGGGTTCCTAGACGCTCCAGTCTCTTTGTGATTCCATTTGGTCCCCGGTCATCCCCCAGGCCATCGACCCCCTTCATCCCTCTCCTCGACCCCCATCCAGCCCACCATACACTATCCTCATCCAATCCTGAACCCTCTCAACAATCCAAATAAATCTACTTTTTATACTGTTCAAATGGCGTGGTCTTTGTTAATGAATTAGTTATGAAAAGTGTGTGGACAGAGGATCAGAATAAAGAGAAAAAGCCAGCTTAGTGTGGTTGCAGCCTGAGAAGACTGATTCATCTGATGCTACAGACTGTTAAGCAGTATGTATTCAAGTGTATATGACTGCATGACCATGACACTGATAAATATATGCTGCACAACACAGTATCCATTTCAATCACGAACCTTCCTCCCAACAACACAAGCTAAGAAAGACGAGAAGCTGTTTCAGAAAACATAACATGTAACCCAAGCTCATGGAAACATCTCCTGGCACACCACACACATCTATCCACCCCTCTGAGTTGACGCTAGCCGCCGCTATTTATAGCTGCGACAGAGCGGCCGGGCCGCACGGTGCGTCAGAAGAGATTGGCGCTTTCTTTGTTGTAGAGCAGAGTGTCCAGACTGCTGGCTGGATAATAACAGAGATCCTCAGTGATGTGCCTCGCAGTCCTCTCTGCCTCCCACTCTCTCTTTTTGTCTGTCTGCCTGTCTGTCTTCACAGCCATGGCCTAAAGAGAACTGCTGCACTGAGTGTACAGGGGCCTGCTGGACCAGGTGGGACCACACAGAGCCAGTATGTAGGAGGTCAAAGGTCAAGATGGGAAATAGTCAACGGGGTCTGGATTTAACACAAATGGATGTCTTCAGAATCCATGTTAGTTGGATAACCTATGTTTTGAAATGATACTCTTGGAAAAGGCTTATAATAACCATATGTGTCAATAAAGAAAAGCACAATTCTTGTTCATTTTAAAGGAGTCAAAGAAGCTTTTGTTAAGGATTGTTAATAAAAAAAACAGTCAAAATCAAAAGACAGAGTCTGAGATATCCTGGTTTTTAGTCCCTATAGGTCAAGCACCAAAGATATGTTATCCTACATTCCCCATAATGCAACTCGATAGTGTCTGTTATCAGACCCACTCTGCCTGGTAAACATCCACAACTTTAAAAGTCCACACCCCCAGTTTGTACCACGAGCTTTCTGTCAAAGAAATTGAAAACTGAGATAATCCTGAAGATTATCTCAGTTTGAGTTTTAGACCAGTTCACGATTATTTTCTCAGACTGTAGAAAGCTTATTATTTTATTAAGTGTGATGTCATTCTCTTCTCTGTGTAGAATGACGTATGTGCGTATGTTTGTTTTCAAAACCATATCAGACACAAATTATTATTCACTGCAGTGTTTTTCTATGCTGCAAAACATGTCTTGGGGTGTCATTCATAGTTTAATAATCTCTTTCTGTGTATTTAACCTTGCGCTGCTACAGCCTTTACATTAGCATCTTGCTTCTACATCTGAAACAGTCTTTTCAGTGGAGAAGCCCTCATCGGCCATTAATCCATCCAGGCTGGAGAAACTCTAACAGTTTGATTTGTTTATTATTTGTTGATCTGAGAAGCAGCCTGGGTAAAGTTTAGATATGAAGGTGATAAGTCTACATGGTGCGATGCCTAGCAGGCTTTTGAAGGTGGAATGCTTGTTATGTTTGGAGAGAGGGGGGGATGCTGTTTCACACAGGATCTCTGTGGTGTCTACTATCACTCTCAACTCATGACGGCACAGCTTGAACTTTTCAGGTATGGTGGCCTCTACTTGCTGTTTAGTCATCCATGTTGCCAATCCAATGAGCCAAGGAGCTGGTAAAGGTAGCTGGTCCATGTTAAGACGGTGCTAATAACAGAATACAAGCTGAACTCAAAGATGGTTGGCAACATTTTCTCCTCAAGTCCAGCTCCAACGTGGCAGAGAAACATGAAGAATTCATTGATGGGCACCAGACCTGTCTCATGAGTCATGAGCTGAGTCAAGGACCAGTTCACAAGCCATGTCACAGAGAGATGTATTGCCTCCCAAAAGTGAGTGAAAACCTTCTTTTAGGGGAATCTGATGTAGTAATTAAAGTTTTCATCTGTGATACAAAACTTGTAAACCAGCAGCTGCTCATCCAGGTTACCTTTAGTGGGGGGAGAACATACAAGTTCATTTATATCATGAACTCTGTTATTCGGTTCCACTAGAATCCAATGTCTGATGTTGCGTGTTGGTGAGCTTGTTCGTAACTAAAAAGTGCAGGCATCTGCCAAGACAGATAATAGTAATGAACAGTGTTTAGAAATGGTTCATCTACACCATCTGCACTATATCAGCACACACTGGCCTCTAGTTTCAAGGCAGTAAATTGACGGTAACAACCGATAACAGTGTGTGCTCTCCGTTTTGCACACCACCATGTGTGAGCCTGACATGAATATTCTGCCTACTCTCCCCTGTCATCTGGAGAGTCCTGGAATAGAACACACAGTCCTTACAAGATTATACTGACACAAATGACCAATCAATTCATTGAGAAAAGAATCGACAGATTAATTGATAATGAAATCAACAACCGTTAGCTGCAGATCTATCCGTAACATTATTACTCTGAAAATCCTCATTATGTACTATACAGTGAGCTGTGGTGTATACAGTCAGTACACAGGAGACTATGCACACCTGTTGCATTTTTTTCCTCTGAAAAATGATGAATGTAACACAACACACTGAAACCACATGTTGAACTGATCACCAAAGTATTGGTCACAGAGTCTGACAAACATTTACACTCTTCATTAAACAGCCTAAACACACAGAAACAGAGTGAGCTGTCTTAACTTATAACAGGCATTTCTTCCTGCCGTTTCTGTGTAAAATCATTCACCACCTTCAATTAAATCCAGGACTCTGACCAGATCAGACAACTAATTCTGCACTATGAGATAACTGGGAGGTTTCCTTCTTGGGATAATGAGCCTTTTCCACCCATTACTTCAGCGATTTGTGCAGTTTAAGGCACAAAACAACTTTAAATGTTGATCTTCTCATAAGCTCTTGGTCATTCTGGCTTCCTGCCCCCCAGCAGCAGCAGCAGCCCTCCCAGATTTGTGTCAGCAGTTGGAGGTAAATATTATTTAGGAAGGAGGCTATATAAATAAAGATTATTATTATTATTATTATATATAGACTCAAACAATAGAGGCGTGACAGGCTGACATTCATTGTGAATAGACACACGTGCTATATGTCTTCATACATGTCTGGGGGGAATCTTTTCTCCTGGCTCCTCATCCTGTGATTCTACACTGAATTCCAGCAGCGCAACCTGAAGAAAGGTTCACCATCATGCAAATGTCCTCTGACAGCAACACTACGCACTGGTTTTCTTCACCTTTGGGAAACAGAAGCACAGCTGTTAGCTCAAACTTAAAGGGGGCATATTTTGCTTTTTGTGACTATCCCTCATTTATAGTTTTATGACGTTGAACACACGTTAAACATTGTAAAAGCTGCAAAACTTGAGGTGAACGCCTGGAGAATTTAGCCCAGTAAGCCAAAAAGTCAGCTGTCACTGCTCTGAAGGACTCGTTTGAATCACACTCTTTATTTCTCCTCAAGATGATATCAGTTCCAGTCAGTCATGTCCATATATGGGCTTCCTGTCTGAGCCTCTGCCCCAGGTCATCAGACAGAAAAGACCAGAATACCAGATCCTTAAGGATGAGGACTGGATTAACTGGTGGATTTGGCACCTGTACTGAACGTCCCAGTCTACTCCTGCCAGTAGCTAACACTAAAGAAAAGCACCATTATTGTTAACAAACTAATTAGACACATTGTGTAGGTGTTACTGTTATTCTAGTGAGTCTTCACCTTCTAGGTGCGGCTCCCGATGTTTTATTCTGACAATGTGAAAAAAGTCTGCAATATGTTGTTCATTGTCTAAGTTTATAGGGTAAAATTTTCATTTTCAGACACATTTTTGAGGATTCAAACACCTTTTCTGTCTTATTTTAATCTGCTGAACTCACTCCTAAATTATGTTCCTCCTACAAACGACAGAAAAATATGTTAAATATGTTTAAACATCACAGAAATAACCCCTGAAGTCAAATGAACTGCCTTCTGCTTATTTCCATTCTTCTTATTAGACTCTTATCAGCCTCAGAAGTGACAGTAAAGCACTAATACTGAGCAACTGTCATCAAGCTGTGTCTCTGCAAGAGGAAGCAAAACAGGAACATGTCATATTCATACCCTGCACATACATACGCAAAAAAACACACATGTGTTTGCAGAGCCAACACGAGGAGTAAACACTGTCTGTGCATGCAAATGTGTTCATCAAACATGCAAATGTCGGTGCATTTTAACATTAATACATGCAAGATAGTACAGCACTCATCCGCTGAGAGTTAATGCCACATGGAAGTTGGCTACAGTTGAAAAATATGAAATAGTTGTATTCTGAAACAGTTGAAGTAGCAGCAAAATACAGTTACTGAAGTTAAATTAGCAGTTTAACTAGAAGTGCTGAAAGAAGTTGGAAGTTTTGGTTGAAGTGATGAAAAGAGTTGAAGATTTAATGGAACAGCAAACACTGAAAGGAGTTGAAATATCAGGTAAAGACGAATGCAGCAGAAACACCAGTTGACACGTGAATGGTGAAAAGTAGCTGAAATTTCATGAAATGATCCAGTAAGCTCAGGTTTTACTAGCAGACTCTCTGTCTTTGTGGGTTCTTGGCTGTGTGTCGGAGCTGTGCTGGTAGACGGTGTGTAAAGGCCATCTGGAGCGCTGAGAATGAAGACTTCCACATGCTGACAGGCCTCAGACCAGCCATCTGCTCTCTGCGTTTTCCTTCAGTTAGACAACCTGTCGTCACAGCGGCCTCCGGCGCTGCTCCCCACCAACAGGCCTGTTCACTCACTGGCTTCAATTAGTGTCTGTCTGCCTGCCGCCTGCAGCCAGGAGGAAGCTGACAGAGTGGGGAGACCTTGCACCGGAAATTTGTTTTTCCACATGCTTTTTGGAACTCATTTAGGTCTGTGTCTGGAGCCGGGGGTGGTGGGGGGGGTGTCTTAAGCAGATATAACTTTATACTTTTGAGATGATTGTTTAAAGTTGATAGGTGATTTGTTTATCTACTCACAAAGCTGATGTGGCTCTGGGTGGAAGAATCTCTGTCAGTGGCCTTGGAAATGCTTTTTTTTCAGGGAAGTGACAGAGAGGAAACAACATGTCTTTGCTGATTTCAGAAGCAGGGAACATTCTAAGAAATTAACCACTGAATGATGAAAGTGATTGTGGGGCAGCTGGTGGTCCAGGGGTTGTAATTGCAACATCCCTGGTTTGTGTCCGGCTGGGGACCTTTGTTGCATGTCATTCCCATCTCTCTTTCCCTCTTTTCCTGTCATCCCTCTACTGCCAACTGTCTAACAAAGGCATAAAATGCTCAAAAAAAAGGTGATTGTAATTTTCATGTTGGACATTGCATGTGCATGTACCTCTGGAAACAGCTGGAAGTCATTACATATGTGGCCTCATGGTCAAATGCATGAGTTAACAATCAGAAGGAAGGTTAAACATGACATCTAGTGAACATTTTAAGGAAAAGGGGTTTTCCCCTTAACAGAATATATTTTTATATTTCCTACATCACTATGATGCTGTTTTAGTATATAGACTTGTGTTTTATGTAGTAACGGTGAGCAAACTGCTGTACATCGCAGCAAGTGCTCAACATAAACAATTACCACATAAATACACAATGAAGAGAATAATCTTCAAAAAAATATGAATATTTCTTCCATGATGCTTTCACTTACAATCTGAAAAGAGGAATCACTTCTTTGCATTATTGACCAGAGTAGTTCAATGCTTCCCTCTAGTGGATGAAGACGGTACTACAGCTCCTGTTGTTGTACTGATGTTTTGATTTTCTCAACTTGACTGTAGGTTCATTGAGCTGAGCTTTTTTAACATGGGTGGCTTAACAACATGATCACAACTGACCATTACACTACATCACACCTTTAAGTACATTTTGAAATATAGGCTCATATTGGTAAAAAGCTGCAGTAATCACTAGTTGCATGTTCCACTGACCTAACCATCCACCGGATGTCATTAAAATCTTTTTTCTTTCTTTTAGTTTTTTTCTAACTAACAAATAGAACCAGAAGCAGGAGGCTCATTACTGAGGCCAACAGCACTCGTTCCTGCTGAATGAAACCAGGTATTTGCAAACCACCAGTTTTTCCCATGAGGTGCAATAAGCAGAGCTCAACTGTGAAACACTAAAACTGTCCAGTGAACTCCTGAAATACATCCTGGAAGATAAACCAAGCGCTCCTCCATTCATGTTTTCAGTCAGCCTGTATATCTCATAGGCATGAGGTCAGGTCAGGGATGAAATACCATGACTTTTTCAGTTTGGAAAGCTGTGAGGTGTGCAAAACATACAAGTGACACCCTAAAATGACACATCACAATGGTAGTTTCCAAAATACATTACCATCATGATTATTTTATTATCAAAATGCATTACATCTCTTGCTTCTTAAATCTTTTTGAAGGGGAACAATTGAAATAGTTACTACTATGATCTGTGTAAAAATAAAACAAAAACCCAACAGAATGATCTTTACAAAACAAAGAGAATGCAGCGTCTGGTGTTTGGAGGAACCCAGGAACAGACCCAATGATTAGCTTCCAACCATCTGACAAAAGTTGGTCACTCAGACCCTAAAAACAAATATCATGCGATAAATTCAGTGTACTATATTTTCTCCATACAAGTCTATATCACATTTCTTTCTATACAAGTACACATAATCATACATATTGTCCTATTGTGTCTTTTAGGTTGTATCTCTTTCATTTTAAGGTGCTGGTTAATTTTGGGTCACAACTTGTTTTTTTTTGTTTGTTTTTTTTTCTGTCTGTCAAACATTCATGTAACATGAGTACCCTTCTGTGTGTTGGTGGACTTGGGGAAGGGTTGGTGGGTGTAGTGGCGGGTGGGGTCCTGTCACATCATGACCGGGCCCTCGGTCCTTGAAGTCTTCCACACAAACACGGCGG
The DNA here is from genome assembly GCF_910596095.1 of Thunnus maccoyii. Taxonomy (NCBI): domain Eukaryota; kingdom Metazoa; phylum Chordata; class Actinopteri; order Scombriformes; family Scombridae; genus Thunnus; species Thunnus maccoyii. The sequence continues at coordinate 3,094,566 of NC_056535.1, read as the reverse complement.
TTCCCTCCGGTACGACAAAACCAAAGTCTCAGAGAGGGAGGAGAGGGCGACTCCCACTGCTGTCGAGCTGTCAGTTTAACGTCTGTTTTGAGTTCCCACTGTGGCAGTCTGGAGAACCGTCTCTTTTCTTACGAGTCAGTTTGTGGGGATCAAAGTTAAAAAGGAAAAATAAAAATACAGCATTCTGTGGAAAGGGAAGCAGCTCTCACAGGAGAACATAGCAGCTTTTTTTTTTTTTTAAATCTAGTTTCTATAAATCATCCAAACACTTCCTCAGAGATCCCTCCCCTGGTTTTTCCTCAGTGTCACACGGAATGCGAGGATTGGTCAGAAAAAAATACATATATATATTTATATATTTAAAGAAATCCTGCAGAATAAAAAAACAGTCAAACCCAACATTTTAGCTTAGAAATAAAGTTGGATTATTTGCCTCTTATTCTGTTCCTGCATTCCATCGCTATAAAATATGATTAGTTGACATTTGGACAAAAATAAAAACGGATTTAAACTGATATAATGACAAGATGAATGCAGTCGTAGGTGGGGAACATAACTGGATTTCAAATTTATTGGAAAAAAAACAATAATGCAGCACCATGAATCATAAGACCTGTATGTCTCAAGTACAATATCAGAAGTCTACAGTGAAGTAGTACTAGAGTGAAATCAAAGAGTCCAGTGGGGATGAACGAACAGAGGAGGGAGGGAAAAAAAAACAACAGAACACTGGAACAGACGGAGAACCTTGAGGAAAAAAAAAAAAGGGGGCTTGTTTTCATGTTTAGTGAGATAACACGGAAGCTGGTAATCATGTGGAATGATCCTATCCAGGGAGAACCCCCCCCCTCCCCTCCCCTCCCCTCTAATGCATCTTTAGAACGGATGATTGACGTGTTGACCTTGCATTATTTCCCCTTTCCAAATGAAACACTTACTTACTGCAGCACAGACTCGGCCACTCGCCAAATCAAAAAAGTAACGTTGACAAAAAAAAAAAAAAAAAGTTTAAAAATAAAACAACTCTTGCTTTCAGTTACATATGCGTCTCAGCATTTATCCAACCTGGGTACCATGACGACAGGTAGGGTTTGTTTTTTTTTTAATAACTTTGTACAGACATTTGTGTGGAACTTTTAACTTTCCCACATTATAGAGCCTGTTTGCACAGTCCGGCACATGACGAAACACTGGGGACAATTTCAAGTTACATGTGATTTCTTGTTTTTTTTTTTTCCAGAACGTGTTATCCAAATCGCTTTTTCCATTGATTCCATAATGATGTCCCGAGTCAATGATTAGCTTTGTGCAGAATGTGGTCATTTGTTTTTTTTTCTGAAAATAAAGAAAGAAAAGACAGAAAATAAGAAAAGGAGAAATCCGTAAAGAAGTCCGTGCTCCTCTTAGGTCTGTACATTTCCCCTCCCCAAACTCCCTGAGCCCCATTTCACCACAGGTTTAGGGGTTGAGGAGGTACGCAGCTTCATACACACACACATACACACACGCTCACACATACTTGAACAAGGTCCTAAAAGCTTCCTGACTGTGTCCTTACTCCCGGTCCCTGGAGAGGGGAGTGCTGGAACTGACTGAGGCTTGTCCCTCTCTGTGGATAGTGTGTCGGTCCGGAGGCCGACAGCAGCCTGGAGCCGGCCTGCAGCTGGCCCGGGCTGCCAGACTTCAGGCCGCGAGACGCCTGCTGCTGGCTCCCTCTGGAGGCCTGGGCACTCGAGTCTGTTTTAGTCTGCCCGTGGGCCCTGGGTCCCGGGGTAGGAGTCCCCGCCAGGCCGCTGCTGTTCAAAAGGCTCGCTTTTAAGTGGCTGCTGCCGTAGCTGTGACCTCCGTCCACGTTACTGCTGCCACTCTGCTGGTGTAGAGAGCCCGCTGGCGACCTGGAGTCTGACGAGGAGGTGGGGGTGGTGGTGTGAATGGGGTAGGAGGATGGAGGGTGGTCCTGGGACAGGCCTGGGTGGGAGGAGGAGGAGAGGCGTGGGTAGAAGCTCTGGCCTGATGAGGGACTGTAGGAACCCCGGAATGGAGAGTTGGAGGTTTGCTGGATGAATGATGGACTGTCGGTCTGCCGGTGACTTTCTGATGACTGAACACAGACAAAAACATTACTTACTACTTGGCAACAATCACACCTGCTTAAGGCTGCGTTCATGTCATGTAGAAAAGAAGATAGTGATGAAAAAAAATCCCATTGTTACAAGTTTCATTTACAAACTGAATGAATACTTTATCAAGTGTTGACCTACTTGGATGATAGGAAGAGTTTGTCAGATTGGGACTGAAAACAAGTGTTCATCAAAAAAATCAAATTGGGTGTTTTAAAGGGGCCATATTATGAAAAACTCTGTCAGTGCTTGTGTGTATGTACTTGGGTCTCTGATGAGCCTTCTAACACACAAGCTGTGAAATAAGACCACCCAGTCAGTTTGGTGTGGGCTGGCTTGCTCTGTACTCATGTGATTCAACAAGCCATTCAGATTTGTTGCCCCTTCTTATGTCACATGGGGTGAAGCTAGGCTAGGCTAAGCCACTGTTTGCTGACAGATGGCTGCTGAGCAGCAGTGAGCTCTGCAGGAGACAGCCAGCCAAGGAGCAGAGCAGGAGAGTCCTGCGTCGCTGCTGCTGCTGCAGCTGCTTCCTTGTTTTCTGGAGGAATAAACACCTGATTCTGCTCTGATCCGGAGCAGTTTACCAGCTGGAGGACTTTGTTTTTTAAACTTTTGGGATTAAGAGGATTTATCTTTAATCTCACTTCTCAGCCTAGCTGGAGCTAACACTGGAGTCACACACCACCTCAGCTGCTGTCATTGATAATAAACATCTTAAATGTCGGTCAGTTTATATGATTTTAATATATGTAGTATGTAGATATCTATATGTATAAACAGTAACATTGCTGCAGTATTTATGCCTTTATATGACGTTACTTTGAGAGTGAACAGAGCAGCTACAATGTTAGCATAGCTCTGATCAGTCTAAACTCCATTCAAAAAACAAGCATTTTAACAGTTTGCTTGTCGTCTTGCGGAGACACTTGACAAAGCATGAATTCAGGCTTTTTAAAAATTAACATCATGATGTAGTTGTTTCGGCATCCTTTTGATCCGTTTATTGCAATTAAATCACACACAGTTTATTTACACTCAAACCGGCCATTCTGAACAGGGCTGTTCAGACAGGATGAGAAGGCTGCTGTGCTGCTTGATCCTTGTGGTATTTTGATCAAAGCATGTCAGATACATTTTATTAAGACCCCAGGGAACTGTGTTAACTTGTAGAAAGGGGGCATAATATGACCTCTTTAAGCTTAAATGACTTGTGATGACATCATGGGTAACAACAAAAATAGACATTTATACATGTAATCATGGCAAGCTGATCAAGGTAAGATATCTAAGCGTTAACATACTCTCTGTGCTTTTTACAGCGTACCTGGTGTGAGTACACAGATGGACTGTATCTGTGTGGACTCTTCATGGGGGAAGCCATGGACACGGCCTGCATCTCATACCGATCTGCATCTGAAAACATGAAAAGAAAATGTATTATATGCACTTCATTCATGTCATTTAACAATAATAATCTTTTTTTAAAATATATTCTCAGTCACATACTTTATGTTTTCAGTCTTCTGTTCAGTTGATTTATATTGAAAAAAGAGAAAATTCCAAAGAAAAGTGTTTGTAATTGTAATGTATGATTAGCTTTTTATTTGAGTGCATCTAAGGCTGAAGCAAAAGACATAATGCTCCATCGTTAGTGCATCTTTATTTAGATAAGCTTATAGTAGTTCAGATTTCCCTGGGAATTTCAATGCTTGTTTCTTATTTCTTATGTGCTGAAACATTTAAATATGTTCCCAAAATGGGACCATGAAACCTATCCTGACACACTACATGTTTTTTTACACAAAACCAGAGAAGTGATCCTTGGAAACTGTTTGGAAAGGGCAGGTGATTGGATGAACCATCTGTCTATCACTATCTAACCTTGCAAGGCAGCTGGATTCGCAAGATCACAAGATTGGGTGAGAATCCTCACAGGACGCTGATTGGTAGAAACCACCGGTGGTTCGGACACAAGCGCATAACTCAAAGCCTGACAAGACGGATCTCGTGATGCCGTGATATCACGAATCCAGCTGCCTCGCAAGGTCACATGGAACCCACGTTGGGGAACACTGATCTAAGCTCTTCATACCAGATTCTTTCTCTGTAGAGCCATCACTCCTCTTGTATATTCGCTCCATCTTGATGCTTCTGAGCACTCGCTCCAGAACCCCCTGACCTTCCCTTAGACGTTCAACACTGGTGGGAACCATCCTAGGAGAAAAAAAAAATCCATTAGTTATTGGCCAGTCAACTCTGATCAGAAACAAACCAAAACTTCTAGGTCATTTGACATTAGCTGCCAAGTGTCTTAAATTTGAAATCTTTCATCCGTCATTCTCTCACCACTGGTTGTTGCTCTCCGGGCGTCTGGACTGCACAGACGAGCCCTGGTGGTCTGGAGGACTGACCTCCTCTATCTGTGGGATGGAGGAGGTTTGTGCTGAAGAGGAGAAAGAGCTGTGCGGGGAGGCCGGTGGCTGCATCTGGTGATGTGAGTGGGGATGGGGAAGGAGATGATGGGAGTCCTGGCTGTAGTGGGAGCCAGGCCGAGTGGGGGTGCCGCCCAGGGACGAGCTGCTGCCGGCTGGCTCTGAGTCACGACTGCTGCCCTGCTTCCTCTTACGGTACTCCAGCAAAGACACCTGAGGCAGCAGAGGGAGAAGCGCTATCTAGTATCTGCTGCTTTGAAGACTGACGGATAAGTCTGATGTGCAGGCTTAAAACATACAACTTTATGTCATTCACACTGATGCTGGGCTGCTGATTCAATCACATCATTCAACAAAAACTGCACTGAGTGATGGGCAGACCGCATGCACCACACCAGAGAGGACTCACCTGGAAACAGTATTTACAACTATTCAATATGACGAAAAGAAAACACCGTAAATCACCATGGAAATCACCTGTTTACATGAAAATGACACTGTATGCATCTGTTTTTGTTCCATTCCATTAACATACTTCTAGTCATGAAACAGGCTCAATTACAACTTACTGTAAATCACTTTTTTTTGTGTTCTGAATGCACTGTTAGTCACATACAGCATCTAAAGCTTTGACGAAAGAGCAGGCAACTTTGAATGCACCACGCCATGATGCAACCACGCTGAAACAACAACGACACAAACATTCATATCAATGTCCACAGAAGGTTCAAGCGCACACACACGCACACACACACACATACATACACACAACATATACACATCTCCACTGTTAACAATGAAATGAAGCACTCATCCCAGCTTAATGTCGTTATGACAGAAAAGGCTTGTGGGAACAGAGGGGGGGTATATGGAAGAGGCAGGGGAGCAGGGATGATGAGCACACGGTCAGATACTGACATGGATGGCTCTTGCCTGAAGCTAGCGTAAAGATTACATACAGGAGAGACTGCAGAAGGCAACTGTGATGTCAGGAGGACTGGGATTCAGGGTCTGAAATTACCACCAAGCACCAATATCAATGTTTTCTTCAGTGTGCACATTAACACAGGTTTCATAGAGATATACATCTATATATTTGACTGTGAAAACCAAAGCCATAGTTTTGTATCAAAAAGGTCTGTGATTGGTCGCCTCTTCCAGTCCCATAAAAAACATTTTAAAGTAGAACTATGGTTGATTACATTTCATTTATTTAAATTCAGATTTGTGAAAACAAAGGTGAACTTTCTGCTTCAACTTTGACCTACTGTACTTGCTGTAGCTGTGTACACAGTGTTGTGTGCAACATTTCATGTGTTCTCGCTTTGAGTTTTACCACAAAATAAAGTTGTTAAGCTAATCTGGTTTATCTGTGGGCTTGTTTACAACTTGCATGATCATGTGACTGCTTGTGTTTCCAGTCTTGAGATCTCAGCTGTTACTACGGTTAAAATACAATGTTATCATAACTGATAGGACTAATGGCTGGTGCTATGAAAATAACAGCTATTATTTTGGCTGGTGAACATTAATCTGGGCCAGTAATTTATGTTTACTTAAAATCTTGGCAGGTGAGGATCTTAATACTGTTAGGAGGACTGGTATTGGTATCGTCTGTGGGAGAGCAGGATCTGAAAGACTTATTGTTTAAATGTTTTAAATGTATTCTTTCTCAATATGTGGCCTGAGAAATCACTTCAGTGATGTTCAAGTACAATCTCTTCTCTCAGTCTTTACTGGACACTGTACACACACTGTTGCAAGCAACCGCACAGAAATGTTCAGCTTAACATTACATTTGTTGCGTCAGGACTGATGAGTCATGTTACTGGGAGAACCAAAAACTAAAAAAAACTCCAAGAGGCATCCCTTTGTCTCACCCTTAATTCACCCTGAGCCCCAGGACTTTCCCATGGTGCCTTGTGATAATGCATGTTGGTTTTTTTTTTTTTTTTCTGTAAACCACACTGACAGATTCCGCCTTGCTTGCAGTACAGAGAGGGGAGTGAAGCACTGCTCACAGTTTGGAAAGAGCCATGGATGAGATGGAGCAAAGACACATGGGCTTCATCTCGACACCATCATGACAATTCATGAACCGTCGGCCTCTTGTGTTGAGGGGAAAGGCGATGGATGAACCTTTAACACGCTTCGATGAGTTTGACTTGAAATGGCATAATAAATCAAAACTCCTGCTCATGGCTTTAGAGTCAGAATTCAATGTAGGTTTGGAGGAGGGGAGGGGGCGGAGCTGTCGGAGCATGGGGTGGGTGTTGTATGCAGATGCAAAAAAACAATATTTACATGCACACTTCTAAAGATGTAGTTGTAGGGAGAATATTCACCATATTTTGTACTGGCTTGTATTCACTTCTTACAGCTATAGCCTGGTAATCTGGCTTCCCTGTCAGCAGACTAATGGTATGCTGGTTGGCCCTCTGCCTTGGAAGAAAAGTGGAAGAGAGACTTGGCAAAAAGTGTCAAGGAGCAGCGAGGGGGGAGGGAGGGGACTGAGGGAGAGGAGGGGGGAAGGGGAAGGGGGAGGAAGGGTCAAAGCTACAGAGTCGTAATCATTGCAGATATACACAGAAAATGGTCAAATAAGTTTTTTAAATGCCTGTTGTTTGTGGATTTGACCACCTGACACAAGGGACTAATTGATCTATTTAAGACAAAGTCAACGGGCAAACACAGAGCAAGGGGAAAAGCACATCATGAGGTTTGGTTTTTCAGTTTGCACATATCACACTCAAAGTCATTCGTGCTTGGAGGAGAACAGATGAAATTCCTTAAGATTTACCTGAAAAACTATCTGTGACCGAAAATGTCAAAAGCACATGTTTTCAAGACGTTAAAATGTGGAGAACTTGCCTTCTTCTTTTGCGGTGGGTTGCTGGTGTGAGGAGGTGTGCCACTATCTGGGTAGCCTCCCCCATAATGAGGCTCACCGTAGGGTGACATTGAGCCAGGGCCTACATCCCCCAGCAGACCCTGGCCGCTTATGGAACTATGGAAGGACTCTGCTGGGGAGAAACCTCCTTCCGACTGGGAGAGGCGCCGGTCAGTGGCCACGGGGTTCCCCAGGTTTGCGTTGAGAGGTGAGCAGGTGTATATGAGGTTGAACTCTGTCCTGAAGGCCTGCTCCCTGTTTTGGGGGGTTAGGTCTGAGGTGGGACAGGACACTGGGTTTAGGGAACTGGTGCCTACAGATGATGGGCCCTGGGAATCGTGGCCTGAAGGACCTCCAGGAAGGGAAAAGTCATCTGAGGTTACGGCCACGGGGCTCTCCAAGCTGGAGGGAAGTGACAGGTCTGGGAACTGGGGCCGAGGGACGTCAAAGTCTGTCTGAAGACATGGCTGAAGGTGGAGAAAGAAAAGGAAAGGAGAGGGGAGAAAATTAATTAGACACATTTGAGTAATTAGTCATCACTTAGTAGCATGTTGTTTGCATTAGCAATTAGGAGTTAGCGGCAGAGAGATGCTAATGTACCTCAGGAGAGATGGACTCTGGCCGGTGAACAGGAGATGCCTCAGGGGATGATATGTTCTAGAGATAAAAGCAAAGGCTATTAGAAACTTCAGTGTCAAACACACATGATGTGTTTCAAATATTAATTAGATTTGGATGATCTACCCAAGTACATTAACAGTAAATTAACTTCTATTGTTGTGTTGGTGTTGAAGTCTAGCAGTTCTTGTCATTATTTTTAATCCAAAACAAAGATTGAATTATATCAAGCACCAGAGGTTAATTTACTTACAAACAGTAGCTCATCCTAGTTGATTAACAATGTTCCCCAGATATAATTTGGAATAATTAACATACTTAATATACAGAAGGGGAGGTTGAAGCTGACAAGAATTGTATTTGTGGATCTAGGTGTGTATGTGGTTGTGCTCTTACTTCGAATTGCAGCGGCGTGTTGCAGCGGCTGGCAGGCAGTGAGGGCATGGGTGAGTATGCCAGGCCGTTGGGCAGCAGGGAGCCACATGGGGTGTGGAGCAGCGGGTGGAGGGGGTCCTCTGGGAGGGGCGGTGTGATGGGTGACAGAGGGCGTAGCAGGTGGTCTGAAGGTGCTGGTGTTGTCTCTGTCATATACTTGGCGCGGCGCTTCTTGAACGGTGCATTCAGTTCTATGATTTTAAAACATGAAGTTTGGGAAAAAAAAAACTTTCATATTAATATTTCACATACATTTTCTATTCATTTACTTCTAGTATTGATAACACTCAGCTGCTTAGCTCTGATCTATACTTTGTTCTTTGTTTTACACTCTTCTGGAATAGAAAAAGCATCCGTATGCAGCTCATTAGAAGTTAAATTCAATCTAAGCAAAACAGCTAAATGATTTTCTTCCAGCTTTTGGTGATTGCAGTGAAAGATGTTGCAGCAGTGAATGAGTCATCCAAATGGAGGTGGATATGTACGTACCGCTAGACAGTGGGTTGGGGGTGGATCTGCTGCTGGTACTTTGCTGGGAGGAGGTGGACTCAGTGCCGTCCTCCACACTGGCTGAATAACTCTCATCCTCCACTTGCTTGATCCATCTCTGCATTAAAACACAACAACAGTCATGTCTGGTTCAAAAACAAACACTGGCATTTATTTACTTTTATAGGAGTTAAAGTTTTTATAATATGGGGTGTTGAAGGTCTCATATGTTCAGGTTTCACATTAGGCAGATAGACTAAATCATATGACAAATTTAAGGTATAATAAACAGGTAAATAAACAGCATATTTGAATACTGAAGGCTTAAAATGTGAATCAAGACCAAAAAAAGCTATATCTAACTGTATTTCAGATCTGTTATAGTGTTAAACTTTGTATAACTTTGTATATATACTAGCATCTAGTGTGCATCCGCCTTCTTTACCTTTTTGAAGCAGCCATAAGTGCCGTCCATTTGGAGCGGGCGGGGTCGGCGTCTCTCGGGGTTGAAGGGGGAGCCGAAGCGGACGTAGTGTCTGGGTGTGGTGCAGATGAGCGATGAGTGTGAGAGGCCTGGCAACATGTTGAGGGTGGTGGCCAGCACCGTGGGGTCAGTGGTTATCCGCAGCGGCCGCTCAACGGGCAACTCTTGGTGGACCTTCTCCCCTCCAGGAACCTTGTCGTTTAACCACTCTGTCACCAGGTACTGGGACCACAGAGAGACATTCATGATCAACTCCACGTTTGCAATGATATATTTGATTAGGAAAACGTGACTCAGCCAGAGAATAGCCAAAATCTGACAAACTCTCCCATATTTGTACAACGTTTAATCTCCTCTAACCTTCTTGGTCTTGGGGTAGCGCAAGTTGCCTCTGTTTATGCAGCTTAGTCCCTGGCCATCCCCCTCTAGGAGATGACTGGCCCCCAGACCGCCCTCCCCGTGGCCCAGTTCAGCACCATATGGGCCCTGAGATCCCTCCTCATCCAGAGCAGCACCTTGCTCGGATGACGATGGTGTCGCTGCGACCGCTGCAGCAGCCGCGGCCGCCGCTGCCTGTTGGGCGAGGGCTTGACGCTGCCGCCGGGCACGCTGGGATGAGCTGGACCGGTAGCGAGAGATTCGACTTTTGGGCCGAGGCTTGGTAGGTCGTGCAGGTTTAGGTGGAGCAACTGGGGCGGGCAGGTTGGGTAATGAGGTCTTATCTTCAATGGATGGCGCCTCCTGTGAGAGAGAGTATCAGTAGAATAGATTAAAATAGATGCACTACCGAAACAACAAAAACAAAAATACAAGAGAAGATAAACAAATACAGATGAAACAACTGGTTTTCTCTCACTGACCATGACATAGGTGGTGCGCCGTGTGCTGACCCCCACTCCTGTGTTGTGGGGTATGGGTGTGTTCCCTGCGGGGTTTCCTGCCCCGTCCTCAGTTTCCACACCCTCCTCCTTTACATCTGCTCCTCCTACTCTCCTCCGCCTCCTTTCCAGACTGTTAAATGTCTACATGAACAGGCAGAGACATAAGACACTTTAGTTCACTGAAACATTTTGTCTTTTGAATTACTGATGTGTTACTGGAACTGGAATCCATCATTAGAATATATAAGAAGAATATGATAAATTATAGCTGTACTGGAAAATAGTTTGACATACTCTTTTACTGGAGATGGCAACCCCATTTTCATCCACCTCTCCTTCCTCTCCCTCTTCCACCTTCATCTCATCCAGCAGTCTCTCCTAATTACACAGACAGACAGCACATGAGGAAAACATCTGACCCAGCAGGAAGTAAAAGCAAGGAATGGCTGATTACAAGCCCAGTTTTAAGAAAACTTTATTGTCTCTTTGTGGGCTCATTAATATTTGATGGAGTCTATCATCGGACTGATATCTTTAACCTTAGAATACCAAATTTATTTAGAAAATCCCTTCATCTTAGCTACACACACACCTCTGCATCACTGGTCCCCTGCAGTTCTTTGGCCTCCTGGTGCTGGTCGAGGTTCTGGCTGCCGTCCCCGGTCAGGCAGCCCTCCAGCTCTCTCCTACGGGCCTTCCTCCGTCGAGTCTCAGCACCAACCAGAGGGGAGGGAGGCGGCAGGGACGGGGGACTCAGCAAGCTCTCCCTGGGGCTCAGGTTGTGTTTCTGCACCGGGCAGTTCTGGTTGCCCTTATGGCAGGCACAGTCCACTTTGTAATTACTGGTGGTTTGTTATGAGAGAGGAGAAGTTAACACTGGAGAAAATATCATGTAAACTGAAAGATAACCAATAACCGCTTCACACCTGGATCATTATCACTTATATATATTTGATGTCAATGGATGGATGGATTTGAGCTGTTTTGCTTGTTATGGATGGGTACTTGTTAGTGGTTCTAAGAGAGGTGTGAGGTGAGGACACAGAACTTACCAGCTATTGAACTCGTAGTCAAATCCAATGGTGACCTCAGCGTCCTTTGTGATTTGACTGACAGCGTAGATACACAGATGGATCATGCCCTCAGCAATCATATGCCGGACCTGTGGGAGGGAACAGATGGATGATTTATCTTAGTTACCAAAAAAAAAAAAAAAAAAAAAAAAAAAAAAACCCAATCCAAAACAAAAAACGCTTAATGACTGACCTCAGCATTTGGTGTACAGGACCTCCTGATGAAGCGGGCATCATTTCCAAAGGTCCTTGCATCGACACACATCTCTACATCGTTAAACTTTGAGTAGAACAGCACAAAAGGGTAGGGTCTGGAAAACAATAATGGCAAAGGTGTCAGAAGCAGCACACAGGTTATGTAACCAACTGTCTTTGAACCCAAATACTATATGTATATAGTGTAGTGGCCCATCACTCATATATTGTGACTCTTACTTTTTGAAGAAGTGTCCGTTGACCTCAAACTGTTGTTTGAGCATGACCTTTCCCCGATATTCAATGATGAGAGTGTCTGGTTCTAGGTTCTTGGCAGCTCGGAGGATCTTTCTGTGTTTCTGCACCCGTGTGACCCGCCCCAACTGCAGCTACAAACAAATCACAAGTTATTTATTTGCAACTGCAGGAACATATTAAACACGTTATATTAGGGCATGGTTACACAGTTGCTTATTTTTATTAAGGCTAAATTAAGTTATTTATGAGATTGTTTGTCTTTAACATTAGGCATTAATTTTCTATCAGCCAGTAAAATGTGTTATACATTATGTTAATGAGCCTTGTTTAGCTAATTACACTGCTACTGACATATAAGCTGAATCAATACGTGGTTTGATCCAAAAGTGCAATAGTGAGTTTGGATCAGGACTCGGGCGGACCTGCATTTGTGAGCCCAGCACTGTGTTGTTACAGGCCAGCTCAGTGCGGTTGATGGTGTCCATGGCGTCGACTGAGGCGTGGATCTGTGTGGTGGCGGGAGGTGTTGTGGTGTCGCTCTCTGTCTTTGAGACAGTGGTGCTGGCAGCACGGTGAAGCTGGAGCAGCGTTTGGACGTCAGCGCTGTATTGGTTGGCTAAAGCCTCCTCATACTGGTCTGTCCACTGGCGGATCCTGCTCTCCCATCCCTCTGCTGTGTTCTCGTCCAGCACGTTGGCCTCCGTTGTTGAGTTCTAGACGGAAGGAAAGACGGAGCGAGTTGTGAGCGGGGTTTGTCTTTACAGAAGAGAAGCATGAAGCTGACAGCAGTGAGTGAAGAATAACTTTAACCAAATGTCAGGATAACTCCAGTCTTACCTTCATCCTCATAGACTTCCTAGAACCCTCTCTGAAAGCCTGAAAGAAGGAAAAATGAACCCATATCAATACATGTACATGTCAAGTAGTCAATATTCTACCATCAAATATAAAATTTGATATAGTACAAAACTTTGCGCACCTTGACTTTCTTGCCCTTCGGCGTTCCGCGGGCCTTCTCCGTGCTCTTTTTCCTCTTTTTGGATTTGCTCCTTTTGACCCGGTTGACAGTGAGTTTGATGCTGGTGGGCGTATGCTGGGTGGCGGTGTAGGAGATGGTGGAGGGCGATACCTCCTCATCACCACTCTCTGTGGCACTGCTCTCTCCAGCTGCCAGAAAAAAAAAAAAAGGTATATTCACTGGATATCATGAGGGGAGTAACATCTTTAAAAAACCATTACATTTACCTGCACAGGTTAGTAAAAGAACAAATGAATGTACCTGAGACATTTTCTGTTTTCCTGTGTTGGCCCTCTGCTCCTTTCCTCCTGTCAAGTCCCCTACGACCAAAAATGACAAAACACATCAGTGCACAGTGCAGATGGGCCAAGTCAAATACTAAAACGGCAACAGATTCTACCAGAATTTAACATGAGTATCATTTGAAAGGTGTCTTGGCTATTAAAGCCCTGTTATCATGACTTAAGGAATGTTTGCATGTTTATTTGTAACTATATAAAGTTAGCTGTTGCCCTTCTTCATTGAAACATATCTTTGGTATATTAAGCATTGAAAAGTCTGCAAAAAGTGCAGGAAGATTTTGTCAACAATACAATCATTAAGCTGAATTTACATTTGTTAAATATTAATGTTATCATGACAAACTGACACCAAAGCAGGGAAACTTGTGGCAGTCTGGTGACAAAGTACTCATGCTCCAGCATCCAGACCGGACAGGTTTCTCACCTGCAATTGTCACATTTGATGAGCAGGCCGTCCGGCGTCAGGCTGCAGTGACACCAGCTGGCCACGGCCCCATCCTCCTCTGAGGAGCTGTCGCTGTCGGCTGAGTTGTCCTCTGTGGTTTCGTGATAGCGGGAGCTGCGTACCACGCCGTTGAGATCCATGCGGGGAATGATGGTTTGGGAGAGCGGGGAGGCGGGTGGGGTGGGGGGAGGGGGCGCGCCATAGTTGTGATCCTGACAACACACAACGGAAGACTGTTGCATCTTCAAACAACGGGTGTTCAGGCAAAAAAAGGGAAACGGAAAATGGAGACGAATGAAAATGAGGGCAAAAAAACAGGTATGTGAAACAGTACAGCTGTTAATAACGGAAGTAGTTTGTGGTTACAGAAGATCAATAGTAGGATAGACATTTATGTATTGAATCAAACTAGAAGCACCACCAATCCTTAGTCTTACTCTTACTGTTCTATTTTAATAGAACGAGGGACTTGAAAAGATTAGAAAAAAAGAAAAGATTGGATAGATTAAACTGAGTTATTATTTTAGCTTGTAAAATGTTCATAATCGTAGCCAACTTATCTGTGATTAATAGAGAGTAAAACTGTTTTTATACGATAAGACATGCTATGATTAGAATTGATGATTAGAAAAGAGCTGTTTAAACTCACAGCATATGGTAGTCCCCGATACCCATGACTCTGTGCGCTCCCACAGCTGTGGTTGTTGTAGTTTTTCTCATTCACGGCAGGGCTTGCTTCAACTGACTCCGGGCTGGAAAATTTTTTTTTAAATGATTATTTTAAATAATAAAAAATAAAACAAGAATTCAAACAGCACATGTTTCCACTATGCATTTCCAGAACCGTTATGTAAACAACTGTTTGAGTAAGAGCATCAATCAGTCACTAGGTGGCACTGAGACCCTGAAGTTGCTCTCCAGCCTGGAAGAACAGCAATTTAGGAAATGGAATGTGTGCCGCCATTATGTTATGCAACTCCTTTTGCCCTTTAGCTGAGGTCTGGCCAGACAGTGAATAACCTTGCCTTATCCCCCCCTGGTCCTCAAAATGTGGACCAAACTTAAATGTAATAGAATCAAAATGATAAAAATATTACATTTAAAAGCTCTGGATTTTTGTATTTCTCGGCAGAAACAGTATATTTGCTTGTGTGTCAGAATCAATCTCCCTGACTGAGGTTTGGAGGAAGCCAAAGGGGGCCGTGAATAGGGGTAGATGGGAGGGAGGCCAACTGCATTCCACATCACCTCAGTCACTTAAGCAGGCTTACCTACAGAGAAATGGCAACTGTTCTTACTGAGGCCGTCTGTGTGGACATGTCCTCAGACACTACTCAACACAGCTACGGTCTGATGTGGAGATATGATACAAATCTATCTCGCTTACACAGAGGGAGGGCTGGACGATACAGAGGAAACACTGATCACAAAAAAATCATAATAAAAAGCAATTACAGAGATGATAAATAGGCTGCTGAGGGTGGTTTGTCCTGACAGAAATGTGCAAATGATTAATATAATATGGAGTTGGTGCAGGCCAGTTACACAATGCACCCAGTGTGATTATTCCAATGTAACAGATAGTGATAATTCAAATAAAGTTACTACAGCCTTCTGGTAAATGATGCTCTGCTCTCCATGTTGAGTGGGTGGAACATGTCATTTAGAACTTTCTGAATTTTCTGAATAAGTGGCTTTGGTGACAAAATGCCACTAATGGTATTTTTTGTTCATCTTCTACTCCTATATAGTGGTTAGTGTTACATTGCTTCATCTTTTAGACAGTTTTGACTGAAGCATTACGTACTGTATTTCCTTTACTTTTGTCTGGTTAAGTTTAGTCTTTGGTAGACTGCACTTCCCATCTCTTCGGGTCTCTCCAGCATACTTTGTGGAGAGGACAGAAACTGCTGACAGGATATTGGAAGGAAACATATTTATCACAACCCAAGGTGCTACAGTTGTAGAGAAATGTGAACAAAAAAAGGGGAGAGTTCTGCAACGTTGCATGAACATATCGTGTTGCTTTGGGCGAAAGAGTTGTACCGCTGTATTCACAATGTAAAAATGGGTTGAAACCTATTATCACTATAATAATTCTTGTACATTTTCTAAAAGGGAAAAAACTGCTAAAAAAGAATCCCTGGATCCCACTCAAAAACCCCTGGAGGTTACTGACACCAAACCTGAGATGGAATAGGAAAGGAAATTCCTACCACTTATTTCCATAGCTCTGCCCATTGAGGTTTTTTTTGGCTGTTGATGACGATAACATTTTTTTTCATTAACCTAATTACTGAGATCTGGGGATGTGGCAACATCACCAGAATGAGTAACATTAGTCACGTACAAACCTCCAGTTTAACCCAATTATCTCCAGCACTTATTTGGACATGAGTGAACACACCTGACATTCATTATGAAGGCCCATTGCATTTAAAAACTATGTGTGCACGGTCATTAGAAGGTCAGGTTTCTCTGTTTATTTATTTGGATCTGCCAACCATGTCATAGGTTGTAAACAAACTTCCTGTTTAACCTGATCATCAATGCCGCCGAGTTTGTTTACAACCTGTGACATGCTCTATTTGAACAATGTTACTGCGTCCACAGATATCAGCAACAAAAACAAGACCCCGGTAGTAAAAAAAAAAAAAAAAAAAAGCAGACTTTTCCTTTAAGGTGAAAGCTTAACTACTGTGAGTACCGACCCGCTGGTAAAGAGTACTTACTCTGATCCAGCAGCCATATCTGAGTAAGACGTTTCAGGTGTGGTGACTCCCAGCGCGATTACTATGCTCATGACGTCCAGCACAGCGACGCGTGGGAGTGGGGGAAGAGGGGGGAGGAGGGGGAGGGGGAGGGGAGGGACAGGATGGGACGGGGGGGAGGAGGAGAGATGGGGAGGGAAATCACAGGGTCCCAACTACAGCAACAGACCACTCCAGAGGTGGGGCGCCGCCGAGCCGTAGCCCACGGCTCACGGTCATGGGGGACCTGAAGAGAGAGAGGGAGAGAGGGCAACAGACAGAGAGACCGTCGGTTAAACAAACACACACAGAGCATGGATACAGTAAAAAAAAAAAAAAAAGCCTGCTACATGAGTCAGCATGTCATGTGATATCATGGAAAAAACCTGCACTTCACTGGCCACTGTGTCTTTAAGGGTGTGATTGATTAATTATGGATTGATGCCTCTGACAGCTGATATTCTGTCATCTTTCCTTACATTACATATTGAATTTAGTGAATAGCTGATTAAATTAACATTTTGAAGAAGGCAACCATTAGAAAAAAAACAAATGAACCATTACATATACCATGACAAAGCATGAGCAACCACATAAAACAATTGGATCCATATGAAAGTGTTAGGAGAGCTTTAAGGCAGCTTGTCTTCTCCTACCAATAACCCAATGAGGGATAAATTGGGTATACTGCCTTTCAATGCAGCAACATTTTTTGTTTAATTTAAAAATATCAATGAAATACATGAACTAATATGATAGCATTTCATTTTATGTTCTACAGCCTGCTTTGTAGCCTCAGTATGGGAGGGATCCTCACCACATTGCATCAGTAAACCTTTCAGATGAGCGAGCATGCATAATACACAGGACTTGGAAATGAAACACCTACATGGAATGCAGTTGTTAGTTCTGTTATGAATTATACCTGTGCTTTTCCTGCTATGACACGTCAAAACGTCTGCCTCTTATGTATACTAAAAAGCAGAATATCTGTCTGTTACACCGGCAAACCAGACTAATCCTACTTTCATTGTGACAATTACTTACTTTGGCTGCATAATGTGTTGGCATAAATTACTGCTATGGAAATGTGTAAGCGGCATAATCAGCAGGCAGATTCAACAATAGCAGGCCACCTTAAGGACAGGTACAATAAGGAAAGTCAAACAGCAGGCCATTTTTTTTAACAGCTTCCAAACAGTCATGATTTATGACCATTATTTAATTAATTCCAAATACTTCATTATTTTGCGCATCAGAAAGTCAGTAGTGAGACACAATGCAGTTACTGATGAGAACAGGAGCTCTCTAATCAGGGCTCCTTTATCAGAGGCCACAACAGCCGCCCCCCTTGAACATCGACAAAGGATTGTCCACATAACCCCATAAGTCAGAACACTATACACAGGGAAACCATCCCTACACGCCGAATGAAGAACCAAATTTGCTGACTCATGTTGACAAAGGTGGCTTTTTATGGGAGAAGCAGGGGAGAGCTTTCATCTGCCTACGTTGAAAATGATAACTCGATATGGACATGGTGCGATAGGCCTGTCTCTTATCCATGCAGAGGCTTCCAGCATGGAGGAGAGGGAGGGAGGCTATTCAAAGAGCAGAAAACAACCAGGGGCTTTACAGCTCTGCTTACACCGAGCCCCCTGTTAGGATGCACTAACAAAGACGACCAGTGGGGGGCGCCTTCTTCCCAGACGCCTGGAGGGGTGAGTCATCCAACATGAAGCCCGGCCCTCCTGTCATGTGACCACACTCTGCTGAAACACTGACCCACACTGCTCTGCTCTCTCTCTCTCTCTCCCTCTCTCTCTCTCTCTTCTCCATGTCCTCCCCGCCTGGCGATCTCAGCCGCCCGAGCAGACGCAGAGCTAGCGGCGGCAGCCACGGCTGCAGAAAGAGGAACAGGCCCTGTGCTCTGTTCACACGCTGAGGAAAGGATTTGGCTTACAGCAAGGTCATCCGCCGGGCAAACACATGCAGATACGTTACCTCACAAACACCAGACTGATCACACTACAAGCTCCAAAAAAAACACAAACAAACAAAAAAAACTCCCGTACACAACAAAAACTGTAACATTCAAACACTGGACTGCTTTACTAGTAATGAGCCATCTGAATTTACAGCAACAGGATGCATGACATTTCTGTACTGCTCCCCTGGCTACAGTGACTGCTACCCTCACTCTCCAGCACCACGGCAACTACAGAAAGGCTGGGGACTTCCAATAATGTCAGAGAATGTCAGCCCCATCCAGCTGGACACACACTGGAAGGTAGCAAGAAAAAATGTCAGCTAGCGTTTGGTTACAAAAGCAGCACATTCTGCTACAACTCAAACGAGTTAGCATAGAGACATACAGACAAATACTGGATGGTAGATTTTGGCGAGAGTAAATAATGTCAATTTTGTTTTATCAAGAACTATTTTGTTTGTCATGACTCATTACATACTTAGTAACAGTTTTCTATAAGTGCCGTCTGCCAGCCAAACAGCTGACTACTCATTGAAGTCCAGAAGGCTACTTTATATATTAATTTCTTATAATTATTCTTATTAAAAAATTTTGAATAACAAGTTGCGATTCGCTGTGTGTGAACATTTCCGACCACTAACCTCTGCTGCAAACCAATGCGAGCATGATGATAGAGAAACGTGCCTATCTGTCTGTATCAGTCTCACCCCCACATGCTCTTTATGAATGTGTGCGTGCACTCAGTCTGAGCACGGCTCCACACTAACCCCCCCCCCCCCCCCCCTCCCCCAAAAGAGTACATGTGCTCCTAAATGAAAAAATGTAGGTGCACACAAAGAAATTTAGGAGCACAGTGAAAATTGTTCAAGTAACACAGAATTTATTAACAATTTATTAAATCCATATTAATACTACGTATGTGTGCATGCTTGCATCTTCTTCTTGTGTGCAATTATGATGTGAAAACCAATAGAGGACTATAGAAATGGGAGACCCTGGTGTCTACCAGACACAAGGCATGGGCATTAAAATATTGACAAAGCTTTTTAAAACACTGAAACTGATTTTTTGAAAAACTGACGCATTGAAAACAGCTTTTAAAACATTGACACAACTTTTTAAAAAACACTGAAATGTTGAAACAGCTTTTTAAAATCAAACATTGCAAGAGCTTTCTAAAATATCTAAAATATTGACTGCATTTTAACAGATGTATTAGTCCTGCAGTTTTTGTGCATGTGTGTGTGTGTGTGTTTGTGTTTGTGCGTACTAAGGGACACACATCTATGCAATAGCACATACCACCAAAATCACTCATTGGCCCATGACTACTAGACGCAAAGGCTGAAGATTCATAGTTCAAGCTTTCCATCGGTGAACCAGCGGGAGGCTTTTATTGTGAAGCAACCACAGGAAGTGTTATGTGTTTGCATGTGAGTAAAAATAAGTAGTTTTAAACAACCGGATATTTTGGGCTATTCTGTTAGTGGAGCGGTGGTCAGTGTGTCTGCAACCACTGGCTTGAGGTAACATTACCGCTTCACATTCTGCTCACGTTTAAGAATCACAGTTGTCTTGTATTTGGCCGATATGGTTTGTAACTAAAGACTACAGTAGGTTATAATCTTTACTTGCACATCGTGCTTGTAAATTATTTTTCCAATTCGCATATATCTACTTTTAGGGGCATATGCAAGCACTGTCAGCTGAGAGGTTGTGTCCTGCCGTGTAGAGAGCAGAGAGTCGTTTTCAGTGTTTGACAAAATAACTGATGACAAAACACATTAAGAATTCAGACTTCATCAAGACTTCAGAAAACACCGGTGGCAGCAACTTGACGATTGTGCAGTAAGTCAAAGTAATTCAAAGTCCAAAAGTGCTGCGTTTTCCATATACGCAACACAGAAGTTTATGGGCTTCATCAATGAACGAATTAGCTTTATTTACATTGCACTTTTTACAGCAGAGCCATCTCTCAGATGCATTATAAACACACACTACAACAGGCAATGTTGTCAAAGTAACAGGCCTGTGTCATATGAGGAAAATGTAGACACTCAGGATGATAGTGAAGATGAAAATGAAGACAAAGATGACTAGAAGTTGCGTTGATTCAGTAGATTCACATGATGTGAGTCAAGTGATTCACATGTTTTGTTATTTTAGAGTTATTTTTGGCATAGGTTTATTTTATAAATAATTTAATTTAAATACAGAGGCTAGATAAGACATGGGACTAAAAACATGTCCCCCCTTAAAATAACCTTGTTTATTTTCATTGAATAACAGTGCATTTATGTTTCTAGTAAAACAATACATTAACCATCATTGTGGCATGTCTTGATAAACCTTACAGTGAAGGTGTCGATAAATAAATACAAATGAGCTCTGATCAGTCAGGAGTAGGTGTGGGTTTTAATATCAACAGCTATTTACAGACTGTGAGAGCTAAAATGCACAAGAAGCCTAATTCTCCTTCAATAATTCACTATATGTTTACAATCAGGAAGGCAAACTCATTAAAACATAATTAAGATCAGTATGTATGATGGAAAAGTGGCATTAGAATGTGCCAAATGTTCTCTGGTGGGGCATGCCCCTGAACCCCCCTAGCTGGCTACTCCATATCCTTGTGGAGAGCCCTGAGTAAGAGTAGAATGATATAAAAGGGTGCACAAAGGGTTACCACTAGTTTATAACATATTTAGACACGATGGCATGGAGTGGATCCCATGGTATCCCATCCAGAGCTCTTTTTTTGAAAACCGCTGGCTGTTTATTATGCCGTGGATGACGGCTGCCTCACAAAAATAGCCACCTCTCTCCTACCTAACTCACAAAGGGAGTCACTATTTGGGCCTCTTCCAAAAGAACCAGACGGTGAACTGGGGAGGTAAATTCCATACGAAGAAGGAAAGCCTTTCTTTACCTCACTCCCTCCTCCTCCTCCTCCCTCACCACCACCTCCCTCCCCTTCCTTGTTCGTTCCTCTGCCCATGAATACCGGGCTCAAATTACCAGCAGGCTCAACAAAGTCTTTTCACTTCCACTAGAACAGAGGCCATTTTGGAGACAAGTCCAAGGGGGAGGGACATACACACAAAATGAACAGCTCAGGAGACCCCTCTCTTCCTCTCTCTTATCTCTTACATACTCTTTCTGCCCTGTCCTCTTCTTCTTTTTTTAAACACACTAGTGTTCCGACATCTTTAGGCACTAGTAGACATGCATTGTGCTGTCCTACAATATGCTATTCGATTCTCATTCTCCAAATCCAAACATGAGAGCATATGCACAGCAGTTCAAAAGACATGAACATACAAAACGCCACACCTCGTCTGAACAGAGCTCAGCACAGGGAGTTTTGTAAGCTTTAAACATACTGAGGGAACAAAAATAGACACACGCGCAGCCTATAGGAACTTGTTACAGATTTAATGATTTACAACACTGAATAATCATAGTGGATGTAATTAGGTGAAAACACATCTCTACAAATTCATGCAATTTAAGTACAAATATAAAAATAGCTGATTGCACTGTACTGTTACCTTTGTAAAACTCACAACACATCTGACCTGTGTCAAAATCACTTCTTAACCATTTCTCACAGGTTACTCAAGTGTCTAAAGTATATGTGTTAAAATACAGTGTAAACTACTACGGCTAGAAACACCACAATGCAATACTTTGCTCCTGAGATGACAGGTGTGAAAATAACAGCTATACAACAATGTCTGTGATGAGACAAAACGATGATAATGATTCGTAAGTGTGACAAAATTCAATTCACAACTCTCTTCAGAGCACCTATGGAGTTTTTATGGGGTTTTTTATTTTGATCTTAATATTTGAATTTCAAAACGAGTGATTCTCAAAATTGCAAGAGCTGAAATTTGAATTCACCACAGCTTATTGATGAAACGATACCTGCAACGGGCTCATTTAGAAATAGCTAATGTCTGTGAGTTGCTCTTTGGTGTCTGGTGTCTGGGATGGCGCCCTCAAGAAAGAGACATCACAAATTTTATTTTTGAAAAGCAAAAGTAGAGTCTGGTTTTGCTGTTTAATAATATTAATAATCTGTAAGTCATGTCGTGTCATTTCCAGATGAATAGTTAGTAACCATGGCAACATGTGACCAGCCAGACATAATCTTCCAGTTCAACTTTTAAGATTAACATCGTGGTTATATGCTTGATAACTCTAAAGAGGAAAGTCAGAGATTTGAGGGTGTGAGATAGCTTGTCCAGTTCGGTTGTCAGTCAGTTACTGCCTTTTTATATCAGTTTTACAAGTCACATACATGACTTACCTGAGCAGTTTGTCATTATTACTAGAACTAGATAACTACAAACTCTGCACATCAGCAGAAACACACCGGCTCCATCATAAAGCCTGGCTATGGCAGCATCATGCTATGGGGATATTTCTCTGCAGCAGGCCCTGGCAGGCCAAGAGAAAACACCCCAAAAACATCACCAAAGCTACACAGGAAAGGCTTCACAACAAACAATGTTGAAGTTCTGGAGTGGCCATGTCTAGACATCGGTCCAATTAAGACTTTCAAAGTTGTGAAATGATAGCAAAAGTCTAAGGCAGGCACACACACACACACACACACACACACACACACACACACACACAAACAACCCCTTTGCTTACACTTACGCCAGCAATTTAGCTAAACCTTCTCTTGGGAGAATGCAAGAGTACACCCTTTCACTGTAAACTCACAGGGCACTTCTGTCTACACTGAGAACCTCAAAGTAAGGAAAGACACTCATCGATGGGAAAAACACCTCAGGCAGCTTGTCATTCAGTGATTTCCATCAATGGCTCAATGACCTTGCTGGGCATCTAGCTCCTACATTCATCTTAACAGCAACATTAAGCAATCGTTACCATTAAGAGGCAGAAAGACATCAATAAAAGCTGATAGATACATATCTCAGACAGTGGTTAAAATGCCACAAACTATCCATGTTTTAGAAGCATTTCCACTTCAACAGCAACTTGGAAACTTCTTCACCTGGCATGGATGTGATGAAACTAGCTGACCAGACGGTGCAGCATGTATACTGGTATTTTGTTTACTGTATACTGCTGGCCTAAGCATGGCGTGGTAAAAAATACTGCTCAAGATTTTCCATTACTACATGTGAGAACAGAACACTAATACTCACACGCTAAAACAATAATGACATGTTTGGGTTGGGTACTGCAAAAATACATCAGGGATCAATGACTACAATAGACTGATTTCACTTTCAGTTGATACATTTGGGAATTTCCATGACTTTATCCTTTCGTTTTGTTCGCTATAAAACCATAAACTAATCTAAAACTCCATGTAATGGTTTGTTTTAAGAGAAAGAACTGTCTGTTGAACACAGCATGTAAGCAGCATCTGCTGACCAAAAGAGACACTGTAACTAATATGCATGTTATAGTGTTATTTTGAGTATGAACTCAACTCTATTTAGATTAGTAGAGTAAATAACTCTGTAAGCAATTTCTTTCCTTCATGCTTCTGCATGCTCATGGCAGTATTGTCTTCCTCATTGTAGTAATGAGTATAGCTTATTGCAGGTTATTTAACCTTGTATATTACACAGAATAAAAGCCATCGTGCATCAAACAGAGATAGGATAAATATTTATACAAAAATATTCACCTAAATATCAGCATTATACATGTAAGCAGCCATTGCAAAACTGACCAATGTATTGAATAGACTGGCTGTTGGCCAATATGATTGGTTGATGGGAGGGTGTCAATCATTCATCATTTATTTACAATGACTTTTCCCACATATGGCTTCAAGGAAACCACAAGGAGGGTCATATATCCATATACATCCATTGACATACACACATAGTGTGAACAGCATGTCCATACTTGCACAGTGTCCACCTGTGCCTCATGAAACCTCCACAACACATCCAGTTGAGTGAGATTACACCAGCCCCCTCAGTCTGCCCCCGCACACATGCTTGCTGTACAAGGCAGGATATGAATATATCTGCCGTTCCCCAGCACAGTGCAGGTCGAGCTGCACTCTCTAAGCTCCAGCAGGAGGAAATTGAAGATGAAGAACAGGCAAATCAATAGGGCTTGGCTTTAAGACAAACGGGATATGTGGCCAGGGAGAAAGCATGGCTCATTGTAGATCTTATTTCACACTCACCCAAACACATTTGCAATATCACAAAGAGGTAAAAACACACGCACAATGTCAGGAATTCTATCATGGATTTCATACCAAATAACGGACAAACAGATATATATATATAAACCTTTGGCTGCTCACTACAAGCCTTGTCATATGTAGGGTTGTGATGATAACAGCATTACCGCAATACTGTGGTCATATGATGCCTTCTGCAGGGTTGGGTCATCACCGCAAAAATCAAAAAAAAAATTTTTAAATGCCAAACACAACCAGATGGAAAATATGTTAGAGGCCCTGCGTTGCCTGGGCTTGCTCCAGGCACCAGGCCGCAAGACCTTGGCATTGCCCCACGAGAATGACCGTCCAGAGGGACGCCGAAAGCAAAGCTAAGCTAAAGGCTAACCCCAGTTGACCAGTTCTCCCATCAATCTTCCTCGCCAACGTCCGCTCCATTGACAATAAACTAACTAAAACTGCTGTGCCCTCATCTTCGCTGAGAGGTGACTGCATGAGAGTATCTCTGTCTGTGTTCGGAACTGCCTAACGTACTGCCAGCTACATAGTCAATGAGTATGTACTGCATACTGTCTACTAAATGAAAAGTTAAGTATGCCATTACCAGCAGACTGTTCACACTGAAGTATACAGCCAGGTATCCCAGAATGCATCTCATACCAACCGCCAGCGATAGAGATTTTAAAGCAGGCAAAACGCTGTTGTGATTTTCACTGTAGGACTGTTAAATATGTAACTTTATTAAGTTTTACTATTTTTTCCAGGCGAGAAAGTAACCATGTAGATTTCTAAAATGTGCTCAATTTATCCAAACAACGCCTGTTTCTAAATCTGCTCCAACGTTTTCGGACATGTGAGGAGCCGTTGGCCGGGTGACCAGCCAATCGTCTCGCAGCAGCAGCAGCCCGAGTCCTGAGATGATCGTCGCTCAACGTCCACTGTCATCCCTGGGAGAAGATGATCTGATGAACTGATCTGCAGCTCTTTGGTAATTTACCACTGGCTCTAATGTCTCCACAGCATTTTGATATATGATATTATTCCTTTTGAAAGATAATTGTTGGTCTCACAGATGAAATCTGACAATTGTAACTGTCACATTAGTTTGTCTGAATGTAAAGTGAAGCTTCATGTTTTTACTGGACAGAACAACAGTGCTGCCTCTGGGGCTATATATACACAGATATCACCACATTTACATAAATATAAATGTATTCAAATGAACACATCAGTCTGTACTAAGTTTTGTTTTATTTTATTAAGCTACATAACTGTTCAGATTTTTATTATAGCTACATTACAGACTGAATAACATCATTTACTGCATCTCTGTCAATGAGGTTATTTTATCCTGAGAAAAAAAAAAGTTAATGGAACTCTGAGTTGAGATTATTTTGTCCCAGTACAGTCAAGTGGGTGTGTTGAGGACTTGGGAGTGCAAACGTCTGAGGATGGGAGGACACTCAATAAAATAAAATGAAATTTAATACGGACTGATCGGTTCACTTTAATATATTAATATTAATTGAAATGTGGTAATATCTGTGCATATAGAGCCCCAGAGGCAGTGCTGTTGTTCTGTCCAGTAAAAACCAGCATGGGTGGCAACCTGTGTTAAGGTTCATTACCGCCACCTATGCTAGTTATGTTAGAATTAATTAATGTTACATAAATACTGATAGCAGCACTGTTTGTCAAGGAGCTTATCAATATTTCAGTACTGACCAGTTACCAATTCAATATCGGTTCTGGATACCCATCCCTACCAAAGCGTAGGGCTGTTGGAATGAATTTTGAGATTCGAATGATAAAAAAAAAAGATACTAATCGAATGATGAAATAACTATTTGAAAGTGGGTATTTGTATTTTTCATAAATGTGTTGGCGTTAGTGACGTTAGTGAATCTCGCCTTGGCCTACTCACATGTGAAAACGAAATGTTTTTGTCAAGTCTGATGAACAATAATGTTTTCTGAGTCTGACTAAATCACATTCTCACATTCGATGTGCTAACTCTTACCTCTAACGTTACAATATCAGTAATGGTAACAAGTGATGCACCCACAGAGATCACCACTCCTGACCATTTAAGAAGCTATATGTGGAAAGTATTTGGATTTCCGTCAACAAACAGAAACATTTAAAAGAAAGCAGGCCCACAGTACAAGACGGAGTGATCAGTGCTGCAGCTGCAGTGTGAGGTTTGGACACAGAACTCACGCTATCATTTGGGCTCACAGTGCATCCCGACCCAAATAACACGTCACATATTGATGTAAACAAGCGCATACTGATGTGGATGTATTTATGTTCCAATTAAGTGCGTAGTTTACTTACTATGATCCTGTATGATGAAAGCTTATTTAATATTTATATTTTAGTTATTAATTTTGTGCCTAAGCATAATTATTACTTAGCAAAAAAAGCTATCACCTGTTCATTAGTAATGTTGGAACGCCCTCTAGTGGACAGAATGTATAACAAGCACATGCTGACAGTGTCATTAGCAATGCGCAAGCCTGTGTATACAGTGTATGAGTACATAGTAAATATTAATACGACAAATTTAAGCATTAAAAATTCCACTATAATTTGAATATTCAAAACAATAAGGAATGAAATTTGATTGGATTATAGAGGAAGATTGACAGCACTACCAAAGAGCTGTACAGATCAGTTCATCAGATCCTGTTCTTCCCGGGATGAAGACAGACGTTAACCCGTCGATCATCTCATGAATCGGGCTGCTAGCAGCTTAGATGACTGGCTTGTCCCGGCCAACGGCTGCCATAGGCAGCTCCTAACATGCCGAGAAATGAAAATTACAACGGTGTTTAGTCTGGCTCATCTCCTCCAGTCTGAAGAGACGCAATGCATTGTGGGGCAGTTGAGTATGTCCAGTAAGCTCATGCCACATACTCAGAAATTCTTGCTAATCTAGTATACATCCGAGCATTTCTCGCATACACAAAATCCACATACTATGCAGTTGGAACGCACTACATACTTAATGTCATACTAAGTATAAATAATACATTAGTAGGCAGTTATGAACACAGCCTCTGACTCCACTATCCAGCTAGCCAGGCTAACTGCTCTCCGCTCAAACAGGATTGCTTCATAAAATGCCACCACTCCTCCCCATCCAAATGATTTTTACATGAATACATTCCAAAAGTGTTCAAATTATTAAAATGTTTATTAAAGAACTGTACAATGAAGTATTATCACCATCGACCGTATAGGTTGTAGCTGCTGCAGTAGTGGGCAAATCACACGTTGCATTAAATCAAAGAACACTTGCGGTGATTGGCTATGAGCAAAACCATACAAATAGTCATTTTTTTCTAGATATGGGTACAAAGAGGATCGAATGCAGGTATCATTTGACTGGAGAAGTTTCTGTACTACTTGGTACTGACTAATTCTGGTAAATACCATAACGTTATAGAGTACTGATATCCAGCCCCACTGCACACTGCTCAGCATGAGCAGAGGTTCTAGCAGTCAAATGTGGACCCTTTTATCTATTAAAATTTGAAATTTTAAAATTAAATCTTTTTGCTTTTTCACTGCGCAAGAAAAAAATCCATACAGTCACGACTGTAGTCATATGTCACAAATGTAAAACATACAGCACACCAACAAGTTTGTAGTGCCTTAATGAAGAAAAGTGGTCTTTAGCCCAGGTATTTATATATCTATATTATTAATGTGTACATTCTAATATGATTCACAATGGTCTCCATTGTCATGGTGACAGTTTGAGCACAACCAAGGAGAGCCAAAATAACAAGAAGTACAAGCACTCACACAGCAAAAATATAGTGCTATTACCACAGCATTTCCATCACTATCTTATCCAAATTGTGGTGTTGTCTTCCTTAAACTCTCTGAACCAGGCTAAATAAAACAATTATGGGATGCAGCATTCAGCTACTTGGGACAAACCATTTCTCACTACAGCAGCACAATCATAGGCCTCAACCATAATTACAAAGCACAAGGGCTGCCTGAAACAGATATGGCTGCTGCACAGCCAGCTGAAAACACTCCTGGAGCAAATTGCGATCAGACTGAGGAGTTGGCTGACTGTTCAGGCAACTGCATACAAATATAAACATGCTGGAGATGTGGGGGTAAAGGAATGACATATGGAGAAATGATGCAAACATCTGGCACCACAGAAAGAAGTGGATACTATATTTCAAAGGGCCTGTGGCTGGGTTATATCGTCACTGGATATACTTCCAACCCTAGCGGCGTTGTGGCTGTTGTCATGCTGAGCGGTCGAGCGTCCTGAGAGCGCAGTGTGGCCCGCCATTAACACAACAATGTCCAGCTGCCTGAATGGACCGGGACCAGACCAGGGATGAGAGACACACAATGGAGAACAAAGGCCAAGTGGGTGCTATAAGAGGGGTGGGGGAGAGAACGGTCGACAGCAGGGCCAGCATGACACAAAATCAATCATCTGTTTCAGGGCAAACAAGCCAGCCACTGTCCGTTTGAGGATCACTAACCTAAATGAGGAAAAACAGAAAGGACTAAGCAAAATACTGCTGCCTGTTTAGGCTTGACTACCTCTTTCTGATATGCTTCTGTTTTCTTATTCCTCCTGGAAAAAAGCAGGCTGCTTCTATGGAATCAATTCATTCTTATGATTAATACCTAACCAATTCAAAAGGAAAGGTAACATTTTTACAACAGATTTACAGAGCTTTAGAGAGAAGGACACTCACTCCTCACAATGGCAGTATTCCCTGTAAGCATGTCTACTCCCGAACGTGGGGAAGGATGTTTTCCAAGTAGTAGTCTAGTAGAGGCGTGGAGCCCAAAAAAGCCATCTTGTTAGATAAGCTCATGCTCTGGCATAACATAAACCAGAGACACCCTCTGTCTCTCAACCACGTGATCTCACTGCATGACAAACACATTTACATGACATTTCCATTTCCTCTTTTGGCCGACGGTCTTATCCAGAGTGACACGAGGGCTTGCCCTGGCTCCACCTCGCAACAACACTCACAGCACAACACATATGTGAGACTCGCCAATGCTAGATTACAATGTGTCACTCAAAGAAAAAAAAAAAAAACACTGAGGCTTGGCAGCCATTTTGAATTGCTGTAGGGCTTCAACTGTCCCATTCTGTTCAGAGTTCATGAAGTGAACACAACAAACCTAAAATGTCTTGAGGAAAGACATCGAAATTCTGGGAAAAGTGTGTGTGAGGAGGTGTATTTGAATAAAACAACTGCCACACTTCCACGAGGAACAAATCTAGGGTTCAAAGAGTTCAGAGGCAGTGCTCTATTTTAAGTCCAAACCTGTTCTAAAAGCATGAGTCAATAGCCGGGGATAAAGCCTGTTTACAGAAAAGACGACAAAAACTCCCACCTCACTCTTCCCAACAGGAACCATTTGCTCAAGGTGACAGAGCAAGGCGCTTGTGAACAGGAAAAACCTGGCACCAGCCATTCGTTTCCCCTTTTGTTTTTAGCACTGCTGCTGTGCATTACAAAACAGGGCAGCTGCGAGCAGGTTGGTGTCAAGTGGCTCGACTTTGGTGCAAAAGCTCTCCTGGCTGCTTTTCTTCTGTGCTGCTCCTTATTTGCTCTCTCTCTCCCGCCTGACAACACCTTCTGAGCAAACACACTTGGAAATGTGCTTGTAGATTTAGCAATCTTGCTTTCACCACACACAAAAGCATTTGGGCATTTTAAATCGACTGTTATTTGGTCTCCTTTATTGTCCCGCTTAGTTACATGAAAGAAAAAAAGAGCGACAGGACGAGGGGAAAGGGTGGAAAAAGGAAAGAAAGAGGAGGATTAATGTGGTGGAGCCAAAAATGGCTGCCTGCAGTTCAAAAGGTGGAGAGACAGAAACTCGGAATATTGGTGAGTTTTGTTCCTGCTGTACGCTCAGCCAAGTATCACAAGAGAGCGAGACAGGCAGCGTGACAGTGAGAGAAAGAAAAGGAAATGAAAGACAAAACGTAAGGGTGCAATAAAACAAGAACAGGAGAGCGAGCGAGCGAGAGAGCAGAGAGAGAGAGAGAGAGAGAGAGAGAGAGAGAGAGAGAGAGAGAGAGAGAGAGAGAGAGAGAGAGAGAGAGAGAGAGAGAGAGAGAGAGAGAGAGAGAGAGATGATTACGTAGATTGCCTGCCTCACCCCCTTTCAGCCTTGTTTTTTTTCCCCCCAGCCTCCTCCTCCTCCTCCTTCTCCATTATTCTCCCAAGAAGCATTGCTTCTCGGCACAAAACAGAATTAACCAGCACAGCCCTCTGCAACATTGCTCCCCCAGTGCCGAGGAAATGCTGCGCCCCATTGGAGCAGCTCCAGAGCTCCTGCGCCAATAGGAATGCACCGATGAGGCAGGCGTCAGAGCGACTTGTTTTTAACCCTGTTGTGCAAGACGGCAAGCCACAGAGCACACACAGCAGCTGCAGAGGAGAAGCTACACAGAGAGGAAGGTGGATGGACTGGTTCTATATCTGTAGCTAAAATTAAAAGCAAGGGCAGAAGGTATCTAAAGTTAGTCTCTCTTACAACCGAGGAAATCAGTTATGATTGTAAAAAAAATAAATACTTTTTACATGCTAAGAAATAAAGAGATATATGTATAGGTGTGAGTAACCATCTTAATATTTTTCATTATCTATATAACACTCAAGAATGGACGTGTCTCAAGAAACAAGAGAAGAGTCAGTACTATTTGCTAAACACTCATGAAATGCAGTGCAGTGAAACTACACTTCAGAGACAAAAAGCACACGTCTGCTTCCCACTTACGTGAATGCAACCTTTCTGTTTCCATACAGGTGTAGATCCACAACACTGGGTTAGTTGACTTGGTCACATAGACACAACACACATGAAACCTTATTAACATATCAATAGCTACACCTGCCCTCCGTGTAATGATACAGAGTGTCATCAGCATGCAAATGGCAAGCTAAAAAAGACAGGGTTTTTTCCCCCCTCTTCCTATTCCTCACAGCAACACCCCCTGCTCCCTCTCTCTCCCGTCTCCAACCGTCTGCACCGAGACAGAATCCTGTCTTCTTCTTTTGGAAATGGGCCAACATCCTGCTTCACTCCCTCTTGTACAAGCACACACACACATACACACACAAACCAGGGTTTAAATTCAGACTCATCCAGAACACAGCACTCACCCATTACAACAAGGGGCTTCAGTGATTTCAAGGGCATGTCACCCAACAGTTACATTTCTTGTAACCGCTCTGAATGTGAAAGGGAGACAGACTACATTTCCTTAGTAAACAGAAAACTGGGCCAGGCTAACCTTGCATGTCTGCACATTCCTTAGATCTCCAAAGTTTCAGAGGCCCATATTGGGAAAGAAGGGTCCACATCCTGCAGACAGATCCACACACACACACACACACAAAAGTACAGTGCTGCTCTCCGTGTTAGCCCTCAATCAGCAATTGTTGTAACTCAACACCCGTAGTACAGTAGGTGTATCTCACTGTAAAACATAATCTGGACCTGCTTGAGAGGCCTGGAAAACCAACATGGCGGCAGAGCAGCAACAAGCAGCCAGGCTGTACATTCTTAGCTTTCCCAGGGTGGCAGGTTGAGTTTAAGAAGCCACGGCATTATGTGCTTGCTTGTGTCCCATATTCTCCTTGCATTTCTTACTCGGCTGTGTACATGTCTTTGTCTCTGTTAGTGAGAGCGGTGTTTGTTCAAGATAACAAGGAGGATCAGGTCAGGGGGAGTGCTGGAGGGGCTCATGTTTCCAATGGTTCTGAGTGGCCAGGTTTGCATGTTGCAGCCCACACAGTCTATTAAAAGATGTGAAACATATTCAGAGAATGTCAGTCGCAACCAATGAAAACAAGGCTCAGCACACTGCAATCTGGCTTCCAACAGGCATCAAGATCAATCCAAATACTTGGCGAGGGCTGAACACCCCCAGCAGGGCACGGGTGTAATCTTTGTACTCATGGAGCAAGGTCGACAACTGCTCAGGAAAAAAAAAAGGCCTCTCACATACGTTTTCCAATCTCAAAGCAGTTTGTGTGTGGTGGATTTTCTTACTGAGCTTGGTTGAAATATTAATGAGCACAGTACTTAAAGTGCAAATACAGAGCAACCAAGAAACATATGACTGATAAGGATTCTCACTGACAAATATGTCCTCTGTTGATATTAAAGCATCCAATCTGATCGTTTCAATAAGAGATTTTTTTGGGCTGTGTAGAAAGAGTAATATGGCTGAAGTATGACCAGTTGAATTTGCGACACGTCAGACACAAATATCACTGCAGGGAGAGTCACACATCCGGTGACACATTAATTGACCTAACCATGTCCGATAGAGCAATATAAGATGTCCTTTCTCTGCGCCTGCTGTGTCCACTGCTCCGGACTCCGGCCGCCGCACAATGCGAGTCTACGTGGTGCAGCTGAGCGGAGCAAAGCCACTCAGGCGACGGTTAGGGCAGCCATTTGTGCTCGGAAAACACGGGGTCCCAATAAACTAAAACCTCACAAAAAACACTACAAAAGAGGAAAGGCGCTATTTAAACATTAATACATTTCCCAGTATCACTTGTCAGCTGTGGTTGCCGCGAGCATAGTTCTCATGGTGCGTTGCATTTTACCTAAAAATGATGATCAACTATACTGTGAAAATGACAAGGCATATCTTTATACTGTGACCAGACTTTGATCCCTGAAACCAGTCTAATAGGGTGGAGATAAAAATAAAGCATTTTCTCAGAATCAAGAAAATGTAATAATTATGAAACAACGCGATGGTGTTTAATAACAGAACAACTACGAGGTCTCCAACTTGATTAAAACTTGTGATTGCTACATTCCGGCTCAGCGATGCCACTCGCACTTACTCACACGTTGAAATAAAAAATGGAGGCTAAAAAAGGAAACAAGAGCTCCCCTCTAAAATACCACCCATTTCTCTTAACCGCCACCGAGGCTGGGGGTTGGTAGGTGGGGGGAGGTGAAGAACAGCAAGTCACTAACAACAGATCTGGGTTTCTGATTGCTGGATCCCACACGTAGGGAAAAAACATATCAAGCACAAATAAAGAAGACACAGCCGAGCTTTCAGCTTGATTCACACGCCTGAGAGAAGTTAGGACTGTTGCCAAAGAGAAATGCACTAACATGATGTAGCCAAACACCACCATGATGCAGACACCATATTTTCCAAAAATCCACAGCAATAATGAGTTAGTCCTCAGGTGTATACATAGCGTAAGGCTTGGAGCGGCTGTGCTGTGAAGTACTGGTTCAAAACAAGGACACAATCAACTGGAAAACATCCAAAAAGTTAGCTAAAAAGGCTAGTATAGCATTTGTTGCCTATGGCTGTGTCTGCTAACGCTAACCAACACAGCAGCTGGTTGCTTAGCTAACACGAGCCGCCAATAATGATCAAATTGCAAGCAGTATCATGGCTAACTTTCAAAAAATTCGACAGTTTCGTGGTCCCAGAACAACAATTAACACATTGCTGTCATAAGAGCAATGCAACAAATTGGTTTTTGGTTCTAACAAAACAAGTTTGCCTGTTACCTTGTGCGATCTGATTCTGAACTCACTGCCCCAGTAGATCTCTCAATATAACCTACCAATATATATGCAAAGAAACACAATATAAACACAAACAAAGTCCGTATAATGTGCTGCTGATATAGTGTAACGTTAGGTCATGTTAGCCAACACATTACACAAGTTGCTCAACAGACCAAGATTTCTATGTTTTTTATTTAGTTTCATGCTCTTGAGGCAAAAATAAACCCTCTAATTAGTAAGTTAACGCTGTAACGACAGCAAAGTGTGGTTTATCAACGACATGAAAACAGTAAAAACTGAACTAGATGTACCCCTAATGGACTCAACGTTACACGAGTCAAACTCATCAAAACTTGCATGATGGTGTTGAGAGCTATGTGGACACGGTTGTTTGAATTACTGTTATATCACTGGCTATTATAAAACTTGTAATGTGGTGGATTCCCAAACTAACAAGCTAGCTATCAAAAACAACACGAGGAGCTAATAAAAAAAAACATGGAAGATCAGTCCAGACACAGCCAAGAGCAGCCCTGCAAGGCAGACCATCAATATGGGAAGCTTTCTGGCCAGCCAAGCAAGCCACTTGAAAGTGGAAAGATAGTGGAGGCAACCCAACTTGTTCTAATAAACTTAAGTGGACGTTTAGTTAGCTAGCTAAGTTGGTTAGCTTCATAGCTATGTTGGGTTGACTGAAAACATGGTTAGTGTCTGTTGTATTTATGTTACTGTCTTCATTTATAAAGGTTAATATTATCAACTAACACAGATTTAAAACACTTACCTAAAGAGGCATTCCAAACTTGTACAAGCGAGGCAAATTCATGTACAGAAGGAAGTCCTTAGAGTATCCCAACATCAAATCCAGCCAGACCAGTAGGCCTGACGTCGGCCTCGGAGTCTCCTGTATCCTTTGCCCTTAAAAGTAGCTCCCTCTCCAGGGGTAGGAAACAAACTTCTCAGTGTCTCCCACACATAGAAGGAAAGTTAAACTCCCTGTCCTGTTCAGGTGCAGTGCATCCATTGAGTGTCTACGATAGATCCCCGGTGGATAAATCCATTTATTTGAGTGTATTGAATATTTACAGTCGCTATTTATAATGGGGTATATGCTGCTGTATGTGATACGGGGCTCTGACTCTGTCTCGGATCCTTACAGTCGCAGAGGCGCCCATCCCCCTCCTCACCGGCACCGACCGCGGGTCCCAGCGAAACTGACACACAACCACGCCACGGGGTTTCCCTGGCGACCGTGCAGGGGCTCTCTCCATGGGCTGCGATATCCCGCCTCTTGCCAATGATTGGATATCATCGTGTCAGTCATGCTTACAAACAGACATAAATGTATGTGATTGGATGCGAACGAGAGCGTTGGTTGTTTTTTTCCGTCAACTACGCAAAACGGGGCGGGCACTGCTTTGAGGAGGGGTGCGAAAATTCAGTCCCTTCATGATATGTGTGTGTGTGCTTGGTGGCGTACAAGAAGGAGAGCTATAGAGAGTGGCTGGAGTCGGAAGACAATTTGACACCCTTCAAAGGATCTGTATCTTCAAAAGTTTTGGGGAATTCTTGTTATTAAATTCAAATGCCGTGGATTTAATTTTAATTCGTTAGTGGGATTATTGTTTTTTCATTATCTGAGGGGTACATTCATCTATCTACTGTGGAAGGAGCTTTCATACCAATAGATAGTAGCAGGCGTTAGCTACACGGGGTCTCTGGGGCCCAGTTCCAGGGTCAGCCCACTGGGTCAGCCCCACCTACCAGCCTGTCAGATGAGCAGAGAGTGAGGTGTCGCGCTCCGGTAGCATCTGGTCAGGGGGTTGGACAGGGAAATTGACCAGTACTCCTGGGTTGCATCTACTTATTCACTGGTCCCTCCTACTTCAGTTCCCGCTGCCGAAATCAGTCTCTCCACACACTTGCACAGAAAAAATACCCGACACAACGAAAAACATCCCTTTCACCAGCGGCTCAACAGAGCAAAGTATTCGTGGGATTTGCAGCAGAGGAAGGGTTAGAGCGGACAAAATCAGCATAATTTTTGCTGTGATGTTAGTGTTTGAATTGTATATTGCCCTAGCCTGACACACGCACACACACACACTGGATTTACAAACAAAGCGTAAAACGGAGACGTTATTTTCAACAGGTACAAGTAAATAATACAAGTTTTGGCGTCGGGACTGCGATATTTATAAACAAATAGTAACAATGACGCGATTGGTTTCATGTCATGTCATGAGACTTGGGGGCGACTTCGGATTGGCTGTGCAGATAAATGCCAACGTCATTTGTTGCAGAGGTCTGACGAGCTACAAGATTAGACAGCAGAATAATACAATTATTACATTGCGGCTGAGTGGCTTCCACAATAAAATTGATTATGACCCCGACTTCCATAAAGCAGATATTCAGGAGACATTATGATGTTGTCTTAAGTATTGGATTCATTTAATGAAATGAAGGCAGAGGCCGAACAAAGCAGTGATATAAATGTAGACACTTCCTATTGTCACTTATTTCCGATTAGTAGCACAGCTGCAGGCTACGCTTGACATCAAATTAACATTTAATATGCTGACAAACTAGCTGAACCCTAGTATGTCATGGAAACTAATGTCGGTATTCACCAACACACTAATATGGTATACTGAAACAGTCCACTCACATACAATTTTGCTATGAAATCAAAATAAAAAGGTGTCAACACAATTTAGCTAAACCAAGAACAAAATGCATCCCTTTAATAGTCGGTGAATTATATAAAATAAGCTAACACCCACGCCCCACAACAGCCGACACACACGAGCAAGAGTGGGCTGTTATCTTTATATCTGATGTTACTTTTAATTTCACAAATATCTACATGTGTTGGCCTTTGGAAAGTAACTGTCCGCCTTCCCGTCCTTCGTCTGGCTGTTGCCCTTTATAAACACTACCACCAGAATAATTTCCGAGAACACGTCATGAGGTTAATAACTGAAGGACAGATTATAAATTTCCCAGCCGGACTGCCGTGGTAAGCGACGGTCATATTTCACAATGCTGCCATTGTTACTGCGGTGAAAAAGCAATGTCATATGGCCAGCCCAAACCGCGCACTGCAACATGGCTGTGTTCAACCCTCCCCCACACTGCTTTCACTGCCACAGCTCTAGCAAATCTCTTTTATCTGCATAGTCTGTATGGTCGGCTCTGTGTTAGGTAAAAACACGATTCAGGCGGTTTGTTACTTCATTTGGAGGCATTTTAATTGTCTCCATAGTCTGAAACACTCACACAAATGACGGTATAACACAGGAGGTATCAAAGTGTGGACATGTTACTAAAATTGACATGACTTTGGGATTCCCATGGTCTGTTCATATATACAGCTCATATTGCATGCATGACACTGCCGTTTTGACAAGATTTCTGTCACAAATAAAATCATTGACATTACACTTAAGAATTAAGGGAGTGGCAGTTCATGCCCACAAATATTTGTTAGAGAGAACATAGACAAACAACAGCTTGCAAATAATTCTTTGTATATTAAGATTATTAGTAGTGTGCAAGACTATTCATAGAGTCCTTAACAAATGTCATACACACGATCATCTGTGACCTCTCGAGTTGCAAGTTGATCAAATTCACTATTTTAACTATCCACCAACAGGCAGTCAGAGTGCATAAAGTTAGGCCCAGCGTAGGCCTTTAACGGACATAACATAATATTTTTTCCATAGAACTTCTCCGCCACCATCAAATTCTGACAATAAATCCAAAATCTGTAACCTAAGAGAATCTTTCCTTCTGCATAAAGAAATAACAATACAACAAAGTCCAGTAACTGTGCATACTGTTTAGGGTGGCACACCACAGTTAATACAGTATATGGCCATAAGAGACATATGAATATAAAATAGAGCCATTCATCAATAATAAGTAATGTTATTGAGTCTATAGGATAGGGATCTTTGGGAGAGTAGTTGCATACAGACAAAATCATTTAAACGTCAAAAATGAGTGTTCACATATCATCAGTTAAGTTACCCTTCACTTGGGAGTAGTGAATTCAACTGGGAAATACTACATCTATGCGTATGGGTATAATTATAATTACATAATGCATTAGTCTACAGTACACCACCCCTGGAATAAGCATGACTACAATATTGGTCAACCACCAAAAATACTTCATTTAGCCATATCTGAAACTGGATAACAGACTAAATGTGTTTGAAAATTGATTCAAATTCTAATAAGACTCTCTGCTAAGTTGGTGGCCTGTTTAAAAAAGAGAAAAGTTTCCCAGAAAAAAAAAAACAAAACAAAAAAACAAAACACACAACTGCCCTGGACTTGTTCCCCTGTGAGGAACCTGTCTCTCTCCCCTCCTGCTCGCAACGGCCGACTAAGCGGCTTAGACAAAGAATGAAAGGGAAACAAATGGCCAAGAGTGTTGGTTTTCTGGTGTTGGGACATGTCTTGTTTTCCCTCTTTCTTTAGGTCTTTTTTTTAAAGGTTGTTACTCTCTTGCATGCCAAGACTCTCCTTGCTGCTGGGAAATGCTGCCCTCTGCTGGTTGCACTTTGGCACCACAGAGCCATGCCTCCCCACTGTAGGTTTGATCCCCTCAGAGCAGCTTCAGACTCCCAGTGACATTGTTCACCATCTCCTCCTCGCCCATGATGGCCAGGACGGTGCGGGACCCGGCCTCCACCTGCCAAAGACAAAGAGGGGTCGGTTTAGCACTGAGACTTGAATGTCTAGCCGACACTGACAAAATCAATTAATGTTTGACCAAATGTATTAGTACTAATAAAGAGATGTGAAGTGAATGAAATGACATCCAAAAAACACTGACGCAAAAGCCAATTTTGAAAATGGCATGTTTCCCTCACCTGGGTAAGCCCTGCATCCTGGACCAGGTAAGTGGGCAGGCTGAGGCTCATGGCCAGGGCCTGCAGCTCCAGTAGATGAGCCACGTTGGTGCCCTGGACCACCACCTTCTTAGCTCTGTATCAACACCATGCACATGAACTTTTTCATCAATAATATAATACGGATTGACTTGATTATTCAACAATATTATACATTCTGGCAAAAGAGGTATTTAAAGATATTTCGGTAGTCAACAATGTCAGTAACTAATCATCTAATTGATACAGCTATTCTAATAAAATAATGACAGCCAAGTGTGGAGAGTCCAGAACGATGTTAGAACACAGACACAGATGGTGAGCAATGATTGGAGAAAAAAAAAAAAGCAAAAGTAGCACAGCTATCTGACACAGTTGCAGGATTACATGTTCAAAAAAAAATAAAGAGACTAAGGAGGACAAGTGGCAAAGCAAACCTTCTAAAATAAATTCAAGTACAACAAAGTGCGGAACATTTCTGGAAGTGGAGCATTAATGGGGTAACATTTTGGGTTTCTGTAAAACAGCAGCAGTAGAACGAGCTTGCTCCTCCTGAAGTAAAAACTGTGATGTTGAAGGTAGCAGAGCTTTAAATATGGACACTAACTTTGATACGTAACACGTGCATCTCCTCTCTAACAACATATTGTTCAGGTCTTACCCACTGTGGTCCCACTTCCAGGCCATCTCCCTCCAGCTGTTCTTCTCCTGCAGAGCCTGGTACAAACCCACAGCAGCATGACCAACCTGGGCTGCCACCTACACAAACACACAGCACCGAGGTCACACTGACATGACAATCTGTCACATTTTCAGCCATACTATAGATGGGCTCCATGTGCTCTTTCTGACCGAGTTCGAATAAAAAGGTTCACATTGAACGTAAAAAAATAAATTTGCACTTTGCATTTTTACTGTTAGAATGCAAACTCAGCACTCAACAAAATTTGCATGAAATAACTACAACCACTGTTTCAGTGCAACTGATGTGAGAATTAACTACTCCCACTCAGAGCAAAAGAGCACTGAACCTGTTAGTCAATAATTGGAAGAACCTGGAAAATTCCAGGCAAATTCAAAGCTCCTATGGTTTCATGTGACTGTAAAGCCAGAGACAGGAGTGATTCAATTTACAGTGTGGGCAAGAGCTTCAAAAGTTAGCTTAGATAAAAAGTTCCTCCTCTATTTTTGTCTGTGCAGTAGCTCCAAGACTTGTCTTGCAGGAAATCCTAGCTTTCTTTTCTCTAAACTCAGGAGAGAGCTTTTTCATGTTATGACAAACCATAACTGAACTATCATTACATATTAAGAGAAGCACTTGGAAGACAGCACATAACCCACACAGTCCACAGCAGCCCCACTCGTTTTTACCTTTCCAACACCCATGGCAAGGTCCATGTTCACCACAAACACCATCTTGAACATGAGATCATCATCTCCCTCCTCCTGAGGATCACAACAGACAAGAAGAGACACTGAGATTTGGCTTTGGACAAACTCCAGGAGGTCTAATGTACCAAGGTGTACCTGTGGAGACTAAGGCTAGCTTATGGGCACCTCATTCTCCAGCTTGTTGAAGTAGTACATGGCCGCCTCCTCGGCAGACACGTTCCGAGTATGCAGGAGTGCCTGGAGTTCGAGAGAAACAATAGAAAAAGGTCAGAGAACAAAGAAGTGAATTATAGTGTGGCCATGCCCGCCATCATTTTGGCTGACAAATGATACAAGTAAGCAAGACATTTGTTCAATTAAACTTCAGCTTTTACAGTCGTTCAAACTGCTCCATTAAAACTACATTCTTATTTTGGGTATTTAAATGCTGCACATTCCTAAACACAAGATATAAGCATGTAGAAAGCTAGAAAAGAGTGGTAGGCGGATGATACTGAAGCTTGTTTCATTACGGTGAAGCACAATGTTTCAATACGTTGTGTTTGAGTTTGTGTCAATTGAACAATAGCACGTGACTGATGACGTTCAAGTTTTAAATGTGCTGGTGCTTCAGAAAGTGACACTTGTGTGACACAGTTAACATTTAGATGATACACACATCGGTGGTATATGAAGAGAGGGGTATGATGAATATGGCAGTATACTCTAGCATCGGAACATTTCCGCCTGATACAAAGTAATAAGCTGATAAAGGTAATATTTTAATAAATCTCAATCTCTCATCACATTATATGGCAACTCATAAAATGTCACATAAATATTGACCATGAAGTTAAAAACACATGAGCCCACAGTGAACACTGGACCTCCATCTCACCAATAACGTACATTAATATTTCCTGTCAACAATAATATTTTATTTGTAGGCTTTTCGGACAGTTCATTTATTACTTATTTTACTGAGGCACATTTGATAATATGTACATTTACTGCAGTACTTCACAAATAACATGCAGGCTTCTTAGACCTTTATTGCACAGACATGAGATATAAACTATTTCATCAGTGAGGTGCTGTAGTGCAGGGGTATTAGAAATTGTACAAACCACCAGTTATCACTGTGCTCGCTGAGTTTGATAAGGCTTAAAATCATCTTAATATTCTGCTATTAAAGTTAACTGGAGAGAGATATAATGAGGTAATATTCTGAACTGGAGTTTTTAGCATGAAAGCTGTCTGGTAATGCAGTGTTCACATTATAAGAGTATGGATCATTGAAGGTCTGTGATATAAGCATCCACAATGTTACTCATTACATTTACAATAGGCCTTTATTACAGCAGACATTGTGAGCTGTACAAACACAAATGTAACCGATAACATTACATAATTGTTATCTTGCATTACAGTAGTTGCTAGAATGGAGTCATTAACGTTATTAGTTCCATCTGTGCTTTTGCGGTCAAAATATCTGCTGGAAAAAAGGTCTATTAGCACACTGAATGACCAGTCATCTAGCATGGAGCAACTGTTATAAGAGATGCTTTATTAATACAGTGCAGTATTGGTGATGTGGGTGGAGCGATGCTGCATATGATAGGATTCAACTACCATCATTGAAGGAGTTCAGCTGACATGAGAAATCCTTGTTTTTGTGTTTCTCAAACACTTGAGAATTATTCACCACCAAGTCAGAAATACCACCATCATTTCAGAAAACAAGATGACTTTCATTTTGGGTCTGTTACTGTGCTATTTTTTTCATTTCTATGAACTTAACCTGCTCGTTTTCACAAGTTGATACTGAAGCAGACAATTTGTGGAAATTTACGTCAGGAGAGAAAGAGATCAAAATCCCGGTCAGATATCATATTGCTGTGTCTTTACTGACGTTAAGTGCAATCACTCATTTCTTTGAACAGTGATCTCTCCCTTACATTCAGATATTACACTCCATGGACTCACCCTCAACTCCGATGAAAGCCATTCTTTTTAATAACACTGTGCACATTAGTAAGGCAACTTGTCAGGTCATCAGAACTCATCTCCTGTACATTGCACATTACTGTGGTAATCTTTGGTTAAATGAAAAAACAAGACATTTAAGACACTGATCAATTAATCATCTCATATTAGTCATAGTATAATTAGTTGTGCTGCGGGGAAATTCCTATCATAGTTATCATATCACACTGGAGATTATATGAATATCCCTGAACGCTGAACTAACCCAGTGAGCATTATTATGGTGCAGCTGAAATTACTTTCATATTTTAAACTTGGACTAAATTATTGAATACTTTTTTGAATATATTAAGCATACGGTCTTTACATGTACAGCATATCAGTGAGTGTACTGTCCCACCTGTTTGGCTGCTTCCTCGGGGATGTCCAGCTCCCTGAGCTGCTGCAGAAACACAGGGTTGACATCCTGAGAACCTGAGTCTGGGCCCAACTGCTCTGATGGCTCCATTCTTTACTGCAATGAGGAAAACAGAAACAATGAACACCCTGCACAGCACTAGCCCATGAAATACGACACCAGTGCCAACAAAATCTACCACATTAGATTAAAGATGACCTGGTCCACAATGAAAAATAAGATTGGCTGTGTGCCGTTTTTTTCTTAAAACAGACCCGTGTCTTGTAAAACAGACCCCAGTGTTCTGCATGCCTCTGAATGGAACACAGACAGAAACAATGTATTTGATCACATGTATGATAATCTGCATATATGGGTGGATAGCTTCTTTGCACAAACCAAATCAAAATGAACATCTAACATGACAAACAAATAGAAAAAAACTGAAATACGCCTGAAGTATAAAATTACACAAATTAAAGCTGTATTTCTACATAAATTAAAGTTAATTTATGTAGAAATACAGCTTTAATCAGCTGTAGTGGTCGGTAAGCCAAACTATATAATTCGTACTCGTTCTATTCCCTTTTACAATCTGACTATTCCAAGCAGGGCCGTAATAAAAATGAATGAAGAGTGGTTTGACGTTCTCTTCATACGAGCGTATGGGATATTAAATCTAAAAATAACGTTACCTTTGCAGATAGCCACAAAGTGCAACAAGACAAGCCATAAATGAACCGCTAGGTTATGTGTCGGAAGACTACGTTAA
This sequence comes from Thunnus maccoyii, assembly GCF_910596095.1. Classification (NCBI taxonomy): domain Eukaryota; kingdom Metazoa; phylum Chordata; class Actinopteri; order Scombriformes; family Scombridae; genus Thunnus; species Thunnus maccoyii. The sequence goes on along the minus strand of NC_056535.1, from coordinate 3,050,984 downwards.
GCTAACTCTGCGCAGTGACAGTGCTAGCTAACGTTAGCTCACCTAATACACACCATTCAAATCAGCTTGGAAAAAAATGCAGCAGACGTTAGCACAGTTGGGTGTCTTTTGCTCTACTTAACGCCAACTACTTCAGTAATAATATTCATCTCCAACAAATAGCACGTAAATGCTTCACGTAAATGTCTGCTTGACAGTTAATTAAGTTAACTTTTCTGGTTCAACCACATTATAACAATGCTAGCTAACGTTAGCATCAGTCACTGTTGCTAACTGGGCTACCCTCCTTCCAGATACTTGCCTGTAGTTTCCTGTTCTGTGCAGCTAGCTCAACAGCAGGAACAACGATTGCCACTTCCCCGCGGCTTCTGGAACTCAGAATTTTTAACTGCGACGGAAAAATGTCAGTTTGAATTTGGAATTACATTCAGTGGGATGCCCGTCTTATACTGTCTTCGGCGTTACTCCATTTTGGACCCTCGTGTATGTTGGCACGGGATGCTGCCTCTTCTCCAGGATGGTGTAACGGATTTTCTGGTGACATGAATTATGAGGGGATGGTATGCGCGTGCTACTCATCGTTGTCGTAAATGTTAAGAAAAACGTCATCTCATCATGTCGTCTGTTGACTCAAAACAACGATGTTAAACACTTCAAATATTTTTAACCAGTATTTGATGATGTACTTTATTCTCATATCCCGTGTTATCCTGTTGCAGCTTAGAACGATACATTATATGTAAATGTCGGTAGTTAATTAGCAAGATAAAATAGATATGTGGTATATTTATTAACAGATGTTATTGACTCAGTTGACTAAATCTCAGCGTCCTGATCTCCATGGTAACATCTGCCTCATGAACGCGCGTAGCACCAGACAATCTACACAACAGCACCCTGTCCGTAATTACAACTGGCAACACATCTGTCAGCTTCCAAGCCCTAATGCACCGCTTACAAATGAACATCTTGAGGGATTCAATATTAATGTTATGTATTTGAAAGAAAAACACAACAAACAATTTTAAGAATACTTTATTACATCAGCATCTGTGAGAATTTGCACATTCTCTTATTAAAACAGGTTAAATCACTACAGTTACATTTGAAATCAGTATGTACAATGATATTAACACACAAAATAAGAAACATCCTTAAAACTGCTCCTTGCAGAGCCTGCTCTACATTGCCAAATTTATACAGCCTAACAACAGTTATAGTTTTCCCTCAGACAGCTTGTCTTGATCATCACTGAGCCCCCATCCCCCATGTGAACTGACTGTGTGACACAACAAACCATCCGCTCATAGGAGTCATTAGTCACTTGTGTGTGTTAAGTAATGTAGTAATAACCCTATGGGCTACATTCCGACATGCTGAGCCTGGGCGTGGAAATGACACACTTTAGGCTCCACTGACACACATCAGCACTCTTTAAGAGGGAGCATGGACAGAAATGAGACAGTTTTGAAAAAAAAAAGACTCCTTTTTTATGGTCATCTGTTTGGTCTGACAAGGGCTGGGTATCAAACCTCATTACATTTGAGTGACTAAACTGTGTCTATAGCATTGACTTGAGTATTGACACTGTTTGTGTTAAGACAACATTAAACACCGGTGCATTTTAGAAGTTTTTTTGTTGAACGACATGTTTATATTCTGCAAAGTAAGGTATCAAAAAATGTCATTTTCATTCTGGTATCATATTGTCATCCGTGTTGTGTCAAAGTCTGTTTCCTCCATCAATATGGGTTCCCTCTTACCTTTACTTGAATTCCACCTTAATCTGAACCCTGTTATCTCTGAGATACCTTCCCTTAACTGAAATTTTACCTAAATTAAACCCTTAACTCAACCATGGAGGGAACACTATTTGAAAGGGTAACAGAGTTTGACACAAGACAAGCACCAACAAATGTCCAAGCATACCCAGCCCTATTAACCACCAAGTAAGCCTTTGTCACTTAAATAAGAAAATACCAGCAAACATTTGTTCGTGTATGAAATGTCTCTGTGCTCCAAATGACAGCAGAAAAGTGTGACAAGATAAACTATACCTAATGAACCTGTAGTAGTATAATCAACACATAAGCTGTATCAACTTGACAGAAAAATGCCAGGTAGTCCTTCAGAACATGCAGCAGTGCCACCTTGTGTCCAATACAAGAACTGCATGCCAATCATGATGTCAATACCCATAAAAAAATTCAACTCGTACCACTGCCTCGGCTTGGAGTAGAACAAGGTGAACCGTGATGTGATTTAATACATTGCTCCTTGTTCAAAACCTAAAAGGAATGTTAAAAAATGTACAAAATAGAAATATGAACGCATTACACGATAAAACACTGTGGTGCACGCTAGTGGTGCGCACCACTTCATTAATATGAGTTTCTTTATGGAAGGATTTTTGTTTTTCCTCTAACATCTTTCCAGTGACTTGTACACTACAGAAACACCAACATGAATAAGTATAAAAGCAAGAAACGAAAAACAGAGTAAACTGTCACTCAGTCGTGTTTTAAGTACCTTAAAATGCCCTGATGAGCAGGTTCGGACTTTCAAATCTCTCACAAAGTAAAGAAAATAAGGAAGTAGAAATGTTGAATCGACTTGGAGTATTGGTGTGTGTGTGAGTGTGTGAGTGTGTGTGTCGCTGCAAATTAGAATGTCTACAGATGTTACCGAGGACAGATCTGTGCTGTGCTGCTGTACTGGTAGTTGTAGCCGGTTGAAATGTACACAGTAGTGTTGGTGGCGCAACATCACAGGAAAAAAAGCATTTGATGCAGCACAGTAGGCTGAGGTAGACAGCGGCAGTAACTTATGAAACTCTGTTATTTGCTGTAGGTAAAGGGGACTCTGAACAACACTGTGACCAAGATTTTGTTGTAAAATGTTTGAATTTCAGAGAAAAAGTTCACTGTTTTCAGAATAGTTCTTACTATAACATCCAAAGTATAATCAGTTACTCCAATACTTTGCACTAGAAATCAGAAATGTGGGAGTACAAGATGTAGATTGACAACCAGGGCAATATGAATGACTGTTCACACACACAAATCACCATACAAACACAAGAAATCACTTTTGACCATACAGCAGCGACAAGCTAATTAAGTTAACGGCTTAACAGCAGGCCTCAATCGTGTCCTTGGCACATCCCGTCTTTCTTTGTTCACATTTTGCTAGGTGTCATCTCTCTGACTCCATGTGCTTCTTCAGAGGGCTCAGAGCCTCAGAGCTCGCACCAAAGTCACAGATGCATCCTTCGCGAACACCAAAAATAAAAAATAAAAAAGACAAATAGGTGCTGGGATGTGAACTTGAATGTCACCCTGAACCTCCATCTCCTTCGCACTGAAAAAAAGTGACGGTTCATTGCCAACCTTCCTCCTGGAAAAGAAGAGACTGTGTCTCTTCCCATTAGTCCAGCTGTTGCTCTCCTGCCTTTCAGTTCAACCTACAGGGTGCAAGTCTCTTCTCTGCCTCCCACCCCACTCTGTTTGTTCAAGAACTGGTGGGCGTTTCTTCTGTCACAAGTCTGTGACTTTATTCTCCACAGCAGCAGCAATCTGCTGCAGTCTGTAGCCGAGCTGCATCTTCTGGGCTGTGGTGTCCTCCTCCAGCGCTGTAATGATCTGATGGGAAGAAGAGGACGGCACAGGGGTGGATGAAGAGAGAGAGAGAGAGAGAGAGAGAGAGAGAGAGAGAGAGAGAGAGAGAGAGAGAGAGAGAGAGAGAGAGAGAGAGTGAGAGTGAGAGTGGTAGTGGTAGTATACATCAGTCATATCAGTTCCTCCTATACATAATGAGAGCTTCTGAGGAATAAAGCATAAATTTGCCAGTATTGCATATTACCTAACTATCATTCATTTCAGTGTATTCATCCATTTATTTACTGCTCCATCAGTTGAAGCTTTAATTCTACTTTCCATGTCAGATTTACTGTAAATGAAGGGTGGGAATAAACATTCATATCATCCTACATGTTTACTTGTTAACTCTCCCTGTTTTCCCACCAGTTTTCCTCATTTTCTCTGTCCACTGTCCTCCCAAATTGTATATACAGTACTCATATCTTTTTTTAAACCTGACTGTGTGAACCACACAAGAATTGCAATGTACATGTACCTTGTGCCTGTGCAAATGGCAATAAAGTCTCTTGAATCTTGTGTTAAATCTGTTAATGAACTACTGGCAGCACTAGTAAATAATACTAACACCGGGGGGTGCCAAAGTCAGAAAAGAAAATGACTGCAGAAGAATCTTTTCGTTTTACATGCAGATCCTTATCTACATATTCAGGAATCTACGTTTTAAGTTGTGGCCTTTGACATTTAATATCGACCTCCAGCATTTAGTGCACACAAAACTGAGTACTCTTTGCTTTTTTATTCAATATATTCTCAACATAATGCACATAATCACATATCTGTATGACAAAACACTCTTCTAATATATACTATTACACCTCTGTTAATAATACACCCAAACACCGTGTCAGGCTGCGCACTAAACACACCTGGTCGTAGTATTTGTTGATGTACTTGTACAGCTCGTGCAGTGCGACCAGGTAGTTCAGCTCTCCTGAGTAGTTCTGAAACACAAAGCATTCATGTTAAATGTCAGTGCTCTCTGTGTCTGTTTCCACTGAGTGAACAGCAGCACATCTGTCTGCACTCACCCTGGACAGTTCAGCCAGAGCAGAGTTCATCTCCTGGTCACTGGCTGAGATGGTCTGCCGGATGTCAGCATAGTACCTGTAATAACGGCAAGTATGATCAGCTTCACATGCAAAACACAGACTAACAGCTGCTTCAACAAGATCATGAAAGCAGCTTTCACACTTAAAACTGAGAGCTTTCATAAATGTCAAGAAAATGAACCTCTAACCAAACAGCATTTTTGCTGGAATCATTACATATTTGTTTTTATATTACAAACCAATGAATGTTTGATATTTTTATTCCAAAATGCATACATTATATCTGGTGTCATGTTGTCCAAGCAGCTGTTTTAGAAGAAGTTTTAAGCAGCTTTAATTCAATCTGAACCCACCGTTCTACCATCTGCTTGTAGCGGGGGATGTCTCTGGCATACAGCAGCTTGTTGATGGGAGAGTCCTGTTTTAAAAGAGAAGGAATGAGAACTAAAGCGAGAGGAGGGACAGAAGCTGCTTCAGGGCTTGTCTGAATGTCTACTCCATTTGTGACTGTTGTGAATCCATGTGATCTCAAACAAATACTGTTTGCCAGCAACTGAAACAGCATTTACAATCTCAGCTTTTCCTTGTTTTTAAGCATCTTTTCCGTCATTTGCTTATGTAAAATCTCAATTACAATTGAAAACCACAAAAACTATTTTAAATTTATATGTTAAAAAAAACAAACTCTAATGTGGAAGAAGCTTCTACATGCTGCCTGTGCCTCATGCTGCCTCACCCTTCCCAGTTTGTGCTCAGCGATGGTGCAGGAGTCCATGAAAGTCTGGGCAATGACGGACAGAACTGCGTCCACGTGGTCCGAGGCTTGGACATCAAAGATAAACTGAGGGTTCTTCACAATGTTGATCCAGAAACGCAGAGGCAGACTGGAGAAACAGAAGGCATTAATCACACAATCAGTCTTTTTAGTGGTTTGAATGCATTATTTTAAACATTAAACACAATTGTGATAAAATAGTGTTTGGTTATTGGATAAAGCAGATCTAATATCTTTCAGGCTCTGGGTCTATACTGTACCTGTTTGTCTTCCAAATGTGTATTGTCTCTGGGTCGGAGATACCGTGTTGTCCCGCCTGGTCATCCAGCAGGTCAAAGAAGTATTTGACGGCCAGCGGGACAGGACGACTGGTGCTGAGGATAACTGTGAACAGGTCGTCTACAAACTTCTGCAGCGTCCCCTGAAGAACATGGAGGGAGAGATTCAAAAGTTATTCAAAAAATATTTTAAATGACCTTGACATCTATGTGGAAACCTGTGTGTGTGTGTGTACCTTCATGGACAGCAGGCGGGTCAGGTAGATCTCAGGTATGGCCTTGGCCCTCTCTCTCTCCCTCAGGCTGCCTCTGCGGTGTTTGGGCAGCTCAGGCTCCTCACTGGCCTTCACCAGATGCCACAGCCTCACTCCTCCTTCATCTGCATCCTCCAGCATCGGCGTCTCTGCACAGTTCAACAGTTTTAACCCTTAGTTCTGTCTGATACACTACCTGACCGATAAAGACCTGCGTAACCCTCAGCTATACTGAGAGCTCATCAGTTTCAGTTAACCAAGTCAAAATCTGACTGAAAATGAGACTTTGAGAATATGATTTGCAGCATAAACACATAGTTTCATTAATGTATTTTTGAGCCTTTTCTGTTTTCTTCTGTAGGTTGTGCTAATGTATTTTTTTCTTCTTTAAAAACTTTTTTTCCTTTTTTGGTGAGATGTCTTTAGAAGCTCTTTTGGGTTTGTTAAATCTCACCAGCATAATCATACTTACTCCTTTAATACATTATGTTTTTTGTGTCTTGTTATTTGTGCAAATACATTTACAAAAAAACACTTTTTAAATGTAAAAACGAAACCTTCTACAACCAGAAGCATATTCTGGGACGTGACCCCCACAAGACCTTGTTTATTTTAATAAGTATGGAGTGTGTCCTCTAACAGTACAACTTCTTAAAGCCTGGGAATATAAAACCCAGGTATAGACCAGTAACAATGAAGCTTTGTTATACACATTAACAACTGGAACCCAAGTGCCCATTTTCCAGTGTGCAGCACATGCTCAATCACTCAATCACTTCTGCTGCCTGCGTTCACTTTGTATATATAAAGGGAGATTAATATGACAAAACCAGACATGACTGCTGCAGCTGTACACGTAGAAAGGTCTGCAAGTAGGTGGTTGGTTCAGATTCATTTCAGGTCACAATGAGGAGAAACTATTTCAGAGTTATCACTGTAAAGGAACTCACTCTCTCCTGCTACATAGTCGTGGTTGTCATGGTGAATGTGCTTGCTGTGGCGAGGGACCAGCGCTACTGTCGCACCGTCTGGGACCTTGATGAACAAAACAAAATATACAGTTAGCTCTATATAACCACAAGCCACATTCTTACTTTTATTGACTAAAAAATACTGTATTTTCTTTGAGGATGAAGTGTGTTAGTTGAAACCGTGAACTCTGACCTTGTAGTGCTGCAGGGTGTTGAGGCGTTTCCAGTTGCCCTGCACCACAGATGTCAAGTCCTCGTCTGACAGGATGAGATGACCGGCGACACCAGACCTCCACTCTGAGCAAAACACACACACCATGACAGCCAGACAATCAGTGTGTGAACCCCTAAAGTGTGTGTGGTGTTTTGGTCATTTATGGTTCTTTTTATATAGATATTAATCATCTTAATGCAATGATAACTTGGGTGAAAGACTGAGTAATCAATGGACTTTTCCTGTAATTACTTTTGTCTTGCTGTAGGGGGCACCACAGCTCAACAAATGTAGAGTGTGAAGTGTAACAATTCATAATATCTTTCCATGGTGTATAATATATATGGTATGTATAGAGGTAGGTGTGTATGGACTCTCACCCAGGTCCAGTGAGTCGGCGTGCGGGCGGTGGGAGAAGGAGGTGCCCTTATACACCTGATCCAGCAGCTTCTCTTTCACCTGTGTGATGGTGTCACAGTCCAGCACTTTGGAGGGCAGCGGCTGGGACTCGTTCACTCCTCCACCCTGCACCAACACATTCAGAGTCTGCAGAAGAAGAAGGAGAAAAGAGGAGTAAGAGAACGGTAGATGGAGTGCTGGAAAAACACCAACTTCCTGAAGGTCGCGGTGGACGTCTGGGAAACTTAATTAGATGGTTTGGTTTAGAGTTAGAGTTGTTCTCACCAGGGTCTTGTACTCCACGTCCTCTCGCAGCAGGCGGTTGTCATTGAGGGTGTACTTGGCCTTGCCGGTCACAGCGTCCACCGGTCCTTTATCTACCTGGTGCTTTATGGCTCTGAACAGCATGTAGAGAGACTCCCCTGCTGAGTCCTGGATACACACACACACACTCAGTGAAGTCAATTAGTAACGCTCTACCACACACAGAGAGTGAAAGGCTCAAATGACAAGGACGTTCTTTTGTGTCTTTTAAATCAGTGGCTTGCAACTTTGTGCCAAAGAGGCAAAAAAGTTTACAGACTTGTCATTCTTCTCAAATTCATACTGTACCAAAGCAGTGTAGTTTGTTCAGGAAAAGTCGGACTTTAAAGCTGGACTTAACAACAGTTCTTTAACTATTTACGTAAGCTTGGTTGAGTAAGGTTTTTTCCTAATGCCCTTCCCTCTGCAAGTTGACAGATGTCATTACCTTCCGACTGTACATTCCTCTGCTATTTAAAAGTTAAACTAAAGTTACCCTAAAATGTTACTCAAGGGAAACATTAACTTTCAGATATTATGTTTGACTGTATGATATTAAGTATGACTTTCCAACAGCTGAAATATACAAATAAGTCACCTGTTCCATCTAATTTCACACTAACATGTACACAGGTGAAGTAACCTTACTGTTTGTGAACAGATAGTCAAGTAAGATTTGATATGTATATATGAATTTGCAGAGGCCAGAGCAGCGGTTGGGGTGTGGGTGATGAATGGGATGTTGGAAAAGAACTTTTACTTATTTTGCCTATTGTGCACTTATGTGTCCGTTCACTGTATGAACATACACTTACCACTGCTACTCTGTCTGAATGGTGAGAAATTTAATCTTAAAAAGTTGGTCATAAAAAGAATCTGTGTAAAACACTGGAGTAAGTGTTTTCTTGTGGGCATCTATCATTACATTTGGGGAACTAACAAGTCTTTCTAATTGACTTTCCATACACACATTACCACTACTGCTCAGGCTGGTGATCTTCTCATCAAGCACAAATCAAATCCTCTAGAATGATGCTTATTTATAACCCAAGTGTCACTTTTGGAGGTCCTAACATTTATGACTGGAATAACATTTTCTTGTGTGTCAGATCATGCGTTATGTGTTGACTGACCCTGAGGAAAGCGTAGAGGCAGATGGACATCCAGTTGGTCAGCAGCTTCTCCACCACCGTCTCTGTTCTGCAGAGAGACCACACAGAGTCTGAGCCACTGCAAAAACATCTGTAAAACAGCTTGAATGTACAACCACACTCTCATTCTCCTTCCTCTTCTTACCGCCGCAGCATCAGTTTGGGATTCTTGGCAACGTACTGCTCCACCAGGTCATTCAGCAGGGTTTTGAGGATGTCGGTGAAATACTCCAGTTTGCCATGCAGGGCTACCGTCAGCAGGGAGGCCACGTATGCTCGGTCTCTGGGTGAGAAAGTCCGCTGGCTCTCCAGAGTGTGAATGAACTGAGGGGAAGAAAAGAAGCTAATTATCCTTCTGTTCAAAATATAAGCCTCACTGTGCTCACAGATTGTGATGATGTAGCTGTACCTTGGTGAGGAAGAGTTTACTGTTGAGCAGGTTGGACAGCTGCACCAGGCCCTGCTCCACTGTCTGCCTGCGACACTCCTGAACGTCCAGGTCTCGCCTCAGCGGCGACTCCCGGTGGCCGGGGAAGAAAATGCGCTCTGCATACATCCGGTAGTCGAGGAAAGGGATGCCGGAACCAACCAGGTCACTGGACATGTCCATCATCTCTGTCATCAGGTCTGGGTCAGAGTGAAGAAGGAGGGGTGAAAGGTCAGGAGGTGTAGCTAAAAGCTCTTTTATCTCCAGATTCCACTATATATTACATTCAAAGTGCATGCTGGGAACTAATTTGGGAGGCAAGAGCTGGTAAATATTGACACTGGACAGTGATGGCAGACTAAAATTAAACTCATTCCTCAGCAGCAGACATGTGGGATGTGAAGAACATTTCATCCAGGACGTGTGATGTAATAGATCATTTCATGAGCCCGGTCTAAAAACAAAGTGGATCTGTTGGCCTCCTCAAAGTAAAACAAACTTTCCTGTTTTTCCATCTCCTCTCCCAACTGCCGTCCTCTCTTTCCTGCTTTCTCCTCTCTCATGTAACTTTGCTCTTCTTGTGCTCTTTTACCTGTGAACTCCTTCTTGCAGCGGTCCCTGACGCTGGTTTCCAGGTTCTCCAGTTGGATCTGGACCTTCTTGTAGTCCCTCAGAGCCTGCTTGCTCTTCCTCCTGTCAGACACAGTCAGGAACAGGAGCAGAGGTTCACACAAGGATAGAGGAGAGAGGACAAGTAATAGTTTCACACTGGATTAGTGGAAATCCAATGAAATTGTGAAACAGTTGACTCAAGTAATTTGACCCCACAATCCCCCACCAGTAAGGATCAGTGTTAATAGAGGGGTCGAGCTGGGTCAGAGTAGAAACACTGCTTGATTTGGTAACACCCTAGGGTGACTATCCTGATCCTGCAGGTCACACTTTGGTCCTTTGATTTTAAACCTTCACGGGTGTAAAATCAACGAGCCTACATGAGCTAACAATGTTCTTCCCTCCCAGTTTGATATTGTTGGTTGCCTAAAGGTTCTGTAACACTCAACTGAGTAAAACAAAACACATTCTTCCATTTACAAATAACAACTTGAAGAAATTACTTGAAATCATGAGCAATAAAACATGCCCATGCCCAATTCATATGCAGTTTTTCTGCTACTGCATTACTTGGTCTGGTATGACCAATAGCTTATGTTGGCTAATGTTAGCTAACTTAAGATAGACACTGGTGTGTTGCTGACATTACTGAGTCAGTTATGACTCTTCTATACTTGTGTTACTGTTATGCTACACTGTAGCATTTACAGTTATCCAGCAACTGTTTCAGGCCACAGGGCTGCAATAGCAATTGCGAAAACTAGCTTTTTCCTGCCATTTGCTGACACATTGCTACATGTCTTGGTACATTACTGCCACCAACTGTCCATTGGTGGAATAGAATAAAACCACTGGCAGGAATGTATTTCACTTGTGTGTTTGTAAGCGTGCATCCTTTGAATGTGTGCTTGGAATACAAATAATTCAGGCCTGCTCATCACGTCTGTCATCCCTGTTTATGTTCAGGGATGACGTGTGCCAAATTGCAAATGACTTAACTGATTCCATGTGTCATTCTTGTATTGTGCCTGTTTCCTATATTAACACTGTAATTCATAGTAAAAATAATTGCTCCATAGCGCCCTTAATTTAATTTTTTTTTATGTATAAGTACTTTTAACTTACTTATTCATTGATCCAAAATTGTCACTTGTTCTTTTCTATACTTAAGTGCACATTTAAACACACACAGACACAAAGTTCACCCCCTAACCTGTAGATGAGCACGATGATGAGGACGATGAGGGCCACAATGGATGCTCCAACCCCGACTCCAATCTGAGCCTCAAGGGGGAAGGTGGACAGGCTCAGGTTGTCGTACTGAACTTTACCCAGGGAGAGGTTCAGGTTTCCCATTTGGACCTGAAACACACAAACACACATCCTTAAGTAACAGTTAAAGGCTTCTAACAGCAGTAAATATCCCTGCCTGGTGCTCACATAATCCGCACCCTGCTTGTCCAGTCGTATGCTACAAGAGACATTTTCATTTTTCAGTGGTTTTAAAGGTCCAAACAAAGCGTGGTAGACTCACTGTGAATTCAGGCAGATTGTCAGAGCCCTCACGCTTCTTGCCATTAAGTCCCGATGCAGGCTGCTGAGGTGGCGGTTCGCAGTACAGATGGTTTCTTGTCAGGGTCTTGACAGCGCACACACCGTCCCCGACCAACACCACCACCTCGTCTTTAGTGATGGCCAGGTCCAGGTTTTCCCCCTGCGAAAAACATGAGGACAGAACAGATTCTAATTTATTTTGTATCTAATTTCCCTTCAACTAGTTATTTCTTTGTATGAAATGACAAAAAATATGTTAATTAAAAAAATAATTAATTAAATTTGCATTGGTGTAAGGCCTATAAACGGTTTATGTTTTTCTATGCAAAGGCCATTTTTGGCAATTTTAGTCAGTCTGATATCTCACACTTCAACACTTCAGTCCATGGTGAAATATCAGGACGTCTATTAACTGGCACAGATATTCATAATCACCAAAGGATGAACCCAATCCCTTTGGTAATCTTCTGACTTTTCATCTAACACCAGCGACAGGTCAGAAATTGCCCTTGCCTGACATTTCAGTTCATGACGAAAAATTTCCAAAACTGAATTTTCTTTAGCCTCTTTGAACTTTGAGATTAATGCTTATATTAGCATGATAACATGCAAAAACGCTTAATGTCACATGAAAAGCAGCATGTTAACATCATCTAGTTGTTAATCTGTCACAGTGTAGGAGAGATAATAACCTGGCAGCAAAGTTGTTTGATAGTTATCACTTTGACAGAGAGTGTACAGTTGGCGGTAGTTCCTACTGATGGTGGCAGATTGCCATTAATAAAACTACTTACACATTGTGCAGCTCCCTTATGTAGTAGCATATGATGCAGATGCAACAACAACTCCTTTCAATCCTTTTATTTACAGGCTTATGCCACTGTCACTCCATGTCTTGGCTAGGCACCTCAAAAGTCATTTTTAGGCTATTATTAGTTAAGCTATGTCAGTGGCACTATAAATGTTTTGGAACAGATTTACAAAAACGTTTTACATATTTTAAAATAGTAATTCTTTTCCTTGTATGTCCAAAGATAAGTGAAACTCTGAAATGGGAGGTGACTGTCACATGTTTTTAAATGGCCAAAAGCATCATTACATATCAAACTGCCTGGACACTGCTGCTGCTCCAAAACAGCTTCTTTTTTTTGGTGTGTCAGCGGATGATTGATGACACCAAACAAAGCTGCTTTTTGGTTTTGGCTTCCTTTGCTACAAATAGCTGCCTGGATGCCCACAGTGCCAGATAGAATTAATAACTGACATGTGTTATAGATAAGCCTGGTTATGTTTTTATTTAATATTACTACTGCTTCCAGAGCTGCCTGACCTCTAGCTGGATGAAGCTGCCAGGGTTGTAGCGGTAGGCCTTCACAGGGTCCTGCTGGTTCAGGGGGCGCAGGATGGGGTTGGGCTCGTAGCTGAAGGGCTCGGAGTTCAGACTGTGGAAGTCAAAGCGCAGGTTGTCCAGCAGAAACTCCACTGTGACCTTTGACCCCTTGACAGAGGAGTTAACCATAGGAGAGCGGCACAGGATCAGGGAGGAGGAGTTCACCTCGCAACGTTCCATGAACTGATGAAACAGGTAGAGTACGGTAAGTTAGGTAAAGGGAGTGCAAACTGATGTGTTACTGATGTTCACAAAAAGACACACACACACACACACACACACACACACACACACACACACACACACACACACACACCTGTTTGTCGGAGCAGAGTGGGTCTCCAGGACACACAGGGTCAGGAACCATCCTAGGTGGCCTTCCCATGGTCCTCTCTCTGTCCTCCCTCTGCTCTCCACTCCTCCTCTTCCTCCTCCGCTTCTTCTTCTTCTTGTTCTGGCTGGTGGACTCCTTGGGAGAGACGGTCACCACCATCCGGGGCTCCTGCACCACGTCCAGGTTGTGGCCCGACACATAGATCAGTCGACCACCACTAAACGGAGAAAGTGTCAAAATTAAATTTACGGCACTTAAGAGTTTTCTAAGTATGGAAGAAGAAGAGGTAAGGGTTGAGTGATGAAGGTCAGATTCCCACACTTACGCCAGAAAGCTCTTGGCTGGAGTGGCGTGGGTGATGTTGGGGTTGTGGGTGTAGCGGTAAGCTGAAGTGTGGAGGTGGCGCTGGCTGCTGCCGTAATGCAGGGTGACCCGGTGATCCCCTGTCTTATTACTGCCGCCTGTCACACACTGAACACTGGAGCTCTGCACCTCCGACACACTGAAGAGGAAGAGGAGGCACACAGGACAGATAAATAAATAACGTGATACGTCATTGACCCCAGAATGAAACCATCTTTTCTCTCTCCGCCCTCTGACAAAAGGAGGTCAGAGGAAAGAAATTAGGTGACAGCAGCATCTATAGTAAATCTGGCTTTGAACCCACAGACTGGTCATCATTCAACAAATTAAACATATCCACTTCCTTGTGCGTGTGTGTGTGTGTGTGTGTGTGTGTGTGTGTGTGTCTCACATGTTACAGGGCACCCCTCCCACAGTGACGGTGAGGTCAGAAGAACGACCTGTCAGCAGGTTTCGGCCAGTGATGGTCAGAGATGTTCCTCCAGCTTTGGGCCCCCTTTCAGGTGATACCCCCATCACAAATGGGTCCTGAGAGGGTGGAGAGGATGGAGGAAGAAGGCGGTTAGAACTTGCATCAATCTCACAAACCTACAGAGGAACTGATCATTAACCAGCTGTAAGGACGGCTGTGCTTGCAGTTCATATTCCATGAATTTATTTTCCTCTACTTCCTGGAACGAGATGCTAAAACACATTTGTAAGACTGCTTGTGATATTATCAATCTACAAATTTCAGGTCATTGTACTGCTGAAGTTACTGTAAATATGTCTGGATATGGACACACTGTATGTCCCCTTATCTTAATGGCTGAAATGTAACAACCTGTGAGTGATGTAAAATAGGCTTTGCAACAATTTGCTAATGATATCACGTTCCATGAAGAACAAAAAAGATTATCTGAGTAATCAAGCAGGTAATCCACATAAACTTAATTGTCAGCAATTGTCATAATCAGTTAAAAGTTATTTATCAAGATAAGCTGTGCTGTATCTTTGGGTTTGGGACTGTTGGTCAGACAGTACAAGACACTTGAAGGAAACTGTGATGGGAATTCTTTATTATTTTCTGTCATTTTAAAGGCTATAATAAAGAAATAAGAGAAACAATAAAAACTTAATTGATAAATAAAATAATCATTAGTTGCGCCCCTAGTTCCATGTTGTTGAATATTGAGTTAAAGTCACAAATCTCAAGTGAAGTTTTTATTTGTTTTACTGGACATGAAAGATATTTTGATGATTTTTTGTTTTCATTGTATCTTCTTACTGTACTCCCTCACTATTGGCTGCTGCAACAACACCACAGATTTACACAGAGGTTTAATATAATCTACTATAATCTAATCTAATATAAACGGATTACCTGGTAGCTGAATGTCTGGCTGGACAGGCCAAACTCTCCTCCGCTCACTTTAACAGACACGTGGCCCACCTTCTCTCCTCCGCTGGCTTTGGTCCTGCACACAATCCTGGAAGACATTCATCACACTTACCATGGTGTTTCTTTATAAACCGGTGAGGACAAGCATGTACCCTGGAACTGACACACTGGGATGATTCACTAAATCCACCATGGCAAGGATTCAAATTCCTTTAAAAACATGAAAACAGACAAAAAGAAAAAAACCCTCCCTCATCTTTGCCCCTGCAGCAGCTGGTCCGTACCTGGAGGAGACCTCATAGAGGCTGGGGATGACAGTGCAGGGCACCCCGGCCACAGACACAGAGTGGAGGATGTCTTCAGCCTTCTGACCCAGGTTGGAGCCTGAGATGGTCACTGTGGTGCCGCCTTCCAACAGTCCTGAGAGTGGCTCAATCTGAGAGGAGTTATGAACTCTTTCTTTATCATAGAAATGTTATCTTTCACATCAATCATTTTTTTCTCTTTCAACTCTGATAAAAAAATCAATGGTCTTGGTGAGGAAAGAGAAAAAAAGAAAGTACTCGCTGTGATCTAAGCTAATGAAGATAAATCATGAATCATACCGTGTGTCAAAGAGGTCAAAGGTCAGTACTCACAGAGTGGATGACTGGCGCGGGGCATGTCTGCTGTACGGGTTCACTGCAGGAGTCTGAATACAGACATCTGGCCTGAGCACCACCACACCACACACAACCATACTTATGGTCGGCTGTATGGCAGCGGCTACAGTCAGACCGGCCCACCGAGCAGTTGTACAGCGTCACTGAGGGCAGGACAGACACACAAGAGCATCAGACAAGTGTTTTGCTATCGAGTGTTGACATCTTAATGTGTGGTTGACTATATGGATGTTATTCAATACTGAATGCAAAAAAAGCATATATTCCTTGAAAAGGAGAATAATGCAAGTTAATACAGTACCACTGAAAATAAAGCAGAAGTGTACTTTGACCTCACCATACAGATCAGGAGAGCTGTCCACATGGAAGGTGTCCCTCCTCTTCACATACACCATGGCATTGTATTCCTCCACTGGTGCAGAGTATGTGTACTGGACAAACAACAAGCTTTCATTTAGGATTTACAATCTATGACTAAGAAGTTTAAAGTGTGTGGGAATTTTCCATATTTCTTCTTTAGAATTTGGCTTGTTTGTGTTTTTCCTCTCCAACAGCTTTAATAGGATTTCTCAACTGAGGTATAATATGTACACATCAGTATTCCTACAAGGTTAGGATCTATGTTCTGTACAGTGACCTCATGGTTAAATTCTGTTAATTCCTCTCTGAACAAAATCCAATGATTCTGTGACATGAAGTAATCAGTGAGCGCACAATATCAGACCTGATGTAGCTGACAGGTGATGTCAAAGTTCGATGGATTCATGTCATCCGTCTCTACGTAGGCGTCCACGACCACCGTCTGCCCCTCAATGACCAACACACACTCATAGTCCAGCTCTGTGTCCTGTACACACACACACACACAGAAGGCTGTCTTTGGTGAACAGTTCACCAGCCAGGAAAACAGAATCATCCTTGTCATGTGTTGAGGCTAAGAGTGTGTGTGTGTGTGTGTGTGTTGTACCTGATAGAGGTGCAGGTTGCGGGCTAGTAAAGTGATCTTCCTCTCCACTCTGACAGGCAGCAGTGATGAACCCTGAACCTTCTCCACACAGGGACAAGCTGAGGATCCCCAGCTCACATAGGAGCCCTCGTCCCCCTGTTGCCCAATACACAAAGACACACACACACACGCACAAGTATTAACACACAAGTTCTCTCTTTCTCACTCTGTGTTAATTTCTACATCCACATACACACAACATTTCCTTATGATCCTGTGGGATGGCCAATCAAACTAACCATTTGTGCACATTTTTAAGGGATTTTATGTAAATATTAAAGCATCTTTATAATTATTTTGATGGTATGAGTTTACTTGTAGAAAAATGAGACAATCCTGGTGTGCACAGCTGTCTGCCACACTGTCTTTTTAGATACTACCACTGGAGGCGACGAAGTTGGAAACTTTAAATTATAAACAGGTGTTTGACACCACTAAGCTGGAGATGGTTACTTTAAAGGGGAACTCCAGCGATTTCACATTTTATCAGTATGTGTTTCCAGCTGTTGGGGAGTACTACTGCATATGTGACAAAAAGTAGTATAAAGCTTTTTGTGTCTCCAGAGGGAGCTGTGTGAAATCTGATAAATTACGTCAAGTGATGTCACTCGACTGAGGTCAGTGTTGGTTGCAGCTTAAGACTACAAGTTTGAAAATGAAACAAATCTGAGGGTGTGGAGTTAAAAAGAAGTGAGGTTAGCAGACCTCTGTAGCTCCTCATCTCTGCTGGAGGCTAGCAGCTCCAGGCTACATTAGCCGATACTAGCATAACACACCCAAATCTGTCCAGTTGAGTGAGTTGAATCAAATGGAATTGTGGGTAATGTAGCTGCCTGGTTTTGAAATGGAATTTAAAAAAACAATATCTCTGGTTCTGCTACAGTTAAATCCATTTTTAAACTATCCATCATGAGTCTGACGGTGTTATAGGATATACCATTGGTTATAGGTTATACTCTTATTACGCCACTATCAGAGGATACATACATGTGACCTCATTTTTTATTGTTCCCAAGCTTTGAAAGCTGGCACATGAGGTATGTTTACTTTACCCTTGTGCTTTAATTGCAATTTATATTTTTTTAAAATATATAATTTTGTTATTTTATGCCTTTTTTACACTCTAACTTATGACCATACAGCACTTGTTACAATTGTCATAAAATGTGCTATACAAATTAGTGCTTGACTGATAAATGGACCTGCCTTAACCAATATATTGTTATTAGATTTTTTAAGTTCTCAAATATAAATATCAGTATTGGCCTCAATAATCCAGTGTCAGTAAATAGAGGTATTACTTCACTATCAGCAGCTTGTCATCATTACCATCACTGGCCAGCTTTGCAGCTGTTATCAATATATATAACTCCATTATTTCTATATTAGTGAGTAATGTCAAGGTTACCACTAATAAGTTTTTATAGTTTGTCTATTGAACACTAAGCAGGTTTACTTAGAAGCTGACTGTTCTGTAACTGACTGGTTGAAAGGTCCTAAACAACAAGCAGCTACATTATTTGATCTGATTCTATTCATGTAGAAACAAGATCAACATAATACCCCATTTAATACCATGTAGACCACTGTACTTTCATTCATAGTTCATTCATTCAGCCTTATGATTCTGACAGATATATGACCCAGTGTGAGAAATAACTACCATCTCGCTTTCATTCACACACAAACACATACGTAGAATTCTCAAAGAAAAACTAACTTTCAAAGTGTTTTTTTTAAAAAGTAACACTGAGCTGTGCAGTAAATGCGGAAATCAGCAAACATGAAAGCATTTACACACAAAAAAAAACAACTGCTGTAGCAGCCGTTTTTCTTGGTATCAGTCCATAAAGCAAAAGAACAAAAAGAGCGCAGGTGTCAGATGGTAAAGGAAGAGCAGGGAAACAGGAAAGACTGGGAAGCTGATTTGAGCTTTGTTCCTTTAGTAGTTTAGAGTCCAGTCAGGAGCTGCGAGCGCTGGGAGGCTGCTGAAGCTTTGAGAAGAAGAAGAAGTAGAAGAAGTAGTACAGAGGCGGCGGAACTCACCGGGAGGAAGGCATCAGCTGGATCATACTGGTAATCCAGCTCTGAGTCAGTATCCAGGAGGTGGGGGTAGGCGGGGGGGGCGTGGTCGACCTCACCGTCACCTGACAGCACGGTGGCAGCTGAGAAAGTGGCTGTGTCATTTTCTGTGTGGACGGCGCGCTCAGCGTGGTCGTCCACTTCCTCCTTTGGCAAGAGCAGCACCTCAGGATCTGCACCTTGGCTCCCTGCCTCAGTGTGGGAGTCTCGCGGGGGCAGTGAGGTGGGTGTCGGGGGCAGGTCCAGGTAGAGGGAGGGCTCAGAGTCAGCCGGTTCACCCATGGGGAAGGGCGTGGGCAGAGGAAAGCCAGATGAAGTTAGGGTGGGAGGCTCTGCCGGACTCAGTGTGCCCTCAGCTTCCTGGGTGTTGCTGGGGGGCAACTCCGTCACCACCTCTAAGGGGGAGTAGTCCGGGTCAGGGGGTGGGATCATGAGAGGCACCACAGGGTCCAGATCCTCGCTCAGACCATCAGCCGTGGTGACGGGCACCAGCTCTGCAGCCACCATGACGACACTGGGAGTGACTGCGGTGCCTTCAGTGTCACTTTGAGTGACGATGACCAGCTCAGTCTCCTCTTCCTTCCAGGTGGTGACCTTGGGGGGTGCAGGAGTGTTGGGTGCTGCCGTGGTGGGAACCAGGGTGCTGGCAGGCTGAGGGGGCAGGGTGGTGGGTGGGGTCGTCGGCTCAGGGCTGGTTGTGGTTGTGGGTGGGGTAGTGGGTGCGGGCGGGGTGGTTGGCTCCTGAGTGGTTGCTACAGTGACGAGAGCTATGGTTGTTGCTGCCGTGGCGACAGTTGTCGTTGTGGGAGTTGTCGTGGTGGTTGTCACAGTGGTGGTTGTCGGGGTAGCAGTTGTGGTAGAGGGCGGAGTGATGACTTTGATAGTTTTGGTTGTGGGAGGAGCTGAGGTGGGGAGTTTGAACTGGGGGGAGGAGGAGGAGGAGGAGGGGAGGACATGAGGAGAGGGTGAGACAGATAAAAATAAAAAACTAATGGCCAAAAGAAAAATGGAAATAACCAGACTCACAGACTGAACCTAAATGTGATGTTGAACACATAACCTGCTGTTATTGTGTTACTGTTGCTTATGACACATGCACAGCAATGATGTTTTGTAAGACCAAGTTATGTATGCTTGTACTGACATATGAGGTCAAATAAAACATTCATGGGCATTCATGAATGTATGTAACAATGCAACATTTGATAGTTCATATTTACTTACCAGCTTCTTAGGTATGGCTATGAACAATGTTCTTATGAGCAGTAAATGTACTTCTTTGGCTCAAGTTTGGAAAAGTGGTGATTGTGTGAAACTCAAGAATGCAACTTTAGGTATTTCACACCTCAGTCTCTGCTGTTTGGTGTCATGTTGTCACTTACATGTTGGTTGTAGATGACGACCCCCTCCTCACAGGTGGGCTTATGGGTACACGAGTGCTGGTGAACACACCAGTTACAGCCCCATCGGCTCAAAACACAACCACGGCAACTGCAGGCAGATATAACAGAATGTACACATTAGAGACAGTAAATAATAGCCTGTGTGGAAGGACTTGGAACAAGCAGAAGGGAAACAGTGAGTCAGGAATTGGAGCTGTGAGGAGAAAAGTGGAGAGAGGTCTGATAGTAGTAGTATGGGCTTTTTATCTAGAAGTAGGAGACAGAAAGAGAACAGGATGGTATAGAGAAAGCACGATGCAGCTACTGTTGCTTCTACCACACAGAATAATCCAATTGCTGCCAATCTGCCCCCAGTGGTAAGAAAGGTCAGTGGTCTAATTGAATTGAACCACAGTTTCTTATCTGTAGTTGGCAGAGGAGAGGAAGGCCAACACAGACAGAGAGGGAGGCTGATAGAGTGAACATGCGTCCGACAGTGAATCATCCAATTTCATCTGGGCTCAGTATTATTTTTTTTATGTTCAAAAGAAATCTGCAGCATAATCAGCAGATTTTTTTATCTTTAATTTCTGTCATTAGAATCATACAATGATTTGTCCTCATCATAAGTTTACATCATTGTAAACTGTCCTCTGACAGTAGCACACTGCTACTTTTAGTGGAGCGGAAACATAATATCCTGTTGAACATCGGTTTAAACCAGACATCCTGAAAAATTCGGGACAGCTCCGAATTACAAGCAGTTGTCCCAAATCCCGAATCCTGTCCTGTTTGTCCTGAAAGTTAAACTAAAGACAAGTTTTGTTTAGTGTAGCTGCAGGCAGCCGCAGAGAAGGATCTGACATCATCATCACACAGACAGATGTCATAGATACTGCATGTAATGGATAATGATTTACTCACTGTTACATAAAACACAGTCACTGTGTTTCCTTTTCCTAATAAGAGACGGTTGACTTCATGAACAAAATAATACATTTGAAGCGTTGAGTTTTGACTTTCATGTGTTTTACTGTTGACACTGAGTGGTGGATTCACAAATGGATTGCACCCACTGCTGGCACCATGAATTGCACATCATTTGCAACCGCTATCTGCCCCGTCTTAAGGTCCGATTCACAAAAGATATTGTGCTAATGAATGATATGACGGCGCAAACACACCCATGACGTTTACAGCTGAGTGTGATTTGCCCTTGTTTTGTTGTTTTCTGATTGAGAGAGCAGCAGTGTTTCAGCCTTTTCTCCATATTTCAGCACACAGATTGGTTCATAATGAAAATTGCAGAGAGCAAAAAAAGCCTCAAATTGAGTGTCTTTAATTAGCAGAGGTAAAAAAAAAACCTGAAAAGATTAGGTACTGAAAAAGCCTTAAAATCAGAAAGAAAGTTTTGTGCACTGCAGAGCAGGAGAACTGGTAATAACCTGATGAATGTATAGTTAGAAAAAATCATTGTCAGCCAACTAAAGTATAAACGGATCATGGATCTTCAGCTTCATGAGCAACACTTTGGCTTAGTGATAAAGTGATTGTGTTTTTATATTTTCAACCTAAAAGCAGAAGTAAAAACATGATATGTGACTGAATGCTCTGTGAATGTCATGTAACAGATTCCTATCATCACTTGCTTTTGAGCCCACTGAACGCGCTTATTTTTGGACATTTTTAGCAACATTACAATTATTTAAACAAAAGACACCCATCAAATATTGAATGTTTTCCTTCACTCATATGATGGAGATCTTTTCAGACCACAGCCAGTCAGTATGATTATGGGGCAGGTTAAAACCAGGAGCACAGCTGAGTCATGTGATGAGCATATGCAGAGGTGGAGAGACTACTGAGAGAGAGTGAAGGGCAGGAGTCAGGTGCCTGCAGCCTTCACAGACATGTGTTGTTGATATATAAGTTGGGATATATGGACATGAAAGAGCTGGAGTATAAGAGTATTTAAAGTACAAGGCTCACAGGTTTGGAGAGAACAATTAAAGCAAGAGAGCGAGAAGAAAAGACATTAGAGACAAGTGTAGGGTGAATTGATGGAGAGTCAAAGTCTCAGATAGAGAATAAGACTTGATTATAATATCTGTAGTTATACAGTGAGTCGAGCAGAGCGGACAGGAGAGCAGAGATGATAATTCATCAGTGGTAACTCACGGCATGCTGCCAGACAGCTGCTTAACAGCCGTGCAGTCGTAGAAGGTGAAATCCCTCGCTGTGACGGTGACGTCGCCAAAACGGAGAGACAAGGTGACTGTGACGAAGTCTGAGGAGAACATTGACACAGACAAAGAGGGGACACAGCATGAGGAAGAGCTGAGAACAATACTCAGCACGGAGCAGAGCGAGCAGGGCTCTGAAAATATTTGGCTAGGCTTATCGTCTCTGATTCAGAAAGTCTGGGATGAGTATGATGTTCCTCAGAAACACAGTGAGAGAACGTGGGAGAAGGTTTGGTCCAGACAGCCAAAACACAGAGGCTAATAAAACCCATGTGCAGCCCTCCATCCTCAGCCCAGTGAGAGCAGACATAAACACAGCAGGGCTCAAGGCCTTTAAACACATGCTCTACACGTATAACAGCACTTCTCTCTACAGTATGTTACCCTGTTTTCAAGCTGCATGGAGCTTCAATGCAGTGACGCTTGATATGAAAAAAATCAGTCATAATAAAATGTGATGTTTAAGGACAGGTGGGGTAATCATTTTGCTAATTTATTTTGTTTCTCTTCATATTAAACTAATCTCACTTTGGTGTCTGTTTACAACCTGTCTGGTCATGTGACTGCTCATGTTTCTTGCCTTGTCAAACTTGTTTTTAGTGATGTCACCGAGCTCCCAGATCTCAATAATTAACCGATAGAAATGATGGACAAAACTACAGAAATAAAACCAAAGTTGTATGAAGCTGTACAGCAAACTCATGTCGACTAGCCAGCCAGTCTGCATCACCTTTAAAGGACACATTCACAATATTTCAAATCTGTCTTAAAACAACAGTCAGGTGCCCAACTGAACATTGAAATAGACTTTTTGCCATAATCATTCCTCCTGTTCATACTGACCATTAGAAGATCCCTTCATACAGTAATGCACTTACAATGGAAGTGATGGGGGATAAAATCCACTTCTGTGCAAAAATGGAAGCTAATATGAAGCTTCAGTGTCCAATTGAGTCAAATCAAGTAGATATCTTTCAACATTACAGTCTTTTTAGTGCCAAAGTCCCTCTTTTTGTTACTATACTTCCACCACAGTTCAACAGGGAAACACTGTCTGAGGAAACACAAGGAGGGAATTTGATGCTAAAAAGACTGTAAATGTGGCAGATATCCACTTTTTTTGGCCTTCATCAATTACATTGAAAACATATTTGAAGGGGATCTTCTGTCCCATCTGACAGTGATGTTACTTTGCTGCCTCTGTGTCTTCAGTTTAATCTGGGACATTCAGTTTCACATCAGTTTAGTACAAACAAGGCCTCTATAAGCATGATTTATAAAGTTAATAGCTTAGCAACCATCTATCTGCCACAAAGTGATGACATCATGATTGTTTCTGTGGCTTTTGTGGTCTTTCAGAAAGCTTTTAACCACTGAGTAAAGGTACTATAAATCACTGCTGAGCTGACAATGCTGATTTCACCTCAGTGTGAAAATCTACTTTCAGTTGGAGGATTTAAGTGTTAAAGTTTTGTTCGTTCATGCACTGAAGAGGCTTTTGTTCGACAGTCAGGTGAGAGTCTGATCTCCGACTTTAAACAGCTGCATTTACTGGCCTTCAGCTGCGTCTTTCATTAAGTGAACGCTGGCACTAAACCTCTTTAAGTAAAGGTAAGCCACAGCTAGATCCCTAAATACAGCCTGTGTGTCCATTTCTCAGTAAACCCCCCCCCCCAGGCTGATTCTCTCTAAGCAGGAATGCAGGCATGGGAACCAGTATATGTGTGTGTGTGTTTGAGACACACAGAGAGACATAAATCATGTGAATGTTTGGGTGAGTGTGACCTCTGTAGACGCTTCAATTTTTTATTTACAAGCCCCTTTAATCTTCCTTCATAAACTATCAACCAACCAAATAAACCAAAGTACATATCAAACCTACAGATTTATGCTTTAAAATACAGATTACTCCCTGCTGTGTAAGCTGGTTTAGAAAAAAATGGATTGAGTTAGCCTAGATTCATGGAAACATGGATTGCACTGTATGTGTGTGTGTGTGTGTGTGTTACATATACACATACACATATATATATATATATATATACAGAAACACACACGCAAAGATACATCACATTACAGGATGCAACCAAATCCTTCAATCATAAAGTTGAAAAGTTCAAATCAGTAATTAAAGTCAGGCTTCCAAAACAACAAACGCACAAGTCCAGGGTTAAAAAGCACTCACCCTGCCCTGGAGGCACCATGGGTACCCGGCTGGTGTCGGGGGAGTGGCAGGTGACCCCGGTTTCGGTGACAGTGGCAGGGCTGTGGCTGTCCTGGAAGAAGCAGGAGTAGGATTCGCCTTTTTCTAACACTGGAAGTCCTGGGACTGACAGAGACACCTGAGGGAAGACCAGAGGAAAAGTCATCAAACTGCTGGTACATCATCTCAAAACATTTTTAATGTGACAGACTTCAAAAACATAGTTCTAAGACACATTGAAATCACTTTATGCCACGATGTAACTCTGATATCTGGAGTTCTTTCTGTCATTCCATCCACACAATTTGATTTCACATGTGACTCCCAACTCCTGTTTCACCAGACTGCTGCTGCTGCTGCTTGTTAGACTGAGAACCCGGCATTAGTAAGTCCACACCTGTGCTGCTGCAGAGGACAGTGAAGGTCATAATGACAGTAAGTGATTAAACTGTCGGAAAACATAAATCTAATCTGCTCACTTGTAAATGTCAATGTGGAATAATTAGATTTGAAATTGGATTTCCCTGCTGCAGGATCATGAATCATACTGATCAAACTCTTTGAAGATTATACTCTTTGTCATTTTTTATTTTGGCTCCACCTGTTTTGCTCATTCATGTGATGTTTATGTATTGCAATTCTAAGATATCATGTCTGAGTCTAACAGTATGACCAATAAAGTGATGTCTTTCAGTGATGTGATGTCTTTGATTGTGCTTCATTCAATCAGTAACTTCATCAGTAGCTTATGTTTCACAACTCATTGTACTACACCTTCAACAAATCCAAATGTTTTGTATCTTGAGTTAACTTTTCAAATATAAAAGCCATTCTTTATAAAAATGGATCACTGCAAGGTCTTATGAACTCCTTTGGCTTCCAGCGTTGAAGGCATACTATGCAGGATTTGTCAGTTGGTGTTTGCAAACACAGCATTCAAAGTTGGCTCCTCTTCCTCAGCAACACCAGAGCGACAGAGAGCGAGAGAGAGAGAGAGCAGCGATGGTTGAGCGAGCTAGAGAGTGAGCGGCGCTGGCGAGAACAAAGCCGTTAATCGGATAAATAAAATGTTTTCTGATTGTTTCACAGCGATTACATTCTAAAGCACACAAAAAACACACCCACACCTCCGCAAAACCCTGCAGGAAGGTGCCGCGTTGCTGGATTTTGTGTGAATGCAGCTTCATCCTGTCGGCTGTGGCCTCTCTGCTCTGCGTGTGTGTAGCTCAGTCCTGCCCTCGGTCAAGCAGACACACACACCTGCTGCTCTTTATACATCCATGAAACAGAGAGCAGAGCAGAGGAGAGAGACGGAGACAGCCATGTAACCTGGTCGCTACGCTACAAGTCCAGACCTCACACCCTGCACACTGTTATTGGCTGGTGGCTACACACCCACTGCCCAAAGGTTGATGCCCAGAAGCCTCCAGAACACAGCAAAATAATAAGAAAATATAGGCAGAGTCTCTGCAGATAAATACACAGCCACACACTTCTAGTGGGTCATAAATGATGATTGAGAGGGATTATTTTTGTACAAGTCTATATATTGTTTTTTAGGGAAATCCTGCATAGTAAGCCATTTTCAAGAGTAATTTTTTTTTTTTTTAGCATTTTTGCCTTTATTAATAGGAATCAAACCACAGATGTTGTAGTAATATAGTGTGCATCTTAACTTCTGCAGTTTTATTCACCAGCACAGCCCTTTTAAATGCTGTTGTCCACAAATCTTTCCCTCATTTCAAAATAAATGAACCCTGAGCAAGTACTACTTTTTTGGGTAAGACAATCTGACCAGAAACTAGCTACCTCAGCATACATTAGTAATGCATTCCTATGGCAGTGGCACAGATGAAAGCATGTTTTTCTGATCACCAATGTGGTGATCCTCAATACTAGATCCATGACAACATACCCCAACTATATACACCTAGAATTACAAGACAATTCATTCTTGAGTCGTCCTCTCCAACAGCATGATGTAACAAAGTGTGTGAACTGTATATATTTTGTGTCTCTGCTGCTATCCACAGGCACCATCTTCCACACAGACGACTGATACTGCACCAGTACATGACAGGACTGGGCCCTGATCGCTATCTTCTCTTGACACCCTGAACTCACATATCCAACACATGCACGTGCACACACACACACACACACACAGCCAAGTTACAGTAAATCTCCCACCTCAGCTGATAAAGGATTCTGGGATGAGTTATGGCGAAGTGATCCTGAGCTTTATGGCTTTTGGTATGTGAGGAGAGTGTTATTATAGGGGGGGGGACATGTACAGACAGAACATGACCATGGACATACTGTACCCATAGCGATGACTTGAAAGATACTCTTAAGCTTAAAGCTTGTAGCTGGTTAGGTGGATGGTTATCTTAATCTGAAGTCAACAGGAACTAGATGTCTTTCTGTCAACAAATTCTGTTTACAAAGACAATCTTCCTTAAATCCTCTTTCAAGACGTGCATGGACGTGTGTGTAATAGTTTTGTTTTGTTCAAATCAAACTCCTCTGCTGCTCAATAACCAAATGTGTAAATGTGTTAACTAAACATGTCACGGCCTTGAACAGAGTGTATATACTGTAAGTGTCCTGCAGACTCACCGTCCTGCTCTCCTCCCTGCTGACATTGGAGGGATTGAGGTCTTGGATGACCAGACACTGCTGCTCCATGTCAAAGCTCCACAGCCACTGACCGGGTTGCTTCCCACGAGCACACTCTGACTGCAACACACATCTGCAGGGGGAAACATCAAGGCTGCACTGTTACATCATGTAAAGTGTATTTAATATGAGCTGAAGTCAGGCTCTCCATCTCTGTCTCTCTCACTCTACATAACGTTTACTATCAAATTAAACTATGAAAATGACTTTCAGGATATCCTGCTGATCCATAAATCATACTGAGATTGTAAAACTGCACAGCAACTCCTTCCTGGACTATTAACTTGTCTGCTTTCCACTCCAGCTGGACTAAAAACAACACAACCTAATGTAAGGAATGTGTGAAACAGAAGTTCAACAAAAAAATAAAACAGGACTTAGAAAGGACAAGCAACAAGGAGACAAGGAAATGTAACCAGGAGGAAAATGAACAGAGGAGTAAACAAGGAAAGAGAGGAGGGGGAAAGATCCAGGTGAGAGGGAGGTGGGAGGCCAGGTGGTGAGGTAGAGGAGAGAGGAGAGGGGGGGAGGAGACACAGATGGGATGCAGGGGTAGATTTCTTTCATCACACTCAAACACAACCCCACCAGAGCAAACATGACTTGGCAAAAACACTTAAAAAACTAACACATGTGTCAGCAGCTTTCTCGTCCACTGACACTTCACAACATGTCAGCACTGAACATTTTTGTAAAATTTATAGTGGTTTGTACTTTAAAAATTCTTATAAACAGAGCAGAACAGAACAAGAAGCAGTCAGTACTGGTTTTAATAAATCTCATCATGTAAAACTTAGTATAAGAGTATGTTAAATGTAGCAAAACTTATAGACACTGCTATGTACAAACTTAGTTTTTTGACTTTACAACTCTACTTGTGCTACAGTACATTTTAGCATTTTCCATTATCCAGTAAGTGTCACTTGAGGCCACAGCGGCTGCTCTTCAGCAGAGGTTTAACAGGCTCGCTTTTAACATGAAGTGTTGCACTGTGGTGTTCAGTATACAGGCATAATGCATCTGTCACTTGAAGGGGAACGCCACAGACTTTACACATCAGTGTGTGTTTCCAGGTGTTGGGGAGGACTACTGCATATGTATAAAAAGTGGTATAAAGCCTTTTGTGTGTCTAGAGGGAGCTGTGTGAAATCTGATCAATTGTCAGTGTAAATTGGGGCTGAAGTTTGAAAATGAAACAAATCTGAGGGTGTGGAGTTAGAAAGAAGTGAGGTTAGCAGCTCCAGGCTACATTAGCCGCTACTAGCATAACACACCCAAATGCCTGACTGAACTGTCTGCAGTCAAGTTGCATTGTGGGCAATAGGTGCCAGGTTTGGAAGAATGCATGGACAGTTTTTTTTAAAGTTGAGAATCTGACAATGTTACTCAGTTTCCCTCCTGGAGGATTAATAAAGTATTTTGTATCATATTGTATCATAATGTTATGGGAGTGCCATGCTAACCTCTGCAAGGTACTCAGTTAACAGTGACAATGGAATTTAATAATATTTCACTATTATCAGTATTAGCAGCTTTATTCATGATCAGAAATGATACTTTTCATATGTTTCAACTGAAGGAGAGCTTAGCTGTACCAAAAGTCATGTCTTCAAATTGTTCATTTTGTCAAATGAACCTAAACATATTCAAATTACACTGAGATGACTGCTGTAACCAGCCAATGTTTCATATTTTGTTCTTGATAAATGATCATTTATCAATTATCAATCACACTCAATTATGAGAATTGTCACAGATTCATTTGTTGATCAACTACTTGATTCATGGACTAAGTAACCCCCCTACTACAATAGATGAGTGCATTTCTAAGACTGGAGTTTCCTGCCGGTGTGTATCTCACCTTCCCTCCAGGACACACCAGCCACAGTAAGGGTCGTGGGCCAGCAGGCAGGAGTGGCAGTCTGGGTGTTGCTGGCATTCAGCCACTGGCCTCTTCTGCAGCTGGAATCAGACAACACAATAATGTTCAGTCGTGCAAACCATCCACACTAAGCTCCTAGAAATCTGATTAAAAAGAATAGATGGCCCACTTTTCCAAGTGGAACAATGCAAAATGAAAATATGGTCATTAGAATAATCCCAACTACAGACTGCCTCAGTGGAAGGCAGAGAATTGAGGACAGGAACAAGAGTGTCTAAAAAATGTCTCTTTTGCTTTATTTCTACAACACAGGAAGGCGGTGTTGAGGGAAAAAAGCATGAAAAGAAGCTGAAAGTGAGTACTTGCTGTCTGGTGTGTGTGTGTGTGTGCGTGTATGTGTGTATACCATGTTAGGGGTCATGATGAAGAGATGCTCTTCTTTCTGGTCCAGGATGAGGTCTGAGCTGATGGCTGTGTTCTGCTGTATGGTGATGATGGAGTACTCCTCCACCTCGCCATTTGGCCCCAGGAACACCTGCGGAAACCAACACACACACACACACACACACACACACACACACACACACACACACACACACACACACACAAAGACAAACGGTATAATTATGTATCAATTCAATAGACATCAACAGACTGCTGAAAATAAATACGCACTGTGCTACAACTGAAAATGTAAATGTTTTAAAAATGTCCTTCTGTTAAGCCTTCATTTGAATTCACAACGTAAAAAATAGACCATTTATTATTTTTCTTTCCTGCATATTACATAACACCATTATGGCATATTTTAAAAGGATTTACCCACACATGCTATAATAAGAATTTCATTTGACTAGTTATACAATTGACAGCTCTAGAAAAATCTAGTAAGAGAACCTTGTGTAGGGATTGTAGCTATTATGTCCAAAATCAAAAACTTTGATGCTTAAAGGTACCCTGTGGTGTTTTCCTGTAATAAATAAATAAATAAATAAATTCTGTTTACATTCAGTGTCACTCACCGAAGCACACTGTGTGCATCCTTGAGGTCTAAAAAACATGTTGAAAGCATTTCCTTCCTCATAAAAGACTTAAAATGATTGAAACCTGCATTGTTTACATCTGTGGGAGCCCACTATAAAAACATTGCTCCATAGTGCTACTAGTGGTCAAAATATCTCCACAAGGTACCTTTAACTTTTAAGCAAACAAGACTGAGATGTCCTAAAAATGCTACGGATGAACTCGTATTTGAAAAAAAAGGGAAGTAGTTCTAGGAAACTCTAACAAACAATGTGAATAATTGAAATGTTATCCTGTTACCTTATAGGATTATAACATGTTGCTGTATACTGCATGTGTACAACCAAACAGCTGTTAAAAGATGCTGTGTTTATGCACACAACCACAAAAAAAAAACAACAACACAAGAATAAAGTGATAAAATAAAGAAATATATCCAGATTAGAAAATCTGCAGCACAGATGGTGAGACAAAGAGATGTCTGACAGCATCAAAAAAAATCCAAGCTGGATAGTCGGAGCTATTAAAATAAATAGCTAGACAACATTACGAGGCCTTGCTGTGCAGTCTGCTGGCTGGCTGTTAAAAGTCCAGAGCTGCTGTAGTGTGGGTTAATATAAGAGGGCAGCCTGACCGACTGCTCCACATCAGCCTTTGGATGTTATTTACAGGAGCATGAAAATCAGCTTCATTCCATCTAATATCATTAGTGAGATGTTTCACTGCAAGAGTAACAAAGACAGCAATCATGCTAATGGGAAAATCCAGCACAGGTCAGGAGGAGAAGTGTGGATTCTCTGATCTGCCCTGTGAATTCATACCAGTGTGTGTGTGTGTATAGTAGTAGTAGTAGTAGTAGTAGTAGTAGTAGTAGTAGTAGTAGTAGTAGTAGTAGTAGTAGTAGTAGTAGACACTGGAAGATCTGATGAATATGATACAGTGATACAGGCCAGGATGTCTCCCTGATGCCGGGATAATCCGATCCTCCAGGTATGTGGAGGATTTGAGTTCAGCTATGCAATCCAACACTCTTTGATCCCACAGCTCCTCAAAGACTGACTGTTCCAGCTTTAACAACTGTCCATCCAGCCTTCACTTCATTAATGAGGCTACACAACACAAGGAGCAACAGAGTAAATGACATACCTCTCTTCAAAGAAGTAAAGCAAGAGGAGATGGGAGATCCACACCCAAAGCTTCTCAAAAACATTGAATAAAATATAACAAACATGTGACAGGAGGAGTTGGAAATGTCAGAAAGTTCAACTGAACGGTGCTTAACAACCATTGCATGCTTTCTGCTGCACAAAACTGCTTTCTTCTAATGTTACGCACTGCGCTGACCTCAACAAAACAAACATTTAGAGATGGAATCTTAACTGGTCAGCAGCATGTCTTTAAGCAGCACATCTTTATAAGACTGGTGGGGTTTCAGGAATCACACTGGCTCCTGTGTCTTGATGCAAGTGTAATTTCATTTAGCTCTCTTGTTTTTCCCAGAAGCTACAATTAACCAATCACTGCACACCATGTTCATCTGCCAAGGGGCTGAGGTCATCATCACTAGGAAGTGGAGGGAGGGGAACAATATGTCGCTATCTAAACATAACATTACATTCTCCTGTCTAAACCTATACACACAACAAGGTCAATTAAACGTCAGGGAGCATGATATGAACCCAGTGATGCCAAAGTGACTAAAACATCATCACATACCTATCAGAGCCCACCAGGCTGGTATGTCAGCTGGTGTCAGTATCAGCATGTATGTCAGCATATAAATAACAAGAAACTGAAGTAAAGAAATGCCAAAAATATGTCACCATTTTATAGTTTGTCCACCAGAGAGTAGTGACAACTTTATTTTTCACCTGTAAAAACAAGCAGCTGGTACATTCCTGATGGTTTTTCATCTGTAAAATGTCCCACTCAGTATGTATCTTAGACACAGTAACAACAACAAAACATCTAAGGGATGTTAGGTGAAAAAAAAAAAGGACAGTTGGCTGATTGTTATCCAAAGTTTGGATGGAAGATAAAGCTAAAGATAAAGAAGTAAGTTTACATCCCACTAAAGGAAATAACGGTTGCTGACCGGACAGAGAAAAACAGACAGGAAGCTCCATGATTTATTATGAGAACAAGACATCACAGCTAAACTCTGAGCGCAGAGCTGGTTTAATCAGCTGGGAAATGAACTGCTGAGTGTCTGAAGTGACTGAACAACAACAAGTATAGAGGCCAGTGTGTTACACGATGTAAAGCATCAACACAGTTCTGGAAATAAATGATTCTAATAGACGCCGTCCTGCCTCACAGCTAGAACTGCTCATCCATCGTCAGTAATTACACATAATGCAGGGAAATAAATGCTTTTAATTACTCTGTTTGTTCATGAATGAGTGGATGTTCTAGATGCCATTCATATATCCAAACATTCAAGTACTGTATGTCTCCATTAGAATCACATTTACAGCAGTTACATTCATTTCTATGATCAGCATGAATCCTCCAGAGTAAAAAATAAAGCTTGTTTAGATAATGCTTTTGCATTGTGGTGTTAAAGGCAATTACCTTCATTATGAATAAAATATAAAAGATAATTCACTTTACAATGAGAGAGAGAAAAGCAGCAAACATTTCTCACATTTGAGAGACTGGAACTAGAGTCGGTATTTTCACTTGTTGATCTATGAATCAATTGATGATTTCACCTCGAGTGGTGAGTAAATTGTTCATCTTCAGATATACCTCTTTGAGGTTTTTTGTGTGTGTGCTTTGTCACTTTCTTTCATTCATGAAAACTACTTGACGTGAACACAGATGCGTTTGAATATTGATCAGCGAAACATGTATATTTCAAAATAAGACTATGATCGAATTTGTTTGTCCCAATTGATCAATTTGCTAAAAAAATACTTCTTATTGTTCAGGCGGTAATGATAACAGCCACTAGAGGGCATGGCTTAACTTTGAGTGAGTGAATGATTGAGTGACAGAATGAATGAATGAACAACTGTGCTCTGCTGATATCTTATCCTCAGAGAGGAACTGACAGGATTTATGGGCTTACTTGTATCTCAGAAACGTTACTTTAAAAAAGTGTTCTTGTTTCTTGAGAAGTTTGTTTGGGAAGATCTTTCTCCACCAGGACACAATGAAGAATGAATGAAGCTGGTAGCATTTAAATCACATTTATACTGTATGTACAGTATATTAGCCAAATCATTAAGGCTGCTACCAACATGAATTGAAATGTTCATCGTTGGTAGCTGCAGTCAGGAGGACATAGACTGACAATGTGTCCATTAACGACACTGACATTGACACTGTCTGCTGTTTTGAGCAATAACTCCACATCATTCTGAATGAGACTCTCTGTTAGGAAGTGCACGTGTCTACCAGTCAGAGATGACTGTGCACAAATAAATTATGGAGCTCCGTTAGCTGGTCACAGTGATGTATGGCTCGAGGTTTAGCTGGCACTGTGTGACGTAACCTTGTAAAAATACGTTAATGGCTGCCATTGTGCTAATTCTGCTTGTGCAGGGGGCCTCAACCGCAAGCCATTGAGAAAAAAAATGACACAAAGAGCCAACTGTGTGCAGGCGAGCTCACGATCTGTAAACTCCTGATATCAAGGGGCCTCCTTACAACTCAGTGCTCCAATGACCCTCTATCTGATACTGGTCCTTAGTCCAGTATTACATGTTATTAATAACCTAAATAGATATATGTAACACATAAACTATGTTTTGTGATTAACAAGACGAACAGCATGAAAAAAACTGCTTTCATACTTCCCAACACATAAACCACTGACATGTCCTACTAATCGCATATGCCTGTTATCCCTGTCCCTTTTCTCCCATTTTCTATCCACAACAGGCCATTCCTTGAGTCTTCTTGTGTCTGACCGAGCTTCACCCTGACCTCCATTTGAACCAACAGAAACGCTTCCATACTTGACCCCACCGTGACTCAACTGGGATCCCTGCATTTAAGCACTACACCTTCTTAATCAAACTGACAGCCTGCTGAGCGTAACGTCATTTCAGAGGAGCTTCACATGATCCGGCTGTCCGGCCCAGCACTTCTTACTGTTTACTGTGGCTGAATGAGACCAACACTTCTGTTGAGTGGCACCCACCGACAGCAGGGAGGGACATCTCCTTTATACATAACAGACTGAGTCTCTGTTATACAAGACGTTATATTTCACTACTTCCTATCCTCTACCCTGGCACTGACAAAAGGATATATAACAGCAATTTAATTCAACACAACCACAAACTACAGACAAAAAGATGAATCAACACTGTGTCAACAAAAATTGAATATGATAAGCTTCATAAAAATGTAGAGTATTTTGTGGGTCTTTGGTATTGGATTAAAATAACATCATCATAAGCCTATCTCTCCCACAATTTGCAATAACAATGTCGCAGGGTCACATTCCTCAAGAGTTGCAGCCACTCAAGCCTCAAGCCAAGCCTAATAATCAACCCTAGATCTAAACTTAATTATAACTCATTCAAAAGCCTTGTTCTTAGTCTTTCACACCCAACCTGAAAACAACCCTCCTGGCCTGACTGGTCCTGACTCTGAATTTTTATCTGAATTCTCAGAGTTTTAATCAAACTTAGTCCTTAGTACAGATACAGTAATTATAGTAGGTGACTTTAATATTCATGTGGGCATCGATAATGATAGCCTTAGCACTGTGTTTATCTCATTATTTGACTCAACTGGCTTCTCTCAGAGTGTAAATAAACCCACTCACTGTCTTAAACACACCCTCAATCTTGTTCTGATATATGGCATCAAAATTGAACATTTAATAGTTTTTCCACAAAATTCTATTTTATCAGACCATTACTTAATAACTTTTGAATTCCTATTACTGGACTACATGGCATTAGGCAAAATGTATTCACTAGATTTCTATCTGATAGTGCTGAAGCTAAATTTAAGGAAGCGATTCTATCAGCATTTAATTCAATGCCATGTCTTAATACCACAGAGGACTCTTATGCTAATTTTAGTCCCTCCCAAGCTGATCATCTTGTTGATAGTGCCGCAGGGTCACTGCGAATGACACTCGACTCCATCGTCCCTTTAAAAAGGAAGATAATAAAACGTAAGAGGTTATCTCCATGGTATAACTCCCAAACCCACAAATTAAAGCAAACATCGTGCAAGGATTTGGTGTTCCAACAAACTAGAAGAATCTCGCTTAGTCTGACAAGAAACATAAAAGAAGGCCCTCTGTAATGCCAGAGCCGCCTATTACTAGAAGAGAATAAAATCAGTCCCAGGTTCCTTTTCAGCACTTTGGCCAACATGACAAAGAAATTCTAACTATTAGAGACAAAACTCATCACCTCCTGCCCTCAACAGGCACCGATTTATCCCCAAACACAGGAACCCCTGACACAGCTGTAAAACCTGATATATATTTAGACCGTTTTCTCCAATCGACCTTCCCTAACTAACTTCAACAGATTCTTCATCCAAACCAACAACCTGTCTCTTATACCCCATCATAACTAGGCTGCCTAAGGAAGCCTTGCCCTTAGTTAGCACTTCTTTACTAGATATGATCAATCTGTCTTTAGTAACAGGCTATGTACCACGGTCCTTTAAAGTAGCTGTAATTAAACCTCTTCTTAAGAAGCCTACTCTTGATTCAGGTGTTTTAGCCAACTATAGTTCTATATCTAATCTTCCCTTTCTCTCTAAGATCCTTGAGAAAGCAGTCTCTAATCAGTTATGTGACTTTCTACATGACAATAGTTTATTTGAGGATTTTCAGTCAGGATTTAGAGCACATCATAGCACAGAGACAGCACTGGTGAAAGTTACAAATGATCTCCTAACTGCATTGGAAAAACGACTTTTCTCTGTACTTGTCTTGTTAGATCTTAGTGCTGCATTTGACACCTTTTACCATCACATTCTATTACAGAAACTGGAACAGGTTTCAGGTTGTACATGTTAATGTTCCTCCATGCACGCAAAAGTTAGACATGGTGCTCCACAAGGTTCTGTGCTTGGACCGAAACTATTCACCTTATATATGCTTCCTTTAGGTAATATTATTAGGAAACACTCCATAAATTTTCATTGTTGTGCAGATGATACTCAACTATATTTATCAATGAAGCCAGATGAAACCAATCCATTAACTAAACTCCAAGCATGCCTTAAGGACATAAAGACCTGGATGACCTGCAATTTTCTGCAACTAAACTCAGACAAAACTGAAGTTATTGTGCTTGGCCCTTAACACCTTAGAAACACATTATCTAATGATATAGCTACTCTGGATGGTATTACCCTGGCCTCCAGCACAACTGTAAGGAATCTGGTTATCTTTGATCAGGATATGTCCTTTAACTCCCACATAAAACAAGTTTCAGGGACTGCCCTTTTCACCTACGTAATATTGCAAAAATCAGGCACATCTTGTCTCAAAAAGATGCAGAAAAACTAGTTCATGCATTTGTTACTTCTTGGCTGGATTATTGCAATTCCTTATTATCAGGCTGCCCTAACAAGTCTCTAAAGACTCTCCAATGGTCCTGAATGCAGCTGCACATGTACTGACAAAAGCTAGGAAAATATATCATATTTCTCCTAATTTAGCTTCTCTGCACTGGCTTCCTGTAAAATCCAGAATAGAATTTAAAATCCTTCTCCTCACCTACAAAGCCCTTAATGGTCAGGCACCATCATATCTAGAAGAGCTCATAGTACCCTATTACCCCACTAGAACACTGCGCTCCCAGAATGCAGGCTTACTGGTGGTTCCTTGAGTCTCCGAAAGTAGAATGGGAGACAGAGCCTTCAGCTATCAGGCTCCTCTCCTGTGGAACCATCTTCTAGTTTGGGTCTGGGGTGCAGACACCCTCTCTATGTTTAAGAGTAGGCTTAAAACTTTCCTTTTTGATAAAGCTTATAGTCAGGGCCGGCCTAGGCTCGCCTTGGACCAGCCCCTAGTTCTGCTGCTATAGGCCTAGACTGCCGGGGGACTTCCCATGATGCACTGAGCTCCTCTCTCCTCCTCCTCCTCCTCTCCATCTGTACGCATTCATGTACCATTAGTGGCAGCTGTGGCTCAGGAGGTAGAGTGTGTTGTCCACTATTCGGAAGATCAGCGGTTCGATCCATCGGGGGTGTGTGTGTGTATGTGTGTGTGTGAATGATTAAAAATTCCTCCTGATGAGCAGGCACCTTGCATGGCAGCCCTGCCATCAGCATATGAATGTGTGTGTGAATGGGTGAATGTAGTATAATGTAGTGTAAAGCGCTTTGAGAGGGTGGAAGAAGTGTCCTTGGGCAAGATACTGAGGCCCAAATTGCTCCCGGAGGCTGTGCTATCGGTGTGTGTGTGTGTGTGTGTGTGTGTGTGTGTGTGTGTGTGTGTGTGTGTGAATGATTAAAAATACCTCCTGATGAGCAGGCACTTTGTATGGCAGCCCTGCCATCAGCATATGAATGTGTGTGTGAATGGGTGAATGTAGTATAATGTAGTGTAAAGTGCTTTGAATGGGTGGAAGACTAGAAAGACACTATATAAATGCAGTCCATTTACCATTAATGCATGTTACTAACTTAGCATCTTCCCCACAGTTTTGTGCTTTCTCGTCCAGCTGTGGACCGACTGCTGATCAGCTTGATGCACACCACTGCTATCATTATTAGTCATATTTCTATTATTGTTGTTATTGTTATTATTGTTGTTGTTGCTGTGCTTCTCTGTGTCCCTCTCTCTCCCCTTTCCTCCTCTGTCTTTCTCTCTCAACCCAACCGCTCAAGGCAGATGGCCTCCCACCTAGAATCTGGTTCTGCTCAAGGTTTCTTCCCGTTAAAGGGGAGTTTTTCCTTGCTCACGGGGGAATGTTGGCTCTCTGTAAAGTCAAGAGTACAGTCTTGACTTGCTCTATGTGAAAAGTGCCCAGAGATAACGTCTTTTGTGATTTGGCGCTATATAAATAAAATTGACTTGACTATTGGCAGCCATGTAGCTGAATAAACACCATATGGCCAAAATTATGTGGACACCCCTCTTCGTCTGAAGCTGTTTTTCCCGGTTTGGACTAGGCCCCTTAGGCACAATGAAGGGAGGTATTCATGCTACAGCATACAATTATATTTTAGACAATAGTCTTTGTGCCAACCCCGTACAGAAATGGTTTCGCTAATTTGGTGTGAATGAGCTTGACTGGCTTGTACAGAGCCCTGACCTCAACTCCATCCAACACCTTCAGGATGAACTGGAACACAGACTGTGAGCCAGATCTTATCAACCAAAAATCAGTGTTGGACCTCACTAATGTGGAGTGGCAGCGAATCCCTGCAGCCAGGTTCCAACATCTGGTGATTAATGCCCATGGTTTTGGAATGATATGTTCAACTATAATACATGGATGTAATGTTTGCTTGTCCAGATACTTTGGCCTATGTAGAGTATTATGTGTAATATCAGTGAACAAACAGTCAAGTTGGATTCTAAAGCTTTCAGATGCCAAGACAGATGGGAGATGCATGTAACTAGGTATATTTCCTTAATCACCATATTAATTACCATATTAACCTGAATATACTATAAGACAACCCTGATTGTAAGACCACTTGTAAGACCTCCCCTTTTCCATCACTATTTCTGGAAAAAGATAAGGAACACTTTGAATAAAACATAGAGGGCAGACACCATTCAATATCTTTTAAACGTGTAGGAATGAGAAGAAAAAGAAAAATATAACCAACAATTATATCAAACTACAGTCCTCTGGCCTTTCATGTTATATGCTATAATTTTAAAGAGAATCAGTATTAACACAGCATGCTTAGTCTTTTTGAGCTACTCATCGTGACATTTTGTGATTCCGGTAACTCTGAGCAGCTTGACAGATAATCTGATCCCTGGTCAGTTTCTGCAGTAAATTCCTTGCAGTTAAATCAAGTCCATACTAAAATCTGGTTTACCGTGAGCATTAATTCAAATGTGAGAAAGCAAAAATCAGTAGCAGCTGAGACTGGATTACCAACCAAGCAAATTGGGTAACTAGCTACACTGACTTAATGACACCAGATTTTAAAACTTGTGCCATATATGCTTGTTTTCAAATCTTTTTAATATCAATGGCTGAGTGGTCTCAGAGCACCAGAGGCACTGGTTTTCCAGGGATACACTGATGTTATCAGCTGTGTATGTGCTCGTCATTTACTGGGTAAGTGAAGTTAGTATACTGGGACAATCAAAATCTTGCATATGCAAGTGCATTCCTTTAACAACAAAATGGAAACAACTCCAGATGCAGGAGGAAGGACTCTCTGCTCCTGAGATTATTTCTGGAGCGCTCAATTGAGCCTGCCTGCCTCCGCACACTGAGTGAGACTATTTTAAACCTCCACTAGTTGGCAAGAGAATAGAGAGCAGTCGGCGTTTTGAGGTGAATGGAAAAAAGTGTTGAACTGAATGTTTGCTGGATTGACTACCACGCCTGTGCAGGGACAGATATTACAGTTCAGTGAGAAAAACCCAGCACATGTTACCCAAATAGGGTCTGAACTCAAAGTAATGACACAAGTCGTTGAGTATGCCAGACTATTACATCAGATTTCCAGCAGTAACACAATGTCTGCATAATATCACAAGCAGCAAACACAAAGCCCACCTTGTTAGTGCTTTTCTGTGCGTGTGCATCTGTGTTACAAACCCACCAGAATGCAAACTGACAACCTGTCTGTGCATGCCCTAACATCTGTGACGGTGTGTTACCTTGTGCAGGTTCCCTTTGGAGTCTCCCAGGAAGGCGATGGTATGTCCTGCCCTCATGCTGACAGACACAGCAGTGAGACGGGCGGACGGGCTGTCCAATATCGTCTCTGCTTCCACGGCGACCCGGCTGGCCATGGGGCTGGGAGTGTGGTCAGAGCCACAGGGGTAGGCATCCAGAGTGTTCTACCAATGGGGATAGAGGAAAGAGGAAAATCAGTGTATGGTGACTGCAACATGTCATCTTCAATTCACATGAAGATTAGGTACACATAATAAATAACACACATTATAATGCTCATGAAATGTAAACTATACTGCTTGTTTTGTGCAAAAATAAACTCTTCGCATGATTTATGATCATTTCTCAGCAAGTTATCAAAAATACAACAGCAGTGTTGCCATAGTGCTTAGTAAAATCCCAGCAGGATTTATCGTCGAGGGGTTGAGTTTTTGGGACAAACCATTGCAGGAATCCAGTGACTT
The DNA here is from genome assembly GCF_910596095.1 of Thunnus maccoyii. Taxonomy (NCBI): domain Eukaryota; kingdom Metazoa; phylum Chordata; class Actinopteri; order Scombriformes; family Scombridae; genus Thunnus; species Thunnus maccoyii. Next base: position 3,010,438 of record NC_056535.1, on the reverse strand, counting down.
GTACGCTCTGTGCGTTAAAGCTTACAGGAGGTTTGTTTTTGCTTCCACAGTTTGGCAGTGGAAAGTCTTTGCTCTGGCGGTAGGGTTGTTGTTTTTTGTTCCGGGCAATTTATTTTTCCAAGAGAACATTTGAAAGCAGGGTCACTGCTTCATCATTGGTAATCCGAACAATAGGAAATGGAGGCAATGAACCTGAGAGCTCTGCCTGTTGAAGGCTACTTGTCTTGATGGATTGCATGCAATTGGCTGGTTTGTTGTTATGAATGGACTCCTTATTTGGCCAGCGCTTAAGAAATAGAGAGGTTTTTTTTTTCATCACAAAGACACAACTCAACTGCAGTATGACCTAAATATATCCCTGATTTCACCACTGTACCAAACTTGAAACTTAGTTGTAATAACATAGCTAAACTGTGTCCAAACAACTATATATAGGCCTCACTGAGTATTGATTAAGTTAACCATGGGGAGTGAAGGACAGTTTAGACAGCCTGTTTTGTCCACATCATGGGAACCCAACCATTAGAGGAAAACAAGCAGGGATGACTGAATGCTAAGAATAGCCCCAAACTACATTAAGACTTCTGAAATAGTTATGAAGTTATGACGTCCAGTCTAGGAACATGGCCTGGAAGCTTAAAGGCTGGCATGTCGCTAACAGCCCTGGCTGATGTGAGCCTGTGATTACACTGTAATGACACATGCTGACGAGCGCAGTACAAACTGCAATCATCTGGACATTTAGCCATAAATACTGAGGCCAGTAATAACCATGAAGGGGGGGGATAACAAGAAAAGATTGCTAAAGTTGCATTTTGACCACTAATGTTTGGTAGGAGTCCTGCATCTTGATCATCAATAACAAAGTGTGTCCCTGACAGCTTAGACTTCACTTGAGACTCCATCCTTGTCTGCTGCTACAGATGGACTGTCCTGGCAAATGGTAAACGGTACATGGACTGCATTTATATAGCGCCTTTCTAGTCTTCTGACATAGTGCTCCATACTTCATGCCAACATTCACCCATTCACACACACATTCATACACTGATGGCAGAGGCTGCCATGTAAAGTGCCAACCTGCTGATTAGAAGGAGTTTCTACTGCTCATTCACACACACACACACTGACACATCGATGGCACAGCTTTCAGGAGCAATTTGGGGTTCAGCATCTTTCCCAAGGACACTTCGACATGCGGACTGGAGGAGCCAGGGATCGAACCGCCAATCTTCTCATAAGTAGATGACCCGCTCTACCTCTGAGCCACAGCCACCCACAAGCCACAGCCGAAAAGACTGAACAGGGATGAAGGCTGATTGAGATTTGACATCTTAATTACACCAGCTCCCTCAACACTGTCCCGCTCTTGCTTTCAGCTTTCTTTTTTCTTATACTTCCTATCCAGGAATGGTGAGTGTTTCCATTCACCATCACTTTCATTTTGGTTTTGCCTTTTTTTTCCAGTTATGTTTAATTCATAGTTATTTTGTTTATATTCTGCATAGTTAATATTAAGTCAGAAGCCGTGAAGTGTTTATTTGTAGTTAATTTAGTTCCACCCTTCGTGTCTGTTAGATGGTTTGACCGGTCATTAGTAAGGTCAGTTTTGTCTTTGTTGAGATCAGTTCTGCTGAGTTGAAACAAAACACCTGCATCCTGTGCCTTGCTGCTCAGTCCTGAACAGGGTGGAACTGGGACGGACACTTTTTGCTTCCAATTTCCTGCATCTGTATCCCTGAATCTCTTATTCTCTTTCTCCTTCAGAGCCTGGTCTCTGCCTGGTGTGTCTTCATCCGTCCTTGTCAGGCCTTGTTAAAACATTACCCTCAACCCCACCCCTCTAAGTACGCCTAATGCCACCGATCGATCCCTCTCTGACCAGCAATTTTATTCAATTACACTGCCCACGCTACCTTTCCCCCTCCAGCTAATCTGTTGTGTGCGGCTGCACAGGTTGAGGGGTCAGCCTGTTCTCCATCCTCAACACATGAGGATGTGATAATAGAGGAGGATGTCAAATTAGGCCACAATGTCTATCCAAATGCAATGCTTATAGATACACACACACACAAACACACTACATAAAGTCAGGATTTCCAGAGTCGGTGTTATGAGAGGGCTGATCTAATTCAATCCCTCCTCCACAGGATTACATTTGTCTGTTACGAAAATGTCAAATTAAATTTCATCCTCTCTTGATACAGAGGTCACTTTGATGGAAGAGGATGGCCCTGGTCAGTTTCAGATGCATGGCACCAGCTTTGGCAGATGAAAGCTTTTATTCAGTATAGTCATCAAAGAAAAAATAAATCACTTCTCTAAAAATAAAAATAAAAAAAAGAATTGGACAGCCTGTTCTTCTGTACACACAACAATGAAAACAAGGAGGAGAATGTCAAGTTTATTGCGTTAATAGTGACTGGTTCACCGTGTTCCTCTCTGCCTCTCAGCCTAAGTAAACTTTTCCCCTCAGAATAAGAAAAAATACCTTAATATAAAACAGCACAGGGGGGAAGAATGAAATATATGTGTGCAAATGTCATTCTTATACAATATAAGGCCATTCATATTCTTCCAAGACATTGTTTGTGACATGTGTGCTTTTCAGTAACACCCTGTGACTAAAACATACAATTACACACACTGGCACATGGGAGGGAGTTGTGTAACTGCTAACTGGTTCAGAATGTTGGCCACAGCGGTTTCACTGGAGAAAGTGCTGGGTAATTCCCTGACTAATGTGTACCTCAGTGGTAGTTGTTGAGAGAGGGAAGAGGATTTGTTTATATTTCACTCTGAAATTGTAGTGAAGGTGGGCCACACAACCTGAAACAAAGACCACCTCCACTTACATCATATGACCTTACAAAATAAAGTCTTAACCTTCAGAGTAAAGAGCAACGTTCTGATTTTACACAGCAATTGCCATATATTAAATGAGCCAAGATATGTCCAGATCTCTGTGCCTTATCACCTCTGCAAAACATCTGAGAGAAACTCTGTAGCCATGACAACAAAGTATCTGAGAACTAATGTGTGGAAGCATTTTGGATTTTATAATTCCATTCAAGTTAATTCTACATCATAGTTTAGGATTCTGCTACATGTGTTGTGTTCAAATTCATTTGAATGAATTAAGTGTTAGTGCTCATTCGTTTGCACTTGTTTAGTGACAGCCCTAATAAGAAACAAGGGGATTCGATCTGTTGAACTCACCTCTGGCAGGTTGGCACAGTTAGATTTTACTTCATATTCGATGTAGGCTGCCTCCACTCCTGTCTCTTTACCCATCTGTGTGTAGCACAGGTCTCTGGTGGAGTTAATCCTACGGTCCACATCTTCCAGGTTAAACATGCAGAGGGCCGAGTCCTCACTGGGACGAGTTGATGAAGCCAAACGAGTGGAAAAGACACCAAGAAGAATCTCTGAGCCTTGACTCACTACTCCATCCTTGGAGAGTCCGAGCTGGACAGCTTGCAGGAGGTTGTAAATTTTTCCTGTCCTGGAACGACATGTCAAGGGCACTTCCACGTACGAGTAATAGGCTTGGTCATCCAAACATACACGGGAGATGTAGGTGCGGTACTCGCGTGATTGTGACTTTAGGTCCCGCCTGTAGAAGAGGAAGTATACATGCTGACGGTGGGCAAATGAGGCTACAAAATGATGGTCATACTCAGACAGACGGCCAGCCACGGCCAACTTAGCAGTTTCCTCATAAGAAAAGACAGGTTCCTGGGCAAGGTTTCTTGTGGAGATGGGTGGGTGGCTGCTAGTGTAGCCTCGCCCAACGAACAGCACTGGCTGCCTGTCAGGATGAGACCGAACTACAAGCCCAACGGTACTAACATTAGGGTGGTTGGCTGCTACATATTGGGTATCCACTGGCCTCTCGGTGGAGAAAAGTACTGTATCCACAGAATCCAGGCTACGTTTCTGGCAGATTCCTTGGTTGACACTCCCACAGGTAATAAGTTCCATGGAGTAAGGGTCGACCAGCAAGAGCTTGTTGTGATTACTGGTTACCCTTGCCTGAGGGCAGTTGCTCTCGGTTACAGGAGGCAAGCACTCCCGGCTGTCTGTGACAGGTCCGGTGTCGTCCTGGAGTTCAGGTTGGAGGAACTGATCCAACTGGAACAGGTGATCTCTGGCCCCGACGTAGACCCGACCCACACTGGGGTCCGGGTGCAGGGCCATGTGCTCAAATAGAGTGTCATTCCGGATAAAGGTGGGGTAAAGGCTGGAGGGGGAGGAGTCTTTTCCTTGGACAACACCACTGGGTAATGAGGCAAAAGGCCAGCCGATGGCTAGCAGAGAGAGAGACAGCAGCGTTTGGACTGCTGACACTGAAAGACGACGTACCATCCCCGGAGGCATGGCAGCAGAGCTGAGGGAAGGACGACAGGATAGGTTGTTAGAAAGAATACTACAAACCTCCAAACAGACAAATTACTTCATTAATCACCATATAATCACACATTTAGTCTCAGACACCCATATGGATACTTTTGTGTGTGTGTGTAGTGACCTGACCAGGCTAACTTAAGGTGGGCTGACTTAAGGTGAACCAGCAATTCTCATTTTAGTGTCAATCTACAAAATGTTTTTGAGACATTGGCTCCTCACCATTTGTTTCCCGTGGTGTTTTACAGAGGCATGTCACCTCTTGACCTCCCAGCAGCTCAGGTTTAAAAACACATCCTTCTGGACACGACCTGAAACACAGAGGAAAGAGAGGACACATCAGTATACTCTACTGATACTAAGACACCCAGTGTGAGTTAGTAGGACAGCAAAAGCATAGATGACAAAACTCCCCCCAAAGGACTGTGGGCCAACCACAAGCCTGCTTGTTCGCTACAAACACAGACTCTGAAGTTGGAGCACCTTGTGTTTTTGGCGTCACTGCAGTCGACTACAAGCCGTGGGAAGCTCATTCCCATTGAAATTCCTGTCAGACCTATGTCTGACCGGCTACATCCGTTTTCGTGTGTAAAAAGCCCTCAGCAGAGGCCAAGTCAAGTAGTGTCAGTCCAAGAGGGCTTTGAGTGCCACACACACTCTGTCCCAGTATACAATCCTCCCTCATTGCTAGGATACAAGGTACAAAACCCTTTGGTTTGAGAGTCCCTGCCAGAAAAAACAAGCTGCTGTGAAGTAAAAGAGGATGGCATGAGAACCTTAAGAGGGGTAGAGTTCCCCTGTTTGGGCACCCAAGTTTGTGGTTTGACACTTTCTTTGTGAAATACTGTAATGTCTCCTCCAGTTATGATTGCTAAATTACACCTAATCCTCCTATTTCACTCTATATACAGTACACTCTCCTCTCTCCTGCTCATTATCTCCCTCTTCTTTCTATCCTCTCCTCCTCCATCGCCTCCCAACACTCCATCACTGGAACACAAGCAGGATTATCTCTTACAAGTTCAGGCGGATCTCCAGTGAGCTTATCCAAAGGGGAGGTTGGGAAAAAGACAGAGACAGGCTGAAAAAGACACTATTCAGCCCGCTGAACAGACCAATCCTCACCCAGTGTACACACACACACACACACACACACACACACACACCTCTTTCCCTGCCACACTAGGAGCATTAGAAAGCTTGCTTTGTTGGTGGCAAGCTCCTGTATGTGGGAATGAGGGTAAAGGCCTGGCAAGAGGCCAAAGATGGAAAGAAAGGCAACGAAAAGAATCTATTTACTAGAGCACAATCATTATTATCATTGTTATCTATACAATTACAACCCAATCTGAATTAAATCTAAAACTCCTCATGAGACCCTTCCTTGCAGATGTTTGTGTTTCCACTAGAAGGCATGCTCATACCTACAGTTCCAGTACAAGCAGAGGCACAGAGGTCAAGCAGACTGATTGATGTCTCAGTGACCGAACCCAAAATCATCCAATCTAAAGCAAATGACTTTCTCCTTTGACCCCTGGAGGTGGGGGAAACATGTTTTCATTACTTGGTCAAAAGCTACAGCTCTGTGACTGGAAGTGAACTTTGTAGTCAGCGTGTCACGTCTCCCTGGTGGAAGAAGCTTTACAGCCCTGTGCATATAATCCTGAGAAAGCACCGGTTCAGAGCCTAAAGGGGCAAAGACAGGAATGACTGGCATGTTAACTCATAGAAGCGCTAGTTCAACAAATACAGCGCTTCTCCTGTTTCCTCCTCTAGCAGACAGTTTCTGCAAGCAGGATATATAACACTCCATCATGGGTTGCTATATAGAATTTGAGCACAGGGTGGTCTTCTCCAATAATTCAACATTTGCAGGATGTCGTTACTTATCCAAGAGTAACAGGCCAGTTGGGTCCTCATCTATCTTAATTCACTTTTTGCTGAAAGCTGCACATCAAACAGCCAAAAACTACAGTAAACTGGGCTGCCATCACTCCAGGCCCATCTCATTTGGAAGAGGTTTCCCTTTCCTGCAGTGAATAATCCAATCAGACTCAACTTCATTCAGAGTTTGAGACACATGAGAACAGGAGAATGGACTCCTGATTCAATTCTCTCACGTTAAAAATCACATTTCGCCTCAGAGTGGAAGTCTCTTCTTTTTTTTTTTGGCGACTTCAGCGAGCCAAAATGGTATCAATTTGATGAGAGAGGAGAGGAGGAAATGTGTGGCAGTAATTGCTTTATCTAAATGTTCCCTTACTTTTAGGTAATGGACTAAATCTTGTTCCAGCGCTGTCTGCAGAATCAGTAACTTAACACAGTTCATATGATAGAATATACAGTAGGTACTCCTATAAAATACACAGGACTGATAAAACATGTGGTAAATTACTAGATAGCAAGAAAAGCCTCTGTTAGCTGGGTCTAAAGCTGTGCATGTGTGTGTGTTGTGGCTGGTTGGGTGTTGGGTTGTGGTGTTGGAACTGTTTTGGTGATGGGTGGGGCGGCGCTGAATCATCTGGACATTCTCACAGAGGACCTGATGTCAAAAAGAAGGTGAATACATACATCAGTAATAGTCCAGGTGTTTGATAGAGTTCAGCTGACAGCTAACAACCCTCTCAGTCATTCAAATGACTCACCAATTTACCTTGAAGGAGGCAGGGCCAGGGCAAACTGATGGATCATGGTAGCATGGCTTCAACTGAGCTTTGAAAGTGAACTAGGATTACCAGGATTATTGAGGCCATTACTGACATCTGAGAGAAATTTCTCAGCCTATATTCTTTGATGAGCTAAAATCAGCAGACAATAAAGAGCTGATGTCGTGACTCATAGTGATGAATCTACAGAGAATCATCAGTGACTCTGCAGCTCAGCTTTACAAAGCTTTATATCGACTTTCAGCTCATTGTTTAGCTGTCTGGCTACAACTTTACTGTTTTGGTTCACTCTCGGAGCTCTCATAGTGTTGTTTTCGGCTACAGGAGGCAGCTGTTTTCAAAGAAATCCCTAAAAAGCCACTGATCACTACCTGCTCAGCATCAAACAGCAGACAGACACAGTTAGCTGTAGACTAGCTGGTGAACATAGTGGAGCATTTAGCAGCTAAAGAGTTGGTGGAGAGCAAAAACAGAGCTAAAAGAGAGTGAATATTGGAGTTACATTCACCAGGTGGACAGAAACACGACTCCACATGAAAGATAATGTTGCTCTGTAACTGCTGGATGTGGAAATAAGCAACTGTTTGCTAACAAGTTCAATATATAAACTTAAAAAGTGATGTGTCAAAGTTGTGCTCACTAATTGTTTTCGCTGCCCCCAAGTGGCCAAATAATTACAATAAAAAATCCTCAATGAGAGATGGCATTGAGTTACAGAACTAGAGGAGCAGCAGCTATAGAAGTAACATCAGCACCTCAGCTCTATATATTGCCCATGCATTGGTCAGGCTCTAGTTGTGATACGTTAAGCTGCCATGGCTAAATTACACTGTTTTCATCATGTGTCTGGGTGATGTTGATGGTGCTCCAGTGGAATTATGGGCGACTTTATTAACAAAGGAGAGATTAACTAACTTGTACTAACGTCTTGTTAAGATGACAGGTAGCAGTGGAGCCTGTAGAAGACAGACAGGACCAGCAGGGTAGAATCCTCACAGGACAAACCAAAGTCTACCCACCATAACATGGACTAGACTGGAGCCTGAGCTGGGGCCAAAAGACTCCACAACAAAACGGAGCATTCCTGAGAGGCACATTCAATTGAGCCATCATCCGCTTCATTGAGTCCAGCCTTTCATTCATTTGATATTCAGCTATCCTACATTCTGGAGGAGACAGAGAGGGACAACAGCGGGGAGGGGGGGGGGACAGAGCATATTTGAAGCGAAAAAGCTTACAGAGTGACATAAGCAGACAGAAATGGGGTTACAGGAAGACAATGGTGAAAGGAGAAGATGGGGGGAGAGCCAGAGAGGAGGGGAAACAGCGAGGGAAATCGCCAGAAACAAGTGCTCGCAAGCCTCAGTGCTCACTGAGAACTGATGGAATGTGACTAATGATAATAAGAGAGAGAGAGAGAGAGAGAGAGAGAGAGAGAGAGAGAGAGAGAGAGAGAGAGAGAGAGAGAGAGAGAGAGAGAGAGAGAGAGAGAGAGAGAGAGAGAGAGAGAGAGAGAGAGAGAGAGAGAGAGAGAGAGAGGATGAGGTGGCCATTAATTACAGTGCCTACCCATAATGCCCCATTCAACACCCACTCATTCACAGAATGAGGGGGAGGGGAACTAAAGCAAGTTTCTAATTAGTGACATGATTGTGAGCGTAAACACACAAATGTGCATGAGCGCACACACACACACACACACACGCCTATAATGAGAAGTCCTCCTCTGTACACTTAAAACAAATAAACTCCAAAATGCCCACACACACACACACGCACACACATATACACACACACATAGAGGACTCAGCGAGGCCTTGAGTGAGGGCAGCCATCTGCAATCAGTCATAGCCTTTACATCAACAAACAGTGTTTACAAAGGATGCTTCAGTGTCTGCGAGAGCCCACGGCGCTCAATTACACAAACACTAGCCGTCAACATTTTCCTCCTCCTGCTTCTCCACAGCACAACTGCTACTGCTGTGATATACGAGCTGTGTAAACCACCAGCGCTACCTTGTAACACTTAGCAGGAGGGACTTACTGTCTTTGAATCCAGAGGCAGGATGAAACAGACCACAGAAGAAAAAAAAAAGACCAGCTGAATGTACCAATACCTGATGAGTGTTTAGAGCAGATCTTTCATCAAATGATTGATCATACCGAACATCAGGTTTTACAAGTTGAGAACACGTTCATTCAAACACAGGGGTCTCTTCAGGATGATGTAACACTATAGGCGGATGGCCCTAAATACTACTATTCCCATGAGCTTCAGCCATCATTGAATACGGTTTCATCGAATGAAGACAGAACTTCCGGGTTTTGTTCCAGAAGTAGGAAAGCCACTGACATTTGCAGTAATGCAAATAAGAGAGACTGCACTGAGTTACATAAGCTAGTGGGACAGCTTACAGACAGGACCAATCAAAATGTAGAAAATTCACAATGTTTCAAAGCTGGAACTGTGAACAAAACAATTCATCAAAAATGTACCCAGAATCTGAATGCACTAACTTAATCTGCTGAAAGTTTTATTAGTTTTATTCAAAGCAGAATCTTTATGCTGCATTCAGGCAATGCTGGTTGAATGGGAAAAACCTCCTGTTATTTCAAATTGGAAGCATTCAAGCATTACTGCCGGCTGCTTACCCTCTTTGCTAGTCTTACAGTCACATCATAGAAATTGTATTACATATTTCTAGCTGATTGTTAACAAGTGAAACCAGATAGAAAACAATGACACTCAGCATATTCACATACACGGTTTAAATAGGACTCTCTCATGTTACTGGATGTCATTCAAACGCACCACGGTGCCACAATTTAACCGGACTCTTCGGTTTATCAGTGACACTTGTAACATTTCAGTCTCACCATTTCATTCTGATTTGTAACACATTAGTAACACATTACTTGAAGACCATAGCAATCAATCTTCTTCTTCTCAGACATGGCAGACGGTGAGTGGTGTATCGCTGTCTGTCGTCTGCTACCGTTTCTCCCACCCAGCTGGTAGCTCTTTATAAGAACTATTAATAACAGACTCAACCATAACATCAAGGCTGGCCGCATCGCTTGGCTTTCTGCATATCATCAACATTGCTTCCGAAGATGTTCTAGCTACACATTGGACCTGGGCAGCTGTTTATGTTTATGTTGAGTGGGATATTTCCATTTCTTATATGGTATTAACACTAAATCCAAGTGTGAAAATGAAACCAGACTGCTGGCACGTACGCACACGGACAGTAAATCTTTTCTCTGCTTCACGAAACTGTTGTGTTTTATGGGACAGATTTTCCGTCTTTACTTTTAAAATACTGACTGTTTTTCACTCTCTTCATATGAATGCGCAGGAGTAGCAGTGGTAACTATACTGTGTCAAAACTTCAGTTGGTGCATTCCCTCTCAGTCGCTGCATTAGTCTGCCCGCTGGCGCTGGAGCTGGACAGCCCGGCTGGCTGGCTGACAAAAAGTTATTTATAGAGAAACCCCCAACAATTGCCGCCCATCTAAAAGAACACATTCCTCCTCGGCTGATGAACTTCACAGGGAGAGAGGACGAGGACAAGGAGGAGGAGGAGGAGGAGGAGGAGTGGAATCATCGCCCTGTGCTCTCTTCCGGAAAAACTCTTTCCAGAAATTAAGACATAAAAGTTTCCATGATCAAGCCCTTTTAAGGGATGAAGTCCTGTCCCTCAGTGGCATGACAGCAGGCTTTTCTGGACATGTTTCAGTGGTCAGAGGAGAGCCACTTGTCGCTGCAGAGGAGCTGGGTGGGTAAAGGAAGTTCCCATGGTTGTTAAACTTTATGGCCCTGGAGAAATCACCCTGGGGTGACAGAGGATGAGGCTGGATATAAGAGAGGGCGGATATCCGGGTCTCTGGGATCACCTCTACGTTTGGGTGGAACTCAATGGCTTTGACCGAACGTGTGCATGCGTTTCCTACTTCCTCCTCACGAATCAATGTAGCTCTGTATGTAAAGGCTGCTATTCAGTGAGCTGAGGTCAACCATGAGGACAATTCCTGCATGATGTGAGATTTTTTTTTAAACGTTTCATTCTTTTCATGTTGACTGTGACAGTTCTTTTTTTTATTATTTTGGCATTATGAAAGACACTGACTGACCAAGGTCTCAGGGTCACACAGTTTCATTCAAAACGGCACAAAAGATAAGACCGGAGACTTTTAATTCAGTCAGTAAATATAGTTGGTTTTTTTTCATCTTCCTCTTCAAAATTTAACTACAACAACTACAACCAATTACAGTTTAAACTAGTGCCTTCTGTTTTATAGGTAGCTGTGTCAAAATACTCATTTGGAAAACAAGGAAGTAGAAATAAATCAGACAGATAGGAAATGAGCAACGACTCAAATCAAGCTGCTGTAGGCCTTTGAGTAATGTCAGCGTGATGAAGGGGCATGTCTGTGGAGGAATTAGATGTTAAGGGGCATAAATGAGAGCAAGTAGCGAGTCATCAGGGCTATCATAAACAAACAGCCACAGCTGCCAGACAGGAAGCTATAAAAGTCTTTAGAGTTTATCTGGATCGTAACTCAGATGCAGACAGGTGCGGCTGGCAGCACACACATCATAAAGCATCTACACTGGCACATGCAATAACTTCTGAATGCACTCGAGCGGAGAAGTTATAATGCTTCAGGGTAAGTTGTATCTCATGTCTTCCACTCTCGTATTATTTGGTTTTGAGAGAAAGTAGTGGTGCCTTCATATACTGTATACCCCCTATAGAACCCAGAAACATCTAAACAGGTCAGGGAGACACTAGACTGGGTGTTTTTTAATGCTGTCTCTGGTGTTTCCTCATAGCAAATTGATGAGATTTATGATAGCATTTCCCCAGTTCCTCCGTTTTTATAGAGCGCTGTTATTATTGAGCCCTTTATTGAATAAAGTCTGATTGATTGATTGAAATGACTTGGTGGAAATCTGGTTGAGCAGCTTTTAAGTATTGTTGTCTCCTTTTTCTCTTCAGTTTTTATGGCTGAAAGCTACTTATGTGTTCTTGCCACAACAAGACCCAGTTTAACACTGAACTTTGCTGGGAAAAAAAACAACATTTTATTGTCTCAAGCCATAAAATCTGATTAAAAACATCCCTTTATTCCTTTTTTTTTTTTTTTTTTTTTTTTTTAAATGAGGCTTTCATTCGGTTTCTTAGTTGTCTGGTCCACAAAATGTCAGAAAATGGTGAAACATGTCCATCACTGTTTCCCAACAGTCCACAACCCAAAGATATTCAGTTTACTGTAATAGAAGATAATAATCACATTTGACAAGCTGGAATCGGAGAATTTGACCTTTTTTTCCTTAAAAAATGGACTCAAAACAATTAATTATCAAAATAGTTGACGATTAATTTAATAGTTGATTAATTGCCTAATTGTTTCAGCTCTAAGGTTAATATTATACATATATGTTTGGATGTGTTTCTATGTGTTCAGTGTTGTGAGTGCTGGTCATAGCAGCAGGTGCATGTTGTACACATGTGGGTACCACAGTGTGTTAGGTTAAGTATAGAGTTGTGTGTGTGTGTGTGTGAGAGAGAGAGAGAGAGAGAGAGAGAGAGAGAGAGAGCAAGCTGAGTCCCAGTGTATAATTGCATTGTTTAAGGCAGTCACTGTGGATGGCCAATGGGACCCTCACACTGACAGGCAATAGAAGGGTGTGGACACGGAGAGAGAGACCTATACACACACATTATCATTACCAACTTAACACACTGAGACACACCCTTTAACTGTACTTAGCTGCTTATGGGTGTGAGTGATTCAACGGGACAGACCAACCATCACTCCACCAGACGCAGGAAGAGACCCTTGACCAGGTCGACAGAGAGGGGGTTATTAGGCTCCAGGTGTGGCTTTGCTTTCGTAAGTGAACCATAAAAGTCAGAAGAGGAAGAGTAGAATGATTAGGTAATAGAGATGGGGACACACATGCATCGCATCAATACCAGTGAAATAAACCTCCAGCAGGAGGCACTGAGCATGTTACCAGCTTTCAGGACTCAGTCATGGAATAAAAAGCAGTGAAGTCATTATAGTGAATAGCTCCGCTGTTCCACCAGGAGCTCCAGCAGGCAGGGCAGCAGTTATCCTGAGGCAAATTACCAAAACACAACCTTTGACACTGGTGTGCTCTGTCCCACGAGCTCTGGCCCTGCCCACTGCACATCCACAGCCAGTTATGGACACAAGCATGTGGCTACAGGCCTCGTTGGGCCCGGTGGGTTTCCAGCCTTTCAGCCATCTTGTGCCCACAGGCTGTGTGTTTAGAGTGGACACTGAGTACTAGTTGGTTGGTGCACTCTCAGCTCAGCAGCTCTGTGTTGTTTTTGTTTCCATTCTTCTGTTCATTGTCTATCAGTGGAATTATGTACTGTATATATTGTAAGATGTCCTCACCACTAGAGGACCCCAAGCCTGATCTTGATAAAACATTTGATTCACTGAAACAATATTAATTCCTGGTGAAAATTGGTTAAAATGATTTACTCCTCTGGGTATTTTTTGGAAAAAACTACAACAACAGGCCTTACAGATATTATAAGGTTCATTTCAGCCACATACTGTATATAAAATCAATCCCTGACATATTACCCTCTGTGCATGGCCATTCAGGGGAACAACACACATCTTAGCCCACAGTGGCCAGTTAGCAAACACAGTGAAAAGATAAAATAAATTATCGTTTTGACTTTATGGCTCTTAGAAGCAAACAGAAGCTACAGCCTGTGTGTCTCTGCTCCACTGGACTGTGATATCAGCTGTAATCATGCTCATATAAACAGTACGAAGTCACTGTCTAGCACTAATATGCTGGGAAGGGGGGAAAAAAGTGTGTGTGTGTGTGTGTGTGTGTGTGTGTGTGTGTGTTTGTGTGTGTGTGTGTGTGTGTGTGTGTGTGCGTGCGTGTTGGTGCACATTTGTGTTTTCATGAGGCAATGTCTTCACAGGCAAATTATAGCTTGTGTTTTTACATGCTGATTATGGCAGGGAGAACTATGCACACATTATCAGAAGGAATGCAGAAACTCCTCTGACAGAGAGGAAAAGTAGGAAGGACAAGAGCTATTTTTTCCTGTCCACTCATTTTCATCAGCAAGTTAGGCAGCACAGCAGTAATGGGCCTACAGGCAGCTGCATCAGGGACCTACTGCTGCCTCAACATACTGTTGGAAATACAGCAGATACAAGAAATCCAAAATTTTGATGTTTAATTGAAGCATGAGAACGTTTGATTATTCAATAAGTCATTTCAGTTACTGATTCCCTGATGCACATTTCTATTTTTACACACTAGAACTGTATTTCTAAATAGCCACAAACAAAACCACTTCCACTGTGTCAAAAGTGAAACTGAACTCATGTCAGAAGTCATATTGAAGAAAGTCAGAATCAGGCCCTCAATGAGAAGCACTTCATTGCTGATGTGTAGATGCAGCAACATTGGCAGCTACAGCTTTCCAACAGAGTGTATAAAGGCCTCAGTATGCGTCAAACAAACTAGTTGGTGCGGTGTGTCGCCTGACCTCGTCTAAAAGCACAAGTGTTTATACCTGTACCTGCGCCCTGCCCCTGCACAGAGTGGAGCGGCTCACTGATTGCTGGTTTATTCAAAGTTTATTAATATTAAATGTATCACATGTCTGAATTGCACCAAATTCTACACTACACTCCCTTGGGTCCCCAGCCATACACCCGCCAAGTGTGGAGTTGATCAGGTGAATGGTTCAAGAGATATACGAAAGACATACAGACAGACAGAGAGTCCTTCCTTTAGCAGATAGATGCTGATCTTCTATCTAAACCCAGCTCTTAGTGACTGTAAACAAAATGTCTAGTAATTGAACAAACAAACAGGAATCAGCTCTACGAAATCTAATGCACGATGGACAGTTAAGGTACATTTTTTATGATTACTTGTGCTTTTACTACCATAAAAGTGGTCTGAGTAATATGGTACAACTGTCAACCTGTCTAATCATTTGGTCATGTTGCTTGCCCTGCTGGACTCCTTGTAGAACTTCGTGTCACTCAGTATGTTTACAATGGCTCTTGGAAAAATGCTGTTAACACTGGGTTTCTTAATCCCTTACCCTGATTCTGTAAACTATGTGTCTTGTTTAACAAATCGGGTTGCTGAAAGCTGATGGTGACTTGGTTTCTTAAGTGCATGTCAACACGCTATGTCTAGCAATGTTGTGTTCTAAGATCTCAGCAGATAACTTGGTGAAAAATGTAGTGAAATGTTGTAACTGAAAGGAATGAAACTATGAAAATAAAGCCGCCATTTTTCTGTGACATAAAACTGATCTAATGTTTGTCCTCAAACCCAAACCCTGATCTCACCAGTCCTCCAGCCAGCCCTAGTTCACCTCGACCTATGCTTCTCTGCACCTCACCAGATGTAGTGCTGGTTCAGGGGGTGTAATTCAGCTGGTTTATCCTGCTCTGAAGGCAGACTCTCACCCTCACAGTCTTATCTTTTGTTTGATGCTGTGTGTGAGTGACTGAACAAAGTAGAAGCTGCTCCATATTCATGACTCAAGACACAGGAGAGGGGACCAGACACACAAACACACACATACACACACACACACACACACACCCCTCAGGCCTTGACAGCTTGTTAATGCTACTTGGCCTTGCAGTACAGGATTTTATTCTGGCAGCACAATGCTGACTCTGAGAATCGAAACAATAGTGCAGCAGTGAAATGAAGTGTGATTGGCCGAAGTTTCCTAGTAACAGAGAGGGAGACAGTAACAGCAGCATTAAAACGTCACTTTCCTGTCTCTTCCTGTGTGTGTGCGCGCATCTCAGGAGCCAAACTGTCAGTCAGTCAGCAGACACCCCAAACAGCAAGCCAAACTCTCTCACCTCATGTTCAATGATCATCCCTCACCCAGTGTTATAGTCTCACTTAAACAGCTACTCAATCAAGTTACATTCCTGGCTGTTTCACAATTTTGCAAAAAAACTATTTTGTGAACTCCTCCAAGACCACTGAGCCAATTATTTGCAAATTTGGCACAAAACCTCTGTGGATTCTGATTCTCTACAAGATATCAAATATGGCGGCTTGCTTGACCACTACAGACCAAATAGGCGTTTATGTGACAAAATCCAGCAAAGGTGAAATCCTCTCTAAATGTGACTGTGTTCTCACATAAAGCTCCTCCGGGTAATGTCTAGATTCAGTTCAGGGTTGCAGTCAGGGGCGGAGCTAGACCCTCAGCACAGGAAGGGCGGAGCATTCTCAATGGGCCCTTCTGAACCTCATCAGAGGGACATGTCATTTTAAAATTCACAACTGTAAAATAGCTGTTATATCCTATCCAACAACACAAATTGTCACTTATTGAACCAAGCAAGCCTATGTCTAAGAAAACATACAGTGAAGCCACTTTGTCAGACAAGTTTGTTCTGAAGTATAAAAAGAAACAGGTTAACAGTCACGTTCAAATGTTTCTGCACCGAGGACAGCACGTGGTGCCCTACATACATCGATTGAACGCAGACAGGCCAGGTGCACTGTCTCAGTAACATGTCTTTCTTACACGAGAATAAAATAAACATAAAATACACACGGTGGTGTACAACACTATACACGACCTATTCAAATGGGTGAGGACCTGTAGTGGGCCCTTATACAGCCTACAGGACAAGGGGAAAGTTGCGGAGATAGAAGGCGCAACGGAGAGAAATGCGCATTACAACGAGGTATGCTATTTCAGCACCATGGACAGCACCATAGATCGATCATTAAACAGTGAACTGCTGATATTTAAATAGCACAACTGCTGATAAGCTATTTCAGAGTCATGGTCGGCACCATGGATTTTACCAATAATTTGCTCAAACCCGCCAAAAGAACACACAGTTTGACATTCAGTGATGTTTGATGTCCATACATCCACACAACCATATAGTCTACACAATCAAGCCACACAGTATTAACCCACACACGATAAGTAACTACAAGTGTGCAAGCAATGTGTGGCCTGTTGTTAATACAATAACCAAGCAGACACGGCGGTCTACAACCAAAGCAGCAACAAACAACACTATTTTTGAAAAAGGCTTGATAGCCAGCATCTATGACAAGCCTATGTCATCACAAATAATGAATGTGAAACAATTTACCAAAGATGTTTTCATCCAGCAGCTTTCATTTCAGCCACCTTGTTCTTATCAATGACAATATCCCTCTCTATGGATAGTAAGGTGAGGTTTGAGAGTCTGGCCTCCTTCATGCATGCCTGGAGATAGTTTTGAATTAACTTGAGGCGGCTGAAACTGCATTCCGCATTTGCACTGGTGACTGGTAGTGTTTTATAAATACGATACAAAACACTGATGTTGGGTAATGCCCTTTCCATATCCTTGCAGATAATGAATTCGCTACACATAGTACAGTAAGAAAGAAATTCATCCAACACCTGCTCAGCTGCGGACACGTCTCCAGCATAGAAGTTGGCTAGATCCTGGATCCTGTTGGTTGCATCATCTGTGGAAAAGTTTTTCAGGTTCAGAATGGAGAAAAGTTTTGCCATTTGGCAAAAATCTGTAAAGCGTGTGTCAAACTGTTGCACAAGAATGTCTGAGATATGGAAAAAAAATTCCACTTTGAAACGCGTTTTGGGATCCTGGGTTACATCATCTTCTGCCACCTCATCATGGAAGCGTTTTCGTCTCCGGCCTCTCCCCCCTGTAAACTCGGTGGAAGAGTTGCACCTCCTAGCGATGTCTTACCCTGTTTCGATCATTTCTTCAAATGACACATCTCTGCGCATTTCCTTGAGCTGGTCGATACAGGTGTCAATAAACTGGACAGCCGTGCTGACACCTCCTTCTTTTTGGAGGTAGTTGGATAATATGTACGTCTTCTGCAGTATGGCATTCCAAAAGCACAGCATACATTTGAATTCAAATGTGCTTATCTTGTGAAGTAGACCATCTGCCTCAGAGGCTGTCTTTGGTGAACTGAGGTTGTGTTCTTTTATCCTCTCCAAAGCCACAAGCACAGCAGGTAGACTTTGCATCACGGCTTCGGTGGCCTGCTTCTTGGATGCCCACCTGGTATCCCACAGATTTTTCAATGTTAGTTCCCTCCAGCTGCATGTTGGCCTGTTCCTCCTCTAGGATCTTAAATCATGGAAGGCTGGAAGTGACGAAAACAGTAGAGCAATTCCAGTGTACCAAAAAATATTTTTGCAGTACACAATGAACATGCTGCATCTACGAGGATGAGGTTTAGATTGTGTGCACAGCAGTGCACGTAAAATGCCTTCTGGGAGCACTGTTGTTTGACCCTTGCCTGCAGCCCTGATAAATGACCAGACGTTGTTCTTGCCCCATCATATGCCTGGCCCCGGATAAGGTTAACATCCAGACTAATGTTTCGAGTGCATTTACAAGTACATTATAGAATGTATCTGCATTGCTACTTGGAAGCTCTTCAAATTGAATAAAGCGCTCAAAACTGTTGCCAGTTTCACCTGAGGGACAGAGAGAACTGATCTATCCTGGTAATGTCCATGGTGGAGTCGACAATGACAGAATAAAACTTTGCTGCTTTAACTTCTGTTATGATGTTACTCAGTGTCTCGCTGGCAAGGGCTGAAAATAACTCATTTTGAGACTGATGGCTCAGTTAGGTCACACATCCGCTGGGTTTCTCATGTGTTCTTCTAGGAGAGCATCGTACTGGGCCAACAGCTTCTATGGCTCCAAGAAGTTTCCCTTGTTTGAGGATGGGGCATCCAACCCAGCAAATTCTCTGTGTCCCCAAAATGCCAAGCCCTGTCATACTAAAAACAGGGTGCTGTCAATCAGCCTGGGTAAAATCTTCCTGTTTCTCTCAATCTGCTCCGTCTCGACTCTGATTAGCTCTGCAACCACTGAGCTGTCCTGGCAGATGCAAAACTTGGTCATCAAAAACATTTTCTCTGCCTCTCTTTGCGCAGCAGACTTCTCATGCTGCTTGATTTTTTCTATCCCCTTTTTAAATTTTGAGACGCCGAGTGTAGGGTCCACCCACTGCTGCCCTCCCTTTCATTCTGTTCTGTACCAAACATCCAGCAACAAAAGCAATAGAGGGGCTTGCATTTTGGAGAATACACCAACCATTGTCTGTCCACTGTGCATGACTGACCTATAGTGCGCTTATACCACACAGGACTGAAGTATCTTTTATCTTCATCATATGGAAATGCTTCATATCTGTCTTTCAGCCCTGGCTGGCATGGGCCATGCTCTATCAGTGCTCTGATCTGTTCGGGTGTGAGAGGTTTCTTTTGGAAAAAGAAGGGATCCGTACTGTTCTTCAGTATTAAGTTAGAAAAAAAACAGAGGTTGGGTGCACATCTGTAGCACTACTTGAGACTGAGGCACATTGATCAGATTCAGGGGAGTAATTGGAGGAGAGGGGGCGTGCTTGTGCCGTCAGCTCAGCAGCAGTAGTTTCCATAGGCCTACCATAATTATCATGATCATCATCAACAAAATCATCATTTCCACTTCCATCACTAACTACAGCTGTGTCTTCATTTATCTGGTCCTCACCACCATCATCATCATTATCATGGTTGCTTTCCTGCATATTGACCACAGCTACCTGCATGGAGCTAGCTCCACTAACATTTTCACTTGCTTGGCTAGTAGTGAAGCTAGTAGCAGGACACTTGCCAGACATGGAGGGTTGAGTTGTTGAGAGTGAGAAGAAGTTTGTGAGTGGAACACATGAGGCCACAAGATTCTTCCTCTGCTCTTGTTCCTTACACTTTAGTGCGCCGGACTTGTATTTTTCCCCCATTTTAGTCAACACAGACAGAATACTGTTAGCTAGCTTACACACTTCCTCAGCACTTCAAAGTCAGATGATGCACATACACACACATGCACAGAGAGAGAGAGAGCTTGACATCAGTAATGATGAAGTCACATCAACATTTTAAACTGATTTCTCTGATCTGGACTTTTTTTTTTTTTTTTTTTTTTTACACTTATTGTTACGAAAAACAGCGAGGGAGACAGAAATACAGCAGACATGAGCTTTTTTCTTTTTTATTAGCTTTTAAAACTCCCGGTCCCCGGTCCCAGCAGCCAAATCAACTCAGAGTGACAGGGGCCCGATTAAAGGGGTACTAAGAGGGACGAATCAACAGCAATACAAACAGGACACAGTGCCTCCGCTGGCGATAAGACGACAACCCCCTTGGCAGTGGTGGGGGTTTGTCTCTGCTCTGCAAAAAGTTGCATACGCACAGAAGTGGTCTGAGTATGATTTTTGACTTTTTATTTCTTGACGCAATCAAGACACACAAACAAACTTTATAAAAAATATTCAACTAAACAAGAAAAATGCCTGTTAGGTCAGGCAGATTGGGCTCAAGGTGGGCCCCTTCGTAACTGGAGAGAACCGTTGGCCCGGGGCAGCCGCCCCCTCTGCCCACCCACTCGCTCCGCTACAGGTTGCAGTGCATGTGTGAAAAGGACTTTAGATTGCAGTCTATGTAAAAATACACTGCAAAACCTTCATTTGTAGATTTCAAAAAACAACCATGATAGAGGTTTTTATCCATTTGTTTGCTACTAATCACTGCCAAACATGTTGAGACTTGGCCATTATGTGGCACTACAGTTGATCCCAGTTCCCATGCTGCTTGCTCAGACTCTGCCAAGTACTGCTTCCAGTTATATTGTTTTACATGTCACTGAAGCTTAAGGAATAATGTGGAAGTGAAGCAAAGTGGGCTTCATAATGAATCATCACTGCATTTCCTCTTTGTTTTCTAGGATAACAACTTTACATGCACAGTCTAGTCTTCTTCCCAAATGACAATTCTAGGATTTTCCAACAAGACATCACTCTGTTCTCTACAGTAACAAGAAAAGCTTAACATCACAGATATGTCCAAATGCAGGGAAATGGATGAATGTGAGAGAGTGAGGTCAAAGAGAGAAAAGGCTGTGTGTCTGGGATTATCTTTTCTGGCTGCATTATTGGGGTCTGGCCCATTGAAACTAACTTATTCTGTGGTTTAATTATCATGGTTATTTTAATGCTGCACCACAGTAAGAAGATTTCAGTCTGTCAATTATCTGGGATTGTCCACTGTCTGCTACTAGAGGTTGGCTTAATTGTCATGACTACATATTTGGGCATGTCTTTCATTTGCTTGAAAAAGCATAAATATATAAAAAAAAACAGTTCCTCTTTTTTTAAGTCTGTTTCAGGCAGAAACACTGACATTGATCTCCAGACACCTCAGAATCTCCTTTTATCATTCGGCATACACTGTGGCATTAATATTTAAGGTGCAAGACACAATATGCTGTCAGCAGAAAGATGCATGGAGACTCTTCACCATCTCATCAGTTCAAGGGTGTAGTGTTAAAATGATTACTAATCAATTCTTCAATCAACAGGATAGTAATTGCAGATCATTTTGATGATCAATCCAGTCTTGAATGACAAACATTTACTGATTTTAGCATCTCAAACTGTTTCATGTCATTAGAAACTGGCCAGCTAGCTCTGGGGCAGTGTTTCCCCTATTTGCATTCAACAGCAGTGCTGCTAAATGATGAACGCCACTGCTGAAACTTCACACTGTGCATAATAATTAAAACAAATACAAACCACAAGCACTTTCTTCACTTTACGCAGCTGACTGGAGCTACTGTGGAGAGAATGGGAATTGGTGTCATTGCTGCAGCCTCTCCTCTGCTCCCTGTGTCGGTGTTTGATCGAGGGCGGGGCTCAGCTCCTCCACACACACACACACACACACACACACACACACACACACACACAGCAGACAGCAGCAGAGAGGCCGCAGTGGACACAGTGAAGCAGGTTCTACTTCCAGTGAGTGCAGTAAAACCCTTGCGAGTGAAACGCCAATAAGTACTTTATCAAACCACCTGTTCAACAACCATAAATATGTAGAAAAGTGATATTTCCACCTGCTTTGCCCACAGTCTCCATCCACCGCTGGCATGTTTTACACAACCACAGTTTGCTAGTTAGGCTAATAGTGAAGTGTTATGAACAAGCTAAAACAAAAGCTGTCTGTATGTAGCCTAACTGTTTAGTATCTTAAAATTTGACAAATTCTTGTAAACTACAGCACCGCTGCTGAAAAAAATCCTAGAGGAAACACTGCTTGGTTTTGGGGGTTTTTTTTCTGATTTTACTAAAAAGAAATTCAATCTGAGGACATCCTTTTCGGCTCTGGTAATATGTGATAGGAAGTCCTCATTTCTAACATCCTCTAGACTAAATTATGAGTAAATCATCATTTTTTATGCCATAGCCTTAGAATAAAATTAATCATTTAATCAAACACCCGGATCCAGCAAAATCTGGCTACACTGGGAACACTGCAAATCTTTCCTTTAAAAAAGAAGTTTAATCAGGAAAGCTTTCAAACCATTCAGAACCAAAGTCCACTCAAATGTGGAATAGTTTGGTGACCTCCAGCTTTTAATATGACTTGTGATAAATGATCACACTAACTTGTTTCAGTGTGTGAGCACTGCACTGATGTAACGGCTTTATTCTCAAACATATTGGTCCAGATCTCTAACAGAGAACAGGACCTTCACACACACATCAAGACTGTTAACCTGACACGTGCAGAGGATGAAGCCTATTAGTGAGAGAAGAAAGGAGCTAAAACAAACAAAAAATAGAAGTAACTGAAGGGAGAGGCAGAGAGAACAGACTGATGGCAGAGATAGAGAAAGCAGCGAGCCAGCTGTTTAAGCTTCAAACTGAAGTCAACTAAGTGGGGTCGGGGGGTGGAGAAGGGGGGGGGGGGGGGCATACAAATATTTTGACTCTCCTGGAGCAGAAACATCATTACTGGCAGCATCAGAGCACAAAAACAAGCTATTATTAGAATTAGTAGAGGGACAGCAGCCAGGCAGCCTCGGACCGACAGATGGATGAGAGATGGAGGGAGGAAGAGGGGTCTGGCTCTCCCAAGGGAGATGTGGAAATTTTGGGCAAGCTGAACAAAGACAATATGGAAGAACTTCCCACAATGGACCAGAAAACATAAACACATTAACATGAGAACCTTTTTATCTGTTATTGATTTCCTTTAACTTTTCACTCAACGCTGCAAGCGTGTGGTTCGAGGAGCTTGGAGGAGGCTGCACTGATGATCAGCTGATACGAAAACCATTTATTTGTCGCTGGTAGATCATGAGCTCCGATTCTCCTCCACATGCAAATAATATAAATAGTGTCAAACAGCCCGTTTCCACTGCAGGAACTCACTGAAATGTAATGTAGCACGTGGCTAGTTTCACAGGCTCTGCTTTTGTTTCCACTGCTCTCTGCCCGCTTTGGGGATGAGTTCCTGGAACCACATTTCTGCTCTGGGGGTGATACTAATTGGAAGCTTCAGGTCCTTTGAGGGCTTGCTGGCAGTGCTGTTGATTGTGATTGGTCAAGTAAATGTGTCATCACGTCAGCATGAGAAGAACAAAAAACAACAACAAGTATTCACCATTTTACTACTAACATCTGTATTTGCAGGACAACCAAAGAGAAGTAAGACAGCGCTCGACAAAATCTGATCCTGTATCTCATGTTTACATAACTGTATCAATTAATCAATTAGTTGATCAGTAGAAAGTTCATTGGCGACTATTTAGATAATCAAATAATCATTTTAGTCATTTTTTAAGCATGTATGCTTTTAACCTCTCAGATGTGATGATTGTATTCTCTTCATTGGTCATGGATGTTAGTGAACTGAGTATCTCTGGGTTTTGGACTGTTGCTTGGACAAAACAAGACATTTAAAGACATAACCTTGGAAATCATAACAAGCATTTGCACTATTTGCACAGACATTTTGTAGACAAAATTATTAATTGATTAATGGAGAAAATAATTGGCAGATTAATTGATGATGAAAATAATCAAATATCAACAACACTTACCACTTACACTTGCCTACCTGCACAGTATTATTGTGCATAGATCACCTGGTCAACAACCAATCACTGTACTTACGCTCCAAAAACATAAGAAACAATCACTCAACACAGTGAGTATGCTCTGATCATGAAGCACTGGAGCCAGGATATGAGAGACAGTTGAATGATTTTAGTGTTTGTTCTTGCCGTTCAGTGAGTAAAACCAGCAAACCAATCACCACTGAAAACACACAATTCTTTCAAGATTTCATTGGGACTAGGAACCCTTTTTCTCCGTGCTTGACAAACTTTAACAGTGTTTAGTGAAAAGCTTAAAGTTTAACAGACATTTCCAGACATCATTACCGCTCAGGTGTAGAAACTATGGACCTCCAAGACACTGAGGAAGCATTTCATCAAAAGGGTTAAAAGAGAAAGAAATAAAACATGAAACACCTAATACTGAACTCATCTCGTGCATGTGCACGCACAAGTTGGGGAACTAATTACACCTGAAGACAGAAAGCAATAAGGCACAAACATTCTTCATTTAGAGAGAAGAGGGGGTCTTGTTTTTTCTAATGCCTTCGTGCTTACACTCAAAACATGAGCATCATTGTAGTGAAATAACATGAGACTTCTAGGTTATCACTTCTTTCTCCACATCAGGCACCAATAAATTAGACTGTAAGTGTACATTTGAAATCGGGAAAAAATCAATTTGTGCACAGACGTGATTCTTTTGCTCTACACGATGAAGAAAAAAGTGATATGGACATGGAAACGAGATGAGCAGCGCTGCTATGAAGCACAGCTTGGTGAAGGCTTAGCCCCCCAACAGCCTTCTGAAACATTGAACAACTGTTCTGAAAATTCATTTCCGACTGACATGGTACTCCCCTCCAAGCACTCACACACAATACACCCTCTCTCTCTCTCTCTCTCTCTCTCTCTCTCTCTCTCTCTACAAACCAGTACCATAATCCTCTTTTTCTCAGAACACTACTCTTTTTCGGAGAAGCGGTTAAAGATGGAGCTGTTGCAACCTGAGGACAATATTGAGGGCAGTGCTCTTGAAGGAAGGGCGGTAGAGGTGATTCTGCAAACCATGGATAGCATGTGCTCATGAAGGGGTCGGCCAAACCTGCACAAAAACACACACACACACACACACACACACACATATATAAAGACTCCTTTCTGTGCCTGTCTGGGCAATAACAAGGGCAGTGCAAAGAGAGTGAAGGGTAAATGTTAGTGTGACTGCTGTGTTGTCTGCTCCTCTCTGAATGCTGTGTGTGTGTGTGTGTGTGTGTGTGTAAAACACACCGCTACACAAAGAGCCTCTTTGTGGTCCCATGCGGCTAATGCTGTTTTTCCATAGTGTTGCCTTCATAAAACATTAGGGTGTGTGTTGCTTATGGAGCCAGGGTAGCAAGCTTGTTGCGTAACATACAGAGGTGAGAATGAGCAGTAAAACAGTATGACGACCACTGCTGGAGCTCTTTTTGCCAGGCTGCAAGAGAGTCTTGAGTGCAGTAAAAAAGTAAATGAGCTTCACACACACAGCATCGGTATAAAAAAATCATTATCCTATTGAAGTCGGGAAGCAGTGCTGCCAGCCACTCCGCAGTTTTGACAAGCCATAAAACCATAAAGAGCCTTGGGCATTCCCATGGCTGTGAGTCAGATAATGGGATGATACACAGGTTATATCCAGGACAAACATGGAATCAAGCTCTCACACAGTTGGAGTCGCCGGAGGGCTCGACCAAATATAACTAATCATTTGTCAACAAATCTGTTCAGCAAAAAATAACCGCCGGCTCTTGCTACTACAAGCAACACAATCAAACAAGACTGAGGGCTAGAAAAGAACTGGTTCATACAACGTGCTGTCTGACCATGTCGGAAAGACAAAAGTGTTTATAGCTGTCTGAAGAAACACACTCAAAGGAGGGGTGAAAAGCCAGTTGTCATAGAGACAAAGGAGATGTGATATTGTTTAAATGCGGGGATAACATAGTCTCTCCTGGAATGCAGTCATAGTGTTGCACTCAGTTGTTCACAAGAAAATAGTTGTGTTGAGAATGAAACAAGTTCAAAACATGGCTCCTTTCTCACCTCCACACAGCTGGCCAATCATAGCATGATGTGAGTGTGAATGTTGGGTTGGTGTTTCAGTTGGACACAGCCCCCTAATAACGACTTTGGAGGGGGATTTTTGAAGATATTTGATCACTGACAAGCAGTTCGGACAGAGCATACCGGTGCCTTTAGAGTCTCCAGCCATGCTAGCAGCTCTGTGAAGCTGCAGGCATGGCAGTAAGTAAGTAATTGAAGCTAAAACACACTGTTACAAAGTGCTTCATACACAAAAAAATATATATAAAATGAAAAATATAAGCAAATAAATAAATAAAGCAATATGTATTACAATATAAAACACAGCATGATGAGAAACAGAACAAAATAGAACGAACAAAAACATACGACACAGCACAAATAGAAACAGACCAAATTAAAACAAGCTCAAACATATGGTATGGATGGAGATCTATAAAAAGGCTTGTCTATAAAGATGGGTTTTCAGAAGCCACTTAAAACAGTCCAAAGATTCAACAAATCTGACAGAATGGGGAAGATGATTCCCCATGATGATTCCAGGGTAAAACTGCAAAGGCGTGGTCACCTTTTGCCTTGCTGTTGGAGGGGGGGGGGTGGATAAAAGGTCAAGATTTGAGGAACGAACTGGTCAAGAAGTGGAATGAGGAGATCAGAGATGTGAATGGGGGCAGCTTGACTGAGGCACGTGTAGAGGGAATTACAATAATCTAGACGGGAGTAAATGAAGGGTGAATTAATAGTTTGAGATCCACAGAAGACAAGATACATCTGATTTTTGCGATATTTCTTAGCTGAAGAAAACAGGACTGGACGAGCTTAGTAACATGATGATCAAAAGTCATATACCAGTCAAAGATGATACCAAGATTCTTAGCTGTAAAACTGATATTTGAATGAAAAGGACCAATGAACTGATCTACTGCAGTGGCAAAGTTATCAAGTCCAATTAAAAGAACTTCTGTTTTGTCAGGGTTTAGGTGGAAGAAATTAAGAGACATCCTATCTTTGGTGGCAGCTTAGCTAATCATGGAGGGAGGACAGTTGATTCAGGCTATTGGGTTTGGCAGAGAAATAGATCTGTGTATCATCGGTATAGCAGTGATATGACACGTCTTGAAAGCAGCTGAACAAATGACCCAGAGGAAGCATGTATAATGAGAAGAGGACTGGTCGAAGAACCGACCCCTGAGGGACTCCACACAGCAGGGGAGCTGAGGAGGACACGTGATTATTGATACAAACATTAAAATATCTATTAGTTATCAGTTTAAAGCTGTACCAGAAATGCCAACACAGTTATGCAACCTATCAAGTAAAATGCTGATAGTTAGCAGGTAATGAGGACCATGTTCACCATCTTAGTTTAGCATGTTAGTATGCTAACATTCGCTAATTAGCACAAAACACAAAGTACAGCTGATGCTGATGGGAATGTCAATAGTTCTACAGGTATTTGGTTACAAACCAAAGTGTCTGGACAGTTGAAATGTTGACACTAGATAATGATGGCACTAGATAAAAAGACAGAAGATCATCAAAGTCATTAGGATTCATCCTCTGGGTACCATGAATGTCTGTGCAAAATTTAATAGCAACCCATCCAAAAGTTATTGAGATATTTCAGTCAGGACAAAAGTGGTGAACTCACCCCTAGAGAACATGTTGTTAGCATGGCTAAAAACAACTGCAAGTCTGTTTTCTAGAAAGCGGAAACAGACAGTAAGATCTAGCAGTGATTACACATGTAATGATCAGATCTGTGTGCTTCCTTGTTTCTGAACTGATGTGACTTTGTTCTCAGAGTAATACTTCTGCATTTCCTGCTAAATAACCAACACACTGATTACAATCATTCAAAAGTTTCCTTTTTATTCCTACACACAGACTGGACTACACTGTACAAGTCCACCAAGCGTTCACAGACAACACTTGGGGAATGAAGCTTGTCCTATCACATTGCTGTTTCCACCTCTCTTCACCAGGCTCTGTTAAATGCCAGGGATTCCTCTTGGAAGTGAGCGTCGCTGTGCTGGACCTGGTGCTGCTTTACCCCAGCTTTAGTGTTCCAGGCTGCAAGAACAAACCACAGCCCAACAGCCTCTTATGGAGCTCTGGAGGGGGATTTTATGAGCTGCTCACAATGCAAATGTAGTCAATATTTCTGAGTATGTCATGGGGGAGGGTAGACAGTGAGTATGTATGTGTGAGAGGAGGGGAAAGATTGTTTGTGTGTCTCAGTGGATGCATTTCTAAGTATCTGTGCAAGTTCACAGTGTTACAAAATGCCTAAGGGGCCTAGTTTGGCTGTGTAGAGGTGTGTGTGGTCTATCATAGGCTAATTTTGGAGACAAATTTCAGACTCAGGAGCAGTTAATTAGGGACAGCTTGTCCAATTGGACAAAAGCCATGTCCCCAATTGGGAAAAAGCTGATTTTTGGTTCAGTGGTTAAGGTTAGGGTTAGGTTAAGGTTGGGGTTAGGCAAGTAGTGGTGATGGTTAGGAAAAGTCTCCAGGAAATGAATGTAAGTCTATGTAATGTCCTCGAATGTGACCATGATCTGATATGTGTGTGTGTGTGCACGTGAGTGTGTGTGTCTAGGCCATAATGTGTCACATAATCTAATGTAACACCCTGACAACTACAGCGGGTTACCTCACCGTGTAATACAGCCTAAGAAGCATGACACTGTCTGAAACTATGAGTAATCTCTTACAACAAATCTACTCTGCCACAGTGGACCACCCTGAAGGTGGATTTGCCATCGTGGTTTTGGCCACCCTTGGTGAGCATGCCCGTATGAAGCTGCTTCTGGCTGCAGCAAAGCATGCTGGTCCGTCAGAACTGACACACAGAGGGACATCATGGAAAGGAAATACACATTTAAAAGAAAAAAATGTTAAGAACTCTGCACATTCCTGTCTGAATCAACATCACATAGATGTTGTTTGCTTCCCCCCTGACAGTCCAGTGTTTGTGTGTGTGTGTGTGTGTGTGTGTGTAAGTGACAGAGAGAGATATCATCACTGTGACTGCCTCACCTGTGCATGTTTTACAAGCCAGGGGTTTACAACAGGGTGTTGAGGGACACTAGCGTCAGTTTGGTTATTAGGCGGTAGAGGGGTGGAGGTGTGGAGAGATGGAGGGAGGGGCTACGCCTCCTCTTCTTATCACTCACCCTTCAAAACACATGTCCCTCATCCTGCCTCACACTGTCAGACAGATATAATATCTGGCTTCCCTGTGCTCTTGTCACTGATTTTTTTTAACTCATGTTTTTCTCCACAACCTGAACACTTGTGATCATTTATACTCTACTCCTGGTGTCCTCACACTTCACCTCTTAGCTGGTTTGGTTCAGTTTGTTTAGACTGGTGTGAAACAGTCAACTGAACTCTGATGCAGACAAACAATCAGACAGGGAAAAAAGGTCCTGGTTCAAAGTGAAATCTGGTGCAGTTAAGTTTGTGTGAAAGTAAAGTAAACCAACCACAGGACTTTATGACAGTGGATATGTGACTTTAGTATATATTATCATCTATTAAATTCATCTGCTGATTGTCAAGAAAGCAATCTCCTAAAAGTGATTTCTATAAGTGGTGTTTACATTTATCCGCAATCATTTAGTAACCATGGTAACACTTTGCTGGGATTTACTCTGATACATCAGAAACAGTTTGTATTTTAGTCATCAGTCATTAAGAAGTGAGTGAAACGTAGCAACCACACAGTAACTACCTGCTCTCATAATATGATGGCAAAAGATGCTTCGTTTCTATCATGTTTCTGGTGTCAGTCAGTGGAATTAAATTCCCCACATGGGTCCATGTAGCCTGATAATGAGGAATGACTTGAGTTACCTGTCAGGCAACAATGTATACTGGTGTGAAAGAGACCTTGGTCTGTCTATCAGTTTACAGCAATGGTTCCCAAACTGTGGGGCAGAGCCAATGCAGGGGAGGGTGCGACATAACCAGGAGGACAATCAACCTTTTGGACCTGATTGTATCCAAAACCACTCCCTATTTACTGTGCAGTGCTCTATCATTACCCTCCACCCTTTTTCAATGTCTGAATTCTAAGTGATACATTTACGCTCTGCATAGTGCCCTCAAAGATGCCCAAACAGTAACACCAGTGTCCATGATAATGTTCATTTCTATCTGCTAACAATCCCACGATGCAATGCGTCACTTTTATACATGTGAAATTATCACTGATCGACACCACATCTGTGAGTGATGATCCCAAATCTCTATTTACTACTCAGTAGTAGGGAAGAGTTCAGATAAAATACCTGGATTTGTTCAGTTCCAATGCAAACAAATCTCTTATCTAACCGTATATCTCTCCTCACTCTTTCATTAGCAAAGCAGAATGGAAAACAAATAGGTAGCTGGCGTACTTTTAAACAGACCAGCACTGTCACTGGTTACAATAACAGACATCACCATCATCATCTGTAGCAGATTAGATCAACTGTTGCTCATTAACGTTAATTTCATAACAGCTAAATTGAAAAGTTAGTTGTTCTCTGGTTGATGTGCTCTCTGCGGCTGCTGTCTGCATTCACAAAGATTGTTGTTGTTGTAATAATAAAATTCTACTTTGCTCCAGTGTCATTAGTTTCCCAAGTTTTAGTGGGGGTTGATAATAACACACTAAATTCACATGAATTCCGGACATTTTTACAGCTTCCAGAGCAGGACATGACTAAAAATGTTTGGGAACCGCTGGTTTACTTTTTCCTGTAACTAACCTCTCTCCTTACTTTCGTTCTATGTCCACACCTTGATTCACTGCTTCCACTGTATTTACTTGTAAATAATTACACAATCTAACTTGCACAATTTTATGAATCACTGAGTACATCTTAACAATATCTACCAATACCAAGGAAAAAAAAACAAATGACTAATGGGGCTGGAATCAGGATGTTCACTCACCTCTCTAAGCCCCATTTTTACTCTGCTCCTTATTCAAGTCTGGACACCTGGCAGTAAAGATGCAGAAATACCTCACCCATCCCGACCCTCATGCTCTTTCTTCACTCCTTCACCATAAATAGTGCAGCATCTCGGCAGCAGCTCTTGGCATTCTGAGTTAAATGCTCACACAGGGAATGTTTCCCTCTCAGCTCCATCCTCACCTCCTGCTAGGAATATACAGTAAAAGTCTGCACAGCACAGCATGCTTTTAAAAGGTGAACCAGAAGGAACAGGGCTTTAAATTATTTCCGTTACACGAGACAATGGGGAATGTAAAAAATTTAAAAAGGTCTTGCAAATTTATCTATGTTTGAAAAGAGCATGGCTTTTCCCCCCTTCTGGGCAGCACACAGAGGAGGAGGAGGAGGAGGAGGAGGCTGTTTTAGCTGCGGTTGAATATATGCACAATAACGTCAGTGTGTGTGTGTGCTGCTGCTTGTTGCATGGTGATATTGTTTGGATTTTGGTGGTTCTTGCAGTGTTGCTGGGTAGATGTAGTCATATTTTAGGGAGTATTTTGGGCTGTGTGATGGCTGCTAAAAGACATGCTCCCTGTGTATTCATCAAATGACAGCTTTCAGGAACAGAAAGGCTTTCATTTGAAAGGGGCTTTCACACTCTTTCTAGAGCAGCTGGTGACGTTGACAGGCTTACTAACCCGAGCTGTGTATGGCTGATATATGGAACCCAAATGTTTTTTGAGTACTGATCAAATTGTACCTGGAACACTGAAGAGTGTAAACTAAGGGCTGGTTAGTGTTTGAAATGTTCACAGATCTGTTTCCGGAAATACTAGTGACAATATGATACCTGAACACAAGCAGCCTAAACAGTACCTAAAAATAAAATAGATATAAAATTGGCAAACTTTAAAACACAGCAAAATTTTAAAAAAAAATCCAAATTCTAATCCTGTGTCCCTGTGTTCTTGTTATATTCCAAATATACAGTATGTCAAAACAATCATTTTTATTACCTCCTACAATTTATTTTTTTTATAATCAATATCTCCTTTTTTTTCCTTCTTTCCTTGAACTTTTCATGCTCATGTTTGATGGCTGTTTGTGGGTCGTAGCAACTAGCAGAACAACACCGTTGGAGGAAATAAAATCTGAAAGATTTGATTGTTATTCTTGTAACTGTACACCACCCACATATTTACTTTCCTTGGAAGTTCATGACATCACAGAGGCTTAACACACTCCAACTTCTGTTTCACTGTAACTTCAAGGTTTGATACCTACTAAACCTGTTTAGTTGACCTCTTTTAGTTGGCACTGCAATAGTTGTTTTATCTTGTCTACTTATTCTTCAAATCAGATTTTCCCTAATCTAAAATCACATTTTGTCACTTTTAAACTATAACTTATACAGCTGTTTGTTTTAAAACATGAACATAACAAGAACATGCTAGCAGCTGTGTGAGGATGCACTTAGGCACAGTGGTGCTTTGAGCTAAATGCTAACGCCAGTACACTAACATGCTCGCAGTGACAATGACAACATGCTAATGTTTAGCAAAGATAATGTTTACCATGTTCACCGTCTTAGATTAGCCTGTTAGCATGCTAACATTTGCTTTTGTTGTTTATTCACAGAGAGAGAGACATTGAAAAAGCATTTTTTTAAGCATTGATAAAGAAACTCGTGTATCATACAGGCATCAGTATTGAAGCATTTTCAAGTGATACACAGTCCCAGACACAATGAGGAATAAATGGAAGAAGAGAAATAATATATTAGCTGTAGATGATGCTGCAAGGAGGAGAAGAAAAGCAATATCTGCATGTAAGGATTCATGCAGGAGAGTAGTATAAAGTGTGTGTGTGTGTGTGTGTGTGTGTGTGTGTGTGTGTACGCATGTCTGATGTTAAAGAAATCCACAGTCTAGTCCCACACCTCCACTCTTAACAGTCTCATTCATCATTGTGCTCCAGACAGCACAAGGGTCACAAACCCTCCACTCTCTAAACACACACACACACACACACACCTTATTATACAGGAAGGCAGGGGATAACAGCACTCACCGCCTCTGCTCTGAATTCACCCATAGCATCATTCACATCTAAACAAGGTCTGAGTGACCTGACCTTGGAAGGCAGGCAGCAACCAGCACTCTGCTTTCATCTGGCCAGGAGGCAGAAATACAGGTAGGTACACAAAAGCACACAGCCAAGAGGAGCAGCCAGGACTTCTGCTACAACTATTCCACTGATATCAACCCCAATACATCAGAAAATTCTTTTTTATCAAAGCTCAACATTTTCAGCTGCCTCTGGTCTTCGTAACAATCACAGTAGGAAATCAATGATAGAGTGTATCTGTAAAAAGAGGTAGATTCATGTATGGAAAAGATATTGTCCAGTTATTAAAAATCTGACCTGTTCCACAGTGGTCCACATGTGAAAGGAGGGTGTATAGTCCCTGGAAGTGAGGTTGCCAGGTTTGACTTGTGATGACAGGAGAGGGTCACACTCAGTGGTCACTTTCTACAAAGAAGACAGGAAGACAAAACATTTTCCTCAAGTGTGCTGAGTACAGATGTCAGTCAAATAGCACAGACACAGGTGAAAACATTTAAGGTGATTAGCATCTTGCAAGGTGATTAGATATTTACACGGCAACCAATCAACAACTAGTACTCAACAAGGAGGAGGGTAGATGATGGTGCATCATATATGGGATATTAATACATACAGTACAACACATGTTAACTTCCACTTCCCACCTCCTTTGTAGAGATTCTGGAAATGTTCCTTCAGCAGAACAGCATATATCAGGGCAAACAGCACAATCCACCAAAAGCTTTTCATATTTAACTTCTGTTTTACATTCCAAACGCTTGTCTGAGTCTTTTTTTTTTTTTTTTTTTTTTGAGTCTATTTACGGTTGCTGGCTAACATTAGCTGCCAGCTCTCTACAATGGAGGTGGTGCATGCAACATTCACATAACCCATTACTCAGAGCAAGCCAGGCTGAAAAATATTGAAATTTCCTATTAAGATTGTCATTGTAAGCATGCTGATATTTAACTTCTCTATTGCTACTTGGTAATAGACTTTTGTTTTCACATTTGATGGAATTAGGCTAGCAGCTTTCTTCCCTTAAGCTAGGCTAACATTTTCCCAGACCCAAAGTTTCCCCTTACTCAACACACAACTCTAATAGAAGTCCTTCATGGGTTTAACAACATACATAGCTAAATGTTTGACAAAATGTTGTGGTGTTCCTTTAAAACGTCTACATTTTGAAGTGAAAAGCGATCAGTCCCAACATGCAGCATCGCATCCAGCTGCCCCTCTCACACCAGAGCAGGACTCTGGAGCCTGAGCACTGGTTCATCATGTTGGTAATGGGATCAATGAGATTACACAGCATCAGGTACACAGCTGCCCGGGCACTGATAAGCTGGGTGAGGGGTGAGTGTGTGTGTGTCACCACCTCCAACACACACACACACACACACACACACACACACTTCCCATTCAGTGTTATGACAGGCCGCGTCCTCCCAACCACAGGAGGTAAAACCTACAGCTCTCTCTCTCTCCACTCTGGGAGAAAAATCCATAACGTGTTTATCTCACAGAGATAGAGGAGCTACTGCCGCACCTCACCCCTCCATCTGCATGTAATGATGGTCCCGATCAATTCCCAGTGCGACCAGTCCAAACCAAGCCTGGGTAAAGATGAGAAGATGCATTTTTTGGAAAATGATGGGAGGTGGGAGAGTGTATGTGGGGGATGATTAGGAGCTGGGACAGGTCATGGGTTTGATTTATGACTCATCCCCACTGTTGTGGAGCAATCAAAACGCACCAGTGGTCCCATTCTGCATCCATGTCCTCCTCCCTCTGTGGCAGGAAGTGGGAGGCTGGGAAAAACAAGAGTGTGTGTGTATTTATATGTGTGTTTGTGTGTGTGTGTGTGTGTGTGTGTGTGTGTGCGTGTGTGATGGGGGTTGGTTGCTAGTTGGTGAGCAGCTCTCACCCCTTCTGTTCCAATACAAGAGATGGAGGGCGACATTTAGAAAACAATAGGCACCCTCCCAGCCCCCATCACTCTCCTGCTGCTTGCTGTTAGTAATGTGTTTGTGTGGACGCCGAAAAAATGTCAAAGACTAATGGGAACATCCAGTAAAGATGGAAGATATGCACAAACACAGAGAGATGCACACTCTTTTCTTCAGTGTCCGCTAACAGAACTCAGATTTGTCATGCACTCGCTCAGAAATGTTGTCACTAAATAACTTTAAAGAGGAAATATGTCTGAGGATTTAAGCAAGAAGGAGGGATTCCTATGTTTTCTGTCTTTAAAGCTGCTCAGGTTTGGCAGTCTTTAACTCTTACATGGAAACTCCAACTGAGAGCAGCTGGATAGCTTCTCATGTTTGTGGTTGATGATCTAAATGGCTCAACACTCATCACTCATCATGGCTTGATAACCCTTTTACCACAACCGGGGTTGGTCGTCGGTTGAACGCCCAACCCAGGTGCACCAAGAAAATTTGGTAAATCCACGTACATGTATCAACATGCACAGTATATTGTGTGAGCCCACATCAAACACCACATTCCCTTACCACCTTGGTTTAGAAAGGACTTAAAGGACTCCAACATTAGCAAGTAAGGAAGTAAGTATTTGTAAAGCACCTTTCACAGATACAAAATCAAAAAGTGTTTTACATTGATGACAACACTCTATTCAAAATAGCAATGACAACAAACAGGGCAGGGCTGACAAGTTAAAACCACAGCAACAACAAACAAATGACGACAGAGACACAAAAACGAGTACAAAAGTTCCAAAACACAGATGAGGAAATAAACCATACTAAAAAACAAAGTGGAGCCACTATTCAGACAGGCTAACCGAGAGCCTGTCTGAATAAAAATGTTTTCAGCTGCTTCATAAAGATGTCACAAGAGTCGAGGGATTGCAGCGATAAGGGGAGAGCATTCCATAACTTGGGTGCAACAGTTTGAAAAGCACCTTTATCAACACAGCCTTTCTCCACAGAAAACAATATCATATCTTAAATAGGCTGCCCCCAGTTCAACTCAGAATTTCTAATAATACTCACGTGGGATACCATCCCAACTGGTCATTTATCATTTTCTTAATTTCTTCTAGATGTTCTGATGATGAGAAAGGAACCTCTAACTTACTGGACTCTTCCTGTGGTAAAGCCTCCTGTGTGAAGATGGAAGCTGTATATTATCAAAAAAACATGTTACAGCTAACTGGGTCAGGCGAAATCTCAACAGAATAAAAGGTTAGTATAATATTTGCTCAACTCTGAGCTGATTTCCCTGGGATCTGTCAAGAGGTCGTGCTTGGACTGAATGGTGGAAGTACAAAATGTCTCATTCTGTCTAAGCTTTAAAGCTAATAAATGACTGGATTTACTGCCATTAAAATAGTTTCTCTTAGAAATCCCACTCTCTTAAAAGTGAATGTTTAATATGTGTTGTTTCAATGATTGATTTCTTACTATCTGAAAAATACTGTTGTCCTGATACATCTAAACTTAGCACAAAAAGTAAGGAAATTTGTGTTTGGTAGATTATTTCTTTCTTGTAACAATGCTTCTTGGCAATAAATCTTATACAGTTGAAAAGCCTGTTTATTTCCCTTTTAAATGGTGCCACATTTGTAAGGAACATGCATTTGTGGGATGAGCAGCAGCGTTGAGTATATGGGTTGCGCCCATGAAAAATTTGCCAAATCTTTTCTGCCTTCTCTGCTAAAAAGGTAGATATGGGTCTGTCCTGGTGAAGTTGAAAAAAGTTGACCATGTTTTCACTTGCTCCAGGGCTCAGAATCTGAGGTGGAGGAAAAAAAAAAAAAAAAAGCAGATTTCAGACTGACTGGTTTTTAGCTCTCTGTGCCTCGGACAATTTTGACACACACGTGATCAATATGAGCAGTAGTGTCACTGCGCTGTAGTCCCCAGTGGTGTCACAGATGAGGTCCTAGTTAGAAGATCGATAAAGAAGAGTGACTGACACGCACCGACTCACTCCCTTCCCCGCACTGTAGCACATGGGTGGAGATTTGGGTATGGACGGTAGCAACGGTTGATCAGACATGCTGTTAAATTAAACAACTTTATTACTGTTGGTGAAAATTCCTCCCAAAAACAAATTAAGACATCAGGTCCTTTTTTAAAGAAGAACCGAAGTGCTTAGTTAATAAGAATGTTCTGTGATCAATCCAAACATTAATCTATGAAATGAGTGGGAGAAATGTTTACAATTTAATGCCATCTCTCCCCTTTTCCATGAGTGGATCAAGAGCAGAGTTATTATTCCATATGTGTCTTCAAGACATGAATATTATTTATTAGCTAAATTAGCCTTAGCCTGTCCAACTGATCTGTGAGTGATAGAGAACAAGTACATATACACAATTATTTTGGCTATCCGTCAAAAAAAAGTCAAAGTTAAAACCAAACCTACGCCCTCGCTGTAGCATCATCTTACACTGAACACCTTCTACCCATAGAGCGGACACCCCCACTCCTCCAGGTTTCAGCAGGATAATCACAAGGCAGATTTATGTGTGTACGGGTGTGTCTGGCCTACAAATACACAATCAGACAACAATAGACCTCCAGCTGCCGAACGCAACCGCACCCTGACTCTGCCATGGACTATCAACAAACACATCTCTGTTTGCTCTTGTCTACAGTGGCAGGGGGAGAATCTGTCTGCTCTCTTAAAGTTACAGTTCATGACACACTGACACTGATAAACCATCAGATTTCAGCCTTGTTAGTGTCTGATTTAAAGGAAAATGTAGCTTTTAATTTTGCATCTTTACTGTATTTTTTTTCAGGCAAAGTTCCACTACCAGGTACTAGACTTCCATGACCTGGGATAGGATTTACCTATATATACCACAATAATGCATATGCTGAAAAGCTTCAATTCAGCTGTTTTTTTGTAGTTTGGTTGATATTTCATAATCCTTTTTAATGATCTCATTTCTCTTATTTGGGGACATGGCGACATTAAAAAACTGAGTTTCAAAACAGCATCCACTATCAGACAGACTGACAAACCCCTGGTTCAAGTTATCTTAATCACTTATATGGAAATTAAAATTAAATTGAAAACAACCCAAATGTATGGAAGAATTGTCTATTGTGCAGTAAAACTGTGTTTCTGTACAACAGTAAGAAAGGTTGAAGCAGGAAGTTGAACTCTTTCAAATAAGCATGTTAGATAATCTGCTACGGATATGTTTCATTCCTCTCTGTTAGTTTATGTTGGTCCAGCTGCTCTGCTGTAATCTCCTCTGCATTCATGGTCTACATGGGACCAACATTTTGGACCTTGTTATGCGTCAAAGACACATTTTTCTCCTGTGACGATGATGATGACACAGCGCTTGGTCAGAGCAGATAGAGTCCACTCAGATCCATATTAGACATGTTTACACAGAGACCCAAGACCAGCAGCAGTAAAAGGGAACCCTACCCTACTTGATTAGACTGAATATAATTTGGACCCAGCGTGACTCTGGTGCAAGCTTAAATCCTGATTACTAGGACCTGACCCTTTCAAGGGACAGCCTACATGTATGAAGACAGCCTACCAACCAAAGCATATCAGTGTGACTAAAATTAGGTCGGTAAGGGAGTTGTAATGTTGGTTTTGGTTACTTTTCAATGAATTATCCAGCCCTTCTCCATGCTAACACTAATGTAATATTATGTAATATTAGAATATATATACTGTCCACTTTAGTCAAGGCTTTAGACTTACAAGTGCTACTGCTATACCCAACTGGGTCTGGAGAACTCAGCATCCAAATCTGCAAGACCTAATTAAAATGAGGTTCCCTGGCTTCTCACAGTGGGACTTCATTGTGTTGATGTGGTCCAGTCCTGCACCATAGAGAAAAACAGTAGGGGTGCAACGGATCACAAAACTCACGGTTCGGATCGTATCACAGATTTGAGTCACGGATCGGATCGTTTTTCGGATCAGCAAAAAAAAAAAAAAAAGACTAATAAAACTTTGTTTTCCATATATTCTGTAAAACACTTACAGCATGCAACCTTTGCCCATGATCTTAAATGAAAATAACATTCAAGATGTCCAATCTTTAAATAAAATCTTAAAATATATAAAATATTCAAAGTTCAATTGTTAAATTAAATTGCAATATGAAGTATTATACCTTCCTCTTTAGACATGGTAGTGCATGAAACAACAGTCTGTGTCCACATCATTAAAACTTCATAACTT
Source organism: Thunnus maccoyii (assembly GCF_910596095.1). NCBI lineage: Eukaryota > Metazoa > Chordata > Actinopteri > Scombriformes > Scombridae > Thunnus > Thunnus maccoyii. Next base: position 2,971,017 of record NC_056535.1, on the reverse strand, counting down.
ACAAACATGAACATACATCTTGTCCTGCAGCTTGTACTTACAGCAGTTTGTTTACTTTGTCTTAAATGAGACATTAAATTTTGCAATTAATCCACGGTTCACATGTGTGCCGAACCGTGGGGGGGCGAGCCGTACAGATCACGGATCAACTATGATCCGTTGCACCACTAAAAGACAGTGTTTATTTCTTCTTTGTCTGGAACGCACAAGGGGTAGAAAATATTTGGATTGCTTGTATAAAGCTCCAACACAACTCCCCTGTGCTTTATCATACCTCCTCTGCTCCAAGTGTGTGTGTGTGTGTGTGTCCAGGGTGCTGCGGTGGTTATGGGAGTCATATTGAAGGATTGACAGTCTATTTCCACAGTCTCTCCCACACACTGTTATCAGCACAGTGGCCTGACAGCAGCCTAAATACCAGTCATTACTCTGTCCTCCCTGCTGGCCAGCTCAGATAGAGCCACAGAAGCTCTGTGTATCACCATGACTGATGTTACACAAATGTTGACACCAGTGTAGCACTACACATGTAATTACACATTACACAGTAAATTCATGGAGAGTTTAAACTCCATTCTACTTCTTCCAATACTTTTTTTTTTACAATGAGGCTATTTCCAGCAGTTGACAGCTGTAGTGGAGCTGCAGCTTCGGTGTCTCGTCATTCCGTCTTGTGTCTGCACAGCTAGTAAACAGCAGATGAGGATACAAAGTGTATTCGGTTTCACAGGCTGCTGCTCACCGCTCCTTTGGATCTGTGGGCTTTGAAGGAGTCAGGTAACAGATGCACAAGCTGGCAGTAAACTAGAGACCAGTAATTAAACACTCTTACACACACACACACACACATTCACAGACACGCACACACACACAAACATCTAATCAGCATGTTAGCACAAATGTACAGTCACACTGCAGTGCTGCTTCTAATTCCCAAATGTCTTCATTAATTCTTCCTCCCAGCAGTGAGTCCTCTCTGGTTGGGCCTGTTCTCTCCCTGCACTCTGTACAACTACAACTAAAGAAGAGTCACTCTACAACCAATCTGCTTTGCTAATCAGCTTCCTTCAGGCCATGTGCTCACACGGTTCGATCTCCTGTTTCATTCTCTTGTGATCTTCCACAATCAGTATGTTGGCAGGGCTGTTATGGAGCCTCAGCACACCCCTGCTGTGTGAGGGTCAACACACCCCTTTTTAATTGCCCCTTCATGCTCCAAACCTTGTCTGGGACGTCCCATTTGTTATAAAACATGTTTGATAGTTTCCTTGAAAGTCTTGTACTGTGAGCGGTCCAACGAGCCACTCTAGCCATCATCAATACAGAAATTACCATGCAGTAATCTGACATAAGAAAGGTCCCCAACACATGCATCCTGGCAGTTGAAGGCCCCATTTAGACAACATTCAGACTAGGTCTACATTAAACCGGCTAAATTCTAGAATGCTGTTTTCAAGCAAAATCGACATGCGTCCACAGCAGGCGTTTCAACTGGTTTCTGCAAATACCTCCACATTAAAACACCAAAATGGGTAATTGTCCTCCTACTGGGCATGTGCGGAGGACTGATGAGCAAGTCAGCTACAGAAAACCAGCGAATAAGAAACAGTATACTATTTCTATTTCCGCTGCGGCTTCCTGACATTTTGTTTATTGCGAGCAGATTACAACAGTTTCAGCAGAGGAAGGTGGCTAGCTACATTTAACTCTAACCAAGCTGTCAAAGTAGACAATGAAGAGAACAACGCTCGCATGAAGCCGTCCACCATCGTTGTTATTGTCGTTGTGTTTGGTCTTCCTCTTCCAATGAAATGCCTCACTACTGCCACCATCTGTTTTGTTTTCAATATGACAATGTTTCCTCAAAGCTCCATTTTCCCCTTAAACACTACAATGCCAAGCTGGCATTTTCCACATTTACACACTCTAAAAGTCATTTTGGAAAAGCTCTGTTTTTGGAGGAGAAAAACGCAGCGGGGGCCATGGTTTATTGAGGACATGGTCTCAGTGGGGGTGCCATGCAGTTGGCTCCTGTAAAAAAAAACACAGACTCATCCGACAAACAGTTGAACCTTTTACAAGCCCACATTAACTAATATTATCAGACCAGACAATGCAGTGGTGAATCAAATGTGAAAGGAATTACATCCCTGGTCATTTATTCTGTTACATCATAGTAGAGACGCGCCGATTGCAATTTTCTTGGCCGATTCTGATTTTGGACCATTCTGATTTTCTTTCTTTCTAAGAACTATAATTGACAGCATACATAAACATTTTTGTGACTTTTCTGAAATGGAAAATTTAATTGTATGAACTAGTGCTGGGCGGTATGGCCTAAAATTTTATATCACAGTATAATTTGAAGCATGGACAGTAACAGTAAATATCATGGTACATTTGGTTTTCTTAAAATCTCAATATAAATGCATGAACCCCCAAGACTCAGCAGCCAAACATTTCTCCGTTCATTCCTTAGGAGTGGCTGAAATTGTCACTGAAATGAGAATAGCTGGTCCAAAGGTCAGTCCAGCTTAAGTGAGCCTGGTCCATCAGGATAGGCTAACCCATTGTCAATAACTTCGGGGCTAACCCCCTTCACTTTAATCAGCAGATGGCAAGCGAGACACAGGAACTTGTCTTGGGTGGTTGGTGTTTTAAGCGTCTGATTAAGTTTGTTGTTCCAAATGTTTACATGGTTGTTCCTCCTCATATGTGCACCGCAAACGCAAATAGAAAGACAGGGCTGGCAGTAGCAGTTCAGTGAGTCAGCCGTCACACACACAGGTAAAAGGTAGGCGGTGTGTCCTGACCTTTGTCTTACTGTTTATGTTTACTGTCTGTGCTTCTGTGTGCACAACTTGAACGATGGTACGGCACGTGTAAATTTGACCAGTACAAAATCAGATATATGACACTCATTGGGTCACTGGTCAATCGATCGGTGCATCTCAACATCAAAGCTTTATTTCTACTCATGTATTGATTGTTGTGATAAAAGATAAGACTCCCTCATACCACATACTTTCCAGAGCAGTAAAAATCCTTCCTCATATAATCATAAAACTATGTTTAGTCTTTTATTGTCTGATAAGCCTTCAAACTCATGTTCTGTTACTCCAACTGGACTTCCTGGGGCGTAGTTTATCATCTCACCAGTACATGAAGCAACACTTCACCCACATTTTCAGCTGAAGGTGGCGATATGATAACAACTGACATGAATTAATATTTTAATTCACTGCAGCTTTGCTTTGCTCGATGCCAAATGATCTGTAACTTGAGGAAACTTTTTAGCAGTGATGAAAACTCTTAACTTGAAGCAACTACAAATATTTTAGATAAATGGTTCTTAAACTAGGGGTTGGAAGTTGAGGAATACATACAGACAGACGGAGACTCCTTCCATTTTAGATGGTAGTTCTTATCATTATGGGTGTAATCCTCCCTCCAGACACAGTGTGGGTTGCAATGGCAGAGTGGCGCTGGTTGTGTTTCCGCTCGTTGACGCCACGGGAAGTGAAGAGACAGCAGCAGCGATTCAATGTTTATGACTAACTTTGCTGAAAATTTTACTGCTTGGAGCTTTCTCGAGAACCGCTAATCCAAACAACTTCACACTCAACACTGCACTTCCTTGGGTCCTGGGCAATACACCTGCCAGGTATGAAGTCAATCAGATGAACGGTTGTTGAGGAAATCGAAGGACATACATACATACAAACAGAGACTCCTTCTATTTTAGTTAGATGGACCTCTGCCATGATTCATCTCAGCAGTCAGGTTCTATACTGTACAGAGTGTGTGGTCATTTTGACCACACTGCAGCTTTTCCATGCTTGGGTTTCTCTGTCCAAAGCTTAATTGGTCGGTGGTTTAAAGCAAGGAGTGAGCTCCAATTTGTCAACTGCTCAAACCCCCAGAGACCAGTGATAGTGTCTGTGTGTAAATGTGTGTGTAGTGTGGTGGAGGAGGGGAGGGGAGGGGATGGAATGGGTGCAAAATTGGGTGTGTATTGTCCTTTCATCCCCTGAGGTGTGTGTGTGTGTGTGTGTGTGTGTGTGTGTGTGTGTGTGTGTGTGTGTGTGTGTGTGTGTGTGTGTGTGTGTGTGTGTGTGTCAGTGGGTAAGGCCCCCTCCCTCAGGTCGAGCATACCTTATTGATCGGCCTCATGTGTGTTTAACTGTACCTCTGGGTATCATCTGGCCTCTATCCCTAATCTGTCCATTGTCTCTTTCAATCTATTCGTTTTCTTCATCTCATCACTCTACCCCACCAGCCTCTGCTCCATCCATTTCCCCATCGCCCTCCCCTGTATTGCCTCTTTTTTGTCTCTCTCGCCATCTAATTTAGCTTTCTGTCTCTCTGAGTCTTTGGTCTTTCTCAGTCTGTCTATTAATTTAGTCTGTCTTGGATGAATGGAAAGGGGGAGGGAGAACAGAGGTAGAGAACGGCTGGTTAAATGAGAGAGGTGAGGGTATGGGGATACCGTGGAGGATGGGAATTATTGAGATAGAGAGAAAAATAAGAAATGCCTGTCCTGGTTAAGAATTGTCTGGAATGACTTCATCACATCCTGTGGAAATCCAATCAAGCTATCTCAACTAGAAAAAGACACAGCGCACCTTTTGAATTAATATACCCTTTACATAATATAAACATTTTTTTAAAAAATCTTGGAACAGATTGGGAAGCAAGTCCACACAGCTGCTACGCCAAAACCTCAGCCACGAACGAGCAAATAATCAAAACCAAACAACAAAACCACAGCAGAGCGGCAAATGGCACATCCTCTCATTTCAATACATCTGAATAGCAAAAAAGCAGAATGCGATGCAGGCCACGGTTCAACTGAGAATACCTAATTAGGACTGTATCTAAAATGCACAACCACATTTCTTGCAGAAGTGTTTGCTGTTGTTTTTGTTGTCCTTTTTCTCAGGGGTTTGGATACATTTGCATCCACAAATTTGAAATGTGGATTACAAAGATTAAAGTAAAAGCTCTTTGTAGTTTGGGGGTTATATTGTATCATGGAAGCATGTTGAAGATGTTAACAGAGACAAAAAACCTTGTTTCAGCATTTTGCTTTCAAAGTTAAATCACGGTATGGAAGGGAAACCCATGAGTGACCCACTTTTATTCACCTTTTCACAGCACCACCCCCCCTCCCTCTACTTCTGACAGCACAGGATTCAAACATTAAGCGACACACCACCTGCTAAAAGCACTCAACCCTGCCTGAGTCTAATATCCTTCAGGTCTGGAGCATCTTTGAAGAGGAGGGCATTAGAGAGGAGGATATGGAAGTAAATGGAAAAAAAAAAAGCTGCAGGTACCTGAAAGGCTTAAGGCAGTGAGTGAATGTCATGGAAATGGTCAAGCAGTGATTGAGATTCTGCACCCCCGCTCTGCTCGTCCGGGAAGCACAAGACGAATGTAGGTGACTTTAAATTAAAAAAAAAAAAAAAAAAGAGGGCACAATCAGTGAAATGAGTGAGTGGCCTCTACTCTTTCATTCTTCTGTCTCGATGGTGGAAGTCATATGAAGTTCAGGCGTAGTTCATGTGGCTCCTGAGACGAAAATGGAGTCAGGAAAAGAAGACGAGACGACGACTAAATGACATGATTTGATTATATTGTTCTGCTTGCTGCGAGCCGCCTCGCTGCAGGAAAGTCACCTTGTCCCGCTAAGGGTGCAGAGATAAGCGGGGGTCGATTGCACTCGGCATTACATCATTTGTTTGTTTAATGTTTTCATGTACTGTCAAACAGACAGATAAACACAGAAAATGATTTAAAAACACTCAATAGATGGGTTTCCCCATTTATAAGCAAACGAGGATGCTTGTGCAGCAGAAAGAGAAAAAATGACAACTTAAATATGGACATTTTGTGTATTTAGAAAGAAAGCAACTTGCTGGAAACTAGTAAAATGACTGTTTAACAGTGAATTTGTATGTGACACTCATCCTTCCATTTTCAAAACTTTTTTTAACCACACAACACCATTGACTTGAAACATATTCCAGTGGGAAATGGCAACTAGGAGCAGTAATAACGCTAACACAGACGTTAGCTTTACAGGTAGTGAAAAAGAAACTGTGTCTCAAACAATCGACCAGCAGCTCCTCCCTCCCCCCTTAACACCAGTAACGTTAGCATAAACAACAAAAAAATAACATTTATTATATTCATGTGGGAATGCAAATTTTAAACAATGTCCTTAAATCAACAGTCACCCATGTTAACAATCAATAATCGGTTAATCATTAATCATTTATGAAATACGCTGGAGGTTTTTTCATAATAAAAGCATTGTAACCACTATGTTCAACACAAGATCAGAGTATATTAGGGATGTAAAGAACAGATCAAGTAAACACCCAGTTACTTGAATTATAAATTAAATAAGACAAAATAATGACTTCATTAAAACTGCGGAGCTGCCACTCCCATCTGTTCCTGTTCCAACCCAATCCAAAGCATTAAACTGCAAACAGCTGCACAACTTCCTGCTTTATTCAATGACATTAATTAGATCAGACTATGTGTTCTATCTAACAATTAATCCAAGATGCTGCAGCCTTTAACAGTAAATAAACTATAATGTTATCAAATAAATAGAACAGGTTACCCCAGTCTCCTCACTTTATATCAAATATAATGCATATTACATACTACATGATGGACAGAGGGTCTGTCAGGCAGCTGAGTGAAGTGTGCACAGATTACAGGAAACGCCTCAGCTGACAGGATGTACCACTCTGTTGGAAAAAAACTTCTTCTTTTTGGATTATAACAGCGGTTGGCAACCTAGGTGCATTACCGCCACCTTCTGCTTCAGCATGTGGACCAGAGATTAAATCCTACACATTAATCCTGTCTGTCTGATAAACTCAAAGAAAACTACTGCTCCACCCACTTGGCAAGTTCATTAAAGTTTTAATGCTGAGCTCCTGAACTCCAGTCTTCCTAAGTTCTTCCTTCATATATCGTCTTTCTAAAGAAGAAGAGGAAGAAGAAGAGGAAGAAGAAGAGGAAGAAGAAGAAGAAGAAGAAGAAGAAGAAGAAGAAGAAGAAGAAGAAGAAGAAGAAGAAGAAGAAGAAGTAGAAGAAGAAGAAGAAGAAGAAGTAGAAGAAGAAGAAGAAGAAGAAGAAGAAGAAGAAGAAGTAGTAGAAGTAGAAGTAAAAGTAGAAGTAGAAGTAGAAGTAGAAGTAGAAGAAGAAGAAGAAGAAGAGGAAGAAGAAGAGGAAGAAGAAGAAGAAGAAGAAGAAGAAGAAGAAGAAGAAGTAAATGTGCACATATATTGGTATCAGCATCAGCACAAATGAGATGGAAAATATCAGCATATCAGATATCGGCAAAAAATCCAACGTCGTGCATCCCTACTACAGAACATTTTCTGACTTCCTTCATCTTCTGCATTATCGGTTAATATATTTTTAATCGATTAAATTATTAACAGCAATTAATCAACAATTTATTATAATCACTGACACTGACTGATCTATATTCATTATATTAACATGTATGAAAATTCTGCTGTTTCCCCAAAATACACCATCAAATGATATACTGGACTGCTGTGTTTACACACAAAGCTTAATTCATAAGAAACTATGTCCATACAGGATTGAATCAGTATTACTGATCAGCCACACAGGATCGTGAAGAGACTCAGCACAACTGTTGAGTTTTTTTTTTATCTGAAAAATGATAAGCGTAGAGATACCTGCTGTAGCAGCGTGGGGCTGACAGGCTGCAGCTCCACACTGCTCTTATAAAAAGTAGCATCTTTGTCATCAGCAGCATTAGGTCCCAAGGAACAAATGGTCTGCCAGTGTTTTACAGTCCCCAGGAGAATAGATTTATGATTAGCAGCCACTTTCTGAGATGACCACATCCTCCTGGCATACACACACACACACACACACACACACACACACACACACACACACACACACACACACACACACACCAAGTGATAATGGATTCACTGCTGACAGACTTAAAGTCATTAAAGCACTGATTACAAACATCATTACATCCCTCATGGTCACCTCTTGAGGAAAATACTGCTATTTGATGTTTGAGCTTTCAGTTCCCTGAAGGGCTGAACAGACGCTCCTTTAAGTAATTAAAGCTGCACCTAAAGATTATTTTCAGTACTGATTCATCTGCTGACTATCTTCTCTAGTCTAGAAAATACCATTCACATTTGCTTAGACCTCACAGAGATGACAATTTACTGTCATGTATGAGAAAGAAAAACAGCAAATCCTCATATTTGAGATGCTGTAACCAGATAAAGTTTAGATAATAAAGTTCAAACGATTACTGAAAGGAATCGATTAATGGACTGATGGTTGCAGCTCTAAAAGCTCCGGTGCTTCTCATTTGTGACATTGTGTCAGTTTGTAAAAACCTCTTCTCTTCTTCTCTTCACACTCAAACAAGGCGAAGGATGGTCTTTTTTTCCTGACATGACCACATTCAACCATCACTTGACAGGGTCAGCAGCTCATGTGGCTACAGAACAGTTCGTATTCTGTAGCCACCACATCCTGTCATGTTCACAACTGAAACTGCAGACATTTCCACAGGAAGCCTGAAAAGCAGCATTCATTAATCCACAAACAACTGAGAGGACCACTGATGTTAACAGCCAGATACACGGTCTTACACATGGGTTGTTATAATTTGGCTTAAATGATGTAAACGTGGTTCTTAACGCAGAATTTCACTATATACACGATTCAAATGTCATTTCTAATGAAGCCTTCAGTCTGACAACAGCAGATGTAGAAGGAGTGGAAGGCTGATGAATTGATAGATGAGAAATAATCATCTCTGTCTTGCTTATCCTCCTCAGAAAAGGAGAAAGCTCCTGCCTCATGAACCAACACCTTTTTTTACAACAGGGAAAAAATGAGTTTTTGGGGAAAAGCTGCTTTTAACTACAAGCATCTCTTGCACTCGTATGAGACAGGGGGGAGTGGGGGGGTTTCATCATCTCTGTCGTCATTAGCGAGTCTCACCCTTCCTTGAGTCACACTCGGTACATTGACATTTGCTGGCAGCGCTGTTCAACATCAGTCTGAGAAAACATTTTCACTTTGTTGTTTGTTTCATTTCGAGCAGCGGCAGCCAGACAGTCACAGACACACCTCATGGAACAGCCAATAGCTGCCTGTTGCTGATCTTACTTCTAGACCCTACCTTCTTCTGTGTAGACAAGCACTGACTACACACGGTAAGAGTACGTACACACACCAGCGAGTGACCCAACTAACAAATCACAGAGTACTCCACCTGCCAGAATGAAGGAGAAGAGACAAATCTTCAGTTTATCCGTGGACACAGTATGGGCTTGTGTAAGCAGGTCTATTTGGTATCACTCCAGATTCTTTACCAAACCCCCTAATGTGAATTAAGATGTCTGATACGCTTAAAGGCACACTAATCTGCAGCCCCCCCCCCCCCCCCCCCATCTATCCCTCCCAGCACTGGCCTATGTGAGGTGGGTGGTTTTAATGCATGCTCATTCTTCAGCCATAGCATACCACACACGAACCAGATTTATCTTAGCAACAGCTGTTACATCATGTATTTATTGCACTCACACAGCATGTATGGGAATGTTGGACAGAACTTTTCAATCAGGACTCAAATCATTTAGTGTAGCAGACGGAGCCTGGTGTGTGTGTGTGTGTGTGTGTGTGTGTGTGTCCATATGCTGCACTGTCCTCATGGTTGAATCCCACTTTTTTCATTCCATCCACATAATGTTATTAACTAACGTTATTACAGAAATCAACTCTGGGCATTTATGAATCCATTCAGAATTGTAGATAAGAAAAGCAATTGTTAAGTGAATCGATGTTTCCGCATACTTCTAATGATTGCTTTGCTATTTTAGAATTTCCTATGAAATCACTAAAAGATGTTTCAATTGTTCCACTTTGTCAAATACCAAATTCTAGTTCAAACTGTTTTTTTTTTTAACTTATTTTCATCAGATAGCTCCTGATAAACACAACTTTTTTCAATTTTAACAGTTTTTATTTCAGCATTATTTTATTTTATTTGTACTGTTGTTAAGACAACAATTGAAACTGATGCATTTGAGAATAATTTAGCTGATTTTGTTCTATAAAAATGCGTTCATGTTCAGCAAAAAAAGTTGCCTACAAGTACTGAAACTTACTTTGAATGAGAAGCATTCTCTGTAAGAGGCCTGACACAAACAGCACAGTTGTGATAACGGACGCTGGCCTGCAACCAAACTGCAAATCAAACCAAAATAAAATCATGCCTGGATGAAGCCGAACGGAAGATCCGTTTGCGAGTCCTCCTCTGCTTCGTGTATCCATCTCTTAAATCAGATCAGTGTGGTTTCAGGGATTGTGAACGCAGCCTTATCTTCACCTCCGTCGTGTCTTTAAAGCTGTAATCTATCCTTCTGTCTGTGTGCGAAAGCAGCTAAATTGTTAATGACATACTTTGTGTTCTGTGAAACCTAAACATGGATTTTAAAATGACACCATCACACGGTCTGCTTGTTATTGCTATGAGACTTGTCTATGGTAAAGGATCACAAACACACACACACACACACACACTACACACTTGTGCAAACACATACTTCATTGTGCTGCAGTGTTTCCTGTCTACCCTGGCTGATCATTTCCCTATAATCTAATGCTTGGCTGCTCATCTCCATTTGGCCTTAGATATATGTGTGTGTGTGTGTGTGTGTGTGTGTGTGTGTGTGTGTGTGTGTGTGTGTGTCTATGCATGCATGTGTCACAATTATATTTTCAGACCATGAGAACAATAGTGAACCAGTGATTCACTAGAGAGGACAAAAGTCAAAACTAACCTGACTCAAAATCACAAGTATGGAGATATGCGTGTGAATGTAAGTGTGTGTGTGTGTGTGTGTGTGTGTGTGTGTAGGCGATGTGTATTCGAATGTTTTGCATTTAACACAAGGTGAAGTGTATGACCTGAGGAAGCAAATGAGGTCTGTAAATGTTTAGAGAACACTGTGTGTGTGTGTGTGTGTGTGTGTGTGTGTGTGTGTGTGTGTGTGTGTGTGTGATCAGCTGGTTACAGACAGAGAGGTGACACAGTGTTGAGCTACTGGAAGAGAAGAGGGGTGTGTGTGTGTATGCTGACAAACTGAATAAACACAGTCTTAACCCTGCTCCGAAGCAGCCCATAAGTGAAACGTGTGGCCCCGGAGTCTTGTAGACTGAGCCAGTGTTTGCACTTCAATCACAGCCTCAGCTCAGTGTTGAAAACAGGGAGAGTTAATGTGGGCTTGAGGTGGCTCGATGATAACCTCTGAGTAGTTGGAGAGACTAAATATGTCCGTGTCCATTTACAGAAATGCTGGTAACAACACAAAGAGAGCAAGTTAAAGCAGCCTGACAACAAGAGAGCTGGAGGTCAGTTTTCTACATGTGAGTCAGAGTTTCAGCACCAATCACACTCTCCAGTCCGGTCAGAAATATACCTGAAGAGGCAGTAAACATTTAATTGGATGGTTTAATTGGATGATTAGAGAAAATTGCAGTCACAAATATATACCTTCATTTTTAAAAAGGTGGCCTGTTGTGTATTGTTCCACAGAGTTCAAATGTCAAGACAAATTGTGTGTGTATATATACAATTTGTCTGGGTATTTGGGTGTGTTGAAAAGTTCAACGAGACTTATTTTGGTGAACAGTCCACTGCACAGTATTCCTGCTGTAAAGCTCAGAAATAGAGGATATTGTGTCAGTCTCAATGACACTTTAACAGGGTGTATGCTTCCCAAAACAGAGCCTGAGCCTCCTTCCTCCAGCTGAGAGTTGGATGGCGTCTCAAACCACGCGGCTAATCTGCCACCCTGCAACGGCCGGAGCTGAATGATGGGTTTTGGGTTATGTGCAGAAACTGCTGACAGTGGGATGCGACCCTGGGCGTTCAGCTTATTTGAAACAGCTGGCTGGATGTTCGTCCAACGAAAAGAAGTTATGAGAAGACAAACAGTTCACCCACCGACACCAGCCGCCTGATTCAACCACAACAGCTTCCTGGCTTCCCCCTCTCTGGCTTATCCTCCAACCAGGTCCTCCACACAACTCCAGCCTGGGAATAAATAGTCCTGGCTCCAATTTCACAATGTAATCAAAACACTGGGCTTTGTGGGAGCGCAAAAAAGGTTAAGATCCTGGCAGATCGGTGGGACAGAGAGGAGGAAGAGGACTTGGACAGGGAGGAGAATCAAGGAAGGGGGGGATCAGGCGTTAGTTTATGTAACCAAGGTCAGCTGGAGAAAAAACACAATAATCCTTGGCGAAGGCAAAAACAGTAAGAGCACAAGGGAGGAGGGCGGACTGAGGGAAGGAAAATATGAAAACAAACAGATAAAAGTCACAGTGGGGAGGTGTCCGTTTGCATGGCCAGAGCTTCTGGTTTGGCGTGGGGAGGAGTAATTGGGAGCAGCCGCTGACACTTTAAATAGCTGCAGAGTGTGGTGGGATGCGGTTTGGGGGGAAGTGGACTTGACACCGCAGGAGGAGGAAACTCAAATCCTATGAGCCATTGTGTAATTCAGATGAACTGAAGGAAATAATTATAAAAGCTTGAGTGATTACCCCCTAAACACGTCTAGCTATTTTGGTGTAAAATATCAAGCAATGGCCAAAACATCGACTTCATGGCGTGCCGTGGTAGCCTACTGGCTGGGACACACGCCATATGGCCAGTGACGGATTGGCCATCTGGAAATTGGGCAAATGCCAAAAGGGCCGCCTGAATATGGGCTGCTAAGAACGGGTCATTGCAGTGAAATAAATAAATAAGTCTTTGATGATTTTGATTCAAAACGTTATTTTACACATGCAGCTCAAAACATTTTAGATCGTCCTAAATGTGCCTTTTAATAAACACATTCTCCCATGATCCCCTCCATGTAGCCAATGGAAAAGTCAAGACATTGAACTTGTGGCAGACCCAGACCAAGGAGACAAGCAAGACAATGAGGGAAACAAACAAGAGAGAATAGACTTGGACACTGGACTTGTGGCAGAAATTGCTCAATATGACTTTTTTCAGGCGCCCAAAATTCAAACACCTGGAATTGTTTTTCAAGTTTCAAGCTGACGGACAGAGAATGACGATGTAATTGACGAGGTTGCAGAGAAAAGCAAACTCCTTCGTAAGTTAGCTTGTTAAGAACATGAAGGCGAGACATATTTATTATAACGTTATACTGTGGCTGTGGCGCTCTGCCACTCTCTGACTGTGTTCGATGGCTGTTGGCGTACGTTAGCGACTGTAGCAATTATAGTGTGTGTTTGTTTGAGTGTGTGTTGCAAATTTCTGCATTCTAGTCAGTCTGTATGGTTTTATCTCAAGCTTTTTCTGTTAACATTTGAGCGGGGTTGGTGTTGGCTTTGAAAATAGGGCCAGTCTGTTGCAAATGTCAGGGCCGTTTTTTGATCCCAATCCGTCACTTCATATGGCCGCAACGTCCGCGGTTCGAATCCAGCGGCGGACCTTTGTTGCATGTCACCCCCCATCTCTCTCTCTCCCTTTGCCTCCTATCATCCCTCCACTGTCCCTATGACAAAGGCATAAAATGCTCCAAAAAATATATTTAAAAAAGAAAATCCACTTTATAATGATTGAACATGACAATCATTTTTGTACAAGCATTGGCACAAATAGAGACAACTTACCGGTAGAAGTCTACTGCTTATTTCCTGCCATTTCCAATGTCTCCATGTCTCCCACGAGGATTTGTCGAAATCTGAAGGAGGACATTCAGTTAGAAAAGCCACAAAGAGCATTTTTACAACTTTCTCTCCTAAAAGCCAAAAGCATAAATGACAAAGTACAACATCAATGGTCTTTGAGGAATCATAATGTGGAAATAAATGATGAGAGCGGGAGCCAGTGGCTGAAAAATTCTCCTCAACAAAATGAGCTTAAACCATTTGCAAAGCCTGCCATGACTTCTTAATTCATGCTACGCAGGTGAGGGCCTGCGTTCTACAGACAAGGCAGCTTTTGTTCAGTGAAACAACAAAGACCTTGCTGAACATGGCGAGACAAGAGCAGCCACAAAAGTCACCTTTTAAAAGCCTGACAAAGGGCTGCCACAAGGAAGGGAGTCTGGCATAACATGAAACATGACCCCTTTCACCACACATATTCAAAGCCACAACCAGGGATGTTAGGAGACCATCAGAATTTAAAAAGAAATGAAAGTTCTGAAAAAGGAATGCAAAAATGAACTGATGTCTACTTGAAACCCAATACAGAAGCCAAGGGTATGGTTAAATTCACAGCCACCCATTCACACCACCCCTCTCCAGCTAGATGGCTATGCTAGCTAACCTAATTTACTACCAACTCCCAGATATCCACTGAAATAAATACCTGAAATCTTTACACTGCATTCAGAGTCATCATAACATGCTCACAACTCATTTAAGAAGGTGATGTGGGCGCTAACAGTTGAAGTTAGCAACAGTAGCATTCAAACACAGGCAGGTAGCACTAGCATTAGCAGCTAGCGATGTACCGATTGCAATTTTCTTGGCCGATTCTGATTTTTTGTCTTTATAAGAACTTAATAAGAAAGATTTTTTTCTTTCTTTACATATTTTCTTTCTTTCTAAGAACTATAACTGACAGCATACACAAACATTTTTGTAATCTTCTTTAATGGAAAATTCAACTGTATGTTTATATAAAACATTAACTATTTAAATAACTTACATTTCCTCCAAAACAAAATAAACAAAATAAAAAAGAGCACCAGGTTACAGGACCTTCTCTCACTCTCACTCAAACAAATCTCTAAATAAAAAAGTATACCAGGGTGATGGTTTAAGTGTCTGATTAAATTAGTTGTTCCAAAGGTTTTCAAGGTTGTTCCTCCACAGCTTATTACGGGTATTACCAATTGTGAGCTTTGCGTCTTCTTCACTCTAGCTGAAGAACTTCCACACCAATGACATGCTGTGTGTGTGTGTGTGTGTGTGTGTGTGTGTGTGTGGCTGTGTGTGTGGCTGTACTGTCTGTGCTACTGAGTGAGATTGATCAATCAGTCACTGGTTACAGCCGAGCAGCTGAAAACCCTGGTTTTGATCGGTGGCTGATCAATCAGTGCATCTCTATTCCGAAGCAGCCTGGTCCCTAACTCCTCTCGGTTGAAGCCAATTTCTGAAGCCCAAAGTGTTCTTACATACAAGGACATGCATCTATATAGCATTGTTAACAGGCTACCAATGTAAATGGATGATAACTTGAACTTAAAAGTGAGGAAATGTTTTCCTTTTATAAATTTAGTGACGTAAAACCCAAAAGACTTCCATTCATGAACAAGTAGAAATATGATCAAATCTGGGCTAAATGTTAATTTGCAAATGAAATGAATCATTCTTGCACTGGACTGTGTATTCAACATAGGAGACGAATACACGCCCCACTATCTTTATGAATATTTCAAAGTTAGGACAACTGAACAAAAAGACTTAAATTTAATCATCTAAATGCTTTAATCATAGTACAGCCAGACACTCTGAGACAGAATTTTACTAAACTATATTACAAAGCTGCATGACCTGATTTTAGGAAAGAGATGAAATGAAATGAAACCCGAATCCTTCTCAGGCTTTGCAACCCTGCTAAATTCTCATTTTATGCCTGTCCTTCACCACAGGTGTCCTGAAGCTGTAAAGGCAGTATCCTTCCCTTCCCACAGGAGATCCAAATGACAGTCATTGTCTAGGAATGCCGCCCTAATTTGGACGAAGCTCGGTCAAACCTGGAGATTTTCCAATCCGCCCTCAAGGTCGTAAAAAAAAACAAAACAAGTGGTTTTAAACTCTACAACCCTCTGCCAACTGATCCAGGAGCTCCTACCTGTGCCCTGTGGCCGGGATGTGCTGCGTCTTGTTTTGCGGCTGTTCCCTCAGGTGAGAAGCTGGCACTAAGTAACTCATTTATTGTTCCCATTTATCTTTGACCCTGACTGTAAAGGGTGAGGCCTGGAGCTGAGCTGCATGAAGACAAGTTGAAGTTGAAAGGTGCAGAGAGCAGTGTGGTGGAATTGTGGGTGAGACTGATGGACTGATGGGATTGAAGTGACAGGAACAGGAAGGATTGAAGTCTTTGCTCTGATGTTTGTTCCCCTCGGTGAGTTTCCTATTCAAGGATAAAAGCTTGACCTGTATGACACAATGGTTGATCAGGTTGAGCAAACAGGCTGCAGATGAGTTATCAAGGAGCCTGGAGCCCATCTACTCTGAGAACATAGTCGTTACGTTCAGCTTTCGGAGAGTGTAGGCAGTGAAGCTGTGTCCTTCTGCCAATGGCTCTTTTGACGCCAGGCCAAATGAAGAAACCTTATGTAAGAGCACTCACACAACAACAGCCAGGCGCACTCTCTCACGTTAAGGGGGAGACTTGAATCCGGATGCATTTAAGCCTTAATGGCTCCCTTTGTGACCATGAAATGGGACTGTGCCAATTTCAGCCAGGCTTCTCATTGTTAGGAAATGTACAGTGACTCAACTGGTGACATGGCGTGTTCGTTCAACCTTGCCAAAACCAGTGAGTCAGTCGCCAAAAAAGGCGGGCAAATACCCCCCCCCATCCCCCCACCCCCTCACAAACTCTACAGGGAGGGACATGGCACCCAGGAGTCCTCTCAAATGTGTACACTGGTCCAAATTCACAAGAACTTTTTGACAGCACAGAGAGGGGACTGACTCAACCCAAAGCAGCCCAGATTAACCTGGGAAAGAAACATATCAGTGCCACAGCTGGAGGCAGGGAGGCACATTTTCTGTGAACAGCAGATGAGTCCTTCAAAGCAACTAAAACTTTCACAAAAGGGATTCTCGTGAGAAAACAGACTTCAAAAAGAGGCCGTTTCCAGGCATTATAAAGTCCTAAAATTAGTGAGAGCTTTCACCCTCCACTGGGCAATGGTGCTGAATTCTGGTTCACATGATGGCACCACATTTTTTTTTTTTTTTTTTTTTATTTTGAACATTTAGTTTTGACTGTTCAGTGAAACTGGGATATGTACATACCCCAAACACATCAAAAACTTTCACAGAGGGAAATGACACAGCGTCACCAAAACCAACAGTGCCCCCATTCCAGAGGTTGTTAAGCTGTCGGTCTTAAAACTACCATTGACACAGGGCCTTTGGCCACAGCTGCTCTGTAATTAAATACCAGAGATTTCTGCTTTTTTCCCCTCACTGTTCCTTGGAAAATATATACAGGGTCTAAATACAACTCCTGCCCTGCCCTCTCAGGCTAGCTGGCACAGAGCTGATGCCATCCTACTTCATTCCTCAATCCACATCTGCTCATTCCACCTCAGAATGGACAAAGGTTAAGCCAACAAAGCTCACCACAAAAAAAGCAGTGTCAAAACTGAAAAACAGTATGGTTGAATTCCTGAGACCCAAGGATAAATGTGTCATTGGATCCAAACAGCAGAAATTTTCATTGGAAGTGTAAGCACAGGGATTAATCTTTACAGTGAACTGATGAAAGGCATCTACAGTACCAGTCAAAGGTTTAGACACACTTTCTCATTCAAGGGAATGGAGAGATGTATCCAAATGACGACTGATACCTCTAAAGCTGGACAGACACTGTACATATTTATTAGTCTTGTATGTTGTGTTAACTCAAACTTTACTCACTCTGAGTGTAAGCATACAACCCCAGGTCAGTTTTGTCCAGTGATATTTCCAATAAAGGTTATTCAAAGAAGATGGCCTATGTCTACTATGATCAAAAAATAAGAAGAAAAAGAAAAATATGGAACCTCAGATGGCTGGAAGATGCAGACAATATGATCTATCACAACAGCCTCAATCAGACTACAGTTTTAACCCCAACACGTAAAATTCACTCTAAAATATTAAAACAAGCTCGGCGGAGTTTAAAACACATCTTTTGACAGAGTGTATATGGGGAATGAGATTGTGGAACAGCTGCAAACAGTCAATCAGAATTTCTAACATTTCTAACAATCCAACCGATCGTCCCACAGCCAGACTGTTGATTATTCAGACAATTATCACACATCAATCACACAACCAGCAATCTGGCAGAAATTCAGCCAACTCCAAAATCAGTTTTACCCCACCAAAAAAAAAAAAAAACGCATTCCTGGAAGATTACTTTGTAACATGAACACTGTATTGCAGTGATAACTTTCCAGAATTGCAGAATCCTGTCTGGGAGTAATTATAAACCATCTGCAGTGTTTTGGCGCCTGATACACCTTTAAACACATTGATCTGTTACTGGACTTTCTGGATTGTATTTCATTGTCTCACCAGTACCTAAGCAACACATTCCCACCAACTCAGCAGCCGCTTGTGTTGTTTTAAAGCAGGTCTGACTTGGGTCTGAACGCCCACTAAGCCTTAATGAGATAGAGGACGAGCACTTTCCAGCGACGGCTCGCTCATTAAGTCTAATTGTATTCTCACACAGAACATGACGAGCGGCGCGCCGTCTCTACGACCGATTCATTCATTTACACTACCATGTTTCCTAATGGCATGCAAAAAAAAAGGATAAAACTCATCATGGTAATCTGACAACAACACACGGCATGTGTGCCAGTTCCCCCGACTCGTATTAGCTATGATTGATTTTTTTTTAAGTCAGTGGGGGGGAAAACACACACACACAAGGGTCATCAGCTACGCCTCATCTGCCTACTTTAATTACCAACGCTTTTTTAACTCTCAGTGAAATCCCCCCTTTCATCCTCACTGCCTCGCTCCAGAAATGAGTTTACTACTTTGCGACAAACATTCCTCATAGACAAAAAGCTTCAAATATGTTAATTATCTCTTATTTATATTCTATACACACACTCTAATACCATCATATACAGTAAACCTCTTCTTATTTAATGCCTCAATCACATTTCATTCTGCAAGAACACTGTTTCCTTCAATAAAACTGAAATTCACTCATTCTTTGAATCATTAACGTCTATGAAAACAGGCAGGGGGTACAAGTGGAATTTAGAGGTTTAATTTGTTTCCCACTTTAAAGGATAATTCTTTTATTACAACTTGGATCTTATTTTTTTTGTGGGGTTTTGCCATCATTTATCTCCGTTATAATAATATTGTACTGACAAAACCAATTTTTCAGATGTGGGAACACAGAGATATCACTGTAATGAAGTCAGACAGGGTAAGATAGAATATCTAAACCACTTGATTTGGAGTTCAAATTGAAAGTAAACGTGAAGCTATTGGGCTGCTCATGCTTCCAGAAGTCTCATCCATTTTCTGCATAAACAATGGCGAGTGACTCACAGCTCGAGCACTTCTACTGTTTGGATAGACATAAAAAATCTCTCTAATAAGCTGCATAGCAAGAGCCGCCTTTGCCCCTTTGGACCTCTTTTGTGCAATGTTATCATTACTGATGGAAATGATGACCTAAACTTCCAAAAATATGACCCAAGTTGTAATAAATTATGAATTGAATTAAGCTTTGAAGTCCCCTATTCCAGACGTTTCTTTCTTAATTGGTTAAGATTTTATAATGTGTAAAATACATGGGTTGTGTTTCTCAGTAGCTCTGATAGTCCTGTCAGAATGACTCGGAGATACAGGTTAATCTCACACCGGTGGTTGAACTGAATGGGTCGATGCACATCATCTGACCTGGCTTTGTGACCCTTCCTCCTGCTCCCACTGGACAGCAGGCCGTCCTCGTGTCAGGCTTTACTATTATAAAAAGGGAATTATTGTTGCTGAGGTTTAAAAACTTCCTGACACGTTTAAAAAGGAACAGGAAGACAGTGAAGGGATTTTAAAGAGACGTTTGTGTGGGTCACAGAGACAAGAACTGAGGCGAACTTAACTGCATTTACTAATTACATGATTTAATTTGATATAATTGCATGTTTCAGCATAACTGCAGCTGCAGACTGAAGTCTCTGCTGTCATAGGTGAATCCTCTTGTCGTTACGGTTCAGTCTGTGTACGAATGACTCAAATGTTGGACACCTATCTCCTGTATGAAGGTTGTATCAGTGAAAAGAGTCACACTCCCTCTGGCTACAACCTCTGCTTCCATCTCACTGCTCATGTTTTCACTCTCTCTCTCTCTCCCTCCCTCTCTCCCCAGGCTTCATAGTCTGGTGTGTTCCTGCCACGCCTGTCAGGCACTTCCACACACACATCTGTGGAGCTCACAGAAAGCCAAAGACCACAACAGTACTCTGAGTCAGTCTGATTTAGAGGCGGCAGACAGCAGGTTTGTGTCGGCATGTAGCCTGCAGCCACTGACAAGTCAATTTGTTGATGATGATGATGTCATGCTTAAATTGTCAAAAGCAGCCAGACGAATCTTCACCTGTAGCATCAGAAGCCGTGTTGCAGGAATTCTTCTTGAATTTCACACAACATTGAGCGCCGATTAAGTGTGAACTTGTTCTTTTGCTATCAGATGGCGCTCGATGATAAATCGGATGTGCAGCAACAGCGGCAGAGGCCCAGGGGCAATCAATGAGGATATCCCCCCTCTGCCACTGTGCCAAACCAATGAAGCCTACAGTATTTAGACCAGCTGTTCAACACAGGCCAGACCCTTTCCACAAAACTGGGACAAATCAGTTCCACGGAGCAACATTGTCAATAATTTTTATAATTTAAAACACTTGAAAAAAGGATCAAAGGTTCAAATTTCTCCTATTCTCCATCACCGCATAACAATAAGGTGTTTTAAACTGGAAATATAAAATTGTTCCTGTTCTGTAAATTCACCCATAGATGACTTGCATCTTAATCTGTCTGATTTGAAAACATGGAGCTGGGCTGGACGCCTAATTTACTGCGGGGCATGGTTGTTTCATTTCCATTTCTTTCAAATTATGGGAAGAAAATCACATCATGTACATGCAGTGTTTCCACTACTTTTAATCAGGAGAGGCAACCACTGCAAGACAGCCACCAACACTCCTGTGGGATTTCAACATCTCCAATTCTGATGAAATGTCAGTCACACACAGAGAGCCACTCGGATTCAGTGTTAAAGTTCGGCTCCACACTGTCCGTAGTGGTAAAAAATACTAGATTGTTTAGGAGCCAAAGCACTGCCAGGTTTTTCAGTGGACACAGAAACCACAGACTTGTAGTTTATTTTGACACAATTCAACACGCACTGTTCTGCTGCCAGGAATGCTCACTAGAGCAGCAAATGTGTATTAATCCGCCGCTGAAAATAGTTCCCGACAAATTCACCGTTTCCTCCTGCTTGAGTAACATTTACTGACAACTAGAGTGCCCAGTTGTTTTAGGAAACTACTGCGCTTTTTAAAGACATTATGGGACTTGTTTTTTAAGATGGGTTAGGGTTAACCAAAATTTTTGTCTTAAAAAAAAAAAAGACTCAAAAGGATTAATCAATTATCTAAATAGTTTAAATTAACAGTTGGCAACTTATTGATTAATGAACTCATTTTTGCAGCTCTAATTGGTTTTGATCTTCATATGAGATGTTTTTGACAATAAGAGAATGATAACATAAATCCAGCCTCAACCTTTAACTATTTAGAACTACACTTAACAACCAGTTTTTCTTTATATTTTTGTAATTGTGTCATTTTCTTTTATAAAATGTAACAAATGACATAACAAAAAAAAAAAAAAAAAATCATGTCCCACCCCTTCAGTGTTATCAAATACCATCCAAGTAGCAATTGATCTGTAAGTGTCTGCATGTTTGCTCATTTTGAGCAGAATACAAAGTTTAGTTACAGAGTAAAAGGATGTTCTAGACTTGATCACTTAATGCAAAAACACCAACAGGATGAGCAGACTCGTGGTGAGATTACGCTCCACTTCCTGAGAGGATTGCTCACTTCTTTAGCCGTCCATACCTGTAATCAGCTTTTCCCGTCAAATAAAATCCACTCAGGAAGTGATTGCTTCATGAGCTGCTAATGCTGCCTCTCTCACTGTGAAAATGATTTGGGTTTAAAGTAATGCATTTGGACAAAAGTGACTTGAAGACTTCTTGAAGCTCTGGATCTCTGCATCAAGTTCTATTCAAAGATTTGAAAAGCAAAAAAAAATGGATGAAAAGTACCAGAGATTAGTGTCTGTACAATGCAGCTGTGACACTAAAAGAGTATGAGATCTAAATGAGGCCATCGCCTTTTGATTGCCTTCTACTAAGCAGGACAGCAGGTCATGGGGTCATTATAGTAATCAGTTTGTTGTCTATGATCAATAAGCAGCAGACTGAACATGTGTAAATCGATACAGGCCTACAACTGTATCCCCCAACACTTCCCATCTACTGTTTGTTTGTCTGTGTGTTCACTGATTTTTAACACGGGGCAAATATGTGTATACGAATGCACAGAGGAAAGTGTTCCAGGAATATAAGATTCTGAGCATTAGTGATGCCATAAAATATTAGTACAACATGAAAAAGTTCATATTAATGGATTTTGTTCTTCCTGTCTTACTTTGATTTCAGGGGTAAACATGCTCTCAGTTTTGGAACTTAAGTTCCTATAATGCAATAAGGTGATGTAAACAGGAAGTATAAGGTTGCCATGGATACAGTGAGTTAGCTGTGGGCCACAACTTGAGCTCTGCTTCTTTTCAGTCAATATTTATTTACAGTTTGTCAAATTGGCTGCACTAAAAATATGTGAAATTACTATTAGTAGTTCCTGTTTGCAAGGTACCCATGGATGTACAGACAAATATCTTTTTTCTTATCATCACTAAGCAGATTTATTTGCAGTGCACATCAGAGGTGATGGTATCCTCGTGAGCTGTAAGTTGCACTCAGTCTCAAAATATTTGCGTCATGTCTGTGCGTTCAGATTTGATTGAGTTATCACTCGAGAGCACAAGTTTTGACACAAACTGTGGCTCGTGCCAAAAACAAGGGATTAGTATTATGAAGATGTAGAACTTTCCACATGATTTCACCTTCACCGGCCCGACTGGTTTTATACTGTCTGATTTCATCATCATGATAAAGTTCAAATGAAACATGAAATGATATGAATGGGAGTGATTTACAAACATTTCAGTCGCATTACAGTCCATCTGTCATGCTCTCTCTCAGCATGACGTGTCATTCTGTTTTCGGTTCACAGCTTAACATATTTCGGTTTAACCCCTAATGCGGGGGAATGAGCTCTGCAAAAACCATCATACTGTGTGTCTACATGGTAGGAGCATGTGTGTTTTTGATATGAGGGAGTTGTTGCATATAAAAAAAGGTCCTGACATTGTGTTTCTGCTACCGAAAATCCACTCCAGCTGGATCCCATCGGGACATCTGTGCTGAACAAATACACTTAAGAGTGCTAATGCAGTGTGTTGTCCAGAGCTCGTGTGTGTGATTTAGATAACACATGGGTCAAAAAAAAACAAAACATGACATTAAATGAATTTTAGAGAAAAGAAGCAGAGAGGTTTGAGTGCTGCTTTTGTGCGACTACATTCTCAGTAACATGTTGCATTACATCACAAGACCTGTTTAATGTAAAAAGAGTTTTTGGATGAATCGGTCAGGGAGGTTTTGGTTAACAGGAGCAACAATGCAATTCTGGGTTTTTAGGGGTGTTGGAGAAGCTATAATTTGTGAGAAGGGCAGTTTACAGCTTACATACCTGTTCTGGTATGTTCTACTCCATAAATGTTTGGTCACCCATTACACTCATTTCCTTAAAGACAAGGTCTATGTGTAAAAAAAGTGTAAGAAATAGATAAAAAGATAAGTACACGCTACAAAATTAGAGAAGACCACCCTCTACTACTGTTCACCCCAAGACAAAACACAACACACCTGTATGAAACCATGGTAACGATGGTAGACGATGTGCCGATGACTGTAACAACAGCTCATTCACAAAAAAAAAAAGTGAGAAGTTAAAGCACATCATGAACAATCAGTGTGAGCTACTCCTGTGGAAACAATGTCTAATGTGTTTGTGTAAAACACAGCAGTAATATTTGAACAGGAGGGGCAGTTTGTGCTACAAAACTTTTACGGCTCCCTTCGCTGATCATCGCTCCTGCTGAGTAAAGCATGAGGGAAACCACCGACACTTAAAGCCCTGCTACACTCAGAGACTAAATGATTGTAGGGATGCAAAACAAGAGTTTATTTCAGCCAACAGTAATGATTTTTTATTTTTTTTATTTTATTGCAGTAGCATGTGTTTAGTTCTCAGCTGTTGGTGTGTGCCTGTTAGCCTGCAGACACTGTTTTATTACCTCTGTGGATTTGTGCAACACTAACCAGGAAATTCAGACAAATACCATCAAATTCCGTTATATTTTGGCTGAACATTTTTGCTTTTTTTTTCCCCCCCATCAGCCAGTCCTTGAAATCTTTACTGTAACAGCTTGATTCCACTGGGGGCACGTCTGCACTGCATTCCCGGCTGCAATGCGGCCAACGGAGCTGATCACAGCCACTCTAGTCAACGCTTGTAATCCCACCAGACACGTTACGGCGTGTTTTAGGAGCATCCCAGAAGACGCTCCAACATATGCGCCCAGTCTATTTTTGATGGAAGCTGCATCACGCATCTGCACAGAGCAGATCCAGTCAGACACAGGAACGGCATAGAGCATCTGGTCAGTTTTCCAAATAAAACACCCTGTGCAGATTCCTGATCGTATATCACATCGCTACATCAACATTACATTAAAACTAGTGGCACCAGGCCAGAAGTCAACCGGTCAGAGTTGATTTCTCACCATGGACAACGAGAGGTTCATCTTGGAAGTGGAAAATCCCAAGATTTTATGACACCACTGCTACCATGACTGCCTTGCTCCCTGGCTTCCTCTCCAGGTAGAAGGGAGAAGGGTGGCTCTCGTCTCTCTGCCGCTGTCGGACCTAAACGATCTGCTTCTGAAACACTCCCAGTGGGGTATGAAGTGGTCTGGAAGATGGAACAAAACCATGTAACAGTTGGAACACGACGCAGCCATTCCCCCGTGGAAACAAGGCGCACGTTGAGTTAACCGTTGACTCAGGTTTAAACAAGTTTTTGTAAATGCTGCTGCTTTTCTACGTTATATGCATTAAAGTATTTTGACCTGCACAGACAAATTATTCATTCAAAACAGAAAAGCTTTCACATTCAAATAAGAATAGCTTGTTATGTCTAAGATAAATGACAATAAAATAACGTTTTTATAATATATCAGTCCACTGGGCATCTGTACCTGCCCTAGAGGTTCCAGCTTTATGGGCAGGATACCTACAGGTGCGAGGACTTGGTTTGTGTTGACGTTTCAGTAGAAGGAATGTTAATGGCTGACGGAGTGATACTGACTATCTGCCAACAGGACAACATGGGAAGAGAGAAACGATTAAGAAAAGGAAGAAAACAACTTTAAACAAAACAAATAAATACAAATAAAAGTAACGCATTTAAGATGAACTGTTTCCATTAGCTAGACTGGAAAAAATGCTTAGGTGGGTGACTGGTCTGGATGGTTGGACTGACGCCATCATGTTCAAACTAAAGTTAATACATTTGAAATTTCAAACTGAACCCGACTACACTAGTTCCATCAAATGTTGCACATCAAACGACAGAAAATCCCAATGAAACTGAAATGGATTTTGGCTTTATAGGTTTGATCTCTGCATGTTCATATCCTGCTAAAATGACATGAGATGGAACACATGTCTTTAGGGACATTTGGTTCAACAGCAGCAACAAAGCAAAATATAGTGAATTAGACATTAGAGAGAATTTAAGTGACAGAGCGAAAAAGATTATTTCAACGGTAGAAAATATCCCAACTTTTATGACTCCGGACTCTGTTATTCTATGCTAATAATTCAGCTACGTCCCACACACAAAGACACGGCAGAAACCAAATAGCATAGAGAGGAAGAGCTTACTAAAGAAGGCAGAACAGGTGGTAAAGATAAGGACGGCCATATCAGTTAGTCTTTGTTTGATCCAAACTACACTCTTATCAGTGTCTGATGTGTTATAAAGCTTTTATTTAAAGCTCAGTTACCGTCATGTCTTTTGGAGCAACGAGACCTTTACAACAGTTTGGTATGGACAGACTGGACATGCAGCAACTAGATTTTCTTGCCTATCTGCGCTCATGGAACAACTACAAATGTCAGTAGTGAACTGCTGTTTGAGTTACATGAAACTAGGATGTGGGGCAAACAACACACACACACTCACACCCCCCCCCCCCCCCCCCCCCCCCCCCCCCCCTCAAAGTGCTCCATAACCCTGGAAACAGAGGCCTAGTTCATTTGCAGCCAGATTAAAGCGACTGAGGTGGAGCGGGTGGAAAAGATTATTCCTGGTAAGCAAGAAAAAAAAAAAACCCCTTAAGCTCTCCATTAATAACATGAAGAGAGTGTTATTTATGAAAGCTGCCTCGAGACTCATCGGTATACACACAGAAGTCTAGTATGTTGTAAGCCAAACGATTACAACTTTTACACAACCACCAGCCCAGTGCTTTCCATGTGCAGACAACACGGCACATGTTCTGGACTGTGAATTAGTCACGCAGCGCGCTTCTCATTTTATTCACCAGGATTACAGTATAGTAAGTGAGGAAAGGAACCAAAATTTCAGATCAGCTTAAGGAATGTCTAAATCAAAGCCTTGTAAATCCAAACCCAGTGAGGGCAACAGTGCACCCTGTATACTTGCCACACTGAGTGCCACAGCTCAGCTTAGCAGCGAGTGGCAAAGGTTGCCAGGGAACGCTGCGGGCTGGCAGGGCGTTCAGACGCAGTCACATATTCATATAAACATCTCAACACAACTCAAGAGTACCTCAGTGCTGTTTAAAGCTTCAGTGGGAAAGGAAAAAAAAAAAAAAAAAAAGCCCTACTGAGGGAGTATGGTGTCAGTGCAAGGATAACAGAGCCCCGTGACCCCTGACCTCTGTGGGAGTGTGAACCAACAGGAAGTGTCACGGCAAGAAGACACATGATAGGCAGGTTGTAAAAATAATGCTCTGTAAATGACAAGTGACATTGAAATGCAATAAAAGGAGGTGACCTGTATCTCCAGTAGACTTATGATAACAATAGCAATGATTCAATTACATAGTAAACTTATTAGTCTGTTAGTTGATCAGATTTTGATCCTTCTTTAACCCATTTGTCAAAGTTGAGAATACCAAACATTTACTGGTTGCAGCTTCTAACATGTAAAGACTTGCTGCTTTTCTCCGTTTCATATCTCTGCAAACTGAATACCTTTAGTTTGACTAAATAATCTTAACTCAAGGTCTACTTACTAGCTTCTTCCGCAGCTTTTAGCCACATCTCACAATTCAACAGATTGACTGATACTTAAATTAAATAAACCTGATGCATGTAAAAATGCTGTTGTAATGCCAAATTGAGGGTATTCACATCTTCTTGACTTACAATTTTGATGTTGTTTTTTTTTTTAACTTCACATGGCTGACTATGGGCTGAGAAAAATTTATGATCACTGCTTATGAGACCATTTTAAAGCCCACTGTATCATTTGAAAGGGTAAGGCTTCTTTCCAGCCAGGAGTAGTGATATTCTACTTGCATACCTACAAGTAGGTAAGGTAGCTTCAGACATCCCAGGAACATTGTTCTGTACTTGAGTCCTCCAGCAGTTGGCCAAGGTCCTGAACTTTTAACACGCCTATCCAACATTTGCCTTTAGCTTTCCATAGCAACCCCCCTTTTCCCAGGACAGAGGGTCCCTCCCCCCAGAGCGTTTAAAGGGAGTTAAGGCGGAGGGGGGGGGGGTCGATTTAGGAGGAGCTGTCTTGACAAAAAGGGCGTTTCTTGGGAAACTGAGCACTCACTGTTCTCCAAGAGCTTTCATGGTTGCCACTTGGCAACAGTCGGCTGTCGGTATTTGAAAATGCTGCTTTTCACGCTTGTCTGTGTGCTACGAAAAGCCACACACACACACACGCACGCACACACTCGCATGAAGTGAGAAAGAAAAGCCGGCAAGTGTCACCACAGCAGATGCTTCTTGTATTGTTGCCTCTGGAGTCAAAAGCCAAAGCTAGCCGTCTGACGTCATGTAGATGATATTCGATTTCAAGCGCGCTTGTAAGTCCCTTCTTTTCAAATCATAAGCCAGAATGAATGGCCACCTGTCTTACTGCAGCCATGCGATGCAAAGAACAATTCAGCAAGAACAAAAAAAGAGATTTCACACTGATTACCAGTCCTTAAATCTTCAAGTTTCACAATTTACATGCTTCCACAAATGCTTGATTGACTGTCAAGGTAACTTCACAAAGTTTATTTTCAGAAGAGTTGTTTGGATGCCACAGTCTGGACGCTTGAGGTTATCCTCCAGATGGTGGACACTCCCTCTTCAGCCACACCCACTCACCTGTCCTTCCTCTAAGGAGACAGAGAAGGAGTCTACAGTCAACACCAGCTGTTTTCTAACTGACAGACAGGGGAGAAGACACACCTCCTCCTCCTCCTCCTCCTCTCCTTCTCCTCCCCCTTTCCTCCTCTGTCCTCTCTTCTGGAGGTACGCCTTCACCTCTCTAACCCCCCACTTTTTCCTCATAATGCCCCTCTCTGGTTGGCTGGTCTTTTCAGCCTCCTTTTCAACAAAAGAAACAAAGGAGGCAGGGCCACTTTCCCTCTTTCCCCCATGCAGAGAGCAGGAGAAGGGGGGTATAAGACCTGCAGACCACCCTTTTCAAAGCTGTAAAGCCCAAGAAGACCAAAAAGTGTCTGCAAGCAAAATTCTTATACCAACACATGCAAAAAAAAAATGCAAACTGCATGCAAAAAGCATTCTAGCATTTCCATGCATCTCTGTGGAGTGTGCACAGGAATGTGCAGGTGCAGACAGTAACAGAAAATGCAAAACACCAACAAACAACCAACAAAACCCAGTTTATTTTGTCTACTGCCAAGTTGTTTACACATTCTGGATTGGTTTTCAGAAAGCTAGAACATGCGCAGTACACCCCAAAGTGGATGGAAAATGTGTGTGTGTGTGTGCATGTGTGAGGTGTGTTCATGGACTATATGCGAGAACTAGTTGGGAGTTTTAGACCTTGGGAGGGAGGATGTTTTTGTGGGGTGGGGTTCTATTGGCAGCTTTTCACATGGACCCATGTGCAGCGCTGTGCCATGCTGTCAAACAGGCCTTTTCCACTTCAGGAACTTAAAGCAATATAACGTAACATAAAACCATTGTCACAGATTCTGCTTTTGTTTCCTCTGCTCACCAGCCAGCTTTGAGGGACGAGTTCCTGGAACTACATTTCAATCCTTGCTTGGGAGGTGATACTAAATGCAAGTTCCAGGTACCTTCAGGGGCTGCTAGCAGTAATATGTTGTCACGACATACCAAGAAGGACTATTTTAGAAAACGGAGAACACTTGTTGGACAGATGAAGATGTCCAGGTCCCAGGGCACCAGACTAACTTTTTTCACCACCATCCCAAAAAACGATTTTGACCATCCTGAAGTGAATGTAAACCATCCCAAAATCAAAACGTTGTTTCTTTACTTACCCAAATCACTAAATCCACCCCTGTTGATGCATGAGGTTTATTCTTTAACAATTTACTTAACAGATTAGAGTTGCTTCTTTCAGTAATTGCAAACGTTTCCATGGTGAACTGTGCCTTTGCAATACAGTTTCATATTGATGTAGCCGACTATGTGTGCTGCGGTCCTGTTTCTGCTCCTGATGAGATTGTAGCATTCATTTCTCCAGCAATCTCTCTTGTATAATTGTAGAAATAATTGTTATTAGTGTCTGGATATTCCCCCACTGTTAGTTTGCTTAGTTATGAGTCAGAACAAAGATGCAGTCTGCTGCAGAGGAGCTGTTGTTTTTAATCTGGACACACGTAGGAGATAGTGAAGTTGATAGCTACAGTATATCAGCAGTGTGACACTGACAACAAGACAGCAATGAGACTGAGTATCAAAACCCCTTTCATGAGTAGCAACCTGTGTCAATAGAGTCTTGGTCTTGTTTATTTATTCTGACCAGATGTGTCCTGTCTTGTTTTTCATATTCATTTTGCCATAATGTAGAGAAAGTCCGGTGTCGTTCAGCACAGATATCAAAATCATTTACCAACCCTTCCCAGACAGAGTTTCCTGTTAAGAAATTTCCACGTCCACATTCATCCAGGTTTATAATTAGACTCTATTTGGATTTGATTTTAGATTAGGCTGTGATTTAAGACAGTAGAGAGGATTAAAGCTCAGGTTATGAGTAAAGGAATTCCTGTTTTCATATGAAGGACCTCATAAGGACAGGATAACAAGGATGTGTGCATGTTTGTGTGTGTGTATTCGGTACTCCCTCCACCCTCAGGTCTCATCTTCTCATTGCGAGCTCAGTGACAAAGCCCTTCTCATCCATGTCACCCTATCTCACTAGCTGGGCCTCTTTCTCTTGAGGGCCTTCTACAAACGGCTGCTTCAACTCCACAGACAGATGGGAAATGATACAGGAGCGTGGTTAGGCATGAATGCAGACGCAAGGGAATACTGAGAAAATGAGAGCTGCGGAAGGTGTCAAGTGTTGAGTTAGAAAAAGATGAATTGTGCAAAGGAAAGGAAAGGATGAAATGGCTTTGGTGTTTGCCAGAGAGAGTGATGCATAGAGGGCGTAGAGGGATGTGAGTGAGAGAGAGAGAGAGATATAATATATGCTGGAAAACAGATCAGATCATGATAAATGCCTTGTGGTAGGATACAGTAATAACATGGAAGGATCAGCTGATTCTGGAAGTATTTTTTCCCAACTGTAATTTCAAAGTTTTCCTTTAATGATATCATCGAGGAGTCTCCTGTATAATTTCACTATGCTATAGGCTTCTGTTATGGCCATCAGTACTAAAGATTTCAACTTTGTTTTTTGAGAAATCATGTTTTTTTTCAGGCAGGTGGCTCTAAATGCCGATTACCCTAAAGAATTTCCAGATTCCGTGTTTTCCATTAAAATTGTTTGGAATTCTGTGTTTTACAATTTAAGCACATTTTGTCATGAGAAAGAGTGTCTAATCATGTGGTGGATGAATAACATTTCAATAAGAAAATATTCTAAATTTAATGAATATCAATGAATTTGATGGAACACAACATTGCACTATTTTTTAATGAAAGAATGAGCTTCAATACACTTATAAAACAAAACATTCTTTCCTTTTAAGTGTTTCACATCTGAGCTTCACATTCGTATGTTGGCAAAACTTACAGAATAGTTGTTCTCCTGACTCATAGTAGTTGTTTGGATATTGCTCTGCTCTAAATTTAGCTGTTAGTGTTGAATTCCTCAGTTTTTTGGTTTACTTAACCGTCTCAGAGGGTCTGTTCAACATGACTGTGTGTCTGTGTGAAACTGTGTGAAACACAGACACACAGACAGAGGTCAGAAACTGCAGCAGCGTGCCCATAAATGACACCAAAACACTGTATCTCTGAATAGTTTTTTCTGTTCATTTGGCTTAGGTGCTGTGAATAAACACCTATAAGGGTAGGGAAAACCCTGATTTTTATAGATTGCATCCAAATTTAAGCATATTCCACATTTTAGAGTTGATTTCACTTTTATTATCAAATTCTGCGATTCTGTCTCTGTTTTCCGCATCGTGGAAATCACAGGGCTCTAGAGTTAGGACTGATCCGATCCAATATCAGTATCAGGTGCTGATACTGACGTAATTCACTCATCAGATAATCAGACTGACGTTACCGATCCATGTACCGATCCAGATTCCATAGTCCAATGTTAAATACATGTACTTAGTTACTTTCCACCACTGGTGTAGAGTTAACAGTATGAAGTTGCTAAACAGTAGTGATTCCTGGTAGTTTTTTCACATACTAACAAAGTAAAACACAGAGAAAGAAGAATTGATGTCCTTTATGTAGAGGTGCTCATTCAGCCTTCAGCTATGACAGCTTCATGCTAGGTGGCTACCTAGCTTGAAGTATTGTCCTTAAAGTATTATGAACCTGACGCTAGCAGGAGGCTAACCATGGAATATTTAAATAGCTACCTATTCAGACTGGACCTGGACAGCTAACAACAACAGAAATACCTGTCAACATGACACATTAACAACTTTTCTTTTAAATATGGAGACAGTTTACAGCGCATCCACTGGCTGAGTGACTGACCAGCTAGCTGACACATTAGCCGGCCAGCTAGCTGTCCAACAGCGACCGTTAGAAAGCACTTCCACTTTGAGAGTGAACCGCACCAGACAACACAGTCCCAGCTCACACAGGGACACACAAAGGGTTTCATCCAGACACTCATAGCAGGCAAACAGAGTGTGTCCCACCCGTGAATCGGTGGCATGCCTGGTAAGGTGCATTTTCATCAGGCCACAGCAGAGCCTGTGGTTGCGGCGGGAGGGAGCGGTGCCACTGCCCTCCTGACTCAAACAGCCACTAGTGTAGATATTTATTTCTCTACACAGTTCTTGCACTTTTATTTCAAATATTGATTTTGAAAACCTTACAAAGGAGTTGTCAATTTGCCATTGCACTCTTTAAAGTTCTCTTATTATGGGCTTGTTTTCTTTTTCCACTTTAGCACAACTGTTATAGTTTCCACTGCAGCACAACTAAACTGTGACACAATAACTGTGTCAGTAATGAGACATTGTTGGATGTTTACATTTTTCAAAATAAAAGACCAAAATGTTTTTTTCCTGCTGTACCGAAAACATATCGAATTGTGACCCAAAAACCAAAGTATACACCAAACCTTGAATTAATATTAATGATTAAGAGGTTTTTTTTTTAATAGTTCTCAGCCACCTGAGCTTGAGCTGCCAAGCCCAGGTGGCGCACTGCTTGTCTAAACACATCACGTGTACTCGTGCTTCAACACTGACCTTAGGCAAACACACCAGCTTCATTCATGAGGGAACAATTGTGAGCGCACACACACACACCATGAGCTGCATGCGGTAGAAGCATGCAGCGTACCTTGTAGGGGTTAATAATTCACACTCTTACAGAGCACTTCGCTTGCTGCTTCAAAGAGATTTCAACACTCAAATCTATTTTACATTCCACGGCACTGAATGTATCTGGGTCTCCATTTACATATCTGAATAATTAACAGGCTATCCTGTCTAATTAAATCCTCGGAGAATCCTGGGGAGTGTTATCACTATTCTTGTTATCAAAGAAAATCCTCCGCTGCAAAAAAAAAAAAAAAAATTAAGGCTTTGCTGATTCAGATAATGGACACGGAAAGACAGGAGCTGTCCAGCTTAAGGCTTAGAGTCATAAAGTTCACTGTAAGCAATATGCAGGGGAAATCTGTGTGGATCCAAATGTGACTAGCAGTTACTGGAGAGGACAAACAGTCAAGTCCGGGCTCCGGGCACAGCAGCACTCCTCATACGGGCCGACACAGAAGCCAGGAAAGACGGGAAACCATCAGATATTCATGGTGATATGACTTCGGGGGATTTCTTTAATTAGCTTGAAATTCTACACCCACTCTTGAGTTTTCATGTACAAATTTGCATCATCATCAGTGCATGAATATGTCATGCAGCAAAGAACACATGTACAGTATGTCAAAGGATTTTACTTAATGATTCATTAAAAAGATCTTGAAATCATTTTCCAACTGCCCTGTCGGTGTCCAGGCACTTAGAGATATAGTGTACTGTTCTCAGATGAGGCTATATTTAATGTCTGCTATCTTGAGGTCTCCTACAGCGTGGTGGTGGTGGTATCTAGCAGGAGGGGCACATCGTATCAGATTCCGTGCCTGTCTTTTATCCCTCTGCTCAGGGTTTGCACCACCAGCATATTGTCACTAATCTTGGTGCATCTGTTGGTTCACAAAGCCCCATTAAACAGCCAGACCCTTCTGATAAGGTTACTGACTTAATGCTCAGTGACATAATTAAATTGAGTATTTAATCTGGCCATGGGAGTAGAGGAGACCCAGACCCCTGCTGGGCAAGCCGGCGTTCACATGTCGAACCTCTGTTGTCCTTCCAAATTACTTGTACTTTGATCCCCTTTGAGTTGATTGTCCTCTCCGATGGGCAAGATAAAAGACAGTTGCAGATAATATCCGCCACATAGATTTCCTGTTGGCTGACTTCATCTCATGGTTTCTGGTCCATATTAATCCATTCAGAAAAATGATGCATACAGTATTCTAAAGCTACTAAGGGGTAAAGGCTGGTGGTAGTTCACATGAAGTGCCCTCCGACCATCTCTACAGGCAAATGTATCTATAGATGTTACAAAAATCCATACTTTAAGGCTGGGGAAAAGCTAGTTGTCAATAGAGAGCATAAATCATGATGTCACAGTCTAGCCTCTGTTCCACTAGCTTCTGCAATCTCTCATTCAGCATTTCTTTCATCTGAAAAAATGATCATGTTCCTGGAGTTAAAGTTAAACAACAATTACTTTGTGAGTGCAGAAAAAAACTACAGGTCCCATGAAAAAACTACAACCGCAGCAGTGCAGTAACTTGGATTCATCCATATCCATTAAACTCCAACACCTTCTTCTCAAGTCATCTTTTAACGACTGAGCTAGCTGCGACCACTCAACTCGCTCATGGACTCGCCTCTTCTGTTGAGCGGAGATGTTTAGCCCTTGAACATCTAGAACACATGGGGTGTTCATTTAAAGCTGCTATAATACATAAATATTTAATAAACAACAATATTATATGGATGTTAAGATTTTCGAAAAACTACAGTCATTGTCTGAGCATATGAAGCAAGCCACACGACGTACTGTTGAGGGAGGTTCTCCTCCAAGGCTGGATTTTTAGCGATTAGCCTAGTTACAAATGTCAGTGTTCTGAACGAGGTTTTCTAACGTCTGGAACAGAACTCAGAAGTTCTAGTTTCACTTTGGCTCTTTATGAAAGGCTCAAGACCCTATAAGGCTGCATTCAGCCCAAATCCAGCAATCTGGCACTGATTCACTATTGCTACTGCTCTGCTAAACATGCTAACACACACACACACACACAGACAGAGCACTCATTGTTGCTGCTGCTCAGAGTTTAAAAAATAAACTCTGAGCTCTCCTCCCGCCAGCAAAGGGCTCCAGATCAGAGCAGAATCCAGTGTGACTCGCAAGTGTTATTTTTCCTTAGTGCTCTAACCCACGTCACTGCTTTTTGCTAACAACTGAGAGGGCATTTCCATGTGAACAACCCGGAAAAAACACAGATGGAGTTGTCCTTTAAGTTACTGCTGATGAAAACAACTAACGAAAGGCTTTTATTGTGATGAACTTGTAGGAAATTAGATACATTTATCTCTGTTTTAGCAGATCTTCGTTAGCAGTGCTATTCTTCAACAAAAACAAAATGACACAACAAGATCTGGAGTTATTTGGAGCTCTTTGTTCAGGGGATCAGTTAGATCAACTGCATAGAGGAAGAGGAGAAGCAGAAACAGCCACAGTGAGATGTTTGATGAAGAGCTGCAGACAACAGGCTTTTACTGCATTTTACCTTGCATAACAAAATGTTCTAAATATATAACAATGTTGAAACTGAGAAGTTTGGATGTATTTTTTACAACTAACATTACATTTTGTTTTATTACAGAGAGAATAAAGTACCAAAAAAAGTACCATTGGGTATCGGTACTGAATTCCAGGTACTGGTAGTGGTTCGATGTAAATGGTACCCAACCCTTCTTCACAGACACTTCATCAACACCCGAGCTGATGATATAGTGTCCTCGCCGGCCAGTCGCAGTTTATCAATCAGTCAGTTCATCCTTGACGTGTCCCCACCTGTTCATCACCAGACTGACAGCATAAATATCACAGCTGATGCAAAGCGAGACAAACAGGGCTGTCGCAATAACTGCAATATTGAAATACCGCGCTATAGACAAGCCAACCGTGGTGGATGGCAAGCAACTTCTACAACTACACTATGTTCACGTTTTTTCTTTTTTCATGAGGCTAGGTCCTTCTTGTTTTACACTTCAATGGTCTGGTCTGGCAACTCCGGAGGGTCCTGACCGCCTCACGCAGTGTCTAGTTCTTGCTCGTGGGGCTCCACGGATGCTCCTGCAGCTAGCATCAAGGCTAACAAGCTAACCTGGTGCCCAGCCCTCATGACAGAGCTGGGCTCAGGGTGAGCTGACGCTTGGTAGTTAAAAATACACCTATATGAATATTTTGTCTCGGTTATATGTTTAAACTCTCCCGGGTCACTGTGTGGCCAAGCAGGCTGCCATTTAACCTGCAAGGTAAAGTAGTTTTCAATCAATCAACCAATCATACAATCCAAAGGTGCGTCCAGCCAGACACCATTCATATATCCCAGGTTTACAGGGAGTTTGTCAGGTACTGCTGCTCCATTCAGCTGACACATAATCAGACTAACATACCTTGATTTTCACTAAAAAAAAAAAAAAAAAAAAAAGGCGCTAATACTGCATATGACTGCATACCACATTGTTGAGCCACCCTAACTCACCGCAGGGGAAATTCCTTCACCGCAACAGTCCTAAAGAGACAACATCAGAGTATTCCTTTATCCTTGTACACTTACTTCTGCATGAGACAACAGTTAAAAGGACATTTGTTTGGTTGGAAGAGGGGTAATGATGAAAGGTTTTGACACCACATGCTCCCTGCAGTCCCTCCAGCTGCCAGACACAGAAAACAAGGGCTGTTGACACCCAACCCCCCTTTCACCTTTTGACCTTTGGCACCTCCACTGTGACAGAATTTGTGAGGTGAATCTTGTTTATTGGAGGAGCACTTTGCCACCTCTGCTGTCACAAATCCTGTCAGTTAAGGCTGACATGTAGAGAGTCAGTTTCTAATTATTGGTTGGGAAAATTACGTATTTCATCTTGCAATAAACCTGTGCAGTTTCATACTGAGAAATAAATAATATTTGTTTATTACTACTAGTTTATTCCACTGATACTACAACAACTGAGGAATCAGCTGGCCCTGATTTTTCACTACTTCATCATTTTCCTTGAAAAGCAGTTTTACAGCAGGTTTCTTAAACTGAAAATGATGAAAACAGGAAAAAGTCCTCTTCATTGATCTGAGACCCTTTTAAAATTCCATTTTTTTCCATCTCAGGTCAGACCGGGTCAAGCCTTTAAAGGTCACATGTGCACACCATAATGACGGCATTTATACACAGGACCAAAGGTCACTTTACAAGTCCAGACAGCTCTGGGGTTCTGGTGTCTGACTTTATCCAGGTACAAGTACAAGAACGTGCTGGCTACTAGTTTTGCTAATAAACAGTCATTCACTTCAGGGCCAATGAAAACATGTGCTCCACTTCAGTCTCAGAGATTCCACTTAAACATCCTTTCTAATTGCAAACACTCTAAAACTGACATGAACCACAACATTAACTCAAGGAAGCTATGGAAAGCCTTATTTATACTTGTCACACTTGACCAATTTTCAGTAGCTCCAGCCTATCTTTCCTTTAGTTGAAAACTAGATTTAATTTGATTTGGGTCCAACACACAATTAGCCATGTTACAATATTCCATTGCTTCTATTTTAGTGCAGCTACACTGGCCATACAGCTGACAAAAACAACTTCAGCCCAGAAATATGTTGGAATTAACCATTAAAAATATGTTTTTTTTAGATAAATGGTGTTAATTGTTGTGTTTTATTTACTGGAAACTAAATCTACAATGACTTGGAAATGACTTTCCTTTTAAAATGAGCACACATTCATGTGAGCACGCACACAAGAGCTAGCACGCACAATATCTGGGCACATCCTAATTTTCACAATGCTACTGACGATCCCAAATAAATGAGCAATCATCATCATTATCATCATCATCACCGGGAGGGGATATTCCATCTCATTTCCTGGCTTATACTAAGCCATCAGTCCAGTTATGAGGCAACAGGAGCAGATGGCTGTAGTTTAAGAAGGCACTACACTGTAAGAGGAGATCATCACCCATGGGACATAAAAACACAAAGGTCACACTCTCAGCAGCCCCTCTGTTGGAGTGTCATCCGTGACACTTGTAACCAAGTAAATATTGATAAACCCAATAAAATGCTTAACAAGTTACTGTGTTAAAAGTAACTAAAACATGAAGCCCTGGATCTGACCTTTGACCTTGTAGAGTACCATTATCAGCCACAACAAGAATCTCACCTGGAGATTTCTGATTTGCTTATACTAACTTTAACTGCATTCATTTACAGTTTGTACTGATAAATTAATCTCTTACTGGAAGGATAATTATGTTTGATTGCAATACAGTATTCAGTATGATAGCTCTTTCTGGATGAAAAATATTTAAAACGTAATAAGGGTCCTCAGCTTTGCTTTTCTGATGCTTTTTTCTGAACATACATGTGTTTCCCTCTATATGGACGGAATGACCATTCAAAAGTACCAGCAAGTTTTTGTTATATCGACAAGAAAAACACAATACATGCAACAATATGTGAGACTTTTTCCTTAAATTCAGCACACACGTTATTATACAAAATAAGGTCATACGTTAATAAAAAAAAATTAGACCTGGTTGACCTGTTGTTAAATGAAGAATGTTCATTCACCTACATTGTCAAATTTAACCTGCTTTGGTCGGGAGACAATGTGTTGAAATACATCCCACAGTCTATCAGAGTGAGTTAACATTAGCTCTGACTCAGACTCCCAATTTTCAGACTTTTGCAGTCCATGCCAGTGTTGAATAGTATTGCATGGCGGTCACTTTTTTTTTTTTAGAACAAATGGTGAAATTTAGTGGCTGGTGCCTTGAAGCGACGACACGTAGGGGCTGTGACGGGATAAGTCAGCTAACTGCAGTGAACCACACTGTGGACCAGTTACTGCGCTCCAGTGGGCTAACTTGGCGTTAGCTAACGTTGCTAATATTAACCTGCTGTTTCAACTTTTGAGCGATTTCTAATAAACAAAGCAATGGTGTGAATGAAAACAGTGAAAGAAAAGAAAGTGGTTAAGATTCAAACTTACGCACACAAACACAGTGAAAAGTTGTTCCAATAACGTTGCGAGGTGAGTGACAGAGACTGAGTTATTTAACCTAACGGGAACGAGTATGGAAAACACACGCAGTTGTGATTTTAACTGCGAGTAAAAGTGGATTGTGTTCAGTACACCAAACAGACTCACCTTGTCCCGTGTAAAACTCTCCTCAGTCACTTGCTGCTCCAAATGCTGGTTTACTCCTCGTTACAGCGACGGAAATAAGTTTTCACTGGTTTCATTCAGAGTATCCACATCGTCCACAACCGCTGCTTGTATACAGACATATCAGCCGACATAGATAACGTTATTCCTCGAGGTTACGAGATCACAAATTCCATTGTCGTTCAGTCCACACTTGCAATTTTCCTCTCAGTCATCCAACTTTCACTAGTTTACACACCTGACGGCTCGGTGGGAAAATCAGTGTAGGTATTCCATGCAGCTGAAAGTAACGCTCAGCTTGGTTTCACTCTGCAGGTTTCTCCCCCCACATGTAGCCGGTAAACGGTGGTGGGAACAGTTTGGTGCTGCGCACAGCGCACAGATCTCCACAGGAGTGAAAAGGGGTTTGGCAAAGGGGGATATTTCATGCTGCGTTCAATGGTTCCTAGTTATTTCAAAACCAAGTGCGCAAGTGACGTAAAAGGCATACTCTACATGCTTTCAATGTGATTTTTTTTCTTCATTTGTGGTGCCCAGTTTCAATTGTAAAATTGACAGACCAAGAGCTACTTTTCACAACAGACCAACTAGGCGAAGGTTATAAATTATGTTAAATATGCAGAGGAAAGAGCTTTAAAACCAACACATTTTGCCAGTGTTTCTAAACACCACTATTGAGTTGTATTTTCACACTTTAAAGGGGAAATTATTGTTGTACCACTTTAAATCTTTCTCACATTGAGCATATTCCTAGTGTTGAATATAGACAATTCAGGGAGAGAGGAGATAGAAATGAACTTTATCCTGAACAGCAGCAAGTGAACATTTTACAGAGAGCTGCAATCATCGCTGTTTTCACTCTCATGTTGCTTTGATAGTCTATAATTTGGTGTAGGATCACAGTCTGTTTAGGGTTTATGAACATTAAATTTTACTGAAGTCACATTTCAGCATATCTAAGCTCCCACCGTTATGTTGTTTATGCTCGCTGCATTTGTAAATCAAATATTCCCTACTGTTTGTGAAGGCAGCATTAGCTGCTAGTGAAAAGACTGGTGAGTGGCAGACCCCTCCTGGCCAACTGGGGATATGCATCCCCCAAAAAATGTCATGGTTTGATCCCTAAACTTTGTCACTTTACAGACCCCAGTATAGATAAACAGACATACAGTTTTCTCCTAAACTACAATAACATCTATTCAGAGAAATAAAGTCTTGATGATTGGTTGAATGCTGTGATAAAAATACATGCATTTAAGTTTAAATTCTGACGCCTGGAGATGCATGGACCACACTTTAATGGCAGCTATTAAGTTACTTTAATAAGTACTATAGCATAAGCAGTTCATACAAGGAAGAACAGGCAGCCGCAGCAGTTTTCAGCTATAATTATCCATGCAAAAAGCATTAACTAAGCATGGTATAACTGGAACTGAAGCTCTAAATATTTTCCATTTTGGGTGATATTGTTCAGGGTTCAATCCCCATCTGCTCATCCATTTACAGCAGACATGTCAGGCTCTGAGACATCCGATGCATATCAATAGAGACCACACAGAGATCACAAAACCCGCTGCACATACTTGTCATCTTTAAGGAGGGTCTCTCTCCCGCTCTCTCTCCCTCTGTATCCTTGTCCCCTCTTGTGAAAAGAAGCCTTTTATCTCCCCCCTCTTAATTCTCCTGTAATGAGGACTGAAGCTAGATAAGCCACACTCACTTCAAAGATCACTCAGCCCCACCCACCATGCCCCCCCTCTTAAAACCAACCCCCCGGGTTCAAAGACAAGACAGCAACACTGGGGTCTGCTCCAGTCTTACAATACACTGTACTACCACAGCTCAGATATTCATATATTAGGTTTTATCAGTAAGATATTGAAATCAAAATATGAAACTTTTTTTGTCCTTAAGATTGCAACAGAATTGTGTGAGTATATATAAGTAATAAGGTCAATGAACCATCACTATAATAAGATCATACAGTATACCTTCATATATTCAGGCACTTGTTTATGAAACATTTGATGTATCTGAACTATATTACCAATAAGGCAAGTGTTAACTCAGGTATGGAAATATTTCATATAATAGTCTAGATTCCAGATATTTCTGGATAATTGGTGTTCATGTAAATACTCCATGATCTACGAACAGAGCAGAGATGATGCAATAAAAGTAATAATCCAAGAGATTTTCATATACTGCATGCAACTGTTCTGCTATTCTCAATCACCGATTATTAGCCTAATAGTGACTCAAAGTGTAGCCAGTACACCATCAATTATATTTTCTATTCTGTCTTGCTGTCTGGTTGTTCCTTCATTGGAAACATCTTCCAGTTTGTTTAAAATTGACCTAAAAGCTGGATAGTGAACATAAGTGGATCCAATAAATGAAAGGCCAAAATCCACTTGATATGACAAACTCAGACTGCATGTACTCATTCACTGTTTGCCTGACAGATTAGCTTCAGGAAAAGAACTGTGTTCACCAGCAGCAATAACAAGCATAATAACATGTACAATAAATATAAAAATATGTGGGCAATACACTTTTTTTGAAGCTGATTGTACCGTCATACCCAGGAATTTTAGGGGTACCCTCAATCTGTGTGGCTGTTTGTGTGGATTTGTGTGTGTGTGTTTCTCAGCACAGGCCTGTATTCATGGCAGGGTGAAAGAGAAGTGAGTTGGAAAAGTGGAAAAGCAGAGTGTGAATGAGCATGCCTGTCTCTCAGGAGCAACACACTGCATTCATGTCTCCAGGAAAAACACTGAGCCATTCATCCCCAAAGTTCACACACACACACACACACACACACACACAACTCGCGGTAACTCTGAAAACCAACTTGTCTGTAGAGTGGATAGAGGAGCTGGGCGGGCAGGCTGGCTGGGATGGGGGATGGAGGGTGGGGAAGCAGGCTGGTTGGCGATGGGTGGCTGGGGGAGGTGTTGGACGAGGTGGGTCAGAGGGCAACCTCCCCCATCCCAGTATGTTCATTATTTTGCTCTCATGATTTAACTTAAGAGAATAAATTCAGAAGATGCCACAGCTGTATATCTTTTTAAAAGTTTTGCTTTCACTTTTCCTCATTCACTGACAGTTCATGAGAGATATTTTGGAGAAAAAATGCCTGGTATGCATTTATGATCCAAGTTTGGCATCCAAGGCTGACATTAGGATTAGATGTAGGGTTAGTCTCTACGGAGAGAGGATGACTGATTCAAGGAGTTCTTGATATATGGCAGGGTGTATAGATATTTATCATGCCAAGGCTGTTTTAGTCAGAAAGACCTTTTTAAAAAAAAAAAAAAAAAAATCATTGCAGCACCCCTGAGAAGAAAAATGCTACAGGTTTACAAAACTGTCTGCATGACTCCTGACAATGGAGGATAAACTGAATCTAGTGCCAACTAAACAGTCGACAGTATCTATTTATTCATTTTTTAATTGTGTGTTTGATATGGTCACAATACCCTAAAGAGAAACACATAGCATGTACAGCACATATGCATATATATGATAGTCTTATATTCAAAATATGAGTAGATGGTCCTGAATGCTCTTGAACTGGAGAACATTCAAGGCATCATACATTTGGATGCACAGAATGCTCTAAATTACTTATATTGATCATTATTTCGAGTGGTTAGAAATGTTTGATCTCCTTTGTATTGACGTCCACATTAAAACTCGTGTAGTGATGGATAATCATGCTATTATATTTTGTATTATTAAAATAGGTGCAGTGGTTCCTGAGAAAATGTTAAAAAATGCCCTCCCTTACAAAGATCTTTCATTGGATACTACTTACAAGTTAAAGATATCCTGTTTGAAACTCTGTCCCATTTCTGTCTATTTCTTACAGTCTTTTGCATATCTCCTAAAATTTAAAAAAAGTTTGGTGGAAGTTGGGCTTTGTTAGTTTTTGCTGTGGATCCAGATCCAGCTGTGCCACCATGTGGATTTACATGAAACAAACTCTTGAACAGGGAAGTCTGATCCAGGATTCAAAACATTTTTGAATCTTTAATCCTGTTTTAATTTGAGACAGATATATGTAGCCAATTATACAATCAAGAGATTTCCTAAAAGACCTTAAAGATTTTCATCATTCAGTTTTCATCCAATATTCACCAAATAAGAGACAAGGCACATTAACAGGCCCATCATAAGGTTTCTCATTTGTCTTTGATATCCTGGTTGCCTACTGGTTGCCTAATTATTATAAGCATGTCCTATTTGACATACAACAAGATGATGCAGTGCAATAGCCTATCATCAGTTTAGTGCAACTCATTTGAAATTTTGCACAGTTAAATAGTGCAAACACAATTAAATGGACTATGTGACTGGCTGTGATTCAAGCCCTAATATTCCCTGGCTTCTTCCAAGGTCTACTTAGTCCTAACTTTACTTAGTAAAACCCA
Source organism: Thunnus maccoyii (assembly GCF_910596095.1). Lineage (NCBI taxonomy): Eukaryota > Metazoa > Chordata > Actinopteri > Scombriformes > Scombridae > Thunnus > Thunnus maccoyii. The sequence continues at coordinate 2,927,351 of NC_056535.1, read as the reverse complement.
CATTTCTTTTTATATATCAGGGTTTTATTCAACAAAGACATCCAGATGAACCAGTAAACCTGCTTTTTGGAACATATCTTTATTGCTGCAGACATTTTAACTTGTCATACTCAAAGAATTGCTGTAGCACAGACTTCATTACAGATGGGTGTCCCAGTTCTGGTGTTCTGCTATTGTGCACACTGTGATGCTTTGGAACAACTAAATGGAACAGAGACATTGTGAATGATTTAGTTACACCTGTTCTTTTCCCAGTATGACAAGTCATAATGTCTAGTATTCACAGCAGATGTTTTGAGTTGTCATAGCAGGAAAAACACAGGTGCAATTAATAACATTAATGACCACTGAATCCCATTTAGTTTTTCCAAGTTCATGACCCTGGTATAGTGCATGATGGTTCACCAGTATGGCTTCCTTGGATGCTTGAATGGAACTTTTATTATTAACCATTAACCATCAGTTCCACCTGTGCCTTTCCGGCTACGAAGAGTCAAAATGTCTGCTGTGAAAAAGGTCTACAGGGCTCAGTAAAGAATTTAGACAGTCTCTTGAAATCCTGGCTACTTTCTACCATTAAAAGTATAGAGGGTTATGATTTGGCAGATATGCAGCCCTGGAGTGCTCTCTATAAATAGGAGAAATGATTTCCTTTGGTTACTCAGAGGATGATTATTTCTTCATGTAGATCACACATGGTCACTAATTGCCTGTCTTGATGTCAACCAATGATTTTAAAACTCAGCTTTAATATGCTTTTGGAGAAAATGTAGGCCACAAGAATGAACATGTCCATGTCACAGCCCGGCTACTAGACTGCGACAAAATGGGAGACCAGACTAATTTACAAGTGTGAGTAAGAATATTTATTTACAAAAAATAAAACGTGGAAGTCAGTAATCAGTCATGTGTGGATGTATGTGCATGTGTGAGACTGTCTGCAGCAAACACAACAAAACAGCCGTGCTGTGATGGGAGAGAGAGAGAGCTCCATGGGAAGGTGATGAGCCCAAGTGTGGTTCACGAACTAAATGATGACCAGTAGTGACAGTCAGTGATATGTCAATAAAAGATAAAAAAAAATATTTCATTGACAAAACAATTTCAATTTATCAGCAGATGGAATTTTCCAGTTGTCATTGAATTATTGATGTTCAACTTTCCATTTTTTCAGAGCACTTTAAGGACATTTGTCCATGTTGATTTAAAAATTAATTTTTGAAATGAATAAAATGAAAAGCAATTCATAAGAAACAATGAAGATCATGTTTTGTTGTCAAATCCCAAGGTCAAAAATTAACCTTGAATCTCAACAAATATATTAATTTCTTCAATAAAAAAGAAGTAGAAATATGTGAAAATGTTGCAAGTCATTAATAAAGCAGAATGTGTTTACTTATTAGCCCACTTGACAGCAAATACAAGTAAGCCATCCATTTTTAAAATGTGTCTGACAAATGTGATAATAAGTTGTCTTAAAATAATGTCATACACCTCTATGTGTTTTAAAATAGTATTTGTATTTGAGTTTTAACATATAGACCATGTACAGTACATACTGTATGTACATTGGACAGTTTTTACTTGTTGTAATCATTCCCCCTGTTCATACTGGCCATGAAAACATCCCTTCTTCAGATGCTTCCAATGGGAGTGATGGGGAACAGAATATACAGTACTCCTTCTGTGTAAAAATGTAACTGCAGCAGTCTAAGTTAAATCAAGTGGGTATCCAAAGTTATTCATTTTAGTTTGAAAGTGCATGACAGTGTTTCCTTGCTGAGTTGCAGGTTGCAAGAGAGAATTTGTTACTGATTTGATTAAGACTGCTGAAGACTCATGTTACTCTAAGTTAAATGCTAAACTGAAATATGTTTTTAATCAGACATAGGCTGTGGATTTTATTCCACATTAAAGCTGAGGTGCAATCAACCTCTGAATGGTCAGTATTAACAGAGAACTTTACAGCAAGCAAAACCTGTTTCAAAGTTCATATGGACACCTGAGTGTTGTTTTAAAGGATAGGTTCACACTTTTTAAAATCTGCCTTAAAACAAAAGTCAAGTGTCCATATGATCAGTGAAAGAGGTTTTCCTCGCTGTAATCATTCCTCCTGTTCATACTGGCTATTAAAAGATCCCTTTCAAATGTTTTTTCAATGTGAGTGATGGCCAAAATCCACACAGTCATTTTGTGCAAAAATGCATTTATAAGTTGATGTGAAGCTTATATGAGTCTTCAGCAGTCTGAGTTAGTCATATCAAGTGAATATCTGCCACATTTACAGTCTTTTTAGCATCAAATTCCCTCTTTGTGTTTCCTCGGACAGTGTTTCCCTGTTGAGCTGCGGTGGAAGTATAGTGACAAAAAGAGGGACTTTGGCACTAAAAAGACTGTAACATTGAAAGATATCTACTTGATTTGACTCATTTGGACGCTGAAGCTTCATATTAGCTTCAGATAAACTTTTAAATACATTTTTGCACAGAAGGAGGACTGTGGATTTTGCCCCCCCATCACTTACATTGTAAGTGCATTATGAAGGGATCTTCTAATGGTCAGTATGAACAGGAGGAATGATTATGGCAAGAAAAACATGTTGAAATGTTCATTTGGGCTCCTGACTGTTGTTTTAAGACAAACTTGAAAAATTGTGAACCTGTCCTTTAAACACTGTCCATAGTCCAGAACATTTTTGTCCAGTAGATGGCGATCCAGCATTATCCATTTCCATCAGCGGGCGCTCCGAGCTGGTTCATACTTTGAGGAATTGTAAGAGGCTACTGATCCATATTAATTATAATTTCAGCTTCTGCTGTCCAAATGTCTTGACCACAGCTGATACTCATTCAGAAATCCAGGAACACTTTGTCGTGATAAAGTTTGAAGTGACAGTAGACATGGAGAGGACAGTAAATTATGAACTAACTAGTCTTAAATGTATAACTATACCAATAACACGAAGCACGTCACATGAAATAAACTGGGTGTTTTGGCTTGCACGCGCATTATGTGCGCGCTTCCGTAAAGCAGTGACAAAGATGGCGGCCGCCGCCGGATCAGGTAAGCCGACTTCACCAACAGTTCAGACTGTATCTTTTCATTTATTTTGCTCAAGAGGCACAATTTCAAACATAGCGCGTTAGCTACATATTGGTTTTACAAACTCCAGCAGACCAGCTGTAGTGCAGTTTCGACTGCAACATCACTCTATGTTAAGAAATACTGCCGTAACGTTGCTCGCTAGCTCCGTGGCTAGCAGTGCTGGCCCAGTGTGTGAGCAGCACTCGCACATCTGCAGCAATCTGTATGTGCCATTATGGAGCTTGCCGGTCAGAGAAGAGAGGACATTATTATCTCAGTTCACATTTGTGAGCGGTATCCTCCTGTCAGCTCCGCGATGACGGCCGGGACCAGCCTGCTGGGTAGATGAATAGTTTCCTGAGATAACATTAGCTGGCAGCACAGCTCCGTTCATCAACTGGAGAGACAAGGCATCCAACAGTAGCTCGTCAATAACAACCAAACCCAAGATATTTAACTCAACACAATGTTTGACAATTTGAAAACAATCTTTTCTTATTTAAGTAGAAACCTGTCCTTAGCGACATGTTTTTACTTTAAATAGTTCAGTAGGCAACTCCTCTAATAGATAGAAATTTAAAGTCCCCCTCCACTCAAAAACATCTTTTTCTTCTTGCTCCTACGTTTGGAAGTTTGAGCTTCATGTGCAGTTTGTTTTCACATACATCTGCTCAAAGTGGAAAGTTTCTCTGTACTCATTAACATCTGATTTCAAGATGTGTATCTTGATTTGTGGCATCATAACTAGTTTTGAAGCCAGTCCTGGTCTGGTATTCAACTCACACAAGTGTGATGTGGAAACTTGAAGCTCTAGTGCCCGTACACTAAAAATGGACTTTACAGTGAAGTAGAAGACATCTTGTGTCCAGCTGTTCAACTTCTGAAATGAAAAATATTTGCATTTTCATAGATTCTGGAATTTTTGATGAGAGAGAAGGAGTAGATGTAATTTTTAAGGATTTTAACAAGATAATTTAACTGTTTTTGTGGAAAAAATCATATCAAACAATGTCTTTTTCAAAGTAGAGTATTTTGTATACATTTTAAAACAGGTCTAGAGAGGATCTTTAACATCTCACAGTGGTCAAACTGTGAAAAATGGTGTTTATCTGAGGAACCCTGCTGTCATGCATTAAGGCTCATTATATAGCTAAGCCTATTGAGGCTTTCACAACAATTTGATAATATAAGAGTGTAAACCCAATTCAGTAGTCCCAGTTGTTAAACCTGAAATCAAATGTGATCAGTTCAAACTTCTTCAGGGTGTCACAGCATGTGTGTTTGGCCGTTGAGGTGTCACAGCTATCCATAAGTCACCTCACAGTGTTGGTAACAGCCGACCCCCCCCCTCCCCCTCCCCTTGATAATGTATTTGTCTAGAGACATGGTGGCATCTGAGTTTTAGATGGTTGGTTTTACATGTTTAGTGAATCTCTGGCTTTGCACAGCTGTTATAGAAAGTCTGTTCAGATTTATTGTTCTACAATGATAACAGGGATGACGCTGCATTAAAATAAATTGAGTCTTGTCTCACAAACCTCTGAAAATCCCCTTAACTTCCTAACTTTTGCTGTTGTGTACATTTTCTGCCAGCAGTAAAGACAATGATTTTCACTGTTAAAGAATGAAAAACTATTAATCAATCAATTAATCAGAAAATGATCAATCAGAAAATAATCGTCAGATTTATCAATAATGAAAATAATCATTATTTGCAACTATACCAAACTGTGTCACGTTGGCTCAGTTAGGAGGTTGATAGATGATTCTATGTCTGAGCAGGAATCACTGCCAGATATTGTTTACCTGTGAATATGAAAATAATTTGATATTATCAGTTGTAAAAATGGTCAGTGATACTAGAGACGTTTCTGACATCCCTTCCTTTAGGTTAGCCTAGCATTCAGGCAAGTCATTCAGGATAATATGAGTGTATGTTCTCCTAATGTGTGATTAATTAAAAGCTAATTGAATTATCCATATTGTGTGTGTGTGTGTGTGTGTGTGTGTGTGAAGGCATCGTGGTTCCCCGCAGCTTTCGGCTGCTGGAGGAACTGGAGGAAGGTCAGAAGGGAGGTGGAGATGGTACAGTGAGCTGGGGCCTTGAAAACGATGACGACATGACGTTAACTCACTGGAATGGCATGATTATCGGCCCCGCCAAGGTGAGCTGCGCCTGCAATGCTTTAATACGTCATGCTGCTTTTCTCTCCACCAACACACTACCAGCATCACACTGGACTGACATGCGTTCTTGATCAAATCTCTCTGTAAGACGAAGGGACAGTCTAAACAGGATAGTCAAGAATTGAATAATAGAAGATGTTCAGTGTACTTCAAAGCTGAATGGGTGTGGTGTATGTTTATGCTTAATGAGCAGAGCTCCCATTCCATTTAAACCTAGTAGATGAAGGGCACACAGTGCTTGTGCTGACCTGAATCAACAGCTGTTTAATTAAGCAAAGAAAATGCAAACACGGTGAACAGAGGCTGCGCTGTATTTGGCTGATTGGGTGTGCTGCACTTACAGAGAAGCAAGGGCAGGGAAACCTTTAAATGCACGTGTTACATGAGGCTGAAGGTATGACGCTGAATCTTTATCAGCTAATGACACACCTTTTGTTGAGGATCAGCTTTAATAAGGTGAACTAGAAACAGGAAGGGCAGCGTTTTAATAAATGTTCTTTGACAGTGAGTATACAACTTATGCAGCTGCAATTCAGTTTATTGTACCTAGAAACTGTTCTAATTCACTAATCAATTCAAAACATCAAGATAAATATTTTTGCATTTCTTTGTCAGTGGATGTTTTTTTTTTATATCACATGAGAAAAATAGTAAAAGAGGAGCAGGTGACAGGTGCTTTTTACAGTTTGGGTGAAGTCAGTTTTGAATGGTGCAGGTATCTCTTGGTATTTTGCAACCAAAGCTCTGTCACTTAACTATTAAGACAAAGCTCTGAATTCCTGCTTAATGACTGATACACATTTTTAATAAATGTAAATACTCTTCAGCAACATGCCATTAGTTGATTTACATGAGGAGGAGCAATATGATGTGATGGTTTTGTTTATGACTTAGTTGGGCCTGTGGTATCATTTAACTTTTTTTTTTTTTTTTTTGCATAACACCCACACATACAAGAGTGTGTCCTTACTGCAGCCAATAGGATGCTTACATAGTGTGAAAGTACTCCGAGGAGCTGGATGTGTTTGAATTTGCGTAGATTCCAATGCAGTGCACTAGAAGCTTTGAGGTGAAAGATGCATGATTTTTTTGTTTGTTTCAATAAGAGGGAACATTGTGGGTGGGTGTGCTCCCTTTAGTGGCACTTACATGGTTCAGCCTACCCTCTAGAGAGCTAGGATGATGTACTACTTCCTTGTGTGGTTTAGAAGTAAAGAGAAGTGCATACATGCACTAGTTAGTTTGCATTTTTGCAATATTGCATGTGGCGACGTTGCTCCTTTACCACTGTGGTACTGGAACAAAATAGACAGCATTTAAAGATGCTATCTGGTAGACTGGTTGCACACTGACCCAGTGATGCAGCTTAAACCCACTGCAGGGGTCTATCTGTATGGGTCGGAGGCTGCTCAGCTTCCCACCAGGAATAGAAATAAATTCAGCGATAGTGATTTTTTAAATGTTATCGGACCGACTCGCCAAGAAAAGGTGAGGGAGAGAGAGAGAGAGCGAGAAATAGAAAGCGTGGGTGATGAAGAGAGAGGGAGCATGCATATGGACCAGACAGAGGAGGCAAAACTGAAAGCTAACTTTTATCTTGCAGTTACTGGATGTAATTCTCAGGTTCATCAGTGAAGTTTCTGAACTTGACTGCAGTCTCTGCTAACAGTGAGAAGCAGAACGACAGCTGTCTCATGAACGGGTCTAGTACGAGTTGAACCCACGTTGAGTAGACCTGCGTCATATGCATGTTGCTGGTTGAAAGTAGTGTAAGTTCGGTTGCATGTTCCCTAGATGTCAAGAGCATATGTGGCTGTTTTTAAGGACCAGTCACATGTTCACCTCTTCTGTGCTGATGCCTCCAAACGGCAGAGGATTTTTGTATGTCCTTAAACATGTCTGGAGGCTCATTTTAATTGTATTGTTTAGGCTTCTGAAATTGCGTAATTACAAAGCTGTAACGTCATAACAACAGACACATCACCACCTTCAGCTTCACTCAGCTTCATGGCATGTTTGTGCATCTCTTCACCTCTACATGGATCTTAGTTCTCGCAAACTCAAACCAATTTGCTAAACCAAGTAGCTCACTGCCGTTATTTAAACTCCAGTTGCTAAGAGTTCACCATATTTAATAAGATGTAACATTAGTCCTAGCTTCCTGAGCTGTTCTCTTTCAGCTTTGTTAAACATGTCATGAAATGTATTAATCACATTAATCATTTTCATTTGGTTTGTCAGCTGCTCAATCAACAAATATAGTTAATTAATGTCTATAAATGAATGGACCTCACATGCTATCAGAATTTCCTGGTCACTCACTCTTTGAGCTAACCTGTCGCCCCCTTTTTTGAATCGTAGACTGTCTATGAAGGCAGGATATACAGTCTGAAAATAGAATGTGGATCCAGATACCCAGAGTATCCCCCTCTGGTCCGCTTTGTGAACAAGATCAACCTGAGCGGCGTACACAATTCAAATGGTGTGGTAAGTATCCATATTTCTCCACGCACTCCTGGTTGAATCACTGATCTCAAGTGTTATTGGTAAGTTGAGGACTGCGGTATACATCTAACTCCCTGAACCCAGTGTCCTCCCGCCAGTGGGATGTAGAAGCTGACTTGTGCTTCAGTCTCAGTTGTAGCTTTCAATACGCACCTCCGACTAAGATATTGCTGTGCTAGCAACTCACAAGCTAACAGTCAAGTGCGGTTTCATATTAAGAGCAAATAATGAATGCAGGGACACAGGATTAGAACTCCTTCACAGACCTTTGGGTCAGTATAAGTAATTAGTGTTAGAAATATTATAATATAGTACATCACCAGGAAATTCAGTTAAGAAACTGATGGTAATATCTGTAATAGGCTGGATTAAATACAGAAGAAATCAAATGACTTCATCACATTGAAGTAGCTCTTCTGTAAATCAAATATGCCATAAAGCACTCCTGCTTATTGATTTGCAAGATTGCCCGCAATGGTCTAATACAAGCCAATGTTAGAGGGATAGATAGTACTAGTGATGGGAACCTCAAGCTGTATCACAATTCAATTAAAGGCTTCTCTAGTGTTTTATTATTATATTTCCATAGAGTTAGAGGACTTAGAACAGACAGATTAAAAACCTTAGAGTGAAGCAGCAGAGGCTGAGAGCAGCTCTCCTCCCTGCCTCCTCACTGCCTGCTTCTTTCAAACTCCACACCTCCTGCTCCTAATGCAGGCTTTCTGTTAGAAATCGAAAGTTTCAAGCTCATACTGAGATAAACTGGGTTATTTTCTCAATCTTTGGACAGCTCCCCCTCAGAGCATCATTAAATGAATCGTAAATTTAAGATTCTGTTTTGCAAAACGATTGTCAGTGCATCTTGATGCATCTCAGTTTTTGATTTCTATACCTTTTCTCTCTGTTTGGTCACGCTTATGATAACATGATCATGTACATCATCATGATACATTCTCATGTATCACCACAACAGAAGTGCACCAGCTGGCATTGGCATGTTTACCTGTACTGTTCACTGAGAGTGCTCATAAAGTAATAAGCCAAAATGTGACAAATATCACTCAAATAACACTTTTGGGGCCAACTGCAGTTAAAGTATTTTCAAGATGTGAAGTTGCTTGCTTTCAGATAATGTCCTCTGAAAACAGAAAACCAACAGAATGATCCCTACTTGTGTCTTACATTTCTTATGTCTTTGAACTTCAAAAGCTTGTCTGGACAAGAGGTGTTTAACCAGAGTTTTTGAGTCATCCGTCTCCATACTGTCTACACATGCTGTGCAACAGGTCATGTTTCAAATTGCGTAGCTGCAAACTAAAGCATATTTTTACACTTGTCTTTAGTTTTACACACTGAAACACTATCATTGTGTATTGGGCTCTGAGCACTGACCTACACAGCAGCACTGTCCCTGAACACATCCTATGTGTAGACATTTAGTTAATTGAACTCTACAACTGTAACTTTAAGATCAGGCCCGCACACTAAGTTTCTTATTGGGACCATAATAAATAGGCCTCCCCCTCCCTCTCCACCTCCTCTCCCTTCAGGTGGACATAAAGGCGGTGACATCACTGTGCAGGTGGAAAAACTCCTACAACATCCGGACGGTGCTGCAGGAGCTCAGACAGCACATGACGACAAAAGAGAACAACAGGCTTTCCCAGCCACCTGAAGGCCAGGTGTACAACTGAGGCTCCTGCTGCTACACACACACACACACACACACACACACACACACACACACACATATACACACATATACACACATATACACACAAACACACATACATAGCATTCTTAATGCTTTAACACTGACTCTACCACTTTCAAACTACACAACCATTGTGTTATCTCCAAGACTCGACTCGGATCTTCCCATTGGACAGAGAGAGGAATGCACAGGTGAACCTGACTTCACCCAGTGCCCAGTCATCCATTAAAGTTCACGGTGCAGACCAAACATTACAAAATACTGTACATCTTACTGATGTTTTGTTTTTTTTATTCTCTTTGTGTTCTACATCCAGATTGTAAAATAACAAATGACCTGATTGAGTGTACCAATTATGTGTGTGTGCTGGACAGTTAGTCCCTGCTATATATGGGTATTGCGTTGAGGGATTTGAACCAACTTGCTATTTAGCAAAAGAAACTTCTGTAACCCCAACTGAAATATGGATGTTAAATGTTCGGCTCATTCTGAGTTGTTTAAATTTTTTTTTAAACAACAAACCTCCCGATCTTGCAGTATACTGACACATATCCCTCTCACTAAGACAAAATGTACCCCAAACAATGCTTTGCTTGGTCTCCCGGGCCACATTAGTCTCAAATGAATTCCCCAGTTTCTGCGATCCCAACGATGTGAATTTGCCGGGGCATCTTTAAACAAGTACATGTCCGGTACATGGGAATAAACTGCTACTAGACATTCAGTGACGTATGTATCAACAGGGCACTGCTGGCTCATCACTCATGTTCTCAGACTTGTCTTCTGTGTGCCATATGGTTCATAGCGCTTTGTGATAGTGATTGATTATTAGCAGCTGGGGGGGAGGGGGGAGGGGGGAGTGGGGAGGGAGGAGGAGGATTGGGGGGGCGACTACAGGTCCTTGTGTTTTCTCTCTTCAGAGCACATGGAGTTTGTGTGCTTGGCACCTTTTCAGGATCACCACTGTACTGTGGCCTGTGCGGAGCAGGAGGAGCTGTGATTTTATTTTTTATTTTTTTTGTGTTGCTGTTTTTGGGTTCTTGTTTTGGTTTCTTTAGTCTCTGGGCTGACCTGTGTATACTCCATGGAGTCGTCTCTTCTCTCATCCAGTGAATGCCCACTGAACGCAATGTACGACTTTGGATGTTTATTTTATAACAGGGGTTGTATCTAATCAGGGTGATGGTGACCTGTTGCATGGTTTTATTTTAATTAAACGTTATTACTTTTGCACATGTTTGTGTCATGATTCTCCAGGACAAACTTCAACAGTGTAATGATTCCAAATATTCTGCTGAAAAGTTCAGTTTATTAACTTGTATTAAGTCTTTACTTTTTACAATACAATAATCATTCATGTCATTTATCAAGTAAAAACATCAAACATTTGCCAGTGACAGCTTCTCAAAAGTGAAGATTTTCTGCATTTTGCTGTTGGTCAGACAAAGTAAATAATTTTAAAGTTTTTTTTTCCACCCAGAATCTCTATTTTCAGTTTCAAATATCCCCCCCTGTAGACTTAAGAGTGGCTGTTTTTTTTTCTTGATAGAAAACAGTGGCTATGCCTACTTTGAAGCCATACTGGTAACAATGCATTGCAATTGTGACAGGCTTTCACGGCAAAAAGAAAGTATCAAGGCACAGAAATGTTTCAGTCCACTCCTGGATCACAATTCACTAGTTTGCTGTCCATACAGGTGCTTGGTATGTTCCTTCTGTGGTCGACAAACCTTGGCCACAATGGTAAATGGACTGTACTTGTATAGCGCCTTTCTAGTCTTCCAACCACTCAAAGCGCTTTTTACACTACGAATCACATTCACCCATTCACACACATTCATAGGCTGAATGGGTACAGGGGCTACCATGCAAGGTCCCAACCTGCCCATCAGAGGAAGCTAACCATTCACACACATTCATACACTGATGGCACAGCCATCAGGAGCAATTTGGGGTAAAGTGTCTTGCCCAAGGACACATCAGCATGTTGACTGGAGGAGCCGGGAATCGAACCGCCGATCTTCTGATTAGTGGACGACCCGCTCTACCTCCTGAGCCACAATATACATAAAATCTGTTTGTAGTTGTGAGCAAGTGTAGTTCACCTCACCAGTTAGTGGCCAGATTTAAAAAAATGAATCAAAGAGGTGTGAAGGCCAAAATATCCTGACTTTTCATCCTAGAAATGCTGGATCCTACATTTCCCATAATGCAACCAGTTGTATGTCAGTGTCAGAAGAAGTACTTAAGTCATAGTGCCAATACCAATAATGTAAAAGTCCTGCATTTAAAATCCACATTGGTAAAAGTACAGAAGTATTATCAGATAAATTAAAAGTGAAAGTACTCATTTTGCAGAAAATTGGCTGCAAGGTTAGCTAGTTGAGTCCAGTGGTTCCTAATCTACAGGTCTCGGCCCTTCAAATGTTCACAAGATAAATCAGAGGGGTTGGTGAGATTATAAATGGATGTACTGCTACACAAATCTGTTTTCATATTTTTCGCGTTTCTCTTATGATTGATTTTGTTGTGAAATATTTGATCATTTGAACAGTTATTGAAATTGAAGACAGTTTGGAGGGGAAATATCTTGGTTTTATATTTAAAAGTGATCTTGAGTAATCAATAATGGAAACAGCCCGTAATTTCCACCTTGCTGCCCATGATGCTTTGATGCTAATATTCATTATGTGTTTTACATATGCAAACAAATGTGTTGGGAAGTCCTATCCATACCAGAACATGTCGATAGTTTGTCCATTTCTTAAACTCTGGGCTGTGCAGTGATGTTTTTGGTCAGTGTTTATTTCACATTCAGTACACATCCAGTAACAACCCTATCATGTCAGAAAAGTTTCTATATTGAGTCTTCATGCACTGCACATATTTCTGAATTGCATTTGGCAAAGTCATTCATGTTACAAGCCTAGGTGAGAAAAACAGAACACCCTGCAGAATGATACAGTCCCATCCATCACACTTGGAGAGGTAAGAGTAAGCTGTGGAGCTGAGCTAGAAGACAGTGTACCCAGCATAGAGCGCTTCTCGTCCGTCTTACCCGGCTGACAGCAAGATGCTTCTCCAAGGGTAACCAGATGCAGAATCCCCGTTCAACAGCTGTTGTTGCCTCTATTTGCCTCTTGTGTGCTGCAGGGAAACAGTACAAAGAGTGGCACGTGACCTGAGCCTGGGGGAGGAAAGACTGGTGAATCAATCACAGTGGGTGATACAGCTGGGTGCCCTTCACTCTCTTATATACCATACACAGAAGCTCTTAGGGCCAATCAGGGAGAAACAATCAGCTAGATGCTGTGCTGTGTACAGTACAACGTAACACAACGTTATGCCTGAATGCACATAGAAGAAAAATAATTCATCTGACATTGAATTGTGTCTTATTAAAATGAGTTAGATATGTGGATTTGACTTAAGATCAACAGATAAATGCTTGATAGAGTTAGACGGGCCCTATTAGCTTTTAAAATCGGGATTAATGAAATTATGGAGCTACACAAGGACAGACACTCAAAAACCTTATATGAAATCTTTTTTTCCATTTTTGTCAGATTGGAACCTTCTCTAAAGTAAACCCTGTCAGAGTGCCATCATGAAATCCTTCTAACAGCCCTAATGTCAGTCAGACAGCTTGGTCAAAAAAAAACATGGACAAGCCCTCAATCACTCTAATCTTATCTGTTGTGATGGACAAGCTCTCCATTAGCCCAACTGTATCAAAGAGTGAAAGAGAAGACACCATGGTGTGCTACTCAATCAGTATAATAACTGGCATTCATGCTTGGGCCCATCTGACACAGTCTAACTAACAAGTTGATTTACAAAAGCTAAGCAACCAGTGGGTCAATTCCTCCCTTGGACACACCAGTTATACTTTTTTAAAAGTTAAATTACATATTCAGGATTATTCAGGAAGATTCAATGATGAATCTACATTAAAATTATAATGCCAGTTTACACAAATAGAATCCTAGAGTCTGTTTACATATACCATATACTGTATATGTATAGATCTTACTCCCACAATATAATATTCCCTGAGGATAGCAAACAGTTACACATATTTGTGTATAGGGATCTTGTTCCAGCAAAATATTATCTTGTTCCCTGCGGATAACAACCTGTTAACACATATGCATGTATATGGATCTTGTTCCCAAAATAAAATATCTTGTTCACTCAGCATAGCAACCTGTTACACATATAAATGTTTATACATGTACATACATTCATACTTTATACATTCAGATGAGAGGCAGGGAGCACCCTAGACAGGTCATCAGAATCAACAGGTCTAATTGAGCTTGTTCCCATGAGATAGCAATAATAAATACCATGTTTTGGGACTTTGGTAGCTCCTTAAAAGTGTACTGGTGATGTATTTTTCCTATTTTCATGGATAGACAGACTAATACAGACCGTGAATGAATGAATGAATCACAAGCTTTTCTAAGACGCCGTTTTGCCCTGGGGTACAACAGTTCAGCCATGAGTCAGAGTGAAGCCCATCATACAAGAGGCAGATATACCAGTTTTTCCATTAAACCAGAATGCAGTGCAACCACAAGACAGGTTTCATTATTATTTTTTTCCCTCTGCCCCTATCCTCAACTGTGATTGTGAACAACAGGTTCACATACCTTCCATAGAAGAATAGAGGATAATATATGGAATCAACTAAGTGAAGCAGAAGTACACAAGAAAAGTTAAGTGAAACTGTGTGACAAAGTGGGTGAGACCACTCCATTTGTCCCCATTACACTTAATATTTCTTTCTATACTTGCCATTTGTTTTATTTAGACAATTGTAAAGCATTGCTTTCACATACTATCCCAGCTTTTGTTTGTGTTTAGCATTATTTTGTTACATTCATTTACATCTGCATTTCTGGTGTAAGATTAGCTTGTGTTTCTTACCAAACATACCATACTTTCCAGGAGACAAAGGGGGAGTCAACCAGTGGCTTCCTGCTTTTAAGCTCTCACTGACATCATTGGTGATGTCATGGGTTAGACCAGGTATGGGGGGATTCATTTTACAGTCTTCATCTGTAGGGTCAACCAGAGCACTGAGGCGGTTCCTCAGTTCCAAGCAAAACTCGTTGTTGGTCTTTAAGCATTTCAGCTTAGCTACTTTGAGAAGTTTCCTGTGATGACTCAGCTTCGCCACTTTCTTAGTTTCAGCTTGATGATGGCTGTTAGAGGGTAGTTACTTTTGACATCAGCTCCACAGCAAACTCAAACATCTTGAAGAGACCTGCGCCACTTTCCATTGATCAAGATGTGGTTGATTTGATTGATAGTGGAAACATAAGGTGACTTCCATGTTAGCTTATGGAATATTCTATGTGGAAAGATAGTGCTACCAATGACACAGTTGTTGTTCAAGCAAAAGTCAACAAGATGTTCACCATTGTCGTTCATCACACCACATCCATGCCTTCTAATAGTGCTCTTGCAGTCAGTATTATCAGCTTCAACCTTAGCATTGATGTCACCCATGATCATGAAATTTTGAGACTCAAGATTCAAGATTCAAGGTTAACTTTATTGTCCCACAGAGCAGGAAAATTGTCTTGGACTCTTCACCCATGCTGCAGCCATAAAAAGACAACATTTCATATACAGAAAAAATACAGATGAGTTAATAAATAACAAACAAAGTTCTAAAACCACAATTCACATACAGAAAATATACAAAGGGGCTAATAAATAACATAAATAAATAACACAACATGGTTCTAAAAGTACCTAGACAAACAAAGAAAACAGACACAATAAAAAACAGAAAATTCCCTTTTCATTAACATCCCTTACATAAAAGATCATCCAGTGCCCATCTTTGCCTTATCCGCCACTGTTTAAAAGTCTGCCTGCTGTAACAACAGCAGGCAGTAGCTGCCAGCAGTACCCAACTTGAAGATCTAGACTTTGTTGATGACCTTGCTGTTCTCTCCTCAAAGCGTATCCATCTGCAGGGGAAAACTGACAGACCGAACAAGTTTGCCAAATAGACAGGCCTGAACATCAATACCTCTAAAACCCAAGGGATGCGCATTAATGCCACTCCAGATGCACCAATCACAGTGAACTGGGACACTCTGGACTATGTCAAGGAGTTTACCTACCTTGGAAGTCTTGTCAGTAAGGACAATGCAGTACTAAAGAATCAGAGCATGGCGTGGGAAGGCTCACAATGCTTTTGCTAAGCTCCAGCCTATCTGGAAGTCAAAGCAGTAAAGCCTAAGAACAAAGGTTCGACTGTACAACAGCAATGTAAAATCAGTGCTGTGATATGGTTCAGAGTGCTGGTGAGTGACAACATGTTACATGAAAAAGATCGACACTTTCCGTAATGGATGCCTCAGAGAAATCTGCTACATTTTCTTGCCTGAGAAGATCTCAAATGAACAGTTATACAAGATAACTAAGTGCAACAGTGTGGTGCTAGAGATCAAACACTGCTGAATTTGATGGCTAGGTCATGTCTTCAGAATGGCCCAGGATCAAATCCATAAGGTTGCACTAAGATGGATTCTATGAGGGGAAAAAAAGCAAGGCCAACCCAAAACAACTTGGTGGCGAACTGTGACAGCTGAGTTAAAGGAAATGGACCTAACATGGGGCGAGGCACAGCATGCAGCACAAGACAGGTCTCAATGGAGGCAGATCGTAAAAGAATTATGTCCCACCAGGGACGAAGAGGATTAAGTAGTAGTGGTTAGAATCCATATGATTTGTACTTATTTTGGCTTGTGATGAGGATTATGCCGTGGATGATATGTTTTGTGTTAACAATGATAACTGATACAAGTGGCACTGATGTGTACCTGTTATAGGTGGGAGACTGAAACACGCCTGCAAGAAATATGATTCTGCCTATATAGATTGGAGGGCCAATTTAAGGGGAGAGTTGTTGGTTTGAGAGAGGGAACAGAACAGAAATGAGAGGATGCCTATGTAGCTGTGTGCACATGAGCATGCTTAAGTTTGAGTTATCCTGAGTTAAACCAGTTAAGTTTGACTTGTTTGTATTCATTTCTTTTTTGAGACATTTGTTTTTTGTTACACTGGACAGAATAAATCACTTTTTTTTAGTTCTTTAACAAGTCTCTGAGTCTGCCTCCTATCACCTTCCCAGCCATTCTGGTAGGGCTTCCTCACAAACTGAGACATCCGAAGGAGGATTTTTTTGGTGACAAGCAAATGGTCAGAACTCAGTGCTGCGCACAATATAGGACCATCAGAAGAATGCCTTAATCATAAAACTAACAGTACCTGTATGTTTTGCTTTGCCCAACTTTTGCCTTCAACTTGCTGAGATTTCATTCATGCAGTTAGACCACATTCCTGATTATCATTTGAAAATCTGCATTCACACACCATCGTGATAATTAACTCCATTGGTCTGATTGCACTCCATTTGTTACATTCACATGTAAAGCACCGGGGGGAGTGAGGACCAGTTGTGGGATGTGTCAGATGGTTGCTGACACACACACTCCCACATCCATTCTCCTGCACGACCTGGTGTGTTCAGGCCTTAGCAGCACAGTGTGGAGGAGCCCATCTGCTCACAGGGTCAATACCACTTTCTCTTTTCACACACACACACACACACACACACACACACACACACACACACACACAGACTCATGCCGAGCGTGCCAATTAGCTAAATGAGACAGATTTTTGCTCTGTGTAGATTTGCATTTTTTATGGTGAGCACATGGTTTTAATACTCACATTAATGGGATGAAATGAAAAATGTTGGTTATAAATTAAGCAAAAAACAATTTCTTTACAGAGATTCATTCACTGTAGCCCACAGAGAATTATATTTTTTATTTACTCTTTTATTATTGGTTGTAATATACATAATATGGCATATATTTCTATTGAAGTCCATATTAATTTTATATCATAAGTAAGACAGTTTGTAGCTGAACAGAAGCTGTACAGTTACTACAGTAACAAGTGTAGCTTACTTTTTAAGTTCAGTAACTAAACACTGGTGTAGGTGTGCTTCCTCACAAATGCTCCAGTAACTCCAGTTTAACTATAGATCTAAAAGTGTGACAGCACTGTGACAGCCTGCTCACCCAGTCTGACCAGCTAAGCTGGTGACGCTGGATGCTGCTTTCAGTTTCATCAAGATTTAACTATTTCCTCCCTGCTGTTGAAGATCATAACAACAAAACAGTTGAGCGAGTGCAAAACAACTCTGTGCTTTTATCACAAGTCCAGATATGGCAGCAGGCAGGGTTAGATTTATAACAGCATAATCATGAAAGAGAGCCAGTCCTGAATGTTATTGTTTTTATTGATGTTATTTGCCCATAAGATGAATTGTGTCACTTGAATGAGAGCTAAAATCTGTAAAGTTATTTGACTGAAATATTATAATTTTATGTCATGTGTAGGTCGAGTGTTATCAGAATTACATATTAATTCAGTGTTATTGTTCTCTGTAGCAGCTCACTATACTTTCTGGTACACCAATGTCAATAAAGACTGTTCAATCCAGTGTTGTCACTCAATAATTGGTGTGATGTACACTGTGTTTGTAATTTATATCATATAATACCAGTAGCAATAATACACTGGTGGCTGGCATGTATTTTCACTTTTGAGATAAACAGCATTCTTCAACATAATCTTCCACAAGACATGTAAAAACTGCAAAATTACCTTTTTTTTTTTACATCTCATGCTACTTTAGTATGAAATTTCATCACCTTAGCAAATAACAAATGATCAAAAAACTATTTGAAACATTATATCAGTTACACCTCACTGCTGCTGAGGATAACAGCATGCAGAAAGCTACAGATTCCAGCTTTAAATTGACTCTAACAGGTATTTACATGTCCTGTCTTATAAAAATTATGTTTATATACTGCTAATTTGCAACAGCAAATACATTTAGAAAAGAAAAGCAATGCAGCCAGGATTGCGTTTGTTATCAACATAATGGGGAAATGATTTTAATGACAATATGAAAATGTTCATACTGAATGTATCTGCAATATGTTCACTGTCAACATTTGTTTTCCTATACTGTCCATTCATGGCAACTAAAGTGTGATTTAAGTTTTTATTGTTCTGTTTAGGCAACACGAAACACATAGTTCAAGATAGTAGCCTAGGTCAAATATAAAAAAGTCATCATTGAGGTAGAAAGAAGGTGTTTTAGTAGCCTTAACCTAAGCATACATAGCCCTGTGTGTTGTACAACTACCATCCATCTATCTGTGTGGCACAAGAACCTAGCAGTTGCTGGGCAGGCAAGACTGAAGTGAACATAATCCAGCCAGCAATTACATTTCCTCCAAAACATATCGACAAGACCATTTAGTCATCCATAAACATAATTTGTAGGAGACAAGGTTGCCTGTTGAAGGCTGCTAGCCAAAAACTGTTAGCATGTGTGCAGTCATATTCAGAATTTGCTGGAGAAAGCACATTTCACGCGGAGTGCAACGTCAGGATTTTGCGCTCTTGTAATTTAAAATCTGTCCCTCTACACTTTGAAATCTTGTAGGTTGATTTTAAATTTGCTTTGTGCTAACTCTGTAGTTTTGACACTAATAAACTGACATAGCTCTCCACTCCTTAACAAAATGAGCAATAAACCAGAGTGACTGTTTGGTAAATGGAGAGTCATCTGAGTGGGGTCACTGGGGCTGTAAATTTCTCTCTCAGTGTGACAGAGCGTCTGCAGCCTCCTGTGGCCTGGCCTGGCTTGGCCTGGCCCAACATGGCTCTGCAGTGTGGATGGTTGCAAGGTGACGGAATGTACCCCCCCTTATCTAGCCCTACAACCCTACACTGACCCCCCCTCCCCTGCTCACACACACACTCACCCTCACAGCCATTATGAAACCCCAGCAGATGGCCAGGAGACAAAGGATGTGTGAGGGTGAGAGGCCCCCACCTCCCCCAACACTCCCTCCACACCTCACTTTTCCTATTGAGCCCCCCCCCCCCCCAAGCCCCCTTGTCCAGCAAGAAGCAGGCAGTCTGTTGCTGTAACATTACAGCTGGAGCCCACTCAAACTTCTTTCTCACCCCCCCCTCACCACCAACTCACACACACAATTTCTTGCCACGTGCCTCTCATTTAAGAGAAATTAACAATGCCTTCACCATCCCTTGTTCATGCAGATGTGGCGATTATGCCTTGATTTTTCACTCGTTGCAAAATGAGCTCCTTTAATGCGGAGACATTAGCCTAAATGATTCCTGGTGTCCTTTATCAGCTGAGAGCTCCCATTTGGGGCCCCGCAGCAGGTAATTCTCCTTTTGACAGTGCAATTGAACTGGCCAGCGCTGAAGGGCTATTTGGCAAAGAGCCATTTAGTGTAAGTGCTCTCCAGCCTGGCGAATGACACTTGTAGAGACAATGTCACCCCCACTGACACCATCAGTTGATTGTGTATTGAACAGAAATGGAGGAGTGATGTAGGCCCCAGGCCAGAAATATGCAGCACTATTGGCAGGGCGAAGTCCAAGGCGAGTGTCCTGGGGAAAAGTGAATTCACATGAGCTCTGTGGAGGTCTCTGTCAATACCAGGTGCCAAGGACACTAGGACAGGGACTGTGAGGTGATAAACTGGCTTTTTCACTAATGTGTGCTGCATGATCATTTTTTACAGGCTGCAGCAGAGGACAGACACTTTCTCCAGAAATGTTCTCAACATCCCAATACAAGGTCCTCTGCACAGATTGAGCTGAAAAAACATGACAGAAAAATGATTGGTTTACCACATGAACCAAAACCTATGTCTCACTTGGTATCTAGCTACTTATGTGTCCAGTTGTTAAGTACAGTGGGGGTGAATAGTATTGATTTAAATGGTAAATGGACTGTACTTGTATGGCGCCTTTTTAGTCTTCCGACCACTCAAAGCACTTTTACACTACAAATCACATTCACCCATTCACACACATTCATACACATTCATACATATCGGCATGTGGACTGGAGGAGCCGGGAATCAAACCGACGATCTTCCGGTTAGTGGACAACCCACTCTACCTCCTGAGCCACAGCCGCCCCGTTTAAAGTGCTCAAAAGATTTAAAAATTCAGACGATGTTCACATTTTAAACAGAAACATGTCTATCCAGAAACATTGTCCCCTTTACTCTGGAAAATCCACAGAACACACAATATAAAGTTTTCATTAGAACTAGTTTTTACTGAAGAAATTGATACAGTGAAAACTGTTGACTCTCACAAATGAAATGCCATTCATCTCTATTTTATTGGGATGAAGACAGCAATCTAAGAGACGGCTACTCACTCTGTATCCCAAGGCGTACACATGACACAGTTTTATACTTTTGAGTGATGTGCAGTGTGTATGCCAATGCCAAAATTCAATTGCATTTGACATGCAGAGTGCTCCATCAGTACCTTTGGAGACACAGTGCATCTTATTTGAGATGGATATCTGAAAACCCGGACCAAAAGTCTGCATGGCTAGAGACCACCAAAGTGAGAATATGTTTTTGTAATTTGAGTAAACCAACCCTTTGATGTGACAACTGGCATCTTATAAATACCATGATTGCTGGTGTACTTTAAATTTCTCCTTTTTGTTATTTGGTGATATGCAATTTTCACAATGAGTTTGGAACCCATTGTAATCCTATCTGCATGTATTGCTTTAGCCCCTTTGATATTCATCTTTTTGCTCTATAAGCACATTTGTTAACATGGAGGCATTCCATTTTCATTTCTTGCAAGCAAGGAGCCTCCCGTTGTCTTTGTGTTGAGTGCGTCACTTTGTTCGAGGTCTATTACTTTTTAATCTATATATGCTGCCACTTGGTTTCATCATACAGAGGCAAAATGTATCTTACCATTCATACGCTGATGATACACAATTGTATATTTCACTTTCCCATGATAACCTCAGACCTATAAATGAACTTTTCAACTGTATCAGTGACATTAAACACTGGATGACCCAAAACGTTCTGCAGTTAAACAAAAACAAGACTGAGATCTTTGTGGTAGGCACTAGAGGTCAGAGATAGGAGATCCACTCCAAACTGATCTTGCTGTCACTGAAACTCAGTGAGCAGGTTAGAAATCTAGGTGTTACCTTGAATTAGTAACTCAACTTCACAAGCCACAGTACTAGTATAACTAGGACAGCATTTTACCACCTAAAAAATATTTCCAAAGTTAAATCCATCTTGTCTCAGTAAGACCTTGAAAAACTGGTTCATGCATTCCTTTTCTCTAGGCTAGACTACTCTAATGCCCTTTTTGCCAGACTTCCCAAAAAGGCTGTGGGACAGCTCCAGCCCATCCAAATTGCTGCAGTCAGAGTACTCACTGGGACAAGAAAAAGTGAACATATTACTCCTATACTTAGATCACTTCACTGGCTTCCAATAAAATACAGAATTGATTTCCAAATTACGGCTCACTGTTTACCATTCACTTAATGGTTGAGCTCCTAAATACATATTAAATATATACAATACATTTAAATATGTACTCATGATTTATTTTATTTTGTTCATATTTTGTGTGTGTGAAGGTATGAAATGTGCTATATAAATAAAATTGACTTGACTTCAATGTAAAAAATCATTTTCATAATAAAATAACTCAGTGAAATGCAGGAAGCATCACAGACTGTTGACATTAAACAGTGTAAAAGAAGTTTGGAGCTGGAGTCAAGATATGGTTAGCTTAGCTTTGCATAAAGATTGGAGGCAGGTGGAATTAAATAATACGCCTCCCTACACCTCTAACTCTAACTAATTAATGCATGATATCTCGTTTGTTTAATTAAACAGAGATGTAAAAATGACACTTTGTAATTTTAGGGAAGGCATGTATGTGATAGAAACGTTTCCTCACAGGTGGCCAGATATGGTCTGTAAGCTCAGGTTTTGGTTTAGGTGTCTGTATAGCGTATTGAACGACATCAGGACTTCAGGAAGCTGCACACAGTCACTGCATGCAGCTGTTGTTTGCCAAGACACAGTCATAATACAAAACTCCCTCTAAAACCACAAACCGTTTTTTCTATTTATATTCATTTAAGACTGCACAAACAATGTACAAAGCAAGAAATAATTTACTTCCTGGCAACATACAAAAAAATGTTCTTAGACAGAGAGGGGGGACATAATTTAAGAAGATAATTTAATTTGAAACAGCATTGTGTTTGTACCAATCTTAAAAGTGTGTGTAGTTTAATTTGTGGGGTAACAGAGTAAAAATAACACAAAAAACCCACAGAAACGAGGAAGTTGAAAGTAACGCTCGCTATTGGTGACGTTGTTTTTGGTTTTCTGGTTTTCCACAGTCTTGATTTGTTAGTGTTGATTATATATGAGGAGGATGAACATAGAGGTTTAGTTGTGTATGATGGACACTGGGGCAGACAGTTGGACTATGTGAATCTTTAAGTGGACAGACTAGTATAGAATAAGGGTAGGACTATACAAGCATGTTGCTTCTTCCTACTCCTTTTCAGACATGAAATGTTTATTCATATTGCTTATTGAAAGTCTGTATATGTTCATTGTTAATTTTATTGGTTACTTTTGTTTTATTTCTGCTTATATATTTTATTGTTTTTTTTAAATGTTCAAAATAAAGTTTATTCAATTCAATTCAATTCATGTACATGTCAAACACTTTGTGTTTGACTAGCTGACTGGCTATTTCCTCGTTTCCAGTCTTTCTTGCTAAGCTAGGCTAACCAAGTCCTGACTCCAGCTCCATACATGACACACAGGCATGAGATTGATATCACTCTTTTTTCTCACTACCTATTGTACTTATGAAACAAATAAAAGATTTTTTTTAAAATATTGAGCTTTTCCTTTAAGGATAACTTTCGAGCATATTAACTTGACTATTTTGAAAAATAAAATGTGTGTAGTGAATGTAATACACTTGTTGTTTCACTATCTATCCCATAGCTTCATCTGCCATCAGGCACGTCATCATTGTCTCTAGCCACCATATTTCCCCTTCATCGCTTTGGTTTTTCCATTTCGGACAGCATCTGTAGCTCTCGGCCCGCTGCTCCCCTGAGACTCTGTCATCCACCAGAGCAGAGGGCAGTGACACGTGTGATTGATGACCCCCAGAATGGAAAGGAGAGAGATGGACAGATTCCTTTTATCAGGATTGAGGTCTGACTAGATTAAAATGCAGTTGTACAACGCCTCCTCCCCCCTTTTTGGCGTCCCTGTTGGCCTCCTCAGCATCCCCACTCCATCCCCTGTCAGTCACCTCACCTGACGGCTGGGAGTTTTTTCCTCATCTCCTCCACTGACCTCTCATCCCACCTCCCCACTCGAGGTGACATGGTGCGGACGTGGCCGATTGTGCGAGACTTTAACCAGCCACTTCCAAATTGACTGAGGTGTTTTGTTATTTGCCTCTGCAGAGAAGTGTGCGAGACAAATCTCAGCGGAGCGTTCTTAACACCATTTGCACAAAGCTACTTGGAAAAAAAGAGAAAAAGTATGAAATGTGTTAGAACATAAATCACAAGTCGCTCTCCACAGCTTACCACAATCAACCCTTGAAAAAACATGCAAAGTGAAGTGGGGAAATTCTCCTTTTTCTCATTCACTAAGTGCTGATTAAAAGAAAAGAGACAATCACTTTCATTCACTGGCGTGCAGCTGCCTCATTGTCAGATGGCGGAGTGGGAGATTTCTGTGGTAGTGCTGAAAAGACGCCTCAATGAAAAGGACCTGCGTTTGTTTTTCAGATGGCTCTCTAATGACTGGATGTGATTAACACAAATTATCTCAGTTATCACTGCTCAACAGGCTTGGATAGACAGTCTTTGGGTGCATTCTCTGCAAATCTACTCACTCTGCATTTAATCAGTCTCGACACTCTGTACAAGGCTGCAATGACCAGATTTCTCTAGCTAAAATATTCAATTTCTGACTGTAATTTCTCATTAAAGCAGACATTATTGCAAAAATTTGTATCAAAATATACTTTATTTTGTTTTCCATGTTACTCAGTGTGTCTGCGCTTGATGAGATCATACCAATCCTCTGGGAAATCTCTCTGCTCATTGATGATATCATTGTTGTATTACAAGGTTTGGGCCTAAATCCACCTTTGTATGTAGGATTGAAACACACAACAGTGGAAAGAGAATAAAGCTTCTTCACTTCACTGGCAGGTTTTCTCCACTCAATTTAAGAAAATAACATTTTTAGGACTCAATTGCAGACACAAATTACATTTCAATTCAAGGCAAACTTGCTTGTAAAAGAAGAGGCTGGTGTTATTTTAGATTCCACAAATATGAAATTAATTTCTAAAGGAAGACTACAGTTAAAAACAACTTGGATATTGTGCTTTTAGCTCAGGCCATCGGCTCTATCAGTTATGATAACACTGTATTCACCAAAGTTAGTGCTGATATTTCTGAATGCACCATCATTGCTAGAGTGGGAAAAGAAACGAGATCATTCAGATAGTCATACGGGTTTTAAACAAACCCTCAGCTTAGCTAAAAGTATTTGGAAGAAAAACAAAGGCAAACAAAAATTATTAACCAAACTTTTAAACATTTATCACTGTTTACGGACTTCAACTTTGACTGAGTTTTTCTCTCAAAAAGCTCAGTAATTTCCTAAAACAGCTGGGTACTGTAGTTTTTAGCAAACATTACTCAAACAGGAGGAAATAGTATATTTCTTGGGGACTATTTTCAGCAGCGGATTAATACACATTTGGCACTGAGTATTTTTTGCAGCAGAACAGTGCTTCTGAGACCGAGTCAAAATAAACTACAGTGTGTGTGTTCATTGTAATGAAGGAACATGTTACCCAGTGCAACAGTTCTATGACAGAGGACTAAGATATATCAGGCTTTGTATAAACACACCATACTTGTTCGTAGATTAATTCATCATTGGTTTTGGTCTTTTCATGGAATTTGTTGACAATAAGACAAATAAATAATATTGCCTCACATTTAGAGATACTTTTCCACCATCATCTCCTCTGTAAACATGTCACTGTATGAGGTACTAGAGGAAAATCCTCCATTGACATCTGTCTGTAAGATTAAATATTTTTTTATTATCCAGTCATGCTAAACTGTACCTTGCAGAGCCATCTGTGAGTAAGCTGTCCAGGCTGTGTATAAACTACTGCCCTCTCTCCAACCAGAATTTGACCCTGTGACCCTGCAGGAACCCAGAGGTCAGCCTGTCACGGCTGACTGACCGGAAGTCAGTGTGGGGGCCTTATTATCCAGATGAGGGTTATATGGTTGTATGGGGGGTTGAGGGGTCTTCAGAGAGACATAAAAGTTCTAGGAGCATACAGAGGATTGAAGAGACAAATAGATGTGGTAAACCTGCATGCTGACATCACAGAAATGTAGGGAATCTAACAATTAAATGTGTAAATTATCTATATCAATTCACATAATTTATATAATCAGATTTTCAGAAAGTCAACAAACAACACAAGAGAAGGACATGTAATAGTCAATGCAATACCACAATTAAAAACTGTGCTAGGTATCATGGGAAAGGTATAATTTGGTTTCAGTACCAAAACTCTGATTTTGATTGCAAAATTATACCTTTTCACAGTAAAACTTTAGTTTACTTCACTTATTTCCTAGCAATTTCCTATGTTTCTTGAAAGGAACAATGCAATTTGGTATCAATTAAAAGAAAAGTATAGACAATGTTCTGAGAAAGTTATTTAAGTTTAGTTGAGTTGAGTCTATAAGCAGTTGTTGATTTCTAGAAGAATTTCCTTGACAGAACTGTTAAAATCTTAGTGACTAAAATAAGATCTATTAAAATCCGAGTAAACATTCATTTATTTTCAGACATATTTGTTGAATCGTGAGCTTACTTGTAAACAAATTGGAACATTTTGCATGTTCCACTGACACCGCTGTGCACGTACTAAATAGCAAGTGTACCAGTTGAACACTGTCTGCACTTATATGTATTCAAATACTGTAGTTTAGTACAAATGTGAGGTATTTGTACTTCACTCACGTATTTCCATATCATTTTATTTATTTTACAATTTTTACAATTCAGAGGGAAATATTGTACTTTTTACCTCACTACATTTATTTGTCGTTACAGTTGTTGGTTGCTTCACAATTTAACAATTTACATACAAAATGATGATCTTATAAAATATGATGCACTGTTGTTGATTAAACCACTCAATAGTATATAAAATAGGCACAATTAGCTCAAGCAATTACGAACTACATAGACAATGCATCAGTGAGAATCTAATAATACAATCTATAACTATTAGACTGTAAATGCTGCAGTATGTGCCAGTGGTTCATGTTATATACTTGAAACATGAAATAAAATAAAAAAATATTTCACTCTCAGAGGTTTTTTTTTCTGCATTATGAGTACTTTCATTTGTGATACTTTAAATACACTTTGACAATAATACATGAATGACATTTTCAGTACAGGACTTTTCCTTGTAGTAGTATTTTTATTCTTTTATGTATTTATTTATGTTTATATTCCATGTTTTCATATAACATGAATATATTTTATATTTCTATATTTGTATTATATTTTGATAAAACCTTGGTTGTAATTTTTTTGTAAAATAAAATGCATTTCTGCCAAACACAAACACAAACAGTCTTACAAGAACTGCTGGCTACTGTTGCAATCCAATAAAACAGCTCGGCCATAAATTCTACCTTTATGAAACTTATATTGTCCAGTTTCTGTTGACACTGTCAGAGAGCTGTTAATTCAACACTTAATGTTTATTATTGAGGTCATAGTTAGTGGTGTTGTTGTACTGGACAATAGGTATTTTTAATGTTTTGTCCACACATATAGGTGCATACATGAGAATTCCAGAAGAAACACCTTTCAATATCATATAGTCCAGTACAACACTACTACTAAGTGTGACTCCAATAATAGACGTATGGTTGAAACTGAACATCATAAGCTTCTTAAACTGTAGAATTTATGGCTGAGCTGTTGTAATGGATGCATTAGATTGTATAGATGACATTAATGAAGTCGTCACAGTTAAAAACAATATATGATGCAAAATAATGTGCATGGTGATGAAAAATGAGAAATGGGAAAAGACTTCTAAAATGATGGGACATATATCTTATTATAAACTGACTGCTGGTGTGATGTTTAGGAGGATGAAGATTAGATGACTGTATGGTTGAGGAAAAGTGTGTGAAATAACCTGGAAGACTGAAGTGTATCTTATCTATAAAATTTGAAAAACATAAAATTGTAAGACATTGAAGTTTTTTAAACAAATCAGTAATAAATAAATTGTGAAATAACGATTTGAACTAAATAAATACAGTATAAAATGCACAGAAGTATTATTCAAATTAGGGAATATCTGATCAAAAAAGAAGAGAACAAGGTTATGAATATGAATTTGTTGCATTCATTTGGTCTCAGCTTTCAGTACTTGACAGTTTTTGATCCTGACTGCTGTTGACACACTCCTGGCTGCTATTGTACAAGTACTGAGGCTCTGTTCACATCCCTGATTAGGACATATGAAGGAATCTAAATGCAGATGCATCACATGTAAGTTCACAGTGATCTGACCTAAATTTGATTGAAATTCATACAACCAAATCCACTTTCTGATTTACATACCGAGGCTGTGTTCCTGCAGTTTAAGATTCCAACAATGATCTGCGGATGATGATGATGATGATGATGAAATATCAGAGGTGGTGGTGGTGGTTGGCAGGAAGGCGGTGTGTGTTTGGGTCAGCATAAATTGTGTTAGCTACTTCATTGAAAGACAATGGAGGACAAGATGTTGTGTGTAGTGTCACCCACGTGCTCCTGCACCACTATTGTCTGCTTGCCTTCCCTAGGAGAGGAGAGACGGAGGGGTGAAAGGAGGAGGATGTGGGAGGAGGAGGAGGAGATGGTGGTGGTGGTGGGGTTAGTTGACTGCTGTGTGTGTGTGTGTGTGCGTGTGTGTGTGCGGGGAGAAGCACAGACGGCTCGTGGTAATTTGATGTGTGTCCCCGGGGATGTTTGATGGATTAATGCTAAGCAGCTCCCTCTTCCAAAGCACCACCTGATCTTTGGGGCTCGTGCCCCACATATAAAAGGCTGCAGTAGTGCTGAGCTCAGCTAGTCCAGCCATCTCTCTCTCTCTCTCTCTCTCTCTCTCTCTCTCTTCTTTCTCTGCCTCTGTCTCTCCCTCGCCACTTTCTGTCTTCCTCTCCATCCTCCCTGTCCTCTGCCTTCTCTCTCTCTCTCTCTCTCTCTCTGCTGCTTTCACTACATTTTCTTTTTTTCTTTCCCCTCTGGCGTGAAACCTCATTCAGGACAGATATTTTTTCAATCCTCCGCTGTGGTTTGTTTGGCCTGCTCAAGAAGGCCGCCTGGAATCTTAGTGCATTTCTGCTCTTTTCTTCTTTTTTAAAAAAAAAAAAATCACCAGTCTTTCCACACTTTTCTATGAGGCTCTAGCATCACTTTTTCATCAAGGAAAAAAAAATGCCACGCTCCTTTTTGGTGAAGCAGCCGAAGGTTCACGATTTCTCGTCTTCCAACTACTACCATCAACACCAGCAGCACTGGGACGACTCTTACGCTGTGACACATGCCATCACAGAGTCGGCCACTAACTTGGCGGTCCGTTTGAGTGAAAATGGTGAGTTCACGTCTCTCTGAATTGTGTTTTCCATTTTTAAAAATATGTTTATTTCTGCTGTAGTAGCTGTAGATTTCTTCATTCGGAGAGATGATCCACGTGGTTTGGCTCTAAAATTGAAAGAAGAGAAAGATCTAAAACAATGGATTCATCCAAAGAGACAGAGGAGATGTTGTTTTCGCTGTCTAATCGCTCTTGGAAACCCCCAAAACCCCCCACAGGCATTGCTCGCCCCCCTTCCGTACAGCTCAGGACTTTTGTTTTCTAACTCGGCGGATGCTAAATAGTATTCAGGTCACGCTGGCTCAATCAGCTTAATACTCAAACCAGATCACACAGCAGCTTTTGGCTTTAATACTATTGTGTACATGAATGATGAGATATATGTGTACGTGGGCATTAGGCACAAAATCTGATGCAAGCCTTTGTCAGGTCCAACTAGAAAGAAGGAAAAAAAAAACTCAGGAGAAAGCAGATAGCCACATGGGACTGTGTTGTCCTTAGATGGTGCAGTTGCCCTTGAGTCTCTCCTCTTATCACCCTCCTCCCCCTTCCACCCCCCACTTCATCTCTCCATCTCTCTCCATCTGATCCTGCAGGATGTTAGATAGCCACAGGGAGTAGGATTGCAGCAACACAATCCATATGTGGAGCAGCGAGAGGTGATGGAACAGGGTTTTTAGAGGATGGGTATTGACTGGAAAATAGAGAGTGCTGCAGGTAATTCAATAAAGTGCAACATGAGCAGTACACTGGCAGACAGTAGGTTTACATTCATGGGATTTCTACTGAGGCTGGATGTGAGAACAACCGTGCGATACAAACAATATGGGGTGTGTGTGTGTGTTTGGCTTTCAGAAACATCCAAAGAAATGTGTGCTTTGAGCAGACCCCCCCCCCATCACTCTCTACCACCAGCATCACAGATCTTGTGTTCGAGTTGAATCATTTGTCCTCCAGATTTAGGATGCCAGCTGTCTGGTTCCCTTTGTGTTGCAGTGTGTGTGTGTGTGTGTTTGGAGGGGGGGGGGGGGGAGTGGGCTCAGTGTACCATGGACTGCTGTCAAGATCAGACCCCCCTCCCAGACACACACACACACACACACACACACACCCTCCCCTTCCCTCTTTGCCAAATCGCAGCCCCCACCTGTCACTCAATCTCCCCATTACCATACTCATGAACACTCTCAAAAACGCCACAGATGGGGAATGATCTGATTAAAATGATTTAGTGATTGAGGGGATTTCACTGCTGAGACGCTCTGTTTTGATCACACACCCCCGCCCTCCGCCTTCCGTCACAGATTTAGACGCTGCTGCTGCTGCTGCTGCTGCTGGGAGGCGGCGACAGGTGGATCGATCGAGAGTCAAACTATTGCACTGTGACTGTTTTGTCAATGTCAGCACATTGTGTTTGACTTATATTCACCCACAAAGGCCTTTCGAATTTTTTTTTTTTTTTTTTTATGATAGCACTTGTTGGAGCCAGAGGAGGGAGCCTATTGATCAAGGCAGAACTGTCCACAAAAGACTCATTAATGTTTCATTCTCCAAGCTTGCTGAATCTGGCACTTACAAATAGCTTCCTGTATAGGTTTCATATTGATTAGAGATTTGGGTAAGAGGGCACTTTTCATCAGAGATTACTGAGATTGTGAAGATGCTCCATTCATTTATTATTAGGTAAAAAGAAAACGAAAAAAGAGAGAAAAAAGTCTTTCCCTCTCTTTATTAAATGTATTTTTCTTTTCCCAGGCTACATCCATGATTACACCATCCCTTCAGTATTGCAGAGCACAAAGGAGCCAGGTCGTGAGCAGACCGGGCTCTCCTCAGGGCCCCTGTACTCCCCAGGATGTGTAGGTGGAAGCGGTGGGGAGGAGTTCTCCGACCATGATATGGAGCATCCGGACAGCCCGGTTTCCAGCTCCACAGTTGAGTCAGACAGTAGCGGCCCCGAGTTGGAGGAGGGCACTATCAACGCCTTCCTCATCTCTGACGGCCGCTCTCGCCGGAGGCCCAACCAGAGGTGTCCCCGCAAGGGAGGCAGCCAATCGGACAGCAGCGAGGGCATCGGCTCGGCAGACTGCAGCCCGGTCAAAGGGAAATCCAAAGGGCGCTATATGTGTGGAGAGTGCGGCAAGTCTTACGCCACGTCCTCCAATCTGAGCAGACACAGGCAGACTCATCGCAGCCTGGACAGCCAGCAGGCCAGGAAGTGTCCCACCTGCCACAAGGTGTATGTGTCCATGCCGGCGCTGGCCATGCACATGCTGACCCATGACCTGAAGCATGAGTGCACAGTGTGTGGTAAAGCCTTTAGTCGGCCCTGGCTCCTGCAGGGCCACATGAGGTCCCACACTGGGGAGAAACCCTTCGCCTGCGCCCACTGCGGCAAAGCCTTCGCCGACCGCTCCAACCTGCGTGCTCACATGCAGACACATTCAGCCTTCAAGCACTACTCCTGCAAACGCTGCCACAAAAGCTTCGCACTCAAGTCCTACCTGAACAAGCACTACGAGTCCGCCTGCTTCAAAGGGCACCAAGCAGAGGACGACTGCAGCTCAGAGGACTGATTGGAAAATCTTCATCTTTGTCATTTCTATTTATACAATTTGTAATAATTCATACAACAAAGACAACAAAGCCAGAGAACAGCTTGCCACTTCTGAGGCTTATCACATGCATGCATCCTCTTAATCCTGCCTTTTGATATAAGCAATAATCTCACTTTAAATTATTCAGGAATTCTGTATGAAGATAACGTCACAAAAAAAAAAATCTCTGTGTTGATCACAAATGGAAAATATTTTATATTGTTTTTTATAAATTGAATTGCAATAATTTAGTAGTCAGTATTATTTTATATGCCAACTAGCTCTTAATTTACCTCAAACCTTTCTTATTCGATAAATAATGTATTTGTGTATTTATTAATTTATTTAACTATTTATTTGCCAATTTTAAAGATTATTTATTTATTATTGGTTGATGTATTTAACATGGATTCATTAAAGCCATGAATTGGATTTGTTGAGAACAAAAGCCAAAATATATTCTGATGCGCTATATTTCTCTGTCTGATCAATTTGGTGATGACAATAAAAATGATGAAAATGAATACTTACTGAAATTCCCCATTACTCATGCCTGTGAATCTATGCAAAAATTATACTCGCTATACTAAAAATTATACTTCTTTGTAGAATCAACATTGTTCTGTTCATCTGCTTGCCACTGCCTCACATGAGTAATAAGCTAACGTTATTTTGAGGCCGCTGCATTTTACAAAGTCCCTAAACAGCATTACCTTTATTAGCAATTTTTCCAACTATGCTGTCAAATCCAAAATGCCTCCACACATTACCTCACAGATGATTTAGTTCAATGATTATCTGTCCAGGATGGCTCACCAGTTCATTTTCCATTTTTCGTTAGCAAAGAGAACAATAGCCAAATCTACTAACAGGGAAATAGGGCTACAATGGGTCAGACAAACAGCCTGATGCGCTTATATATGGTGAATATTGAAGTTGAACAAATCATTACAAATTCAGTATTTATTTTCATTCCATGTTCAAATGGTAGTCCAAAATGTGAATAAAAAGTGGGGACCCTAATGGGCAACAAATGTTTTCACACAACTCTTCTTCTTGTTTTAGCTCTCTACTGCTACCTGATCATCAGGGTGAATATAACCACTACCAGTCTTTTTGCAGAGAGCTTCAGATGTATGGTATAAAATATTTTGGTGGGTAAGGTGACTTTTTCAGACCTCAACCTCAGAAATTAAGTGTAATGCAGCTGATCATTGGTCACTGGTAAAGATATGTTGCACACAGTAAAAAAATCATATATTTAACATGAACCTGGTTTGCTCGTTGTCCATCACAGATTGGACTGTAAATTTAGTGTTTTGTGGAACTTTCTTGACCATTTTAGGGCAACTTCTGGTGATGAACCTGGAACGTATTTATGTAAATGATGTTAGACTAGTGGTTTGCAACCTTTTTGGCTTAAAACCTCATAAAACAAAGCAACGTCAGCTTGCAACCACTTTTCACAGATTGCATAAGTCTATCAGTTGCGGGCAGTTTAACCAGAGAGTGATTTTACCTTCTCAGGTGGTTTCTTTTGTATGATTAGTGCTCTTTTAGTTCTTTTAGATACTCTCAAGCTGTACAACTATCCAATATTTCATGAAAAAGCAAAAATCTGAGAAAAGTCAGAAAAAGTAAGCCAAATTTTGTGTGGCACAAATGTGTTTTTTTCTTCTTCCATATCCCACTGATCATCTTGTGACCCCTCTGGGTGGTCTTGACCCCCAGGTTGAGAGCCTCTGGGTTAGGACATCTCATATGGGATGGCTCAGTCTGGCTTTTGTGGGCCATGTCCCAGAGAAGACCCAGCCCCTGAATTGAAACATAGCATGTGTGGAAAGAAAAAGAACTTTTCAGCACTACCATCAACTGCAGTGCTTCTCCTGAACAGCAGAGGGGGCAAACATAAACACTAATGTGGCTAAAGGGCTGACTTCCATAGTAATGGAATAGTCAGGACTACAGACATCAGGACAGTCAAAACTGCCACATATTAAAAAGAAAACTGAAAATCCACAGCAGGTTGTGTCAGTGGTACCCAGCGTCAGACCTCTCCTCCCACCCGGCCATGTTTGGAGATTCCTTAGGAGCAGATCCAGGCCCTCTACTGCACAGTACTACAGCCTGACCACAGGATGTACTCTGGGTCAGGTGTCATGAGAACTGGGCTGCTGGTCCAGACCAGACAGGACTGAGCCCACGGTGGCCCCCAGCCACTGACCCCTCATGGGAAATGCAAGTATGTGTCTCAATAGACCACAGACTGGAGATGGCTATTTTCAGACACAATGGCCACCACTGAAAACAAATATTAATATTTGTACGCATGTGCACGTACACATACACTTCTATAGGGGATAACAGGATCAGTTTGGCCAGATGGGAATAAAAAAGTATACTTTTAACCAAATTCAGGTATCAGGTAAAGCTGCAAGTCAAGTCTAGACAATATTTGCATAATAACAATCGATCAAATGACCATGTGTAAATGAAAGGAGTAGCTTTTAGTTACTGCATTTTTCCCTCTACTTTTTTGCATCTATCAGCTCATTGTTTAGGTTTTATGGCCCCGACTTTAACATTTTTAACTTCAACTTTAACTCATTTTTATTTTACTCAGTTTGCAGAAATGTTGGACAAGTTACTTGAAAATATAATCAATCATCAAAATTCACTGAACAGGTATTTACATGACTTTATTAATTATATATCAGAAAAAGTAATTAGTTACATTACTCATGACATTACTCTGTTACTCAGCTCAGCTTATTCAAAGGTTCCTTTTAAACACCTCCAAAGGCTCCACACCCACAGGCCCTGTATTTGGTTTTTAAACACGTGCAAATATTAAAAAATCAATTGATGCAGGTGCTAAAAATGAATGCTTAATACAATGTATTGCTGAAACAATTAGTCAATTCATGGATTAGTTGACAGCCTAAAGAAATTTAATCCACAAAATCTTTCTCTGTTTTATGTCATTGCGACTTGAACATCTTTGGACTGCTGGCCAGACAAAACAAGCAATTTGAATCACCTTGGATTCTCAGAAGTTGAGACTGGCTTTTTTAAAATTTCCTGACATTTTATAGACTAAACATTGAATTATTTAATATAAAAAAAATCATTCAACAGTTAAATCAACAATAGAAAAATAAGCAGCTTTAAAATAAATACAGATCCTTCCATCTTTCCATAGTAGGACAACATGACAAAATGAAAAATGTGGCTCGCTTGAAACCTTTGTGCCCTATTCCCAGACCCTGAAAAGAATACAGTCATAAAAACAAGCAATCATGCTCTACTGTACATGTCGGCAAACATAAAACTTCCACCACAAACAAAGGAGCAGAGCACCACCACTGCAGGTCGCCGCTTGCCAATCAACACAGAGGATATGACTGCCGTGTCTAGAACAGGCAGAATGACCTTAAGGCCAAAACGGATGAGTCTTTTTATAGCCTCCTTTATCAGACCTCAAGTCATGTCTATTACATCATGTACAAGTTTTATAGCCAACTTGTAGATTTCTCTGGTACGATAAACTTTGTTGACCCGTGAAGGCCTTGGCTCAGAGGTCCCAGGTGACTCTGGAGGAAGCCGACAGACGTGGGCTGGAAGAGCGTCGACCCCGGCCCGGTGGACATTAAAGGCCAAGGTGGGCTTCTCCAAAAGAATCATCGCGTGTGAGTCAACTTCCTGTATCGCAGGGGGTTGACTTGATGTTCTGCCTGTTTGGGGGGCCTTTGGGGTTCCCATGGGAGATTATGACACTCTTGTTCATCAGCCCCAGGATCAAGAAACACCTGCCTCTTTTAGATATTAGCCCCATAAAGTAGCTTCAGGGTGTTTATTTTACCTCTGGTGTTACCCTAAGTGTCACACAAGAAAAATTCACCCATAAAACCATGATTTTCAAATATGGAACTCGGGACCAATCTCTGACAGTGATGTCATTTCAAATGAAAAGACAACTTGGCATCTTCAAATGAAGTGTGTGTCAAGTTGAGTTTTATATCGTCTTCAAAATGATGGCGGATGGGGCCGTGGCCATTTGCTGAACTTTTACTGACACAACGCCCCACCTGTCTTGGTTGCTCAAACTGTCAGGAGCTGTGAAAGACGATCAGCGTCATCAGGAGGAAAAAGAGGGGAAAACTCGGGGGTGAAGGTGGAGGAGGCTGGCAGGATGGGAGGAGGAAGAGCAGATGAGGGCTGAGTCTTATCTTGCGGTCACATGTAGGGTCAAATGAAAGATAATACTGTTGCTTCCATACTGGGGTTTATAGTAGCTTTGCTCTGCATGAAATGCAGTGACTAATTTATCACAGGAGACGTCTGCACTGATGAATACATCATTTAGTCATCTTCTGGGTGAACTGGGGGTCTAAATAACTAGGGGTCTTTATGAAGACAGCAAAATATTTGAAATACAACAGTTCCTTTGCTTCATTAATAGTTAACATCACAGGGAATACAGTTTTTTGCTTTCTTTCCTAGAATTAGACAAGAAGATGGATACCACTCTCATATCTGTACCCTAAATATCAAGCTAGCTGCAATTAGCTTAGCTTAGCATAAAGCCTAGAAGTAGGGGGAAACAATACTATGGGGACTGACAAAATGTTCATCAAGAAATAGATTTAGCTGCTGTCTGCTCATGGTTTCTTGTCCCATCAGACTTCTTGTAGCGATGTAGCTGTTTCCCACATTTCTCCTCTTTTGGTGGCCGCTAACCGCATCTTCTCACCTCCAGCTCCCGCACCAAGCTGGCACGTAGTGAACCAGTCTGTCCACTGAACACAAGAACACCAAACAGATATCAACCCTCCATCAAACTACCGGTAAGATGGCAAAGTCAACCCCCAAACTGTCCAAGTAACAGAGTGTTACTGGCAGGGGTGGAGCAGCAATTTTAATGAGCACGGCAACCCCTCGCCTTCAAGCCCTGTTCCAATTTCAACATGCCAAATCAAAATGAATGCCATGCATTTAAACAATTTTTTCTACTACTGTAGTTGTAACCACAGCTGACCATATGAGTGTAACAACTCAGCAGAATTTATTTAGGGTCTGGTAGCAGTTTACTACTTTCATCCAGTTATTTGTATGAATTGCTATACTGGAGCATAGCTATCCTTATTATACATAAGATAATCACAGAGTATCTTTATCCTACTTCCTTACATACCTTATAGACATGAAATTAAAGGAAACTTACACTTCCATTAAAATGAAATGGATAGTTATAGATGCATAACAAATTGAACCCTGGTAACAAATCAGTATCTTCAAATAATTGGCTTAATAACATTAACAATTACAGGTTCAACCTGAAACTGTATTATGCTGCCCTTAAAATGTAAAGAGTCATTTCTGAGTCCATGGACTGGTACAATATAAACTGTCTTCAATTTTTTTTTAAAAAAGTGTCTCTTTTAGTAGGAATCCAAAGGGGACCTTTAATTGTCTTTAATTGGGAAATTAAATACCTTAAGTTGTCCAGGAGGTTCTGTATCAACAGCTGTCAGTTCCTCTCCAACAGCCACAGGGAAGAAACGGTCCCTCTTCATCTGAAGTCCACCACAAAGCTAACAGGAGAATATTACATGCAGGTGATTTGATTTGAGGCTAGTGTGTGCAGAGAGTGAGCAACTGGCTCTCATAGGCTAACTGCCACAGCTGGCTATTCAATTAATCTAACTTGACCAATAGATTTTTCATGTACGGGAAACTCAGTTTCGTTTCATCAATGACTACCTCAGGAAAAAGTGGGGGGGGGGTGGAATTATGCTTGTGCGGGTGTCACAACACCCATAACACCCACGGCCGCGACGCGCCTACTGGTACTCATAGGGCTGCCAGGAGGCCTGCCATGACTGCCCTTCACCGTCAGGCCTGTTTGCGCTGGTGTCAGCAACACATGCACTGGAACCTGAACATGTGGAGGAACGTTATGTTCAGCGATGACTCCAGATTCTGCTTACGGCAGTTGGATCATAGGGTCAAAGTGTGGAGAAGATGCAGAGAACGCAATGCTGATTACTGCACTGATAGAGTAACATCTTTTGGTGGAGGCAGTGTGATGGTGTGGGGCGGCATCTCCCTCACTGGAAAAACGAGGCTTTTCATCATTGGAGGCAATCTCAATGCAGAGAGATATTGAGTTGAGATTCTGCAACCAGTGGCAATCCCACATCTCCACAGTCTGGGACCAAACTCTATCCTCCAAGATGACAACGCTCGCCCTCACAGAGCGGGGTTTATCAGAGACTACCTCTAGAATTTGGGAGTGGAGAGGATGGAATGGCCTGCCAGCAGTCCTCACCTCAACCCCATTGAACACTTGTGGGATCAGCTTGGGCGTGCTGTTCGTGCCAGTGACCAACACAACCATGTTGGTTGACTTGCGACAAATGCTGGTTGGAGAATGGGATGCCATCCCACAGCAGTGTGTGACCAGGCTGGTGACCAGAATGAGGAGGAGGTGCCAG
The DNA here is from genome assembly GCF_910596095.1 of Thunnus maccoyii. Classification (NCBI taxonomy): domain Eukaryota; kingdom Metazoa; phylum Chordata; class Actinopteri; order Scombriformes; family Scombridae; genus Thunnus; species Thunnus maccoyii. Next base: position 2,889,060 of record NC_056535.1, on the reverse strand, counting down.
GCTGTTGTGGCTGTGTTTGGTTCTTCCACACGCTACTGAGGCTCCTGTTAGTTAAATGAATAAATTGTTAAATTGCCAATATGTCTTGTCTCTTCAAACTTCAATCATCCAATCCACCAAACACCACACAAGAGTAAATGGCAGAATAAGCTGTTTGGCATTGGCAGAGAAGATTTGGCAAATTTTTCATGAGCGCAACCGACATACTCAGCTCTGCTGCTCATCTCATAAATGCACGTTCCTTATAAATGTGGCACCATTTCTAAGGGAAATAAACAGGCTTTCCAACGGTATAAGATTTATTGCCAAGAAGCATTTTTACAACAAAGAAATAATCTACCAAACACAAATTTCCTTACTTTTTGTGCTAAGTTTATATATATATTGATATATATGTATACAGTAGGATGAGTGGTGATATCCACTATGATTGAAGAGACAGCGACAGAGACTACAGAAACTCAAAGCACAGAAAAGCTAAAGATGAGGATATCACAGCCCCGTTTGGCAGATGATTTCAGGCAAAGTGCAGAGAAGTTCAGTGCAGCAACATCACAACACCGAAGACTAAACATTTTTATTGTTTTGGTGTTATTCCAGTTACAGTAGTTCTTTAGAAAGATATCGGTAGAAGCTGATTTTAATGCTGAAGTTTAAACTATTCAAACTGCCACTACATATCTTCCCCACCCACCCCCTCTCTCCTGTCACTACTGTCAATCCCTGCTATGCTCCATCTAATGAAGCAGCAACACACAAACACAGAAAGATAAATCATAAAAGGCCCTTTGCAGCAGACTGCAGCTGGCTGTTAGGAGGAGTCTCTTTTCTCTCCAGTGCAGCTGTTTCCGATGAGTCAAGTTATCTGACCGCAGTCTTTCCCAGCAGCTTCCCTCACAGGAGACAACGCAGCATTAACGCTGTTGGGCCATACGCTCATCATCTTGTTACTCCAGACTGTGCAGTGGGGGGTATGGCAGTTAGGAGGAGCAGAAGGGGGTATAATGTCTGATGTGAAAATCTGCACTATCTTTATTTTGACAGTTTTGAAGGTGAACTTCAGTGTTCAGGCCTGTTCCTAGGTGTTGGGGAGGACTACTGCATATGTGTAAAAAGGAGTGTAAAGCCTTTTGTGTCTCCAGAGGGAGCTGTGTGAAATCTGATAAATTGCCTCAAGTGATGTCACTTAAGTCTGCTTGAGGCTTGTAGCCCGAGGCTACATTTGCTGCTACTAGCAGAACACACTGGAATCTGATCCAGCTGTCAGCGGTTGAGTTGCATTGTGGGTAATGTAAGCACCAGGTTTTTTTGACAAGAAAGAAGAATGCATGGTATGATTACATGATCACAAAAATGAGTGCCTATTTAAAGTGGTATTGATAGATTTTTTGGCCTCCTGGAAGCAGAAGAACTGTACAAAAACTCACAGCCCGGAAATTAGAACCATATAAAGTTGGCTAACATGTTAGCAAACAAATACCTATATTTCAAGAGTTAATATTATACATGGGTATATCAGATTTTGCTCTTTCTTTAATGAGTTTTAATAAGGTAACTGAACTTTCACATTACATTCACAAAGAAAAATATTTTTATACTGTATATCTTAAAACATGTCTGGAGGGGATCTTTAATATAAACAATATTGACCAGTACAGCTTTTAACCTCATAGGACTGCCATCAATTATTCATAGATTTTACATTAGGAAAATTTGTGATTTGTGATATTGGAATATGAAAATAAAAATGGACTTGACTTGACTACATCCCGGTGCCATAACTGACTGAAGGTTTAGTTCTCCAGGTCTATGCTTTAGAAAAGAGTCATCCACTGAACACACTGAACAATTAACAAGTGATGACCTGCCCCCTTAAGGACCTGGTGTCCCATACAGTTAGGCCATTAGAGATGTGTTTGCAGCTTCATCTTCATGATATTGGTATCAGCTTCAAAAACCTACATTTAGTCAAACCTTATAATAAGACATTTTTATTGACTGCCATTCTCACATCTTCCCTGACACACACATCCCACCCACCACACACTTCATTAGTACTTTAATCACCTCAACAGGCTTTTAATGGCATTCCTCTAAGTTGATGCAGAGGGCTGAGGGATTGGGGGTGTGTGGGGGGCGGCGGGTTAAGTATTTACGGTTCCAAACTGTGAAGCAGTGGTGGTGCTGGGGAAGAGAGAGTGCAGTAGGGTCGTGTTGCTGGCTGGCAGAGCGTGGTAAAACACCATGGTGTCCTGCTTTATGAGTGGAACCAGGTTCCGCACAGGTCGCTGTTGTTGGTGCAGCTGAGCCAGAGGCCAGGGGCCACTGGTGCCCCGGTTTGATGTGTCGAAGGGTTGTGTTTGTAAAAACAGGCCCTTTGATGACACTCTCTCTGCTCTCCAGCAGTCGGTCCCACCCTCCCTCCAACAGCACCAGTCAATCTGGAAGCCATTTGCTCGGTTTCCACAGAGAGAGTTCAGGCTTGATCACCTCCAGCATCTGCTGAGTGTTTATTTACCCACAGCACTTAACCCATTAGACAAACTGACACAGGGCAACTGCAGAGCCACTGATCATATTGGCCATCTGAGGACAGGAGCCAATGCAGGGGCTGAGTGTGTTTCCATAATCTAGAAATACAAATGGTGAAAGGGCGGTTAGCATTTTAATGTGTGCTTTAATCTGTGATTTCCAAGACAACATCATGCTTGTACTGCACAAAATCCACATGTTGGGTCAGTTAATATGCAGATTGAGACTGATGTATTGATATTTCATTGATATACATTTAATTAGTACATGAAATATTTTATAATTTGGAGCTCCCTCTATGTTCTTGAGAACAAACTACAATATTCAAATTCACATTCACAACTTGTCAGCTCTCTAATTACTGTGTCCTCATTTTTGGGACCTAAAAAGTGACCAGAGACGGTGGAGAAACATAATTGAAACAGATTTCCGAAGGAAGTTCAAAATTTGAGAGGAAATTCCAAAGTGCTGACCTGCATGAAGTGTTTGCAAGTTACATGACCACAAGTCACTAAAGCCATCCAGTACATCCAGTACCATATACATGTATATTACAGACAATTTCAGGAACCCTCCAAACAGTGGAGGGATGGACATCATTGTTCCAAAATGTATTCTCTCTGTTGGTGTTTTGACAATGGTGGTGGAGAGTGCTATCAAACATGTTGCTCACAGCCGGTATTCAGATCCTTTACTCGAGTAAAACTAGCAATACTACAGTGTAGAAATACTCTGGTACAAGTAAAAGTCCTCCCTTCAAAATTTTACTTATGTGGACATACAGAAATATTGTGAGCTAAAGTGCTCATTTATGCAGGCAGAATGACCCCTGTCAGTGTTATATTATGATAGTGGATTATTATTACTGTTTCATTAACACTATTTCAACTTTTATACACTATCAGCTTAATCTAGAAAACAAAACAAAAACCTAATATAGAAAATGGATCATATATTTATATGCTGATCATACAGTCAGTTGCCAGTTCAAAGCAAAAATGAGCAAGTAAGAGCATGAAAAGGAGGAAGGTTGTGCATTTTTTCTTTTTGTTAAAGGTCGGGTAGTTGGAGGCTCTTTTAACTTTTTCTCATCACAGATTTATAATCTATATCATTCTTTTCTTGTGAGATTTATTGTAGAAAGAAATAAATAAGTTTAAAAACTTGTTACATCAAAGAAATAGCTTTTGTGTGGGCCAAAAGTAATAAAGGTGCATTTTACCATAACGTGAAAGACAACAATCTTGTCTTTTAATAAGGGTTTTATTTTCTTCAACATGGTCAAACACAAGCTAATAGGTTCAGTTTTGAGAAAAAGAACAGACATGAATATTTATTTGTAGTTACTAGTGATTGAACAGTTCCTCTCCAGAAAGTGCAGAAAGCTCCCATCTTCAATATATCTGCAGCAGACATACAGTAAATTTAAATGTGTATAAAACTAACTTGTAATGACGGTTTAGCATCACACTTTGCCAATTTGTTCTACAAATGGGTGAATTTACATGACACACGTTGACTATGGCTATTTACAGTTCAGAACCTTAATCAGTCCATTAATGCAGCAGGAGTTCTTCAGGCCAAAGTAATCTGAACAAACACTTCATCGGCTGTTCTTCCTCAGTCAGCCAGATATTAGAAATGTTATGCGGTGTGTTAAACTAAATTGGCTGCACACAAAAACAGAACTTAGCAGTATCAGAAGTGCACATGCTGCACACAGGATCCACTCTATATGCAATTTTCTTCTCAGTCAAGGGAAGGATACAAAGAAAATATTAATATTCCTAGGGAGGGCCTTTTTACAAAGTGCACCTTAAGGTTCAGCCCCGACCCCACCGTAGTAATTTTCAGTCCCTAATGCAACAGCCCTGTAAGAAATCCTGCCTTCATGAAGGTTATAGTTTTTGTTAAACTGTTCTAGAGAGGCGTTGATTCAACTTTACGGTCATGTTGGAGGCTGAAGTTTAATTTGTGCCACAATTGAGTTGTATTGCTTTATACAGGGAAATGCTTCTTATATTTAGTTAGCCTCATTAATATGAAATACCTTTGTGCATTAGTCTTAGCCAGAGCCCTATAAAAAATGGCAACTGAGTGTATTTTTTTTGTCTGTAAAATCTTTATCTGCAAATTACAGCAACAGTAGTATGAAGGACAATATTATAAGTGTAAAGGAGAATGAAATGGAAATACTGTAAAGTACGAATAGCCTGCTAAAAATGACTAGGCTACTTGAGTAGGCTACATGTACTTGGTTACGTTCCACCACTGTTCACAGCATTTTTCATACTCATATTTCAAATCATATAATAAACCTTCGAGATCTGTATGGAAGCATCCGCATTTGTTATGTTTCTACACTGGACAATCAGCTTAAAGTGAATGTTTGTCTCTGTTTCAAAAAATGCAATAAATGTCTACAGTGCATGTTTTTTTTCTCTCCACTCATAAAAACTAATGGTTAACATTAGGGCTCATTTGGGTTAAGGTATAGCCTAAGCGTCTACACCTTGTCATACCCACATGTCTATGATTTTTAGGACCAAAACATTTGGGAGGATGGGAGCCCCTACATGTGCTCGACCCCTCCCCCTTACAGCTGAGGGGTGACTGTTGCTGCTATAAGAACCCTCCCTGTCGTGATGACTATCACACTAGACCATCCTATGGGGAAGTGTCAAAACAAACTGGGGACTTCTGCAGGGCTGGTTAAACCTTGGAGTTACTTTTACGCACGGCTCTTATCTAGCCTACATGCAGCTGTTTTCTACTTGAAAATAAGGGATTGGTCTTCCCCTGTGCAACACTTGCTTACCCATGATGGCTTTCACTATGCTGAGGCCGGTGTCGACACATCCCTTCTCTTACCCCGCTGACCTGACCTTGGTGTCGGACGACGAGGAGGGGAACCGCAGCGAGAGCGACGGCAGCACCGACCAGGGCTACGGCTGCTGCGGTATTCCGGTGGAGAGTTACCCGCGGGAGTCCGGCGGTGTGGTGGTCCGGCAACGGAACGCCGCCAACGCTAGAGAGAGACACCGGACCCAGAACGTCAACACGGCCTTCACGGCGCTGCGGACACTGATCCCAACGGAACCGGTGGACAGAAAACTCTCCAAGATCGAAACGCTGCGCCTGGCGTCCAGCTATATTTCGCACTTGGCCAACGTGCTGGTGGTCGGGGACGGGAGGAAGGACGGTCAGCCGTGCCTGAGTGCCGTGTACAAGGAGGTGAAGGGCAGTGGAGACGGCAAACAGCCCCGGACTATCTGCACATTTTGCCTCAGCAACCAACGGAAAGGGGTAAAATATTAAGTACACGGGCCCCTAAACGCCCACAGCACAACACACTGACACTTGTCTCATATTTACACAAACCTCCCACTCAAAATAACACATTTTAAAACTTTATTTCTTATCGGCAAGCGTTCAAATTAAACATACAACATTTTAGAGTTTTTTCTAAATTTTCAGCGTTTAATGTTGTAGATATGATTACAGCACAGCTTCAACTTTTAAGGCTACAGTTCACCTCTTATTCCTGCACCACCCTCCTGCACAATACACAACTAAGGCTCCATATCAATCTGCTGCCAATTCCAAAATTTACGGTGGGATTATTTTGACAAAACCTATTCGATGGAGGTTCAGCATGTCGAAGTCCATACATGTTCATGATTATTTTACAGTGTTTCTGCCCTGATAACCAAGGAAGCATTTAAATGGCAAATTTATAATTGTTGTCTTCGTGTAAGGATGAGGTCTGGTCAGTGTGTTCAAATCACCAGTTATATAAAATAAAGGAAGACTAGGAAACAAATGTAAATATTAAATAACATTAGTTTCAAGTAGTGCAGGCTACCTGAACTGTAAGATAGCAGAAGACAGAAATTCTGGTGTGACATCTGCTGTCATATTTGTATGCTATTGTATTTCAGAATTTAGACATGACAGCTATGAATTTCATATGAAAATTGTCTTATATTTTACAGATATACTGTTTAAAAAATGTAACCCAGTAATAGCTTGACTGGACTTTTTCATCAGTTTATCTGTACATCAACTGTTTGAATGAATTGCAGTTTAGAGGGAGGTCATGTGACATTATGGAGTTCGAATGAGCTGCATGGATCTCAGTGAAATGGACGTGATCCATCTTGGTGTTCACATCTCTCTGTTGGGATTTAGTTTATTTATAGGTGTCATATCATTCAGTGCACGGAGATATCCTTTAAAGGACAAACAGTGTTTTTAATCATTCAAGGCAGCTATGTAATTGCATAGAACCTATTTATATGCTCTTAAGAAAGTACATCAAAACATCGGAACTTAGAAATTGTGTTAAGGTCTAAGATATTTCCTATAGGTAAGTGGCCTTTGAACTGACAGAGTATTTTCCTTCTTTGTTCACAGGTGAAGGACAGACGAGATTGTGTGAAAATGCACGGAGGTGGTGCGAGACAAATAAGTCGCAGATGAAACTGTCTGACTTGGAGCAGGATCGGAACTTCTCTTCAGAGCAGAGCTTGGGGGAAACCTCCAGCAGCCATAGACTCTAGAGACATCTCTGCACAGCAACAGTCTTAGAGGACTACTCAGGTTTTTCGGTAGTTTGCCTCATTGGTCACTTCACCCAAGATGAGACATGATGGCAGCAAAACAGGCCGTGTCTCACCAGCAGATACAGATACAGTGCATTCTAATGCTTTATTTTATAATATCATCAGGAGATACTGTAAAGCAAGTAAGTAGCGATTGAAGCACCCACAAGGTTGGATGTTCTTTTCATTGGAATGACAAACCTGACAGACATTTTAAATATACAGTCACATTCTACACAAAGGATGAACTTTTTACGAGCTGAACACCCCCCCCCCCAACTCTCCTAGCCTAATGTTCTTGTTTACACAGGAAGTAAGTAACGTCAGACATGTCTTTGCATTGTTTATATGCACTTACCTATTGATGAATGCTAAAAAATTTGTTGACAGCAGTACAAAATCTATAAGCCACTGAACATAAAACAATATGAAGTCTGGATTGCTAAAAGGTTCATAATCATACAGCACTTTGGATCAGGCTTATCACCTATGATTACTTAAAGGCACAATCTGTGATCCAAATTCAACACACAGAAGTTGAAGCAATGATCACTTTGAGATTGATTGAAACTTTTTTTTTTTATATGGAACAAGTTAACAGGTGATGTGAAATTACAAGTAGGCTAATTTATATTGCCTAATAATGGACCTTGAAATACTTCATGCTAAGACATTAGCATGACTACAGGACAGATGGCTCTACTAGAGATACAGAGATGCTTTTTGTGCCTATCCCCTCATTACATACTGTATTGGGCAAGATACTGATGAAACAAACTGCCACATATGTTTGGGTTGTTCTTTAAGATTAAACCAATATGTTTTGGAGAAGCTTGGCTCACAAACAGACTCCTACAGCTGAGCAGTTTCAGGAATAATATATGAGAGGAAAAGACTGCTCCATCCGCTTAAGGGACACTACTTTGATTTTTCATTACATGTTGTAATCTACTTTAAAATTAAATTTATTTTTACATACATATGGTTTTCAAGTATTTTGTTGTCAATATATTCCTAAAAGTATTGTGTGTTGAAGCTGTTCAAAGGTTGATGTGCTTTTTTAGTTTGAATGGATAAAGCTTTGTGAGCCATGGTATCTAACCATGCAGATAGTTTTATTCATCTGAGTTTTTAGATATCCATCTCTGAGAGTTTTGGGAGGAAGATTTGTCTGTGCTGCTCACAGCATTGAAAAATTACATTGAAAAAAAAAACAACAACAACAACAACAAATTACCATCATTTCCCAGAGAAGGTGTAATTTCACTGGAATACTTCCTAACAAAGTAATAGTCCCTATGAAAACTCTTGACAATGTGTTTTGTGATAGATTGTATTTAGGTGGAGGCAGAAATCTCAAACCTGAGCAAATCAAACTGAATCTAACTGCTTGGCTACATACAAACTAGTAAAACAGTTTGTAGATTGTAGTTTGTAGATAAGTGAAGATGAAAAAAGCAATCTGTGCAACCATACACACCTCATATTATTTCTGTTGCTGGAATCTTCTGCCTGTAGCCGTTCAGAAGAGGAAACCTACGGGGAATTCCAATGGAGGTTTACCTTCCCTGTCTGAGTAATGCCACGGAATCTCAACTGAGGAAGTAATCATTCTTTTCCTCAGCGGGTTCTCTCTAAAATTGTTGTATCCCAGCAGTATCTGACTGTACAGAGCCTTGTCAGGGTGGTAGTAGGTGCAGAGTGCCAGCTAGGAAGGCATGAATCAGAGTCAACTCTGGGAAAAGGTAAAGGCAAAACAGGAAAGACACAAATTACTCTTGTTGGATCTATTGTGGTGACTGATGATTACTCATGGGGACCATCAGGGACTGTAGCACATTGCTGGACACATGCCAACAAGATCAACCACAGAAAGGAAGAAGCAGAGTGTAAAGCTTGGTGTTTCAAAACATATTTGTAAGTTCATAAATCTGTGCATTCTCATGTTTGGAACAGAAAAAGCACTTCCTAGTTCTCCTGAATCCAACTGAAACTGGGGTAGCTAATTCTCCATTCATTTTGGATATTTGGAGCCAGTATCTAGGAAAATACAGAAATCTGAGGGCTGATCTTTGGCATGACTGTGCTCTGGTAGTAAATCTCCCGGGTTGGGATCCACATGTGGTGTTGATCAGTCACAGCTAATATCACCTAACACCCTGTGTCCAGACAAACACAGCTGCTGATGAATTAATGTTATAGATCACACCGGGAGAGCAGCACTGTGGGATGTGTGAGAATCCGTGTACACGCAGAGATAGATAGAAATCCAACTTTTTAATTAGATGTGCTCAGAGGACTTAAAGAGGTACTTAAAACTCGAATGCCAGCAGATTGATATGAAAAATCTGCACCAAATGACCTTGCAACAATCAAATAATGTGGTTAAAATAAAAGTAGACAAGATGTCCACTGTGATAGATTACCTCACTCAAGCAAGTCTGAAGTCTCTGCAAGTTGATTTCAGAGTGACATGAACTGAAAAATGTATTTTTTCTAAAAAAAAAAAAAGCAGTGTTAAAGGAATTGTTCAACTTTTATGGAAATACGCTTTCTTGTTAGATCAGTAGTTCAATACCATTCTAAAGTCTATACGGTAAATATGGAGCTAGAGCCAACAGCTGGTTAGCTTAGCTTAGCACAAAGACTGAGAACAGGTAGAAACAGCTAGCCTGGCTCTGTCCAAAGATAACAAAATCCACCTACTAGCTCCTCTAAAACTCACTGATTAACACGTTACATCTTGTTTGTTTAATCCATACAAAAGCCAAAACATAAAAATGACAAGTTTTGGTTTATGTGCTGAACTTTTTCAAGGCTCCCTGTTTCCAGTTTTTGTGCTAAGCTAAACTAACTGGCTGCTAGCTGCAGCTTCATATTTATCATACAAATATGAGTCATTATCGATCTTCTCATCTAACTTTTATTAAGAAAGTAAATAAGTGCATTACCAAAAATGATCTATGAGCTATTTCAAATGGACAAAAAGTGCAAAATCTATATGATCATTAATACTGTAATATAGTGTAATATCTACAATATGTCAGGGACTGAATCATAGAGGGGTTTTGTTCAAAGTAGAAGCTGTAATGGTTGATCTGCTTAGAACTCCTGCATTATTCATTCCTATCAATCCATTTTTTTTCACTATACTTGAAGTGTTCATATGTTTCTATAGAAGCTGTGCTTTCATAGAAATCCATCATTGGTGCATGTGATACGTCTGTGTGTGTATGTGTTTATGTTGAGAATAGCATATCTGTGTACACTGCAAAACTTTACGATACCTTGGGCCTATGTATGTCTGTCATAAGCACTCAAAAGTTACTCATTACTGTGCAGTGCAACACCCTAATCACAACCAACCATGAGATTTATAGCACATTTTAAACATTTGACAACACGGTTATGACTAAACTGAATCCTTTAAATCAGCCCTGAAGTGATGTTTGGAGGTACACCCTCTGGAAGAAAGTTATTGCACTCGCAGTCCTCCGGGGCAGCACAAATAACTGCACGCTTGCATAAAGCATCCCAACCCTTCAGTTTCTCTCCACCTGTCAGTGCTAAAGCCTAATTAGAAGCTGCTGTGTGAGCTTATCCTGCAGCTCCGAGGGCCTGGTGGAGCACCGCTCAATGGCTCCCAGAGGCCCCCCCAGGCAGGAAGATGTCATAGAGGAACAGGAAGGAAAAGGCCTGAGTGCTCGACCCTGTTGAGGCCCTCCCTCTGGGGCCCAGGGCCCTGGGTCAGTGCCAGCTTTGACATCAATCGGGACCCAGATGGCCCACCGTGCTCAGCTGATGCTTATTTTAATTCCTGGGTGGGAAAACATGGCTGAACAAAACTCTCAGTGTGAGTCACTGAGCAGTTTTACAAAGAATTCACTGAATGGGAATGTGCGTGTGTGGGTTACATTAAAGATAACAACAAACAAACAAATTAAAATCTAAAACAATTGAAAATGTAAGGAATACATCTCTTTATCATGTAACAAGTAAGTGTAAATAAATATGTATAGTAAAATATGAGAAATAACATATATAATTTCACTGATTACAATGTGTGGATATCAAAAATTGTGACACCATGGAGTGGAAAAAGAAACATGTATACATGAACTGAAATGGCTAAATCACTGCATAAATAGGCATAAGTACTAACATAAGTGACTATGTGATAATAGGTCTGAGTGCTACCTGCAGAAAAAAAAAGACAAAAAAGTAATCAAATTAGGATAGTAAAACGCAGTGGTGAGACAGAGGGAGAAAAGTTCATATCTTCTCTATATTATTGGAATTCTTTATATACACAAGAGGTATGTAGAAAAGTTTGAACAACCACCTATGACTGCTGTGGTTTCTCATTAAAGTTACAGATATCCCCGCACAGGACAGAATAAAGTTCCATCTGAACATAAATTATTCTGTCAAAGTCCTCAGCGGCGCTTTCCCGATCTTCATCTCCATCTGGTAAGCATTAGTAGAGGATACCATGGGGCAAATAGGAAGGGCTAAGATTGCGATACAGTTCCCCTCCACCACACTTAGCCCTAAACAGACCCTTATGGTGCTGTAGCTCAACTGCTTGACAGGGCAGACACCTTCCGCCCACTCACTGCCTCTTGTTCAACCCCATAGTTCCCCGGGCCAGCCGGCCTGTCAGAGGAGATAATCGCCATCGGACACGCACTGCGGGCCCTTTCATGGGACAGCGGCCTTGGATAGGCTGCTTCCGATTTTTATGATTGTTTTCCATTGATGGGTGGAGTGGGAGAGCAGGGAGCAACCTAATCCTCTACAGCAGCCAAACAGGCACTAACTGGGCCAGACACAGTAGTGTGTGTGTGTCTGTGTGTACTTGTGAATGAGTCTTTGGGTTTGACTGATATTAATATTTGAAGGCTGATACTAACACATAGCTATTAAAGTTGTGGCATACTTGCTATGGGAATTTCTTTAAAAGAAGTTTGTAAAAATGGATGCACCGTAGAACAAAACTCTGTTAGAGGCCATTTCAAAATTGAAATCCAAAACACCAACAACCTATGACGAATGTGGATGCAGAGCTGCAGCAGTAGGAAACGTTCCAATGTTTTAAAGTCTGTCTTAAAACAAGAGTCACTGAAAGAGTCATTAGTAATTATTCCTCCTGTCCATACTGGCCATTTCAAGATCCCTTCCTAACATGGCTCTAATGTAAGTGATTGTGGTCAAAATCTCCAGTCCTAAGTCAGCTTCCTATCATCTTAAGAATATATCAAGAATTAAAGGACTTATGTCTTAGCAGAATTTGGAAAAACTTGTCCATGCATTTATCCTCAGTAGACTTGACTACTGTAATGCTGTCTTCACATGTCTCCCTTAAAAATCGATCAGACAGCTGCAGCTGATTCAGAACGCTGCTACTTGAGTCCTCACTAAGACCAAGGAAGTGGATCACATCACTCCAGTTCTCAGATCTTTATGCTGGCTTCCTGTCTGTCAAAGAACTGATTTTAAAATACTACTGTTGGTTTATAAAGCACTGAATGGTTTAGGACCAAAATACATTTCTGCTACATTATGGACCATCTAGACCTCTCAGGTTGTCTGGGACAGGTCTGCTTTCTGTCCCCAGAGTAAAAACTAAATATGGAGAAGCAGCATTCAGTTTTTATGCTCCACATATCTGGGACAAACTCCCAGAAAACTGCAGGTCTGCTGCAACTCTCAGTTCTTTTAAAGCACAGCTGAAGACTTTTCTGTTTGCTGCTGCCTTTTATTACATCAGACTTGAGGCTTTTCATTAATATCTTACACTGCACTGTAACTTTTACTCTCCCGTTTTATCTGTCTTTTTCTATTTTAGTTTATTTTTATTTCCAGTTTAACACTTTTTAATTGTATTTAAATGTATTTTTATGTTGCCTTTCATTGCTTTTACATTCTGTCTGCCTTTTATATTTTATGTAAAGAACTTTGAATTGCCTTGTTGTTGAAATGTGCTATACAAATAAACTTGCCTTGCCTTGTTCCATGAAAAACATAATCTGAAGTTAATATGAGGCTTCAGCAAATGAAGTGAGTATCTTCGAATGTTAGAGTCTTGTTAGTTCAAGTGTTTCCCCTGACAATGTTTCTCTGTTGAGCTGCAGAGGAGGGGTATTAATACAAAATAACTCTACTGAAGCCTCATATTAACTTTGGACAAACTTTGGAATATATTTTTGCACCAAATGACGACTGTGGATTTTGACCCTCATCTCTGAAATTGGGAGCGCATTAGGAATTGATTTCTTCACAGCCAATACAAACAGGAAGAATGAGTACAGTAAGCAAAAAACACGCTTTTCAATGTTCACATGGTCACCAGACCTGTTTTAAGACAGATTTGAACCTTCAGCATTGAACTCAGCATCGAACTATGGTGATCGCACCCTGGGCCCAAAGTGTGTTATGCAAAATTCCAGGTGCAACTGCAGATGTCATCGTAGTCATAGTTTAACAAGGTCCTAGTTGAACAAGGGTTCAAGTTCAGATGAGCCTATAGTCACAGTGAAATTTAAAAACGTTTAGATCATGTGATGACACTTGTCCAGATGCAGTTGAAAGCAACAAAATACCTTTATAATATGGAAAATAAGCAACATTTCATTACGAGTTGCAGTCAGTGAGGAATGTCCATTATCATATATCATAAGTGAAGGACCCTTCCTGCTGATACGCTCAAATCAAAGGCCAGTATCGCCACACAGACATATCGGTCTAACAGTGCAGATGAGTGTGTGTGGGCGTGTGTTCTGTATGGGCGATGGTGTTGACACACTCTCCTCTCCGCAGCGGACACTCTCGGGACTATTGTTTCCCTCCCAACATGCAGTGGGAGGAAGTGGTGGAATGACCTGAGACATTAGTACAGACAATATCAGTCCACCAGGGCAGGGCTCTGATTGCTCTCTCCTTGGCTCCTGCTCCTGCGCTCTGCCTCGGTCTTAGGGCGGTGGTCCTTAATGAAGAGGTGAAAGGTGACTAATCTGAGGCCCGATTTCTCCCCCTGTTAAAATAATACAACACTATGTGTGCACAGACTGCTCTGAAGGAGGAAAGAGGCAGACTTCCGCAGCATGCCGATGTCCATCATCCCAAGCTTTCTTGGGTGTGAAACTCCATTTTTTCTTTGCCATAGTGACATACTTTACTTTTGAACGAAACCTGCTCCCTATTTTGACATTCTTTTAATATCATTCCACACATGCTGTATGAGCAACCTACCAAATTGAATCCCTTTTACAAACAATAAAGCTGGTTCTGAAAAGGGCAAATACATTCCACATCCAGTGTTTTTCCCCAACATATAATTAAACTGCTCTGTGCACTTCCCTTCAACCCTAGACTTTACTGCAAGTAATCAGGTAGCCTGTATCTGGCAGAGATTTTTAGGCGATAGCTGTCCCCTCTGTCAAAAACCCCCCACACAAAGCAACATATATTAATTTAGTTGTGACACTGCATTGGAAAAACTCCCTTGAGTAAGGAAGTTTGTGGATCTGAATTTTAACAAGACATGAAAAACGATCTTGGGGCCAATAAATGCAATTGTTCGCTGCTGGGAGCCTTCTGTAACTAGGAGATGGATGGGAGGAAGAATATACGCCTGAAAACTTTGAACCAGTTTCAGCACCCAGAGCAATTGTTTAGAGGATATCCTCAATCAAGGCCCCAAAGAGCACAATGAATAGTCTCGCTGACAGAAACCTGCTGCCCCCAACAACCTCTTCGACCTGCCTGCTGCGTGGTGAAGAAGAATGAGTGTGACGGCTCTCGCTCTAAACACAACACCACAGTGACATCTGAACTTTGTTTCTCGTTGAGCAATGCCAAAATGAGACTCGTGCCATTTCCTACATGTCACTCATCTGATTATGGCTTAATGGTTACTGGCACAAAAGGGAGAGGAATTACTGTTTTTATAAACATTTATACACCAATGGCCGGATTAACCTGTAGGGATAGCCAAGGGCAAAAATTTGTTGATGGGCCTCTTTTGACCCCCTCGCTCCCCCTGTGCACTGTGGGAATACCCTGTCGCCTCTTAGGGGGAAGGGCAATGTAAAAAATAAAATAACATCATTTAGGAATAAGGACCATGTGAGCACAATAAAAGTTGCAACAATTCAAATCTTAAAACTAGATTTGACACAGGGCCCCTCTACAAAACAATGCCACAAGATTATGTACTAATGCTGGACCTTAGTTCATACTGTACTTTTATGTTTTTTTTTTAAACTAATTAGCAGTTAATTAATTTATATAAACCAACTGACAAAAAATGTAATGTGGGGCTTTTTGGGCCCCTGGGGGTCTGGTGCTCTAAGGCAGTTGCTCACATTTCTCAGTTATTAATCCAGCCTTGAATACATGCTGGTGTTTTATACTGCAAGAGGAAATACTTTTTTATTCAAAGAAAAAGCCTTATTTTGGCTACATGTGGACATATACTGCATGTGCATAGTTATCTATGTATGTGCATATTTAATAATAATAATGACAAAGACTACAAAAACATCTCATAACAGTTGTAGTACAGAAGTCATGGTCTTTGTTTAGAATTTTTAAAAATACGATTACAATGTACTTCTTAAAAGAGAAAAAACATAAAACTGGTGAACAAGAGCAAGTCAGATGAGACATTGAAAATCTATGGAAATGTACAAGGGAAGTAAATGACAATAAAACATCATGATGTCAAAGTAAGTTTATAAGTTAAGTAAGATCATAAACACTGAACTCCTAAAGCAGGTCTAACAAGTCTTAGAAACCTGATGGCAAAGCCTGATCACCTCTTACAAATATTCTCCCTTTTTGTTGCAGTGTTGTAAGATGATGTGTTCTAGTACAGTGTGAAAGATGAGCAGAGAAAGAGTCGCCCCCTTTTGGACATAGCCGGGATTCCATCCGATTTATTACTTACATTTCTTTTTTTTTTTTTAACAAAAAAAAAAGCTAAATATTGATTCTCAATTTTGATTTGTTAAACTATTATAACAGTAAATATACACTCACCTATGAATGATGTAGCCATCCCTTGTGCCAGTCAGTATCAAAGTGTATCATTTCCCTGAGTTTGCTCAACATAAAACCATTTATTTAAAGGGTCTTTTGATTTTGATTTTTTTGAATCTGTGTTTTCTGAACTATGGGCCAAAACCTGCCTAACCGTGTGTTACATACATTACCTTATGGCAACTTACCTGGGTCCTGACCCTCCTACCAAGGCTCCAGGTACTGTTTTGACATGAAGAACATCCTACACAATCGACTGTAAAAACTAAGCACATACAGTGTGATGTCTATGATGTGATGTCATCCTTAACTTTCCAGAAGAACAAGTGGTAACCACCATAGCTGAGAGAGATAGCCTGACATACCTGTCAATCAAGAGGAACACACCCCTGGTATACCTTTGTCAGTTCAGTTTTTAAGTGAAGGTTTCTGTTTTTCAAATGTTCACTTATTAATTAGTAATATTGACTGTGAGGGGAGAAATGTAAAAATGAAAAGAGCTACTGAGAGCTGAATATTCTATGGAACAACTATTGACATTATATTCCCAGAGAGAGGTTGCAAATTTTCCTGTTCACTTCAATTCCCCTCCAACACTGGCTTCAGTGTTCAATAGTGGTGGTTGCTGCTTGTTTTGTGGTACAGTGCAGTCATAAAGCATTAGGACAGTGACACATTTCTGTGATCGTTTCTGCACTCCAGCATGTTGTATTTTAATTGAAACAGTGACTTTGAGATGAAAGAAGTGATTCCCAGCTGATCACTGCAGGATTTTTTTTTAATAGTATCCCAATTTTAGAACAAAGTAAAGTAACTGGAAATGTTTCCTCTGTAGTC
The DNA here is from genome assembly GCF_910596095.1 of Thunnus maccoyii. Lineage (NCBI taxonomy): Eukaryota > Metazoa > Chordata > Actinopteri > Scombriformes > Scombridae > Thunnus > Thunnus maccoyii. The sequence continues at coordinate 2,872,045 of NC_056535.1, read as the reverse complement.
ACTTGGAGGTCTGCAGGCATCTCATACACTTTATATACAGTCCACACTTGTAGAACAGCCTTCCTAACCATCTGGGCAGCATAGACCCTAGTCTCTTTTTTTTCTCTTTAAAAAAAAAAAAAAAAAAAGGCTTAAAGACCTTTGTATTCAGGTAGGCTTCTTCATCTTAACTCCTATTATGCTTATTTTCTTTATGCTGTACGTTCTATGTTATTAATACTGTAGTACTTTGAGTTTCACTATGAAAGAAAAGTACGGTACTAATTAAACGTAACGTTATTATCATTAAAATGTATTATCTTCACTTGTTGCGAGTTTTGGGGCCTCTCGCCTTCAGACTGCTCTTCAGGCTTTAGAGCTTGACTTGGCCAGTTAAGAATATGTCGCTGTTTGGCCACAAAAGACATTCAGTGTACTAAAGTAAGTGAGTACAGAGTCAAAACAAACGTGACAGTGACAAGTTTGTTCTCACTTTTTTTGGTTGGTCCGCGACCTTGCAGAAGCGTGTCCCTCCGCGGGCTCCGTTGCAGTACTCGGGGACGGAGGAGGTGGCGGCGGTCAGCCATATTGTCTCTGATACAGCAGAAATCACACACCGGCGACGGAGGGAGGCGAGGACCGCTGGGTTGACCAAACTGAGCTTATTGGAAAGCATTTCGGTCGTCGAATTGATCAAAGGGGGTAAATATGTAACCCAACGTGTTGCTATTGTTGATAAAACCGACTCATCGTCTCTGTGGTGCTTCTGTTAGCCACGTTAGCTTAGCTTAGCAGGCCGAGAAGTTAGCAACACCTGCTCACCGACAGCCTTCCAGCCAGGTGCTCCAGCTAATTGAGGCTGGGGCTTTCGTTACATTAAATTACAGCTAAAATAGTTAACCACTGCCTGAAAATTATTTGTCAACATCTTGTAAATCTTCAGTTTTTAAGCGAATTGTCGACGGAATATCTGATAACGGAAACAGCTATAAATTGTACCTAATTTACTAACTTAGTAAGTTTTAACGTTACACTCACACTGGTCCACTAAATTTATACACCCATCACTGAGCTTCTCAGTGACAGATTACTGTTGGAGCGTTTTGTATAAGTTATAATCTGATCTTATTTAGTGCTGAATGGTCTCGCTAAATTAGCTGTTAGCCAACCTGGATGAATCCGGTCGATCCGGAAAAGGTTGTTTTATGACGGTGTGTCTGCGGATTAAAAGCAATAAATCATCGAGTTATTAATGTTAACGGAGACTTGTGAATAACTTCGCCCTGACGTTTCGGAAGAGAAAGAAAAGGAAGAGAAAGACAACGAAGCACTCTGTATGATCCGCTGTATGATCCGCTGAATTACGCTTATTTACGGCATCATGTTATCACGTTAGCCAACGTTGGCTAGCCAAAGATTTCACTCTATAATGTTAAGTAGCAAACTGCTCTGCTATTATCCCCGGTTGTGTGAAGGACTTATTATAGCTAATTATATTGAATCAATTAAATTAGCTACAGTGTGAGTCAGCTGTTAACAGCGACTGCGCAAGCGACCCAATGACCTGCAAACAATGCGCACGTAGCGCGGAGCTTCACGTTAAATTGTACAAGATGGCTATGAAGCTGCTAACCTGGCTGTTTAACTCTAGTTAGCATATAGCGAATTTTTCATTATATGACACAGTCATAGAGCCACATGGAGTTGTAACTTAACTGGCGAATCTTGCTACTTGACGCCGAGATCGAGAAGTGGCTGATGGTATGCCACTAGTGGTTCAGCTGCATATGCCGTTGTTCTGACGATTTATGCTACCGTTGCGCGAATCGATACCTATCGAAAAATGCTACCTTATGTGTTTTACGTTTCCAGTTGTGTATATCACATAAAAGTATAACTGTCACAATATTATGACCTCTTTATTTGTATTTTGATTACAAACAGGGGTAAGTGTACTGTAAGTATATGATATGGGGAGCATATTTTGATATTCTATCATAATATCATGATTTAAGATTCCACGCATAGCGTATTTTGACAGACCGATATCCTCTATAAAGTAATGCTCCCACTACGGAATCATTTCATATTACACCACTACTCACTCCATGTATACTGTAAGAACATGGAGATCATGTTGAAATACTCTATTAAAATATCTGTATTTATTGCTCACCATCAGCTGATGTCTGGATAGCATGCCTGACAGCAAGGTTGCATAGATTAATGGGAGCAGAAACAGAGCCCAACATTGTGGGTCATGTAAATGCGCAGAAGTAGAACATCTCGATAGGTAGCACATTTTGACAGAACACCTGCATATGCCAATCCCTAGAATGGTATGCTGCTCGTGTTTTACTGGCACATACTGTTTCCTAATGGCAGGTCACTATCAAACTGTCACACCAGTACCGCCCCCTGATGTGTAAAAATTATATATTTTTCTGTCTTTATTGACAGTATAGCACAACGTAGTGCTGAAAATAAAGGAATGTATAAGTTTCTCCCGTCCATTCTGTTGGATATGTGCGATTCTTTTGAAATAACAGTAATTTCATATATCCCTGACAATGTACCCAAAGCTAAAATTGGAGCTATCCTTAGCTAACATGGCTATCCACCATAGCCAGTCTGACTAATCAATAACAGAAATTTAGAGCCAACCAACCAAATAGTACTTACATTATTTTTGGCATGTTTAAGTTATTAGCAGATTGTAACATTTCATCATATAAAACTCCACGTCATGGAACATTAACTAGGCATACGTATGGCATGTTATTTAGTATTCACCATAAATACTTTAAATGAGTAACTGGTTGCTATCATTGTGGCATCCATTTTCTACTGACATAGATGTGATTGGCACAGATGTCAGGGTATTTTCTCACTATGATCTATCTTCGGGTAGGGTGAGATGACAATGTGTTTATGTATTGGTTAAACCTGATAGAGTTTCACTGTAAACTCCAGGACCTGTCTCCGTCATGCATCAATGCAACAGCGTGTCAGTTTGTTTACATACGAGCATGCGTCGCTAACATCACGACAGTGCTGAGAGAAAGATTGACCGCAGTAAAACGCTCTAAAATGTGGCGTCACTTTATTAAAGAAAACGACAAGGCAAAGTGCAAGGCATGTGAGAAGCTAATTAGCTATAAATCAGGTTACACATCAAATCTGATCAAACATTTAAGGCAGCACGGCGTCGGTCTCCTAGCCCGAGCGTGTCATCAGCCTGTGAAAGCACCTCGCTAGCACCTCTAGTAGAGTCAGGGCTACCAAGCAGTGACACACTGTGTATGTATGTTAGTTACTGCTTACTGTCGTCATTAAGGTGTTGCTTTCTTTTCCAACTTTTTCTTGTTGTACAGCTCAATAAAGGAACTCCTCAGCTGCATTCAGACTGAAAACAGCACTGTGTAAAACAATACAAGAGGCTGTGTTTATATGCTGTGTAAAGTGCTTGTGAGACAGTTATCATGCTGTAACCCTGTTTCCCTTTGCGTACATGTGACATGTCTGTGTCCGCAGACCTCAGAAAAAAGGGTGAATGGAACTGCGTGCATGTCCACGAATTGGCCTTTACAGTGACAGCACGCTGTTATTGAGGGAAAGATGAGACAGAAATTATTCAAAACAAAAGCAGAATGTTCAGTTAAAGACTTTGAATGTGCTTTTTTTAATGAAACAAAAGTCAGAGTAAATGCTTAAAAGAATAAAGATATTTTTATCTTAATATTTGACCACTTTTTTTTTTTTTTTACCGTATTGGAATCAAAACTGGGAATCGAGAAGAAGTGCAATCAATTGGCAGAATCAATATGGATAAACATCAGTCACCCTTTTTTTCCAGTTTTCGTTAGCAAAATAAAGGTTTCGCAAATCTGAAAGTGGGTTTAAACAGTGTTAAGGCTTTTGCTACTATGTCTAACACTCTTTTTCATAAGTGTAAGTGGTAAAAAATGGAGAATCAGCCACCAAATATCATTATTTATATTTCCCTTAAAGGACCAGTGTGTAAGATTTAGTGACATCTAGTGGTGAGGTTGCAGATTGCAACCAACTGAATACCCCTCCCCTTCCAAGCATGTAGGAGAACCTACGATGGCTGCAAAAAATGCAAAAGGCTGTCTCTAGAGCGAGTGTTTGGTTTGTCCATTCTGGGCTACTGTAGAAACATGGCGATGCAACATGGCGGGTTCTGTGGAAGGGGACCTGCTCCCTATTTACATATAAAGGGCTCATTCTAAGCTAAAGAAAACACAACGATTCTTATTTTCAAGTGATTATACACTAATTAAAGCATACTTAAAAATGTTATATTCCATTTCTGCGAAGTCCGTTTTGCTAGATGCTACTAAATTCTACACACTGCACCTTTAACTTTCTCCTCAGCTTTCCCCTTAACCCTGAATTGGAAGCTAACTTCAGTGTGGTGCTGCATTGTCTTGTGAAATTTCAGTCGTGTTAGCCAAGCTGCAGATTATTGTTTAAGCTAATGTAACTGCTTGTGAAATAATTCAGTGTATAAGACAAATGAAAGGAAGCAGCATTCTACTGAAGATCTATATTGCCAACATTATAGCGGAAATTCCTGTATTTGTCAAGCAGCAGTACTTCACACTGAAACTTGCCTCACATACCGGGACAGTCAGGACAATAACAATTGATTAATTTGTTATCCCTAGTAATGCAGGGTAAATATGGTATAGTTTGTATTTGTCATAAGGCAGACCAGATACTGCATGATACTTGACCTGGTTGGGAAGGGTTTAAAGTGTTAAGTTGCTCTGATGGTTCTGTCAGCAGTGTGACAGTTAAAGAATGGATTTAGCTATTTGAATGAGACCAGTAATCCCTCCCTGCCCTAGTAATTCAACAGGCTATCAATACGTCTGAGAGTCAACGGTGATGTTTAAAACTGTGTAAAATGAACACTCATCTTGATCCAGTCAATCGATAGAAAATGAATTACGCACAGTTTTGCTAATTTACAAAACAAGGACGTCTGTAGACATAATTAATCAATAAGTAATCAAGGTTAATCAGTAAAAATAATCATCAATTGAAGCTTCATGCTCAACACAAGCCCAAATGCTGGTAAATTGTGGATCATTTAATGTGGAATAGTTCATTTGTTTTGATCTATGGGTCTGCACTGAGGTTTTGTTATAGTTTGATGTAAGCTCTGCACTGGTACCTGTCTTGGTATTAAATGGCATTGTCATGTACTAATTAATTCCATCTATTTATTATATTTATTTGGGTCCATATTAGCCCAAACACAAAGGCACAAAGACAAGAACTTAATATTCTATGAAAGTATCACAGCTGCCGTTTTTTTATCTTTCATTTCAACAATTGCAGGTAAACAGTACAAATATGCTATTCTCATTAGAAAGCAATCTACCAAAAATATGACTTGCAAGTATTTGGTCTACGCAGTGTGTTGCTAGATGACGTCAGTTTGCAGTCCTGCAAACATTGAGCCAGGTTAAACTTTTTGCCAGGTGACCCTGCGTTGTTTTTTTTTTTTTTTGAGTCATTTCATCAGGACCCCCACTGTGTCAATGGAGTGGCCTCATTTGTGTCACACAAAAGAGTTGAACCTGGCTCAACCTTTGATAGACTGCAACGCAATCCAGCAAGGCGTCGCACTGGTCAGTCAAATACATGTAAGCGCACATTCCTAGTGGATAGCTCTAACTTTGTAAATAAAATGACTGCCACTGTGATAATTTTCCAGAGTTGTAAAATTCTGTTTGTATCATATTTCATGTCTCACTGGTAACTGAAGCAACACAGCCTCTTGCGTTTTTTTAACGCAGGGCTGTTTTCGGTCTGAGCGCAGATTGTGAGCCTTACCCACAGGTGCAGCTCCCCCCCTCAACGTGGCAGTTTGGTACAGTGCCACAGAGCTGTGGATTGTCCAGCAATCCACCTACTGATCTCTTCTTACCCTCCCCTATAAACAAGAACTTAAGATACTTTAGTGTCTCAGGGTCACTCATGCTATATTTAAAGCATTCATGCTAACATTGTTTGACTGTATAAGCTAAAAATAGTTGCAATTAGAGAGTTTGTTAGCTTTAGCTAGCCTTTCAACAGCCCGCTCAGTATTGTCTTTACCAGCAGAAATTGTGGAGTAGATCAGTGCGGAAACTACAAGGCTATTAAACAATTAATCAGCAGAAAATATGATTGGATTATTTTATCATTTTTCAAGGGACATTTTGCTGGCTCAGTTTCTCAAGTGTGAGGATTTGTGGCTGTTCTTCATTTCATATTATAAATTGAAGCCTTAAGATGTCACACAATATAAATATTATAAGCTGCAGTATAGCCCTCACCCTCCACCTGTTATGTAGCCACTGCAACATGTATAAACCAGGGATCAGATTTGTGTAATCTTTCACCTTCTCTCACACCAGTTTTTCTCTTTCTTTTTTTTTTTTTTTTTAGCTATCCCACCGTGCCCCTGGTGGCCCCTCCCCCCATCCTCAGATTAAGTCCCCCCCCCCCCCCAAACCCCTTGCCCTGTTGGGATCAACCCCCCTCACCCCCTACCTTCCCTCCTCTTCCTCCCTCCTTCCCACCCATCCTCCCCATATTCCAACCGCCCTCTGCTGCAGTAAGGTCTCCCCACCATCTCTGCCAAGCTGTCGGACATGTCAGGACCCGTGCCGAGCCGGGCCCGAGTGTACACCGAGGTCAACACTCACCGGCCAAGGGAGTACTGGGACTATGAGTCCCACGTGGTGGAATGGGGGTAAATACCTTGTTGACCCTCGTACAACATTTGCAGCATGTTGCTTTTTTAGGTCTGCAACCCAGCTGATGTTTGGTTGTCACTTTGCCTTCACAGAAACCAGGATGATTTCCAGTTGGTGCGGAAGCTGGGCCGTGGCAAGTACAGTGAAGTCTTTGAGGCTATCAACATCACCAATAATGAGAAGGTGGTGGTGAAGATACTGAAGGTAAATCTTCACAGTGACACAGGCCTACTTTATGTCATTCTAGCTTCAGTCCCATCTGACTAACTCTGATCTCATCCCTTTCCCATCAGCCCGTGAAGAAAAAGAAAATCAAGCGTGAGATCAAGATTTTGGAGAATCTACGTGGAGGTCCTAACATCATCTCCCTCATCGATATTGTGAAAGACCCTGTAGTAAGTATAGTATATTGATGTGCAAGAGTACTTGAGTCTTTGTGAGTACAACAGAGACCGTGTTTAAATTATAGATTGTGTAGAAATTGTGTTTTCATGCTGACATCATTTACATTTCACACAAGTGTGCGTTGGGGTTCTGAAATCTCATTACTGTATCATTAGCGTGGTGAGCCCACCACCTGCGTAAGCTTATCGGTTTCTCTTGGGCTTGGGAAATATGTGTCCGTAAGTACTCAGCCAGCTATGGTTTTAAGTTAAATAGATGCTTCTAGAAAGCTATACAGTCTTGTATTCCTATTTTGTGTCAGGGCTCTCTCTAAAGAATGGAACAACAGTGCTGTGCCATTATAATGACATGGCAGTGCCATCATAATCATTGAAAAACAAAAACAATGCAGAAATCCATTCACACATTCAGTGTGGCGTTTTTCCTTCATTGTTCATAATGACAATTACCAGGAATCCACACCATAAACAAGAGTGATGCGTCCACACATTCAGTCCACACTGACTCCGACCTCATCAACAGCATCACTGTCCTCTGAACCAGCAGCAGCTCCTGAGTTACCAGGCTGGGTAGCATTACAGATTTGCTGGACAAAAATTGTTTTTCAATCATTCCAGGTAGGGATGCATGATATTATCGGCATGTCATCGGTATTGGCCGAAAAATGCTCTAAAATGAAACATCGGTATCAGCGAATTCTGCCGATTATGAGAGGCCGATATATTCTTCCCTCTCCGCCGCCGCCCGACTGTGCTTCCCTCGACGGACTGTTTTGTCAGACCCGCTGCTTCTTCCCATTTTAACCTGACTTAACTTTAGCCTCTCAGCTAACGTTAGTCCCAGCCCTCCATGAGGATCCAACCGGAGCACTGAGCCCCAGTTTGTTATTCAGGTTAAAGTGGGAAGAAGCAGCGGGTCCCCCCGGTAGCTGAGTGAAGTGGAGCCTGCAGAGGAAGCACCAGAACCACCAGGGTGAAACGGTCCGTCGAGGAGCTGCTATGTTCGGCTGCACAGATAAGAAACACTTCGGCTGACAGGATGTACCACTCTGTTTGGGGAAAAAATTCTTCTTTTTGGTTTATAACAGCAGTTGGCAACCAGTGCATTAGGTGCGTTACCGCCACCTTCTGCTCTGCAGTGTGGACTAGAGATGAAATCCTACACATTAATCCTGTCTGTCTAATAAACTCAAAGAAGACTCTAACGTTACTGCTTGACCCACTTAGCAGGTTCACTAAAGTTTTAATGCTGAGCTCCTGAACTCGTCAAAGTTCTTCCTTCATATATTGTCTTTCTTGATCATACTTAGTACAATCTAGGCTTGCATGCATAATAGTCTCCTCAGCGAGCTGGAAAAAAATATGTGCATATATTGGTATCGGTAATCGGCCACAATGAGTTAGAAATATTGGCATATCTGATATCGGCAAAATTCAGCTGGGGATGTATGAAAGTGTGAGCTAAGGCTTAGCCTTAGCGATGGCTAAGGCAGGTTTTAGGCACTTCCACATTGGCTTCACTTTTCAGACATGGAACTACCCACTTTGACGTAGTAGTGCATATTTAATGGGATCAGTGTGGACAGAGAGCATCCGATGTTACGTGATGAGACACGATAGTCAGATGCTCGCTTGCTGTTAGGACAGGATGTAAGGTAACATCAGGCTTGACTTAAACAATGCTGTCCTAACTTTGTAAAACACGATTTTTGTTAGCTCCCTCCTTTTTCCTTCAAGCAAAATGGCCAGGTCTACCAGCGCGCTGCTGATGCATGATGTAGTGCACACACGTAGACATAAACATAGAGTTGAATTGAATAGATCGGCCCCATTTTTACAATACCTGATTGAACTATTTGAGTCAGTATTGGACCCATATTTAATATCACTCTGGGAATCGGTGCATCCCAATCCGGGGGAGAGCCCTGTTGTGTTAGTAAGCATCCCTTATCAGGAGTTTAAATTAGTGATAAAATGATGAGTCAATCATGTTGACATCAAATTAATTGCTCACCAAGCTGATAATTGAGAAATGAAATAAGTTATTTATAAAATAAAAAATTAAGAAACAGCTTCTGTTTCTAGCGTCTCTAATGTTTAGTGAAACAAAGCAATTTTAAGACATGATTTTGGCTCTAGTAACTTAAAATATAATCGATTGATTAATCATTAGTGAACATTATCATTAGTTGCATCCTTAGTTCACACTGTAAGCAACAAGTGATCATGACTCATGAATCATTGACGGCAATGAAGTTTTCAACAGACTATTCAAGTATTTTTCAAGGGTTGATTATTATTTACAAGTTTCAAATAAAGTAGCTAGCTAGACAGTGTTAATCATAGAGCATTAAATGGAAATTAATGGCAGGGGGAAAAAACAAAAATTGACTTAATGTTTACACCAACCCAACAATAGATGCAACTATTCCTTTTTAGTAAGAGCTTAATCAATTAATCAGTTAAGTCAATATACAGAAAAATAATTGTTTTTACAAAATGTTATGTTTGTTTGTTTTTTTTTTTTTTTTTTAAGAAAAGGAAGGAGAAAAAAAAGCCAAACATTCCCCATCTGCAGCCTGTGATTTTTTTTTTAAAAGATTTACTACCAGTCTTAGTCTAATGTGATGGTACATTCAACATGTTTTGATTACTGGACTGTTGGTTGAACAAAACAGGCAATTTGGTGACATCACCATGGGCTTTAGGAAACTGTGACTGTAATTTTTCACTGTTTTCTGGCATTTTATAAACCAAATGATTAATCAGCAGATTAATCGATAATAAAAAAATGATCATTAGTTGTAGCCCTGCAGCAAGTATAGAAGCTCTGAATGCAACCACATCAGTGGTGAATCTGGCAGGCTTGAGATGAAGAGAAGAGAAAGTGGAATTGTTGAAATTTGAGTGGCTGTTGACAGCTGTGGCTCGTTGACCGTCCACAGATCAGGGCAGAGTTTCCACGCTCACTCATCTCTACAGGAAATGAATGGACATGTGGGGACTTTGCCTTAAGTGTTGCTCACAGTGTGGCTGCCTGGTTAGTTAGTATGGACTTTTCATTAGTGACATAGCTTATGCCAGTGTTGCTGTTTGACTGGGTCTTAGTATTGTAGGTTGATACAGCAGCAAAATAAATACAAAACTTTTGTCTTTTTCAGTCTCGGACACCCGCCTTGGTCTTTGAACATGTTAACAACACAGACTTCAAGGTACGAACGGAACTTTTTATTTACTCTGTAAAATGTCATGTCAGATTATGAAAACCTCCTTTCTTGGCATACTCGCTGTTTTCCCGTACACGTGTGTGTATGTGATGGAGGAATATGAAAGTCCAGTGCTATGTCTTCGGTGCCAGAAAGTCAACCGTCTTCTGGTTCTATCCTCAATCACTGGCACATCCCCTCTGGTTGATGTGTGACTGCTCCATGAACGTGTGCTGTCTGTTTAATGTAGGACATTAACATATTAATGACTTTGTTTTGGTCTCCAGCAACTGTACCAGACCCTGACAGACTATGACATCCGATTCTACATGTACGAGATCCTCAAGGTGAGTTCATCTGTCTCACACATGCCTCTCAGCTCATAACCTATAACCTCTACTCGTCCTGAGGGTGCATTTAGTCCTTAAACACAACAGTTTATGCCTCTGAAAGAAGTCCTTGTGTTTCTTGGTTTGTGTAGATACTTGGGTACAGGCCTCTGTTTTGGCCATCAACATGTTTGTGTGTGCGTGCTGTCTGATAGGCAGAATCTTTTTGTAATCTTGCTGTTTTGGATTATTGTGGAAAAAAGTTTGAGGATTGGATCACAAGGTCACTTGTCTTTTTTTTTAGGCTCTAGACTACTGCCACAGCATGGGAATCATGCATAGAGATGTGAAGCCTCATAACGTGATGATTGATCATGAACACCGCAAGGTGAGTGAAGAACACAATCACCATATCCACAACCTTGACCCTAACCCGGAGATATTAGAATTATGAAATGTAACTAGTTCAAAGTTCAAGTTGGATCATTATTGCTGTTATTACGTCATTCTATGCTTGGACTCGTATTCATACAATAACATGACAAATAAGTAAATGTCTATATATATTTTATTATATAATCAGAAATAATACATGCATGGTCTATTTGTGGTTGCTAACAGCTTAATGTCTCTGTCTGTAGTTACGCCTTATTGACTGGGGTCTGGCAGAGTTTTACCACCCAGGACAGGAGTACAACGTCAGAGTGGCCTCCCGCTACTTTAAAGGACCAGAGCTGCTGGTGGACTATCAGGTACGACTGCTATGCTTTTGGTGGATTTGGCATGTTTGAAGTGCTGCTAGTTTGTGAATAGAGTCTTTCAGGAAAGCCCTTTGCTTTTCATTCCTCTTGATTTATCCATCATACACAAATCTCAGACCCTCCTATCAGATTCAGTGTTTCAGAGGGGACTAGGGTGATGCAGTCGGTACATCTCAAAACATTGAATTATTTTAACTATACTTGTCTAACAGTCCCCCTGGTTCTCCATATGACTTAAGCTTTAGGGTTGCCATGGTGAGGAAATTTTCCCACCGACTAACTCGTGACAACACCGGTATTACTGGTTACACCGGACATTTTACAAAAAAAAAGACATTCGTCAATGACGCTCATCTGTAGAGCGCTTACATTGATCCTCAACGTTAGATTTGTGGTTTAGATCTTCCCCTTATTTAAGAGTTAGTGACGGCAGGCTTCAGGCTGCTGCCAGCGGGTCGTCCTCTGTGTACAGCCAGGCTGTGGTGCACACAGACGCGGGGGTGAGCCAGAGGACGCCCGCCGCTTAGAACCAGAACCGGAGCAACTCGCTTGCCATCCGGAGAGATGCACCGAGAGCAGGCTAAGCAGCCAGAGAGCAGGAGAGTTGCTGCTGAAAACAAGCACTGACACCCGGGGAGACCTGAAGGCAGCTCCTCGCTAACAGCTAGCTAGTTTACAGCAGCAGGACGGAGAACAGACGTCTCACTCTGCTACTTTTTGCTGTGACTCTGCTGCTGCTGCTGCAGACGCTCCTGGAGCAGACTCTGTCAGGTTATAATTGTAGCGTCTGTCGTCCAACTAAGTATTGATAAAACGCTTGATACTTTACAAATTGGAGTTTTTTTTTATTTGATGAACATGGGCGCTGATACGCGAAAATGAAATAAATGGGTTTTTCTATAGAAAAAAGTAAAACTATGGTATTGGTGGTAGACAAGTAATGTAATCGGTGTAGCTCCCAACACTGTGTAACATCGACCACCACGGCAACCCTACTAAGCTTTATGATTTGATTTTAAGATTTCATAATGAGATTATTATGCTCCCATCCTGTCTGTGCTCCCTTTGAGACTTTGACTGTGTGTTTCAGATGTATGACTACAGTCTTGACATGTGGAGCTTGGGCTGTATGCTGGCAAGCATGATCTTCAGGAAGGAGCCCTTCTTCCATGGCCATGACAACTATGACCAGGTAAACAAAGCAGGGTTGGCAGGATAACATTTCCCTAGTGGCCACTGTTCAAACAGCTGATAGCTGACGGATGGACTTTCGTCAGCAGCTTTACAGTCACAGCTACACACAAACGTTTCTTCGTTGGAAGGCTGTGACTGTGACAAGCAGCTACATTAAAAAAAAGCTATGACTTGTTTTCCTTCAAGGCCATTTTTATCCCATGACTCTTGAGTCCATATTGTTTAAACTGCACACAACACAGCTGACAAACTGTTCCTGGTTTTTTTCTCCTGTAGTTGGTGAGAATAGCCAAGGTTTTGGGGACAGAAGACCTCTATGACTACATCGACAAATACAACATTGAGCTGGAACCTCGCTTCAACGACATTCTGGGAAGGTGAGAGCTGCTACTGAAATCGGCTGCTGTCTTACGCTTTTGTGGTTTCTTTAGCACTTACGTTTGAAAAGAAGAACTAACCACTATTAACACTGAATCTAAACTCTAACTATAAAGCAAGGACTCTCTGTCAGTATATATGTCCTTTGCATATCTGGAGAACGAATCATCCAATGCACTTTACACTCGGTGGGTGTATTGCTGGGGACCCAAGGACGTGCAGTGTCGACTGTGAAGTTGTTTGGATGAGAAATGTTAAAGATATTAAAAGAAGGCATTTAACAGATCTCTATTGTTTCTATACAGAAACAGCAACATCATAATGTTTTACATGCAAAGCACAAATCTTTTGAGCAAACATACAAACTCAAATCTGAACTGAAGGCACAGAAAATAAACGATACGATCCAATATGATCGATCCACTTTATTTTAGGATGCACATTTTATCAAAAGCTCTCTGTTATGTATTTTATTTTTAAATGCAGCCCTCATACATTTATTTACTATTAGAGTACTTATTATTTCTAACATCTGTGTTTCTTTCATGTCATTGGTGTGTACACTCATTCACACCTCACACCAACAGTACTCATTTTTCTATGCGTTGAAGCAGCAGCTAGAGGCCAAGCAATAGGCGCTGCACTAGTAGGTCAGAGCATCATTATGTTTATCACATGCTGCTCTGTGGTCATGATTAGGGCTGCAACTAATTATCATTTTCTCAATTAATTGTTTTCTCTATGAAGCAGGAAAACATCACAATTTCTCAAAGCCCAAGGTTACCTCTTGAAATGTCTTTTTGTCTGACCCAACAGTCAGACAAAAAAGACATTCAGTTTACTCTTTTGAAAGAAAAGCAGCAAATTCTTACATTTGAAAACCCGGAACCATCAAACGTTTAGCATTTTTACTTGAAAGATTATTGAAACGATTCATTAATTATCAAAATAGTTGTTTGATTTTCTGTGGATTGACTAATTGATGCAGCTCTAGTTGTGGTCATCACAGTAGTGTCAGTCGATGTCAGAGCTAAGTGTTGTGTTATTTTCCTGCAGGCATTCTCGTAAGAGGTGGGAGCGCTTCGTCCACAGTGAGAACCAGCACCTGGTCAGCCCCGAGGCTCTGGATTTCCTGGACAAGCTGCTGCGCTACGATCACCAGGCCCGGCTGACTGCCCGCGAGGCCATGGATCACCCTTACTTCTGTAAGCCCTCACAGACAGAATAAAATCAGAAGAGAGCCAGGCCTTTATTTGGAACAGGCTTATGCTAGAGACAGGCTTTTATTACTCATTTCCCCTGTTCACCATTTAATGTAAAGTTACAACCTCCATGTTGCCCTGTTGTTGTTCCACAGCACTTAATTCCATTAATGAAACAGTTACTCTGCTGTTCTCACTTTCTCTTCTCTAACAGAAATATGGTTTTCATTCACCCGTTAATTCCATTCCTTTCACTTTTCTGTTTTTTCCTGACTGATGTAAAGCTGCTGTGAAGGCAACTCACTTCTAGCAGATCTTTCACATTAAAAGTCTTCCATCCTGCCCGTTACTGGTAGGTTTTTAATGTGGAAAATCTACAGGAAGTATTCTGTTGTATTGATGGAACATCGATTGGGGAAAAATGGAAATGTGGAAAAACTGTAATGAATAGGTGGATGAAACAAGTGTTTGTTTTAAAAAGGGGAAATGAGAGAGCAGAGTGAGTATAACATGACTGTTGGTGTACTGATGGAACTAGTGTTTGTATATGTTTTTACCATGTGAGCTGTTGCAGAAGGTGATTCCAGCCCCTTAGTTGGATTTTTTTTTTTTAACCCAGCATGTCTTTACTCATACTGGCCCTGCCCCCAGCTATTATTTGAGACTTCCACTATGTGAATGTCAGCTTTTACATGAGAATTTAGTGTATGTATTTTTGTTGCTCCTACAGTTCCCATCGTGAAGGATCAGTCTCGTGTGGCCGGTTCAGCTAACCTGCCCAGTGGGAACACAGCTGTTAGCACAGCCAGCATGATCACTGGTGAGAACATGCACGCACGCATTCACAGTCATACCATAAAGTCATTCTACTGACCCACGTTCTAAATAAAACATTTATGGCAAGATCACTTTTAATCCAGTATGTCTCTGTTGCTGCAAATGGTGCACAAAGGACTTTATCACTATTGTTATTACTACTACCTATGACATCGTTTTCTCAGCAGCTTGCTGAGATCTTGGAGCAGAGCTGTAAAACAGTACACGCACGAGTGATCAGACAGGTTTTAGGTATCTCTACAGTTCAACCACATTATCTGAGCCACTGGTTTGGAAGCGAGAACAAAGGCCAGCATTGAGATGCAATCCAAATTGTCTGTTGTAAATGTGTATCAGTGCTGCCTCTTGATTGAACTTCACCCCTACACAATGCAGTGGACAAATTCTGACAGCTTGGTTTGTCATGGTTCACAAACAGTTCAGCCTCATTCTCAGAGCTCAGCAGTCACGCAAAAACATGCTGTAAAATTCAAATGAAATGTTCCTTTTAGAGAATAATGAAGCTCACTGCCTCCTCTTTACACATGTGGTTTGTGTTAGTTGTCTAACAGCGTGTGTGGCTCCACTCCTCCAGGTATCTCTGCCTTGCCAGCCTCCACTGCCCTGGGCCCGCTCACTGGCTCGCCAGTCCTGTCTGCTGCCACCAATGTCCTGAGCACCCCGGTGCCCGCTGCTGCTGGCGCCCCGCAGTGACACCCCCCCCCCCCAACTCCCACCCCCACCCAAATCCACTCTCAGCCCCCCTCTCTCCCCAATCTCTCCCACAACCACAACCACTGGGGGGGGAGAAACTAGACAGGTGCCACTCTGCCAGCCCTCTCCACATCCAACCTAACTCAGTGTGACCGCGCCTCACCACCCTCCTGGCTGGAGGATGCCGTTGTCTAAGAAAAGAAAGATGTTCTTTCTGTTCTTTCCATTCTTTCCTTTTCCTCCTCGAATGAACGTGTTAACCTGACATCTGAAATGAATGTTCTGTGTAATTGAAATATACAGGTATTCCCTATCGTTCTCCCACAAAAGCCGTAGTGAATACAAAAGGGGTGCGTGTTTGTGTGTGGCGAGTCTGAGAGCGAGTGTGCACGGCTAATTAGTGTTTTAGTTTGGATTGTGAAGGCACTGGTCAATAAGTACATCAGCAGAAGACAAAAGAAAGAGCTGTTGGCCATCAGGACCAAAAGGAGCAGATCCTGTATAGTTTACTACTGCAGCATTGTCAAAAACAAATCAGTTTCCCTCAGATTGAGTCTAAACACCCTCCAGATCACAGCATTTTGGAAGTGTTTGGTGCTGTTCTGTGCTCCAGGTGTATGTGAACACAATGACACTTCAACACTTTCTCTGCCTGAGTAGTTTTGTCTTGCCTTTCTTACCAAACCAGATCACCAGTCTTCTTTTGATATGCGACCCCCCCCCCCCCCCCCCCCCCGTCACGTCACCTACCATTTATTTGTTTTGTACTGAAATGTTCTGGACTGCTGGATAAGGTTCATTCACCATCAAGTGGTTTGATCGACTCTAGTGTTGTACTATAATCTCTTAAGAAGCCAGGTAAGGTTCATTCAGGTTCTCAAAGACATGGTTTCTCAAACGTGCTGCTTTCCAGTTCCTTGAATTACTTCAAGTGGCTTTTCTTGAATTACTTCAAGACATAACCAAAGTTTACTCAGTCGGTTGGAAGAAGAGACTGACCAAACCGAGTTTTGTTTTAACGGGAGTTACTCATGGAGCTGCTGTAACGCAGGTTGACTATGTGGGTTCTAGTGAATACGATCACGTGATATAATAATTCTCTGCAGGTGACTGAAGTGCTGTTAGTTTTGGAGGAAAGTTCAGTTCCGTGAAGTGTAGTGACATGGGTAAGCTTTGTGACGAGTAATCCAGATTATTGGCTTTCACCAACATGTTGAGGGAAGTTTTGAAGTTATAATGTTGAATAGCACTTGAAGGGTAGAATATTCCCCAGTGTTTTAGTGCCAGAGTTTGAAAGTGTAAGTTTTAGACCCTGCTGTACATATGCATCTTTTTTTTTTTTTTTTTTTTTTCATTTCAAAACCTGAAAATGCAAATAAATCAGAACATGTATACATTGACCTGAGAACGGAGCAGTTTGAGTCCCTACATCACTGTATATATTTTTATGTCCTTATGTAGAAGACTAGTATTTGAAAATATTTGTGTAAATAAACACGTGTTTTATTTATCAGGTACATCTGACTGCTTTATGTCATCTTCATACAGACCACTCTTCTTCTCACACTTATCTTGCATCAACACCTTGCAATGTGCAAATTATGGCTTTTCTAAAGTGAAGTTACATTGCTATTTGAAAACCAAAAGATGTACATGCACGTATTATTCTTGCTATGACAAAAATATTAGTCATTTTTAGTAGAGTGAACATTTTTATAGCTAGATGTACAAAACTTTTATATAGTTTGATTAAAACCTTTCAACCACATCTCAGTCTTGTGAAGAAGCAACATTGGATTACTCAGTACTCCAGCAATTCATTATTGCTCTTTGAAAAAGTTGGGATTCACAAGAAAAAAGTGTATCAGCAGAGGCAGAGACATCTTGACTCTTGTTACTGGTATATTCCAGAAACACTGGATTAAACACTTTGTCCTCCCAGTATCTTTTCATCATACCCTCCCTGCCTGCTAAATGCACACGCCCCAGTTTGTAACACAGGCTGGCTGTTATAAATTTGCTGCCTCCAAGCTCAAACTGAGATATCATCAGCTTTTACTTCATACAACTGTTTTCACAGCAGTACTCCTTGTGACCATGACCTGTAATATGATGCCCTCAGATCATTTAGATGTCAAGCATCATGAGTGCTCAAATGATAAGACTAAACAAATACACATATAAACTGTTATATATTAACTAAATGATTTGAAAGGGAAATGAATGTAACTGTCAAACTACAGTAACTACTGTGGTTCTGCAGGTTCACCAAGTTTAATTCAAGACTATTTAAGACCTTTATAATACCACATAGAATGCAATTTAATACCATATATATCATACTATACACTACATAATGATATAATTAATCAATGCAACATGGGCCAGATAAGCGGTATAAGATGGATAGATAGCACAATTAAAAAATATGAATTAATTGTCTTTTTTTCTAAATCTGCAAGTTACTCATTGTGAGTGGGTGAGCGTCCGAGCTACTGTAGCTGCAGTAGTGACATTGTTTGCTGCAGGTCTGATGGTGCTGACTGCAACTCCACTAAGAAGGATTGAACAGCCTCGTAGGACACACAATCGACTGTTGCACCACTCCTACTTCTAGTATATAGGTGTATAATGTCTACTGGAAGCCCGCGATCACATGCAAAACATTTTATAACTAAAATTATTGACTTCGGCAGGAAAGAGGAAATATTTTAGATGTATGCAAACTAGATTTAAAACTTTTTAAGGTCTTTTTTTGAGGAAACTGATAATGACCTTTCAAGACCTGCAGATACCCTAAAAAAGTAAAGTTGTAACAGTGAAGTCTGCGAAATCACATATATGCACATTTACCTCATTTTAGTAATAATTTTTTAGGATTATTTTTCTGTTAATTATGTATGTGATTGTTGACAGCCAGAGCATGTAGGCTCATTAGGACGGCCCTGGATTTGCAGTATAAAGCTGTGTTGAGCAATGTTGCCAAATAAATGTAACAAGTATTGGCCATGACTATGAAATTAAAACCCATGTTGTAAAAAATGTTTCAATGCCAAAAGGAGTGTCACTTTGCTGCTATGATCACAACACATCACAAAATATACAAAACACACTTTATTAACATGTTTCACACAGATACCACATATTTAAATATCTAGTGCATCAATAAAGTCTACCTTAAGTCAGGCTATCATCATTTTCAAGTCAGTCAGTTTCTTCTTCGGTCAGTGTGGTATAATTACAGTGATCACCCTGAGGTGCTAACCTGACAGTGCACTCTCTGGTACTGAGGGGAAGTGTTTCTCCGGCTGACGACACCACAGCACTCCACACTGTGGTAAAACCTACAAAACAAGACCCGAAGACACACACATCAGTGTTTCAGTGTGGTGTCTGATGTGATGATGTTTATGTCATCAGAGGAAAAATTAGAAAAATATTTCCTACCTGTTTAAACGCAGCTCTTTGTCAATCTCCTCCAGAGTCTTGCCTTTGGTCTCTGGTAGCATGAAGTAGAAGAAAACTCCAGCTGCCACGGCAGCCATCCCATACAAAAGAAATGTCCCTGACAGACCAATTGCATCTGTTGATGAAAGTCAGAGTTTTGTCTTTTTCCTGGGCAATTGATCAGAATATTTTGATCTGAAAGACAAGACTAACATAACTGTTGAAGTAGGTAATCAGACAGGTTCAATAGGCCTTTTAAACAGCAGACATTTTGAGTTGTCAGACAATGAAAAGCACAGGCGTAATTATTTACTTTGGCTGTGCTCCATTAGGCTTTATGCTTCCAAGGCCCCCGTATTATTATTATTAGTGACTCACTGGCATTGCTTACTGGGAAATGTAAATGGAACAGAACCATCATTAATGTCATCAGTTACATCTGCGCTTTTCTTTCTGTGACCAGTCAAAAGGTCCACCATGAAAAGGTTGCATGTTGTATGTGTTGTATGGGACCTTACCGATAACATTCAAGAAAGTGAATGTGACCAAAAGGTTGGCAGCCCAGTTGAAGCAGTTGGTGAAGGCGAATGCCCTTCCCCTGACAGCAGCTGGAAATATCTCACTGAGGAGAAGCCAGGTCACTGTTAAAACAAAGAAAAAAGAGCTTCATTTCCAAGCTTTAGTAACCTACAAGAAAAGGTGAGGTTATGGGTTGGATAATGATATTTTATTGCATATTATGGAGTGGTAGCAGCTTCAAAATGCTTGTTAATTTAAGATGATAATATGGTTGTATTTTCAAAATCTTGCCTAGTCTGAACTCTGAATAAGAGCACATTTTGAGTGAATATACAAACTTGGTCCAAATCCAACGGAGTATGCGCTCACAACAGCCATCATACACATGAGAATGATCCAGTTCACAAATGTTGCATGGTCGTTTGGAGATGATCCCAGAGCAGGTTCCAGTGGCTTCTGTCTAACTATATCAAGAACTTCATCTCCCTCTTGTGTGCTGTTACTGAGGAGTCTGTGGTTCTCAACAAGAGGTGCATCAAAAACTGACAGATTAGCAACATTTAAATGAGGGAGAGCTGTTCTGTTAGTGACAACATCCTCAGAATTACAAGGCCTCTTAGCATTCATCAACGAATGTCCACTGAGAAGTCCAATGGTTATCAGACACAGTGCCATGACGGAGCATCCGCTGATTAGCAAAGGCCTCCTACCCACTCTGTCTGAAAACACCATGGAGGTCAGAGTAGCGATCACTTTGACCAACCCTAAGCCCACAGACGCCAGCACTGCCGAGGCGTTGCTCTGAAACCCCACTGAGTGAAAGATGGTGGAGGCGTAGAAGAGAAGACTTGGCTGGCCTGTGAACTGCTGAAAGAGCACCAGTCCCAGACCAATGACAGTCCGAGTCCTCATGTTGTCTTTATGCTGGAAAAGGTACATGCTGTTGTATTGCACCTTCTTGTGTTCCTTGCTGGAGCTGACTGTTGAGTCATTTGCTTCTTGGTTTTCAATGGTGCACATGAGGTCTCTTTCGGCCTGAGAGCAGTCATGGCTTAAAGAGTCCTCAGTGCTGGATGGAAGAAACCATATAGAGGAAAGCTGAATCAGTGTTGGTACTACAGCTAATCCAAACATCTGCCTCCACCCTCTCTTGGAGTCAGACAGGATGTAGTTCATGGCATAGGCTGCCAGGATGCCCACAGTGATCCCAGCTTCATACAGTGTTACCAGGAAGCCCCTGCGGTCGGGGGTGACCATCTCAGAGACAAAGATGCAGCAGGACATGGAGGATAAACACATTGCGAAGCCCACTGTGATCCTGCCAACCACCAGTGCTGGGTAGGAGCTGATGAGCAGGACCAGGCTGCCAATCAAAATCAGGACATTACTGAGGAGGATGGAATTTCGGCGGCCATGACGGTCGATGAAGCTGCCGCCCACCACAGAGGCCAGCAGGGCTCCAATCAACAAAGAGCTGACCAGAGCCTCCTGCTGCATGCACGAGAGCCTGAACTCGGCCTTGAGCTGCAACAAGGCACCTGAGATGATGCCCAGCTCATAACCAAAGACCAGACCGCCCAGAGTGGACACCACACTGGCCAACAGGAGGATGGAGCAACCTAGGAGGAAGGAAACATTTACCTTTAGAGGAAGTGCACTCTTACCAAAAGACATAAGTTTACATACTGCAATCATGTAGGTGGTGAATTTATGAATTTTTATGTCAGGGCTTCAGCCAGGGCAGAACTGCTCTATAAAGATAAAAAATCAATCACTCATATTTTTCAAGACATTATGATCTAAATAGCAGATTTTACTTCTTGGTGATATTAAAAAAAAGTTTCATCATGGCTTAAAGAGAAGCACATTTCAGAGCTTTTTGCTTGGTTTAAGGAAGTCGTAGCTTCTCGCACACAGCTGAGTTCACTCGGCTGGGACATTCCTTGTAAGTAGCCAGCATGTTGAAGAAGTGACAAAACATTAAAGACTTAGTCTACTAAGATAATGTTGAAAGAAAATTTATGCTATCTCCATCTGTCAGAAGCAAGAACATTTTATTCATGTATACAACACAAGGTTAATCAATTTAGTCCTGAGGTGAAAATGTAAAGTAGCACAGAGCATAAAACGGCAGCATTTGTGTTCGATATTGTACACAGGCCTTTGCAAATTATTGTCTATAAACTATTGTCTAATTTATTGTCTTTAGATTTCTTTTGTATTTTAATGTCTTGTCAAAGTTCACACTGACATGATAAATCATTTTTTGTGTATTATCTCCCATCTCAAAGGTTTTTTTTCTCAGTTTATTGATGGTTTTCTATAATATTTTTTGTAGGTTTATAAATGAATGACACACATTCGTCACTGTGACTGCTCTGCAGCTGCTCCTCACATCAACCTGTGACTCTTTGATGTGCACAATCTATTGAAAGCAATGCAAATTCAACAAACTGAAATCCAAATGAAGCCTAATGAAACCCAGTGCTTATTAATGATAACGTCTTCCCCCTTTTTATGTGGCAAAATTTAACTAACATGCAATTTAATGTTCTTATTCATTCAGTGTCGCTCTAGCACACAATGCTGGCTATATGTAGCTTTAACACAAAAGTACTGTGATCTGCATTGATTTTTAACAGGTGAACACAAATGTATTGTATAAAAAAGCAAAAAAAAACAAAAAAAAAACATTGCAAAGTAACATTCCTAACTAAACAGCAAATTTACAAATACAAATAACTTACCCATTGTTTCTGTCCTGTTATATGAACAGTTCAGTCATGTCGTGCAGGTCCAGATTCGTTTCTTAGAGGACATCCTCTGTGAAACACGAACAAAACATTAAAAAAAACACACACACACAAGGACAATTTCCAGTTCCTGCAGCGCTCTTCTGGTCTGGCACCCACAGGCAGTCCTGTGTCCTGCTCACGGAAAAGACAAGGGAGCCCACAAGAGCCTGTTGCAGCCCTGTCGCCATGACAACCCTCTTGTTGATTGCCATGATTTCATTAGGGAGTCCACTTGAGATGGGCTCAACAAAATGCACGGCTGTGTAAAAATCAGTTAGCTTGTTTAGTCTTATAGTAAAACAGAAGATCCCATCAGCTGCCAGTGACAGAGCGGTGGGGAATTTGGTGTGTGCCTCTGAAATAATAAGATGAATCTACACCACTGTGATAAAAAGCACCTCCATAGCTCTGATTTCAACAGAATCGTTGCTCTACAGAAATTAACTGTGAATACTTGAAGCATGCTGGGAAATTACAGAGGACATTCCTCATTTATTCAGTATTCTCTGTTTTGGGAATGACTGGATATCACAGTGGATTTTTGGTATTTAAAACTCAATACAATAGCCTATATGGACACAATGTAAAGGATTCTTCTGAGCTTTCTGTTAAAAAACACCCTTAGGAAATTATGAGCATGCCCCTTTAAGAACTTAATGTCCCACTCCACTCAAAAATAGGTGTTTCTTCTTGTTCCTTCAGTTGGATGTTTGAGCTTCACTGTGCAGAATGATGTATGTGCAGAGTTTGTTTTCACATTCATCTGCTGAAAGCAGAAAGTTTCTCTGAGCTCACTGAAAATGATTTTAAGTTGCGGGCCTATGAGCAGGATTTGTCACATCACAACTAGTTTGGAGCCAATCCTGGTTCAATATTCAACTTACACAAGTGTGAAAACTTGAAGCCTCCAGTGCACAAACACTGAGAATGGACTTTACAGTGAAGTAAGAGACATCTTGTGTCCAACAGTTAAACTTTAGAAATGAACAATACCTGCATTTTCATTGATTCCGGAATTTTAATGAAGGAGGAGTAGATGTAATTTTAAGGATATTAAAATGATAATTATACTTTTTTGTTGAAAAAACATATCAGACACACATTATTGTCCCAAGCAGAGTATTTCCATATGTATCAATATGTGTCAGCAGTTTAAGCATAATTTTATGTAAATGGCTCTTTATGTTTTCTGTTTTTTCTGTCCAATCAAAATGCATCACCTTAGAGGGGCATTCAGTGTAGTTCATGTTCTGTGCGTAGCATGGTTCTTTGGTCCACTTGAATTGCAGGTTTTGTGCAGAGTGTGTGTGAATTAAACAAAACCATCCTCTGTTCTAGTCACTGATTTATGAGGCTTTAAAGATTCAAAAAGGACTATAAGTGTCTCCTTCACGCTTGACCTGATGCCTGTAGTGGCTTTAAATAACTGGGAACCAAACAACTTTGAAATATTTCAGCTTCATAGTCCAAAATTCAGCTGCTAGAATTTTACCCTGAACACAGAAACATAATTAGATTTTACTAATCGCTGCATCCCTACAGTGGCATCTGATTACATTAACAATTTAAGTGATCACTTTAAAGCTCTGCTGGACCTTGTGCCTAGTTATATTGATATATAACACTCCAATAATTTTCTATATTTTTCTTATTGTCAACAAATCTCATGTTTGGAGCCAAACCAACAATGACTTGATCTACTTACAAGTACTGTGTGTATCCAACGCCTGATACATCTTATTTTTGATGCATTATATTGTCGGATCATTATAATTGATGCATTATGGTAGGTCAAGGGCGAGCTACTGAACTACTTTATATACTGTCGGGTTGTTTAATCTATAGGTATGCATCATAATTTATAAGATCATCGCTGGTTTTGTATTTAAATTCTCAATCTGCGAATAGAATCAGATACATTACGAGAAGCAAACGTATATTTCCCTCCGAACTGCAGTGGAATAATAAGAATAAAATAGAAATAGCGTCACGTAAAGTACACGTTTCTCGTGTCTTCAGTTTCATTCCACCACTGGTTTTATCTCACCAGTTTTCTTCTTTAGTTAAATAGAAGAGCAAACTCTCGGGCTGACCAGTAACAGTCTTCTATACAGCTCTGTCTGTAGCTGCAACAAACAGTTCCTGTTGAGCACAAGCACAGACCCGTTATCAGTTTTCCGTCCTGGAATGTCGGAAGCTGTTATTAAACAGGACAGACAGATGCAGCTGTGTGTGACTCTGTTGTGAACTCTGAAGCCACTTTAACTATGAAACTCTTTACATGGGACACTTCCAGGGAAGAAAAATGCACTCACCATAAGCAGGAGAGGGGATGATACAGAGATGCTCCTGGAAAACTGCTGGCTCTTCAGGAAGTTTGAGCTACGTGGCAGCCGTGTCAAGTTTCAAGAGGAGAAACTTCTTGGCGGAGTTTTGACGCCAGAGGCCGACAATCGTCCAACTTTCGCGGGAAGGAAATTCCTAACTCGCCGCGTACAGCTCAGCATGAGCGCCCTTAAAGGATCAGTTAACTAGATTATTTTTCCACCACATGATTATAATCACATGTGACTGAAGAGTTTCCGTTACAGAAAAGGTAACAGTGTGTGTTTCAAGTTGAAAATATGGGCTTGTTTTAGGTAAGCCTCTTTCACTTTCTACATTTTGCACCCAAACCTCTCAGTATTGTTTAAAGCCTATCTCCACTCAAAAATGTGTTTCACTTTTGTTGAGCTTACTTATGTTATGTTGATGTTTGAGCATCATTGTCTAGAATGATGTGTGTGCAGGGTTTGGCAATAGAAATCTGTTTTCACATGTATCTACTATAGAGGAAAGCTTCTCTGTGCTCACCGGAAATCTGAGTTTAAAGTTTGCACCTACGAGCATGATTTGTGACATCACAACTAGTTCAATATTCATCTTACACAAGTGTGATGTGGAATCTCGAAACACTGAGAATGGACTTTACAGTGAAGTAGGAGACATCTTGTGTCCAGCAGTTGAACTTCTGAAATGAAATATATTTACATATAATTTTAAGAATTACTAACTAATTGATTTTTCTTGGAAAAACCATATCAGGCACACATAAAGTTCCAAGCAGAGTATTTTTTATATGTCCTCATACATGTCTGGAGGGGATCTTTAAGGCGTAAAATTAAGCAATTTATGGGAGCCTTAGTCCATATAAATGTGTGTATAAGTTGATTTAGGGATAGTTGAAATGTTTAGCCTATTTAGTTACCAATAATGGACTGTAGGTGAAAAGCTAAAGATTTATTTTATAACTAGTAAAACTTTAATTCCTGTGGCCATGTCGGTGATATTTCTCTGTGTAGTTATTGTGGTGGCCGCTGGGTGGCAGCATGTGGAAACAGCAGAGGAAGCAGCAGTATATCAGACTGTACAAGGGACCGGAAGTAAACATGGCCAAAGCGAGCAGCATGGCGCTCCCGGAGTTCCTCGGTAAAGCAGAGTTATTAAAGCAAGGAGCAGAAGCCCGGGTATACCGGGCAGAGTTTCTGGGTAAGCCGACTATTGTGAAAGAAAGGTTCCAGAAACACTACAGACATCCGGTGTTGGACGAAAAGCTGACACATCGCAGGACGGTGCAGGAGGTCCGCTCCATTCTGCGCTGCCGGAGAGCAGGCAAGTTAACAGCCCGGGCTGGAGCTCCTTATATCCTTCTTTAGAGCAATGAGTGGAAGCAACTGCTAGATATAACAAATTAATACGGTTAAATGAAGGTAGCTACGTGGACTTAGCTCCCTACCCAGCCTGAACCCGAGAATGTAACGCTGCGGACCGGTGTTACAACCGAATCTGTGACCTGTGACATTTTGTGACATTAGAGGCTGATTGGTTGAGCAGGTGCGGTGGTGTTGCTCTACTGTAGAATATAAAAAAATAACACCCTCATGGCAGTGTGGCTCTAGTTATAAAAACAAACATTTCTCCTATGCATTAGGTTACATATGTTCACCTCAGCCCAGCTATCGCCACTAGGGTTGCAACTTACATTATTTTCAGTATTGATTATTCTGTCGATAGTTTATCGAGTGATTCATCGTTTCGATTATTAGATGTGAGAAAATAGTGAAAAAACGCCCAACAAAAAGTCCCAGAGACCACGATGACGTCTTCATATTGCTTATTTTGTCAGATCAGCAGTCTTAAAACCAGAGATATTCAGTTTACAATGATAGAAGACAGAGAGAAGCAGCAAACCCACATCTGAGAAGCTGGAAATGTCAAAAATTGTTGGCAATTAATCAACTAATTGATGAATCCATTTTCATACATCGATTAATCGTTTCAGCAGTAGTCAACATACAAATAAGGTAAATCATTTAAAAGTGTGACAACACACTGTTCCTGCTATCACAGCTATCAGAATGTGGCTTAATACCTTTTGTACCAGGTAGTCACCCACTGTATGAGTAACAGCTCATGAAATGCAGTGTCACCATGGTGAAAACTTGGTAATACGTGGGAAAATGAAATTCTAAATCAGGTCACAGAATACAGTGTTAAATGTTTGAATGTTTTTGAATTAGGGGCCTGTAAATGAATGTTTTTCTGAGTTTGGAGTTTTGTTCCTAATAAGTGTTGTGCATGTGTGAGGCCACTAGAGGGCAGGACACCCTAACACTTTGTTCTGGTATTGGGTTACTCCTACATACACACCCTCATTGACTTGCCCAGAAAACTGCACACCCTCCACCTTCTGTATCTCTTTATCTTTAGAGAATAAGTACATATCACATGAAAAGACCAACACCAACAATTAACTAACCTACTAACAAGTATTGTGTGTGCATCAAAGCCTGATGTATCTAGTTCCTCTGTGCCACAGAACTCCATCATCCAAAAACTATTAAAAATACATCAGAGTCACACTGTTGCACTGAGTGACATGTTCCTTCATTACCAAGAACACACACACACAGTAGTTTATCTGTCACACACAGCGTCCTGCTGCTCACTAAAGCATCAAATGTGTTTTCATTCGCTGCTTCAAATTGTCCCCAACAAATGCACAATTTCTTCCTGTCAGTAATGTACAATGACCAGCTGTTTTAGGAAATTACTGTGCTTATTTTAAACCAAACTATATATTTTTGAGCTGTTTTACGTTTTCACTAGGAGTGAACTCGGAGCTGAGAGCCACAGACTGAAGAGAGAAGTCATAAAGTATTGAGGAATGAATTAACATACGGTCTTTTCATGGGATATATTGACAATAAGGAAAACACAGAATAATTCCAGCCTTATCCTGTAAACTGAGACCTGATGAAACACATATTTATAGCATTAATGAGTTACACAGCATCACAGCCATACAGTTTGTCAAATCAGACTCTCCTTCCACCTCTCTTCCTCTCAGGCATATCTGCCCCTGTAGTCTACTTTGTAGACTACACCTCCCATTGTATTTTCCTGGAGGAAATCATGGGTTCCTTGACTGTGCGTGACCACATCATTTCCACCCAGAAGTCTGATTCCTGTCCTGAGCTGGAGCTGGAGCGCCTGGCTCAGAGGGTGGGTCAGATCCTGGCCAAAATGCATGACGAGGACGTCATCCACGGAGATCTGACCACCTCCAACATGCTGCTGAGGCGCAGCCCAGAGGATGGAGAGTCTGACCTCATTCTCATCGACTTTGGCCTGAGTTACATCTCGGCTCTGCCGGAGGATAAGGGAGTAGACTTATATGTGCTGGAGAAGGCTTTCCTCAGTACACACCCCAACACAGAGGCGCTGTTTGAGAAGCTGTTGAAGAGCTATGCAGCGGCATCCAAGAAGTCATCAGCTGTCATTAAAAAGCTTGACGAGGTTCGGTTGAGAGGGAGGAAGAGGTCCATGGTGGGATGAGACAAACTGCTGTGTACTGGGACAAGCTTCTGTGGAAATGTTTCTGAAAACATGTTAAAATTATAAAGCTGTTATTGTGCAGAAAAGACTGTTGAATGCAAAGTAACATCAAAAAATAATAAAACATTTTGTAATAAAACAGATGTCTTTTTTTGCTCTAATGGACAGATATTTTAATAATAATAATAATAATAATAATAATAATAATAATAATAATAAAAATAGGCTTCATCTTTTGGACACAATGTTGTTCAATGCCAGTCAGTTATAAGACATATTTAAATATGTTTTGATATCCTCTAAATTGCAGTAAAGAACACAATCATCTTAAAAACAGTAATTGGATGCATTAACTTTGTTCAAAGTATCAACTTTGACTGAGAGTTGCACTTGGAATTATTGTAACATTGTAGTTTGGATCAGTTTATTCAATTCAAGAAACTTAATTGTGTGTCATATAGTGACAGAAATTCCTCTTTGACACAGCTCAATCAATGACAAAGGTAGACAAACGTAACAATGAAGTAGAAACAGTAATACAGTAAAATCAAAGTAAAACAGTAAAATAAGTCATGGATGCTAACATCAATACTGTTAAAGACAATTCAGGTGTGAATATACAATATCTGTATGTGCCTAGTGTGATTTATTTTATAGATCAAAGACATGTATGTTAGGTTAATACTCCTGTTAGTACCCATGACCAAGGCAGTGTTGGTCCCCAGACGCTGCACTGCAGGTGTAAAGCTCAGTGTTTGAGTTGATCCAATTATTTTACTGACCTGATTGATGATGTAGGAGAGTTTGATTTTGTGTTTAGTGGTACAGTTATGGTACCAAGATGAGGTATTGAAGGTGCACCTCCGAATATGGAAATGTGTCACCGTATACAGTCGTCATCTGAACTGAGTCACTTCTGCGGATCATAATTACTACGACCGCTAGATAGCGTCTGTCGCTCAAACGTAACTATAAGTCGTTTTTGGTGACTGAATTTACGACCTATACTGTCAGTTTAGGCTTTAGACCTCCCTAAAATCTTCTTTAGCCCCCCAAAATAAATGTACATTATTAGTTTAAATCATCAATAGTTCTTTCTCATTCACTTTTCATTAAAGTTGATCGAACTGTGCCATGGCGTCTCCAAATCACAATGTACCTAAAATGCCGGGCACTAGGACCTGGGAGAGGCTGCTGCTGTTCTAATCCAGTGTTTCTATTGGCTGTGCTGCCCACTCAGAGCCCACAGTACTGGCAAATGATGGTCAATGTAGCGAGCTATCAAGCTGTTACTCGTTTTTTTACCTGCTTAATGTTAGCTAACTTTAGGTATAAGTGAGGAAAAGACCAGAGGATAGGCTATATAACACTAACATTATACAGTGGAAACCGCTTATATGGATCAAAAAGCTCAGTACAGAATCAGTCCCATATAGATGCTGTTTAAATAATTTGCTTATAGTAATCAATAGTCCGCTTACAGTGTTCATTTTGGGTCTTTTCATACATGAAAACATGAGGGGAAAATAAAATTACGGTAACTATTTTTATTTTTTACCTTACTCCCATGATACACATATGATAGTAATTAGCGGCTGCGGCACCATTATCAAGGGTGCGGAGGTGTTTGTATTTGTAACCAACGTGAAACAACCAGAAAAGAACGTTTTCTTCCTCCCATTCACTGGCTTTCACGCTACCGCTGCTCGCTCTCCTTATCAACTCTCTAGCTCGCTTGACCACTGCTTCTCTCTCTCTCATCTTAAAATGAGTCAGGAGGGGAACAAGTCTTTAAAACAGCTGTACTGTATTTTGAAACAGCTACAGTATATAGCGAAGCTGGCCATTTCATTACTTTTTAAATCATGTAATAAATATACAAATGTCAATTATATGGTTATCTGCATGAGACTTAAAGAAAAAGAAAAAAATCGGTTATAATAATTATCCGCTTATAGTGATTAATTTGACCCAGGCAGACGTATATGCACTATAAGTGGTTTCCACTGTACTAACTAGCTGACGAGCCAGCCAGCCAAAGTGTGAACGAGTGAATGAGATACAAATAATGTTATTGACATCTCTTTACATACTTTGCTCTTGTATGCCTCTTAAGTATTTCGAAACAATCATATAAGTAGTTATAGATTATTCTTTATAATTAGTTAATGTCAGTGAAAAGGTCACATTGTGTTGATCATAATTTCCTCAACCTGTAGATGTATACACAACATTTCTTCTAAAAGGCAGCAGCTCCGCTGAAGGCCAGTCAGGTGAGAGGATTTTGCCAGTTCAGACAAATACAAATTTAAACTGGTTGATCACTCATTAAGCCTTGAGTTCCTGTAAATCTGAGTTTAATAAAATAACATGTTACTGAAAACAGGCGAGGAGAGGGAGAGGAGGAAGACGGAGGAGACTGACAGGGATGAAGGAGCAGGTCTGATGGAGGTTAGTAATCAAAAAGAAAGCGAGTGGGAGTTGTTTAAGCTGCAACTTATCTAAGAGAGAGGAGATAACATTCCTTGACTTCAATACCTTTGTTTGATCTGTGCCTGTTGTAAGTGGGTGGAAAGCATTAAGTCATATTTGATCTGTGCCTAATACAAACTATGAAGAGACAGATCTATTGTGTTGATTTTACACCGATTGTTACTCTAAAAATTCATGACAAACAGACATTTTGGGGCCATTTAAAAAACATAAAAATTTCTCCCCCCGGTCCCCCTTGGTAAAGGCTCAGCCGCCCTAACCATACATCTCTAGTAATGCCCCTGACCTATATACCACATCTTTCTGCAAGGTGGCATGCAGGAGGTTGCAGCTACAGGTCAAAATCCAAGAGTGCAGTTGGCATACAACATACAACATGATTAACAGTGAACAACCAGGTGAATGTTTACCAGCCAATCCCTGCTTTAGGTATTCAGTGACACAACCACCACTTGACCTTCAGTCCAAGGAATCTGTTTGAACTGTGCGAACAAACTCAAAACTGGTGCGTCACAAGTTTCTTTCATAATCATTTTAGCAAGTACTGACAACGTGACGCCTGAATCCCAATGGAGCACCGATGGAATATGAAAATGATGATTTATGTTATGGTCATTGTTTTTCACTGTAGAGGTAATTGTCAAGCTTTGATTTCCATTATTTTAGTATTGAGTTTTAAAGGAAAGCTTTGTGTTTGTCGATTGCGCTGTTTATTGTCAGATGATCCTGTCTTGTGTTTTCAGGTTCCTCGGCTGACACTGCAAAAAAGCTCAGTGTCTTGGTTGGTACAGATGTGACTCTCAGCTGCCTGTTCGACAAACTGTCCAGGCTGGTAGAGTGGAGCACTCTCACCGTTGAGTGGAACATGGTGGATAAACATGCAGGGAAGAGCATTGTGTACACTTTTGAGGATGGGAGAGCTCATGTGAGCAGAGGAAAGTTTGTGGTGAATAGAACGGGGCTGCTACAGAGCGATGCATCTCTGCAGCTTCGTAATGTGACTGTGGGAGATGAAGGGCTCTACACCTGCAGAATCATAACACCTGTAGTCTACACACAGTCCACCTCCCTGGAAGTACAAGGTATTGCCTTGTTTGTTTCTACTGGAATCTGTGTAACATCAGTCTGGATTTATTTGATTGTTGTTTTTCCCTTTGTACTCAGTCATTTTAGATGCATTTCAGATTTCTGATATGGGGGCTGAAATGCGCCAACGGGATATTTAATTTAATTTCATTTTAATTTGCACACTGCTTTCATATCTTTAAATTAACTTCACAGCTCATGAATGTAAGTCCAATATTCACTTTCCTTTTTATGAATGTCTAGTTCTTGAACTGATGGAAGCTCTATTATGTTCACCAAGGTTAGCTAGTAGCTAATTTTGTCTGTAAGCTGTTTGGTGCTGGGCAGGTAGCAAACAGTGAATTTATCTGAGCTTTTTCATTGAAAACAGCTGCCTGGAAATGAAGGTGATGAGATTGAACCAAAACAGTAAAGGTGTGGGCCAGAAAACCAAAACAATGAGCTTTAAAGACACTAAACACTTTATAGAACTGAGGAGAACTCCAGAGTTGGGTGATAACTCTGGGTTCGTCACTGAAAGAGTGACTCCTCTCACCTTACACATTGTCATTTGATGCATCGTTAACATAAGTATATTGATTAGTGCAGCTTTAAAGAGAGCCGTCTGTCACTGAAAATGATCCCAAAATACAAACTAAATGATAAAGCAAGATGCAAATTGTGAGATGAGGAATGATGGGCAAACACATTAGTAAATGTTTTTAATATTTTATTTATTATTTTATTTAATATTTATTTTGTGAGTCAATTTTAAAATTGATTTATTAACTTCTAATGGATAATTAAAATGCCAATTTAATCAATTCACTCAATTTATAATTGCTTTTTTTGTATACATTTATTAATTGATTCTAATGAAACAAAAATACACTATAAAATGATACATAGAATATTATTCCATTGGCACATTTTAGACTCCATACTCTAGTGATGGACACAATGTATTTTATTCTTTATTCTAAGCCCAGCCCACTGAAAGCAAGTCAACTCAATTACAAGTGACTGAAAGACACAAGGCCAAGGAGCTCAACTGCAGACATTTATAAAAGATGTTCTTAGGTTTGAAATTTTGAGTTTGTCACATCTAAGGCAGTTTTCAACTGAGATTTGTGTGTTCAGCCATGCTGCAGAATTCATCAGGGAGTATCACCCTACCCAAAAAACATATCTTGTGCTTGGCCTCTCCCCCCTAGCTCGGCCTTCGGTGTCACTACCAGAAAAAGCAGCAGTGACAGAAGGGGAAGAGAAAACCATACAGTGCGACATCACAGGTTTCTACCCAGAGAAACTGTCCGTGACATGGCACATCAAAAATGGCTCCCACATGGTCCATGCAGGTGAAAACCATCTTTTCCGTGTCTGCACTGAAATGGCCGTTCACAATCCAGACGGCACCTACAGTATTCGCAGTGGCATCACACTGCACTCCTCAGCAGTGACAGGTGGAGAGATACACATCATCTGCCAGGTGGAGCACCAGACCAATAGTAGGCCATACAACAGATCTGTTACAGTGACTGTTCAAGGTGGGATTTCTTTCTTTCACTCTTAAATATTTAAATAATTACCGATGCTGAATAATAGACTTACTGTAATATGGGTCTCTTTAGCTCCATCACAACCCTCTTACAGTGCTGTCACACTGATAGCTGTCACCAGTGTCATCAGTTTGCTGCTGGTCACCTCTGTTATTGGAGGAACTTTGCTTCTCTACAGGTATTTCTGCAAAGGTACGTCTCACCTTGATCAAAGTGCATGTTTTATTTAAAGATCCCCTCGAGACATGTTCTACAATGTATATAAAATAATCCACTTTGAATAATAATTTCACGTTTTTGCATAAGTTGCAGCTTAAAATGCTTGATTGTTACTGTCTTAACTGTGAAACAACATCCATTCCTATCCCTCTCTGCAGTTCCACCAAGTGTTTCTGAAATCATCAAACCCAACATCATATATGCTGAGGTGCCGACCGATCTAATATGTACCATCCAAGGAGCTAGACAGCGAGAGCTCAAAGTGAAATGGTTTAAACTGAGAAGTGGTGCGGACTCAGATAGTCTGGTCAAGTCAGAGTCTGTTTCTCCGTTGCTCAGTGAGGATCTGAGCGAAAAGGCTTGTTTCTCATCAAATGGCAGACACCATACATCTGTCCTGACTGTGTGTTTGAATGTTACTGAAGACCAGACCAAATACCATTGTGTTGTACTGTGTAGAGGCAAGACCTTCAGCAGAGAGACCACAGTCAGGGTCAAAGGTGAGTGTTCTAGATTAAAAGAGATCACTTGATGTTAGTCTGTCCGTTGGCAGCTGATATTTGACAACTGCAGGCCAGATTGATGTTAAATGTGTTATGGATATTCATGGTCCCCAGAAGATGACCATGATCTTTCATCTATTGTCACCATCAGGTCAACATTTCCCTTCGAACTATAGGCCCCTTTACACTGTACGATTCTCTCTGAGAAATATGTTGACAATCATGAGAGATGCGTGGTGAAATCTTTGGTTGTTAAGTCAAATGGTGCTCCAAGATCTCACTGTGAGACGTCCACAAACAGCCGATTTGAAGCTTTGGCAACCAAAGATAGTCTGTGGCAATACTCTGAGTCAGAAACATAAGACCAAATTCTCACAATGTGTCTGCTGCTACAACATCTACAAACCAACCAATCAGAATATGACCAAGTTTGTGTGACTCTGGCAAAGGAGAAAACCTTCTTTGCTTTGCTGCATTTGCAGATGGATGATAAGAACTGATGATGTGCATCTGCTCTCATACACTTTTTTCTATTCACACCACATTCACCACACATTCATCTCACAATCTGACCTCAAACTGATATCGTACAGTCTGACACAGATTGCAACCGAGATTTTATTAGACCCGTCTTGCAAAGTGTGACATGCAATAAACTTACATCATCGTTGTTGATGCACAGTCTTAAGGTGTCTCAAGACTTTGTCCAGATTTCCATTAAATTTACTGTGGATATTCATGATCCTCAGAGGATGAATCCTCATGTTTTTTAGTGACCATTTGACACAACCCATAGAACAAACATTACAGTTTTAGCTCCACATTCTGGCAAAACTCTATGAATATTAAGATCAGTTGCATTTTCTATGGCTTTATATTGATCAACATTACACTAATTATGACTGGGAAGACTTCAACCTCAAATAATTCAATAACAGTATTTTCAGCAGATGGTACACAAAGAGGAACATGTTCTGTATTATTATTATCTCCTGTGAACTACTCTTACATTACTTAACACCACTGCTCTCTCCTCTCAACGCACACACTCACATACATCCAGTGGAGCCGTCCTTCCTTCAGATCTCCAGCATCCCTCAGATCCCCAAGGTGGAGAGCCTGCTGGTTCTCTGCTGTCGGGTGGAGAACTTTTACCCACAGGACATCCACCTGGAGTGGTCCAGGAATGACGGAGAGCAGGTCCACAACGTCACACACTTTGGACCTTTCTCCGACCACAACCGCCTTTACAGCGTGTGGAGTGAGATCCAGCTGGTCATGGCCAGAGAGGATGAGAAGATGGTCTACACCTGCCGTGTTTATCACTCCAGCTTCCCTTCTCCGGGCTACAAAGACATCCTGTACCACATCAACACTCAAGGTAGCAGTCTGAAATGATTCCTACAAGTAACTAGATAGATAGATGTCTCCCAAATGTCATGAGACCATTGTAAAAATGTTGTAGCCTCGAAACAAACGTCCTACGTGATTACATAATGCATACTGTGGCCCTGTCTTGTAGAAGGGACCTGTGACAAAATGTAGTTTTGATACCTGAATTATTTTAATTTACATTGTGCTCACATGGTGCATATTCCTTAACAAAGTTAGGTTTAATTAAATTACTACAAACTAACTAAATAGGGGCCCAACAGCAATTTTTTGGCACTGGGCCCCCATAATAGGGTACATATTAAACAATATGAAAAGATGTAACAGCACAACAACATAGAATATCCTGAAACTTAGCTAAAGTTTTTTAGTAAGTAATTTTTAGAATTAATTTGCATACTTGCAGAGGAGTAGTTCAACCAGGGGAAGATAAAGAAAATGACTGAATAAACTGAATGAATAATAATAATAATAATAATAATAATAATAATAACATCAAAAAGAGAGAAAAGACATTAAAAACTAAAATGTGGCTGATGTAACTACTGAACATTTGAACATTCTTATAACATTTAAAACATTAGTTTGATGAAAAAAAAAAGAAAAAGAAAATCTTATCCCAAGGTTTACTTACTACTTTTTCCCAGAATTTTCAACCACGTCTCACAGTTGTCTTCGGCAAATGCTCAAGTTGTCATTGAGATAGCTCAGTTGTCATCAAGTATGAAACTTTGGTCACATGATAACAGGGGGTGACAACTGCACTATCTCCAGGGCAACTCCATGTTCTGAGGAGGATGTTGAGATGAGGTTGAAAGCTCAGGAAAAAGCTGGTAAGTTGACATTGAGCTAATTTGTTTTTGTCAGACTACTCTTTCCAAAGTCAAGAATGAACTTTAACACTAACATTTTAAACATTTATAACATTCTCCAACATGACATTCTTGTATGATTTAAACACTACTTTTGCAGGGCTCTTCTTCTGTATCAAAGTGTTTTATGAAAAAACATTTACTCATGTTGTTACAGCCCACATGTTATGATTTCTAAGAACATTGCAGGGGTGTTCTTAGAAATAATAAACATCTTCAACATCATTTTCAGAGATGATATGTAATTTTATGGAAGTGTTTAGAATTGGAGTGAGATCAAAATAAAAACCACATTTCCCATAAGCTTCATCCCATTCCACTCTCTGAAGAGAATAAACACGCTGAAAGAGATTTTTTTACCTTCCACATAAATATGTATCTGATATTTGTTGAAACAGGAACTCCTCCCAATGTGATGTTCATCGACTGTGAACCGTTTTGCCCTCTGTTGAATGAAGAGTGTACGCTGCACCTGTGCATCAAAGATTTCTGTCCTGAAGACGTGACAGTGACTTGGACTAAAGATGGAGAGACAGTTCTCTCTGGCATCTTCAACACTCCCCCCAGCCTCAACATCAACGGCCTCTACTCCATGTTCAGTTTTCTCAAACTTACTCCCAACATGGACAACCGAGACTCCAAGTTCAAGTGCCGGGTGGTCCACAGTGCTCAGAGGGAGCCTGAGGAGAGAGTCTTCATACTGCCAAACCTGCACCTGACAGACAGCTGCTGATGTAAATCTACAACAGTTTGACTGGTGAAAGTTGAAATGCAGATCAGTGGCGTTAAAACGGGACTGATGATGATGGGCCCTTTCAGTAAAATCATATCTAGTCCAGTCATTGCTGTCCAGCTCTGATATGATGGACATGATGAGTGACTCTTTTTTCTCTGTATGGATCTGCAATAGTTTTAAACTAACTGCTTCCGTAGCACCAAGTATCAAAAACTGTAAAAAAAAAAAAAAAAAAAGAAAGGAGAAAAAAAAGTACTTTTTACTTCTTTTTGATCATATATTTACAGATTTAAATCATCATTTTGTAAAACTTGTATCTTATTCAGAGAAACTTTTTGGGTACTGTCTTACTTAATGGATCCACAATTTCCTCCCAATGTCCAAATAGCCTCCTTGGAAGTTTTCTGGAAATAACTATGTCATTTGGTACTAATTATAGGAAAAAATAGGAATTTCATTTAAAGGCTACTCCATTTAAACCTCAGTGAACATTCATCCATTATTCATTTATTATGGAAACTTGGAGACAAATTTCATGTTTTTGCATGTTAATGTGGCAAGAGCGGGAGGGGGGGGGGTTGTATTTTAATTTTTTTTTTAACTATGCCACCTCAGGGAATTTTAACTACATGGGACCCCAAAAAACAAAAGGTCACACAGGCCCAAAAACACTTGACCGAGACGTGATTCCCAAAAATGCCATAGCACTTTAGTGAGAGAGATAGTCGGCATCTGAGGTGTTTGGAGGATGGTGTTTTTTTACTTTGCCTTTCGAAAACCAAAAGCAAAATTGTAAAAAAGTGTGTGTGTCTGGTGTAGCTAGACACAAAACACGCTCAGCTAATTAGCTTACAGTTGTAACTAAAGATTTCATCCAAGGTCAAGAAGAATATTGTTAGCAAACTACATTTAGTGGGATTACAGGTGATATTAAAAAACGCTGTGAATGATAGCACATCCACTGTGTAGAGGACCCAAAGGCTACTGTATCAAGCTGTATGCTAACGTTAGCAGTTCTGTCTGCTCTTTATTAGATTTGGGGAGGTTTACACTCCAGCAACTCAGCCAAACTCTTTACTGACATAGGTTTATCAAACACATTAATCCTCATCTTAAAAGCCTTTTCCTTTGTAACATTAAACATACTGTTTGAAAATACAAACAATAAAGCATAATTTCAATATGTAAGCTAGCAGCAAATATAAGGCTATGTCAGAATGAAATGAAGAAAAATGTCAAATCGGATTATATTGGTAATACTTTTTACTTTTATTTATTCTGTTTATTTCTCAGGGACAGTGCATATGAATAATCGTTACTGTAAATATTTCAGCATTAGCCAAGAGGCTAGTTTTCATCTGTACTGGCCAGGTGTGAATGAGGTGTGAACAATAATTTTGATGTAAGGCATGTCAATTACAGTAACAGAACACAGACGTGGGCAGCAATAAAATCAGAGCAATTTATGGTTCAACAAAGCAAAAACAAACAATGACAGAACAGCTTTGCAACAACAATAAAGCCTAACATACAATAAAAAAAGAAAGCCTCGTTTCTTAATTTCCATGTCGTTTGGCATTACATAGCCATCAAGTGCCTATGTAAGACCTCTTTACAAGATTGTCATTTTAAAACAAGTCAGCTGGAAATATTAAAAAGTCAGCCAGAGTTTTTACCTAACTCATGGAACTAACATTAACTTAACTAGCTAGTTACTGTTGATAAAATCTGCTAGAGGTAGTTGTCATTCTTTGTTTTCTTTTTAGAAAAATTACAAAACAAATTCTGGACCCATAAAATAAAGTGTTTCCAGTTTTTATGTTTTTGTGCTTTATTTTCTTAGATCAAAAAAAATTGTAGAAAAATGTCTTAATCTTGTGCAAAGTGAGCTTTGAAAAAGTCTCATTTTGGTGTCGTTCCTGAACCGTTTATTTGCGCAGATATTGAACATTTTCAAACCGTCTCTGCTCAGTGTTTGTTCTCATGAGTTCTCAAGTCCTTTGTGATACATAATTTCAACATTTAACTATTTTTTAAACCACACAATGTGAGAATGGAGGACAAATAAATCACCTGTTACTCCTAGCACTGGCTATTGGGAAGCTGTGAGATTCAGTGTGAACACTGCTGTGTTTGTCTGATTACAGATTTTTCAATACACTTCTTTATAGCAAGACTTTAGTATGTGTCATCAAATGTTTCTACTATTTCTTAGACTGTAATTAGGTCGAATTAGGTTAGTTTCAGTGTCCCACCAACTAAACCAGGTGTGCTGAGAGTTTATCTATCTGATATTTAGCTGATGTTGGTAAACTTAAATAGCAGGAGTTGGTATTTATTGACTTTAAATAACGAGTTTATGTGCACCTCTAAAGAGCACAAGTTTTTACTGGACAGATGCCAACAGATGTTGCTTGTCATGTAACAGGACCTATAAGTGTTCTGCTGGTCTGCATACAGGCACGGTGGGCCAAATCATGTGGACTGTGCTACTGGATTAATTATTGACTTTTCAGGTGTTAATTATAATTATTACCTAGTTAAAGTGTTCACAATTTTTCAAGTCTGTCTCAGAAACAACTAAAGTCTCTACTGTATAAAAACAGGATGGAATCATGACAAAAATTGGTGTCAAACTCGCCTTTATTCTCTCCCAGAATTTCACTGTTGCTTTAACTCACAACACCGAATTTGCTGTGAAGAGCCAGACTACTTTGATAAATTTGAATATTTAACGCATCAGGGACCACATTAAAAAAGTGCAAAACCCCTAAATCCCCTGCCCAGTTTTCAGAAAACAGTTTCTTCATATCAGCATATGTGGAAGTGCTTATCACTACAGATCACCAAATCAGCTCATACAAACTGTCATGTTACATATTAATACTTACTGGTGTAAGTTTCAAATCTTTTTCAAAACAATTTTTCAACATGAGGAAACAATAAGGAAAAAATAAACAATTAATACATTTAAATGAGAATGGTGATGCACTGGTAAAAATAATGTATTACTTTTATTTTGTAAGCTGTATGAACTTCTGAGCTCAAAGTGAGTCCAGTTTGTTCTGTACATTCATCTCTGCTGTGACAAAAGCAAACATAAAGACTATGAATCAGTCCGAACACTTAAACAGAAACCGTGGAAGCACTACAAGAACTCACAGTCTGCTTATAGTCACACACACATAGTATGCCACATAGTAACTACAGTAAAGGCATTTGGTCAGTGTTGGTGTCTCACATAAATCTGGTTTGATTCTTAAACATATTTTGCCATTCAAATAATGCTGACATTTCTTACAAAACATAAATGTATTGAGGATTAAAAAAAGACAACATTCTTTACAAGTAAAATCATATTAAATATTAAAGCTACTATATGGAGTCAAAGTGATGCACAGAAAATAAAATCATCACCCAGTTCAGCTTTAAACAAATATTTTGATTGTATCTGTGTCATCATGTCACTTCTGTGAATTTTATTTTACAACCTAAAACTATCACATCTCAAAGACACCTTTATATTGAATAACCTGGTCCATAAATATTTGGCAGAAACTTAAATTGACTTTAAGTCATATTGCAGTAATGTGTCATGTTTATGAGCAGTTTACAACAATATTCTATATATACTATATTCAAATATCTTATATAAGGCATAAAAAGGCATAGATAGCAGCATACTATATCAGCTTACTACTAACTGCTGTATGCAGGTCACAAA
Source organism: Thunnus maccoyii (assembly GCF_910596095.1). Lineage (NCBI taxonomy): Eukaryota > Metazoa > Chordata > Actinopteri > Scombriformes > Scombridae > Thunnus > Thunnus maccoyii. Next base: position 2,831,085 of record NC_056535.1, on the reverse strand, counting down.
CCAGCCCTCAGTGCTGCAATGGGGATGATTGTAATACTGACATTTCTAAAACATTCATATTTTTTAAGTAATACAAAGAATTAAGAAGGAATTGTTTGGTTTAATCTGAAAGATATTTGTTGTTAAAACAGCAGAAAATAGCTAGTTTCAAGCACATCATCTCAAAATGCAAGACTGTTTGATTTTGGACCCTGTAGTTGATTCACTATTCACAAAAACATCAAATGGAATGCTTTTCATCTTAGAGTGTTATTGTGCTTCAATAGGAAATGTGTGATTGTCTTTGAATGCCCAAGCAACTGCTACTGACTGGTATGAAATCACTACAGTTAATACCTGTAACTGAAGCAGCTGTTATGGCACCTCTGAATCAGTTCATTAATAGAAAGAAAATACAACGAAATAATGAAATGAAACTCCAGCTAAATGTACAAAATGTGAGTCTACTTTAAGTTTGACAGTAAGACAAGTAGGCAATATGGTTGGAGTTTACACAAAAAACAAGGAGGTTTGTGGAGGACAAAGTGGAGTCAGAGATGGAGATGCTGATCAGCTGAAGTCTCGGTTGGTGAGGATCATGGGGGCCACCAGGGTCCAGATGTACATGGCCAAACACACCCAGCTGGAGGTGATCTTCACCCACACTGCCGGCCACTTGCTGGTTATGGTGTAGTCTGCATCAGGGCTGTCAGGAGGACAACGCAAACAAAAGGTCTTTCAGTCATCATCCTTCACTTGTCACATTTAAAGGTGGAAAAAACATATTTAATCTACATTAAAATATGGTGCCAGACAGTACAAACAGTCTCTTTGTACACTTGACGGTGTATAATCAGCAAGACAAATCATTAAAGTGAAATTCTGGTAATTTTCAGCCTGGGTCATTCTCATAATTTTGGTCATTCAGCTGGCTGATTGTCCTTTAAATAGATCCCTGAGCTGTAAGCAGCAATGGCTAATAAAGACGGCTATTTTTCTGTTTACTTTCGGCTGGACTCAGGGACAAGTGCTGAAATTATTTATGTAAAACTGAAAATGATTTGCAAAGCTTTGCTTGCCCCGATATGTTGTTTTGAGTTGTGTATCAAGCATGACCAACAAATAACAAATGAAAAATGCAGTTTCCTTCTGTTTGAGTGTTGTTTGCTAAAAACTACAGTGGCTGTCTTAGGAAATTATGTCAATATCTCAGTACGAACCAATATGCTTGGGGCTGAGAGTCACAGACAGGTTTGAGAATTCAGAAATATTGAGAGATGGACTAACACATTGTTGGTTTTGGTCTTTTCATGGGACTTTTTAACAGTAAGCAAAATAAAGAATAACACCAGCTTAATTCTTTAAAAGCTTGCTGTAGACATGAAATGTTAAATGAGGTTACAAATCTGTAAAATAACATCTGCCATGACCACCCTGCAAAGCAAAACCAAAAAAAATTGTACATGTACAAATACAATACACAATACAATGTACAAATGTTAACAAGGGTTGTGATAATCAATGGTGTCATTTAAAAGAGTTTTCTGACTGAAAGCTGGCAAAATAACAGAGCAGTCTGCAGTGAGTGCTGTATGTGATGCTAGGTGCAGCAGCATGTCATGTGGATGATATGCAGTGCAACATTACATACAATAGTACATTTTCTGTTGCAGTGTTGTGCTGTTTACTGTTTCCTTCTTTTTAGGCATCACACATATTTTCTTCAACCCAATCGGTGCAAACACCAGATTCTGGTGGGTTTTATTCAGCTGGATGGAAATGTACAGGACATACTGTGTTGGGGGGGGTACTGACCTGTACCAGTTGGTGAGGGTCATCATGATGTAGAGTGAGGCCAGGAAGAGCATGAAGTGGAAGAAGGAGTAGCTGTACTGGACCATGTCCCGCTCATTGTCCTGCACCCGCCTGGGCCCAGTCACCTCCTCTGATAGGTCGGGGCTGCTGCTGTCCTCAGCCAGGATGGCTGAGTCTTTGGAGGCCATGGTGAGCTTGTTCACCTGTCTGGTGCTGGACGTACTAATGCTGAGGGCAGAACACAGATAAACGGATGCTGTGAAACAAACAAACTGACCAAACAGAAAAGGCATCTACACATCTCATACTGAAATCCACGTATCTCATTCTTAGCTCTGATTGGATGCTACCACTTTCACATACCTACAGGAGTAGGCTAAGGTGCAATTGTTTTACTTCTAATAAACTGAACTGTACTTGTATGGCTGACAAAACAATTCCACCTTAAGGTCCATTTAGTTGCTGTTCTGGAACTTTTGATCATATCACATCATCTTTGTTAGCAGATGATCCAGTTCAATGGATTAGAAGATATTCAAATTTTATTTTTTTTCTGAGGACTTTAAGGACTTCTTGTCCATGTTGTTGGCTTAAAAGTTGAGTTTCAAAGTTCATTTTTGAACTTGGAAACAGCAGTGGACAGGTGAAGATGATTAGTCGATTAATTGTTTACTTGCCAACTATTAAATTAACTGGCAACTATTTTGATAATCAATTAATTATTTTGACTAATTTTTTAAGAAAGCAATGTCCAAATTCTCTGATTCCAGCTTCTCAAATGTGAGTATTTTCTTGTTTCTTTAGTCCTCTTTGACAATAAACCATTAAACTGAATATCTTTGGGTTGTGGACAAAGGAAGGCATTTGAGGACTTCATCTTGGACTTTGGGAAAAATTGATCAACATTCTTCACCATTTTCTGACATTTTATGGACCAAATGACTAATTGAGAAAATAATTGTCAGATTTATCAATAATGAAATCAAACTGATACTAAATGGACACTGAATTTACTTCTGTTTTACTTACAGTAAATACTAACAACGGTCATTACATAATATATTTTATGTGTTATTACAGTGAAGAGGGCTTGCATGTGATGTAATTGAGCCTCCAGGAACAGTGCTGAGCTGAGCTGTGAAGTGCAGGTCCTGTGACTCCCATGAGTTCAAAAACATTTTTCCTTTAGAGAGCCCATACTGATTTTATGATCTGAATTGAAAGGACTGTGTTCATATTTTTCTACAAAGTATATCAGGAAATATGTCTTTCTTTGCTCAGTGAGAAACACACTGACTGAGCAACAACAAGGCTGTTAGCTGTGAGAGGCCCATCAATAATCAGTTAAAAATTCTCTGTTTCCACCTATCAATGCGTGCACATTGCAAAACCACAACTGAACCAGGACCATTCCCTGAAATTATTTTCATGTGAAAACTTTGCAGTTGACAGGAAGTTTTGAACATGAATACCAATGTTTCCTATCTTACCCAGGGGGAGTAATCCTACCTGGAGTAGAGGATGCACAGGACAAATATAACAAGCCCCACAATGCTCTGGGCGTCCCACCACTGCAGGTACGGGGACGTCAGGACGGGTTCCTTTGTCGTGATGATCACCACAGCTGTCTGGTTCTCCATCTCCAAAGGGGCCGGTGTGGGGGCCGCGATCTGCTGGAAGATACTCAGCAGGCTGGGGTTACATTCTCGGTCTGAAAAATACAGGAAAATATTTTGGATGTACAGAGATTCATCCTGATAGAAAATATATCTCATGTGCAGGCATGTTCCTGACTTTCACATGCCTTCATAGTTGTTCTTGGGAAAAATGATTGCAAGCATAGGACATGAGATCCATGAAACTTACATGAAAATTACACTTAAACCATTACAAATCAATAGCTATAGTCTTTGTGTAGATACTTTTGCAAAGAAATCAATTAACTACAGCATGTTATGCTGCTGAAAGCGTAACATGCACCATGCATTTTGAACAGAACAACCAAAAGCATAACTAGCTAAAGCGATAAATCACAGTAAAATGACATAAAAAAGGCTGCAATTTCTTTAAAATGAGAGCAACATTGCACAAAAACAAATGCTAGAGACTGAGACATCTTCCTGTTTCTTGTCTGAGGGTAATAGCTGCAGTTATTTCTGGAGCCCATCACTGCATCATTATTATCATTACTGGAACATTTCAAGCAAACAACAAACATTCTCACCAGGCTCATTGCTCATGGCAGACCAGGTCAGAAACATGGTGTACAGGGTGATGATAGAGGACTGCAGAAGACCTGAACGTGGCTGAGACTCCTGGGACACACACACACAGATAAGATAGTCATAAATCTATAAATTCATTATAATAACACTCTACACTTGTGCATGCATGTTAAACTGGTGTCATGTATATGTATTATCTCAAAAAGAAGCATGAAAAACAATGATTAAAGATTTTGGAAATAGAAATACTCCATGGCAACTGAACAATCTCCACAGATGAAGATTGCAAGATGTGGTTGACAGTAGGGAAAAAGCCAGTAAGTGGACCTTGAGTGAAGGTTATTATGTTTAATTTATTGTTTAATTTTTGAATTTTTGATCCTCTAAAGTTTCTCAACTTTACTCTGATGGCTTGAGATAACCAACAGTGTCCATATGTTGTTAGTTTACTTTATTTTCCTTTTCAAACACTCTATTTGAAAATGAGTGAGTGTGAGCTCATGAGTGAAGTTCAGAAATGCAGACGGTCATTTGAGAAGATCTTTGGTCCAAAAGAAGATATTCCAACAATGTAACATTGAAATGATAATTGCAATATATTTTGGGATTTAACCCTCCCATTGTGTAAGGGTCAAATTTGACCCATTTTCAAGTTTAGATGTGTGAAATTTAATTTTTAAAACAAGCCTTCATTACATCCTCTACAATGAATACAATAAAACAAATTTTGATCATTTTTCTAGAGACTTACATTCATTTCCTGGAGACTTACCCTAACCCTAACCATAACCTTAAAGACTGACCCAAAAATCAGCTTTTCCCCCATTTGGGGATACAGCAGTTAACTGGTCTTTAGTCTGAAATTTGTCCCCAAAAGAAGCCTAAGACAGACACACACACATGCACGCACACACAGACACAGACACACATCTCCTGTTCCCCAGCTGTATAGCAGTATATGGGCTGGGGCTTTTTTTTCTCACATCTCACTGCACACCTGGCACAGCATGCACATTTTTAACGTGCAAGAAAATATAAACAAGTTATTTTGGGAATTATTTTGTTTATCAGATCATCTCATGGTCTTATTTGCCTGTTCTGTTCATCATAAGCAATAAAACAGATAAATTGTGCCTATTCTAAACTAAAAACGATTTGTATATTGGAAGTTTAAATGTGGTCTAAGGTACAGAAAATACCAAAGTAAGTATATATAAATTATGGTTATTGATGAATAATACGTCACTTAGCAGGTAAAATATTTTACTGGATGATAATTAGTGTTTTTTTCAGCACTTGTTAATGAATTCAAAGATGGGTCAAATTTGACCCATGAACACTAAAGATGTAAACCCTTTTCTAACACATTGGGAGGGTTAAAGTGATTAACATAAAAACGAAAATAAGATGCCTGTAAGTCAAACACACAGGTAAAGCACACATAAAAACAGTAATGGTAGGAATAAAAGTCAAAGTAAAGAGAATAAATGGAGCCTGAGTGATATAGTGGGAGGGTGGATGTAATAACACGAACACTTGGACAATCACCATGCACCATATCCTTTCTTTGTGAACCCCTGTGATGCTTTAACACTGTGTCAGAGAGGTGACTCATTTTTGAGAGCGTATGTACCATATTACTATTATACTGTGTTGTGTTCCCTACTAAATAAAACTAGACTTTACAGGTGTTCCACATAATGCGTCCACCTCCTATATCTCATGTTTCTGCATTGCTGCATCAAATGACTGCTTATCCTTCACTGAATGTTCGGCACTAAAGCACTGCTCTCTGTCCTGTACCTGTACTTTAGGCAGCACAGAGACAACAGAGGCCACGATGCAGAACAACATGTTGAAGCTGATGAAGAACTTGTTAATGAAGCATCCATCAGGCTTGGTGTAGAAGACGAAGAACAGCACCACGGCAGTAAATGACAGCATGTAGCTGAGGATTGTGACCCCCAGCAAAGCTGAAAGCAAAAGGTGGAAAAGGTAAATATCTGATACAAAAATACACAAAAAATTATCAATAGGCATAAAAGAAATCTATATATTTCAAATCTTAAGTGTTCACCCTGTTTCCACAGATTTGAAATGTTTGTTTTACACTTATTTCAGCTGTCAGTCGTTCCTCTTTTTTCAATCATGACACTGTAAACTACATTCAAAAATCAAGCTATTTTAGTCTGCGTGTCGTCATTTTAAAATGCATTTCATTTTGTTATTTAAAAGTTAGAGTTAGAAGTTGTATACAGCATGTAACTGGGCCACAGCTTGAGTCACTGACCTGCATACCAGCCCCTGGAGTTGCCGGTCTCCATTCTGTCCACCCAGGACTCGTTCCAGGAGTGGGCAAAGTCCACCAGCAGCACCAGCTGGATCAGAATGAAAAAGAAAGCTCCACCGCAGCCCACGATAAACCACGCTGCAACAACAGAGGCACACGGGTCATTAAACGACTCATCTCACTATCATACTCTATATTATCAAAACTCTGTGTATGTTGGATATCATGATCTGAGTTCTTACTGTAGGTAAAAGGCCCATCTGGAATGTAAAAGGCACCGACTGTAATTGCCACCAAGGCAGCAAACTTAAAGAACCAAAATCTGGAAACAAATAGTTACTGGCTGATTACACAGTAGAACACACATAAACAAACATGTCATAAAAAACAGCTTCAATCACACAATTATAACATATTTTCTATTTTTAGTGTTGTAACAAGAGCATATTTAATCAGTGACCCTCATAGTCAAAACATTTCTTCTAAGTGTAACACTCAGAAGGTAGTTTGACTGTCATATAGTAAAAACAACAGAATCACACACTGCAAGGTTTAAAGTGTGACAAACTGTTAGAGCAGTGGGCAGCAGAGGAAGGATGTAAACCAAACACAGAATCCCAGACAAGAACACAGCAGTAAAGCAATCTGTGTAAAATCTGCTTTTCATTTCTGTTTCATTTCACTTTTGTTGAGGAAACATCTTCTTGTGGTTTGTCTGTTGACTTGGATGGAGTCTGACTAACAGAAGACAGGTCTTAATATAACTGCACAGAATCTTTGCTGTTGAAGGTTTTATTGGAGAGAAAAACATGATCCTGATCAAACTTTATATGAAGCGCTGCTTTGTGTCTGGTCTGGTCTCACTGTTCTACAGATCGCTGAAATGATGGTTCATTCATGGTTCATCTAGACATGTTGTCTTTGGAATTAAATGGGATGTTTAATGTCATTAAATAATATCATTTATCAGTTTTGACGCTCTAGCACCTGCACACTGCACTACACTTATAAAGAAGGAGAGTTTCTATAAAGGCCTGTATGTTCACTGGTACTAAAACTCACTAAACTAAAATGATTCAGTTATGGTGTATGCACATAGAAATCAACATTAAGATACGTCATCAAGGGCATTAAAATAATGAACATAAAAGGATTGAAAATGTAAAAAACAAACAAACAAAAATAAGCAACAATGAAGAATAAACATTTAAATCACGCTGGAATTGTTCATTACTGTTGTATTATTTAAGGAACAGGTCTGAGACTTTTTGTAAAAAAAAAAAAAAGAAATATCAGTTGATCAGGTGTTGAAACTAAAATAATTACAGTCTTGATAACTGGCTAATTATTTAGCTTGTACTTCACTTCAGTGTGTCTTGTTTATTAACTTTATATTATTCCATGATTTGTCCTTATTGGATTGATATAGATAATATTGTTTGGGCTAATACATGCTCCTTTAATCTCCATGACCTTCATCTGCTGCAGAAAAGATTTTTTTTAAGATTGATGACTTTCTCAAACTCTAAGTAGGTCTCTGTCCCCCTGTTCAGAAAACTAAACATTCTTTCAGTATATGTCATGAATATTCATCACATATATGGGTTTATTTAAGAATATACTGTATGTTCTTGCTCTTGTTCTTTTAGCAACTTCTTCAAATGTAATTCTCAAATTAACTCTCATAATAGCAGAGAGGTTGATCTTCATCTTCCTTTTTACAAATCGATGCATGGCCAAATATCCTGCTGCACAGATATAAAATGCCAAAGCACACATTATCAAAAACTTGCTATTCTTTTGAAAAATGTAAAAACTAAATTGTCGTCACATTTAAATCATGATTTCTAATTCTTTATTTTATTTTATTTCTTTTCCTTTGATATGATTACTGTCTGCTGATTGGTGAACTCTTGTTCATTTTATGTGTTTCTTATTGTCATTTATTTTCTTTGTATTTTGCTAAATCATGTTCCATTTATTAGTTTTTTTCCTTTTTTTCTTAAATTGAGAGGAGGTCTGTTGTTAAAGCCTGTGGCTTCTTGACCTCTCCTGTCACATGTTTTATTTCTATTTTTTGTTGAATATGTGTGCAAATAAAAAAATCTGCATCTGAATCTTATCAAGCAAAAACAACAAACCTTTGCTGACTCAGGATCTGTTTACTTGTATCATAGTTTTACATTATCGTAATGTAAATACCTTTGTGGCTGCTGGTCACCAAGTGAGAAACTAAAGAACCTCACTTTGAGCTCTGGTAATGTGATGGGTATTTGTTATATTTTTTATAACTACATGAACTAAATGAGTAATCAAATAATAAAAGAATCAATGGACTAGTGATGTACGGTAGATTGATACTGAAAATAAATGTTGCAATCGCACTAAAGAATCTCAAGACTTCAAAGGTAAGTGCAGGACAAAGGCCACTTGCTGAACAACATATTATATAACTTATCATAACACCTCTGACCTAGTGTCACAGCGCACAAGTGGAGAGTTCTTTTTGTTTCGGTGAGGATTGACTGTGTCAGGTCAGAATAAAGGAGTCAGTCGGGGCTCTAAAGGGTGTTTTGTCCTCTGTTTCAGCTCATTAAAACTTAAAAAGCTGCTTTCAATGCAATTGATGTATGGTTGCTTTTTGTCTCTGTACTTTCCTTACTTGAAACTTCAAAAATGTGAATCTGGAGGCTGATAGTTTTCAAAGAAAGAAAGTAATTCAGTGTGCATTGCTGGTGTTACTTACCCATTATGGATGGCGGCACGGGGGTCTCTGCTGTTCTTGATGTTAATCGTAAGAATGGAAAAGCCCAGGAACCACATACTCATGCCAAAGCAGACACGGTACACTGCCTTGTAGCCCACAAACATTTCACAGTTGACATCAGCCTGAAAGTCGGGGATAGAAGAGTCTGCCCCGTCTTCACAGAAGCCTGGAATCTACAGCAAATCACAGGAAATCACATTTGAACTTTACAAAACATCTATGAACTCAACATTATAGATCTCTAACTGACCCAATTTAAGTCAAGTCTGTACTCAGTTAAAATAAAAAGTCACATCTAACCAAAAGTAACTGGTAATGAAACTTAATCTGACACAGAAAAAAGATGCATGTGGTCATGTGGGCAGATTTTTGTGTCAGTAAAAATTTTACAGAACAGAACAAAGCCAAAAGTAAATGCTGTCAGAAAATAGCTGTGGCATTGCGAGGAAACATAAACAACATGTTCAAACACCTGCACAACTGTGTCACACAACATGATGAGAGCATAAGAACATAATGACATAAAAGTATACTTGATATGGACACTGTTAGATGAAGCAGGGGGTTAACGTCAGTAATTGCTCTAAAACGTCTCATTTACAATCCCTTCAAGCAAAAGTAGCAGAAATTCACTGATCCCAGCAAATGCAAATGCTTTTTTTCTGGTTTTCTTAGTCCTTTATGATGGTACAATGAATATCTTTCAGCTTTGGTCAGTTTGTTGGGCAAAAAAAGGTGGACTTGTAATGGGCATTTTTCACAATGTTCTTTTTTCTAAATGATAAATCCACAAATCAAGAAAATAATACAGAGATTAAGCAATAATGAAAGTGATTGTTAGTTGGAGCCCCGATTTCTGTTTTTAGTAAACAAATTCTGAATACTTTCTTAACTACTGCGTATGTTAAATATATGTTACTCAGTAACATAATCCATGATTTTCTGTTTACTATTCAGTAAAAAGTGTTAAGAAGAGGTCCGCTGTGAAGTCTACTGAGAGAATCTAATGCACAGGTATATTGAAAAGATTTATTTTCATTTATTGAATAGAGGGAGAATTGACAATTACTCATGATATGGATCACAACTAATTGTCTTTAGAGTAGAACCACTGATGGGTTTAAATCAATTTTGTATTTGTGCAGGTTGATTCTTTTACCCATGAGATGATACGTGAGATTCTAATGTGACCTAATAATATATAACACTCTTAGCTAACATCCTCTCCAGCATTTTATGATTTAACTCAGAGATGAAATGGCAAGATAGGTATCTTATCCTGTTCACAGCCAGCTACTCTGCTGGAGCACACTGTTTTCAGCTAGACCTATTACAAATAATTGACTATCAGGATTTATGTTGGCAGATAAGTAACAAGAAATTGCAGGACAGAAATGCTATAGATGTGTTAGACATCATTTAGAGACAGTGTGGCCACTGTGTAGTTTGTCCAGAAGAGCAGTGACAAGTTGATTTTTACACTGTAAAATGTCCTTCTCAGTACATAAAACACAAGACAGAGTAGCAGCTCTGTGAGGCTGTACTTAAGCTAAATGCTCAAATCACCATGTACACATGCTCACCATGAAAATGCTAGCATTTTAATGCTTTGTACATATAATGTTTACCATGTTCACTAAACGCAAAGTACAGCTGAGGCTGATGGGAATGTCATGAGTCTTGAAGGTGTGCACTGGTTTGTATTGGACAAATTTTGACCTGATGATGTCAATTCATCCTCTGGAGACCATGAATGTGTGAACCAAATTTCAAAGCAATCAATCGACGAGCTGTAACGATATTTCAATAAAGAACTATAAATTCAATCTCAGTCAGAGGATGACCAAAGTAATTAGAATACATCGTCTGGTTCAGGTGGCGGAAGAGGAAGAGTCAGAGGATCACCACAGTGGTAGGAATTTATCCTCTATGGACCTTGAATATCTATTGTAAATTTCATGGCTATCCATCTGATAGGTATCGGGATATTTCACTCTGAACCACATATGTCAACTTCATGGTGGTGCTAGACAAAAAGACAGAGGATCACCATAGTCATTAGGATTCATCCTCTGGGGATCATCAATGTCTTGTCATAGCAATCCATCGAACAACTGTCGAGAGATTTCAGTCTGGACCAAAGTGGTCATGCCACTAGTAAAAATGTTTACGTATGTTATGTGTTTATGTACAATATGTCATCAGATTTTTGAAACTGTCAAGTAATGACATCATTATCTGCCTCAGATCCTGTTGTGATGGATATTTTTGAAAGCTACATCTAACACATCTGCCCTCTCTCTGGCTCATTTATTTGCACTGGCTGTTAAGTGAGAACAATAAGCAGCAATATAGCAGCTACAGCAGTATTAAAGCTGTGTATATATTAGCTGACATTAGCTACTTTAACATCTGTGTATCAGTGTCATTCATCACACATATGGCTTCTTCATCCTGAGCGTTACTTCATCCAGAGTGAACAGAGCTGTTCGTTCTCTCTATTCATTTGCTGTATTTCCAGGATCCTGTCATACCCTTTTAAGCTGCTGATCCACACCCGGCGACAGCATGATGCAGGCAACAATGGTCCCCAGCAGCAAGATGGAGGCGTAGATGATCCTAGTCACTGTGGAGTTCCTGCTGTTCGGACAGCAGCTGCACATCAGACATGTAGCACCGCTGCACAGGCATGGCACCTGGGGACAAACAAAAGCAGACATTCAGCATCTGAAAGGAGGAGAAGGTCGGAAAGATTCTTTCTTGGTTGAACAGTGAGAGAGATATCAGAGCATAAAAAAACATGTTGTATTTTTGGTTAGCAGGAGGCTAAAGTCAATGGCTTTTTACAGACTGTTAATAATGGTATATCAGATTGGACACAAGAGAAAGGACATTGTTAAAGCATCATCTGAAAGTCATCTGCCAAGACAGTATCATCTGATGATCACTGACCTGATCACTGGCCTTTGGCTGAACTAAAGGCCCCCGTTCAACTCCTGAACTTATCTACCAACAGTGTATTGTCAGTTTGCAGACCTTGACCATGGAATGCAAGGATAATTTTTTCCAGTAGTAGGGGGGGAGACTCTCACAGAAAGGAGTATCTCAGTGAAGACTGACCTTGCATGTCAGCTGTAGGAGTCATGGTCAGAGAATGAAATGTTCAGAGGACTGTGGATTGGTAGGACGACATGTACTACCTGAGGACAAATTGTTCTGCCAGTTTTGTCTTTCACTTGTGATAAATCTTGAAACTGCTTGTCCAATCTTTAGTGGAGTGTAAATTGACAGAAATACGCTGTGAAAAAACTAAACTATTATAGTATTTATTTTTATTTTAAAAGAACTACGCCTAACATAAATAACTTATTTCCATGCATAGTCCAATAAGCATTTTTTCCAGTCATCTGGGTTACAACAAATAAATGATGGAAACACTGTTAAAAAAATAATAATAACGAAATAGAAACAGCATTTACACATATGTTTTGGCAATATAAACTAAATGTGAAAGCATACATTTATGTCACTTTGTAAGCAAAAATGGCCAAAATTCACTGATTTCAGCTCCTCAAATGTGAATATTTGCTGCTATTCTTTGTCTTTTATGACAGTAAAGTGAATGTGTTTGAGTTCTAGATTGTTGGTTGGAAAAAACAATGTGAAGACAACATTTTTCATAGTTTTCCAACATTTTTTAGACCAAATGATTAATAGATGATGAAAATAATAATTTGTCACAACCCTAAAAAGGGAAGGTGGAAATTAAAGATACATATTTTGTTATAGTGCCCAACAATGGCAATAAATTCCATTAAATTCTTCCCATTATGAAGCTATGATGGTGGAGAACGTGTTGTATAAATCAGTCTAGAGACAGACATTGAGACACCGATTACAGTTACGGTTATTTGTAATGTCAATGTAACAACTTTATCGTCTAATTACACCGGCATCCATGTGTGGAATATTTACATTCATAATAAATAAATAATGAACCATTTTCTTAGTTGCTGAAACAAAACCATCGTCCATAGGGGTGCAACGGATCATAACATGGTTTTGAGTCACAGATTGGATCATTTTTTGAATCAGCAAAAAAAAAAAAAAAAGGGGGGGGGGACAAATAAAACTTTGCTTTCCACTTATTATGTAAAACACTTAAACAGGGGAACTTTTGCCCATGGTCTTAAATGAAAACAACATTTAAGATGTCCAATGTTCAAATAAAATCTTAAAATATATAAAATATTCAAAACTAAATTGTTAAATTAGAGTGCAATATGAGGCATGATACATTATTTTTTTCTTCTTTTTTCTAGCAGCAGGGTGGTGTGTGTGGGATTGAGTTAAAATAAACTACAGTGTGTGTGTTCATGGTAATGAGGAAACATGTCACCCAGTGCAACAGTGTGACTCATTAATGTGTTTTTAATATGTTTTGGACAACAATGGAGCTCTACGGCACACAGGAATAAGATATATCAGGGTTCAGATACACACACAATGCTTGTTAGTGGGATCAATGTTGGTTTTGGACTTATAAAAGGTCGATAACAAAAATATTATGTCCTTGTTATGTCCTTCAAAGGCTGTTTGAGGCTTGTATTTCCTCTGTTTCTTTGGACCCTGTTGTAAAGCTGCTTACACCACTGTGATTGTGTTCCCTGTTTCTATAGTGGGGGTTGGCCAAAACTGACACAAATGGAAAGAAATTGAATTTTCCTTTTAAGTGCAACAACTACTGATTCTGATTGTGGAACAGGCCTTTAAACTACATAACACATGAACAGTAAAAGTGAGGGCTATATCTGAGGCTATTAGTGGCCTACATTCAGTAAGTTTCACTTCATGAATAACAGGCTCATTGACCTACATTAACATCTGTGTATTCATTTACAATCAACCACTGATTACACTGCTTTAAATGTCTGTCTATCTCCTACACTAACCACTGAGAGGAGTCCAGATATGGAGGCCCGGAAGATTGTCAACAAGTTAATACCCCTGCGGCCAGACAAGGTCAGCTTACCACAGCCACAGACTAGGCCATGCAAATGTGTGCCAGATAACACACAGCTAGCACATGACCAAGCAAGCCACGCTCTGTCTTGACCAGAACCAAAATACACCCTGGAAATTTGTTTATAAGCGTAGAATTGCCAGAAGCAAGGTCTTTATTCTGCTTGAGCTTCACAGGAGCTTTGACAGACAAGAGAAACTTACTGCCGAAATGATTAGTTGATTCATATATTTGTCAAATTGATAACAATTTTTATAATTTACTAATCGTTTAATCTATAATCAAGTATGTATCCCAAATATTTGCTGAGGAATGTGAGAATTTGGTGCTTCTCTCTTTCAAAATCACTGTAAAGTCAACACCTGTGTTATTTGATAATTGGACAAATTGTGATGGACAAATGTTTGTCATTTTTTTTGACATTTTGAAATAGTGAAAGAATAAAATTAATAGATATATAGATAAAATAATTATTAAACATTTGTGTTACCTGGCACCTTAAGCCTTTCATCCTTATACAAGATGTTCTTGTAGTATTTGTCCTAATCCTGATCATTTATCTGAAATCCTGTCCCTGCCTGTTATTACATGCTGTTCTTTGCTCTTATGTCACATAAATACACGCTGTTGCCACCATCTGCATCCATTAGGCTATGTTGGCAGCATTTGTGAAAATTAAGCTTGTTGTGCTCTTACAACAAGGCAACAAAGCAGAGTTAATCCAATTAATCACGTGTAAGCAGATGACCAACTGTTATGATTAACCCTTTGCTAGTTCTGTCTATAGTCCCTCGTGTTAGCAGTATTTTATCATCTTCACTAACAGTGAGCAGGTTAACTATAGGTAACACTGTAATATATTACTGTGACTCAGTCCGGAAGACACCACGAATAACATGTCAGTTCTCTTCATGGAAATAAGCGCATTTTAATTAGCCCATGTGCTTGTTGGCATTTATCTGAAATGTCTTTGTGAGGTGTCAACAGAGACGTCGACATATCTCCTACGCATCTTATTCAATAATATTTTAACCATTACGAGAGGTTCGGCTGATATGACTTTCTATCACCGTAAGTTACGTTGTTGTTATTGGTGGTCGGAAGTAAACAACGTTTGAACGTTTCAATGAAAAAGCTTGGGAAAAGAGCAAAGCGCGATTAAAATAAAAGGTGATTTGGTTCACAGTTCATCCCACAAAAACACAAGGCGGATGAGAACAGAATGAAACGACTGCAGATGGCAGAAATTTAACCAAAATGAGTGCTGCTTTTACCAATAAAGCCACTAAGTTACTCTATGTTATATCTCGGCCCAAAAGCGAGAACAGGAGGACAAGCAGCAGTTATATGGATGGAGTTTGGCGTTTCGGTCTCTATACAGGGGAGCAGTATACTGTATTGTAAAGACATTACCTGTTGCTTATTACCCTTCATGACGTCACCCTATCTTACATCAATTTAAAACAAGGTGGCTGTAAATAAGACAGTTCATATTCGCAATATCAAAACTTGCCCAGCTTGCGAAGGAAAAGGCCCCCAGAACAGCTCCCATGTCTGTCAAGTTTGAGTCCAGGAGCGGACAGTCGGTAAATCCGTGTTCTTCCTCCCGCTCCCTGTCCTCTGACCCTCCAGGGCGGATTTCAAACACTAAACCAGGAAACTTAAGTGTTTAATTGTCAGGCAGCTGTAGGCAGGACGGAAGAGGAACAGTTAACACAGCTCAATGTGCAATGTGAAGCCTTAATACTACAAATGCTCTCTGGTAGGCTTGTGTGGTACAGTTATGTTTTTTCCGTTCAGTGCGTCTGTGCGCGCGTCATGTCATGCTGAATTACGTCATTACGGCGTTGACTACTTATGAACTCTGCATTGACCCAAATATGCGCCATGACAATAAAGCCAAGACTGACCTTTCTCATTAAATAATCAGAGTACTTATTAATAACATTTAACAATAAATACACTGTAATATGTATGTACATGTAGGCAGTGGCGGAAGAAATATTCAGATCCTTTACTTCAGTAAAAGTACCAAGATAGCAATGTAATACTGAATTACAAGTAAAAGTCCTGCTTGAAAAATCCTACTTAAGCACATAAGTATCATCAGCAAAATGTACTTAAAGTATCAAGGTAAAAGTACTTGTTTCATCCCGCTGACTGATATATTATTATATGGGCTATGACATGATTAGATTATTAATAGTGTAGCATCAGTGTGTAAGCGGCATGTTACTGTTGTCACATTGAACAATGATGCGTTACATTAATGTAATTAATTGTAATTTTACATTTAGGTTCTTGTGTTTTCTCTTCTTGAATTGTTATGCACCACAGCACCAAATTCCTTGTATGTTTAAACCTATTTAGTATTTAACCCTGTTTCTGATTTTAGCTGCTGGAGGTGGAGCTCGTTTCAACTACTTTATATACAGCTAGCTAGTTTAGTCCAGTGACCTAGGGGTCGGGCCCCTCCAAAGGGTCACCGGATCAATCGTAGGGGTGGTGAGATGATACATCGGAGAGGAAAGAAGAAAAACTAAGTTCTGATACACAAATCTGTTTTCAGTTTTTGGACTTTTTCTCTAATCTTTGATTTTTGGTGAAATATTAGATCATTTGAACATTTATTGAAATGAAAGCATGTGAGAAGTTTAGAGGTGAAAATCACTATTTGGTGGAGCTGTTAACAACTCATAGACATGTGAAATGTGACCCCGACTACACACTGCTTTTTGTAAGACGTCAAAAGCCAAAAAGGTTGGAAACCACTGGTTTCATCTTTAACAATGTGTTGTATTTTAAAAGCTTGTTATATTATCCATTGTGTCAAATCTTCTAAACTAAAACTGTCAAATAAATGTAGTGGAGTAGAAAGTACAATGTTTCCATCTGAAATGTAGTGGAGTGGAAGTATAAAGTAGCATAAATGGAAATACTGAAGTAAAGTACAAGTACATAAACTGTACAGTAAAATAGTTGAGTAAATGTACTTAGTTACTTTCCACCACTGCATGTAGGCTAGCCTTAATAAATTAGGCCAGCATTATTGATTATTGTCAATTATTTTTATGATGAATCATTTTAGTCTTTAAAATGTCAAAATGTCATGAAATGGTGAAAATCCCATTCAAAAAATCCATGTAGATTATTTTTCCTGTTCTCTTAGCTTTTTATGTTCCTCTTGTGTCTGTCTAATTAGTTACATATTCTTTTCTTTGTTTTTTAAAATGTATTTTTTAATTGATTTTGAATTGTTTTTCTGTTATGATTGTTTGATGATGGGCTATGTCAGTGTCCAATGTCAGTGTGGTGAATACTGCATTTGCCACAATGTCACTGTCAGTGAATATGTTCCTTTGCCCAAGTCTAAGTATACTGACCTTATGTAGGATTTTAGAGGGAAAATGATATGCTTTCATATCAAGCTTAGTGCAGTGTGACTGTACTGAGCTATGTGGAGAATGGGTTAGTATATCAGAACTGAAGTATTTTTTAAAGAATTACTTTCCTGATGTTCATGCTTTTAATTTGGCTTTATCAGATAAGAAATAGCTCACTTGCCAGCTTATGTCTGTCACTCACACTGACTATATTTAAAGATTATTATATGTATTTATATACAGTCGTTGGTCATGCAAGGACCTGAGTAAACATGTATACAGCAGTTGCTAAATCAAAGAAACACCTCAGTGCATGTAGGTTGGTTACCTTTGGACCAAAGAAAACAAAATGCTCCTGAAACTGAATGGGAGAGCGGAGCATGATGGGAACATTCATCCACTCATCAGTGATCTGGAGAACAGCACTCTCATGTGGCCTCTTGGTGTTAGTAAAACTCCGACCAGGGACCTACCTCTCAGTAAACACAAGCTAACTGCACATGAAGATCAAACATCCAACTGTAGTAACAAGAAGAAAAAGATATTTTTGAGTGGAGGGGGACTTTAAATTTAATAAAATGATCAGGGTAAAGCGATACAATACCAACATCGACCAATGAAAGCTTACCATGTGGTAAGATTGCTTAATTTCTCAATCAAGTTCTAGAATTAGTGGAAATTATTCTTATCTTATGAGTTTCAATGATCATTTTGTTGTTTTGAGTAGAGTCATAAACTATGTAAGAATGTGTAGAATCCTCATAGAATGATTTGCAGACAAGAAGCCTATTCAGGTAGGCTATTCAGTGTTTTATTATGATCAAATGTAAACTGTGTGAGTATGAATGTGTAAATTTGTATGCTTGTGTAAATGCCATAACATAATCTTTGGTGTTTCTTGTAATTATCCCCATATCATGATTTACAGATAGACAACCAATGTTTTATTTGTTATTTTGTTTTAATATTAACTTTGTAAATAAATACAAATATGTAAATCTGTAAATTTGTGTTATACCGCATGACCGTTTTGGTGATATGTTATCCTCATGGAATTACTAACAGATTGAATTTTTGTTTGTTATTATGTTGTTTTCAGTAGCGATATAAGCAGTGTAAGTAAGAATGTGTATATTTGTGTAAATTGCATATGGTGATTTTGGTAGTAGTTGTTATAAAGTTTACAGTAAATTATGGGATCGATCAAATTGCATCTTATCTGTCATGTTAGAGGTAAACCACACTAACTGGATCATTGTTTAACCAAAGAGATAATCACTAACACACTAACAGAAAAAATTGAACTTGAGATCTAATTGTTTCCCTGCAGTCATTCTAGCTTTCTGTCAGCAGATGGAGGAGTTTCATAAGGAGCATCAACTCACTGAGATCTGACACAGATCTCCTCTCTGCCTGACAGTAAAGTCTTCAGGTTGTAGTTTCTGCCAATGCACAAAGAAAATGATAGGCTGACTGAACAGAAATGTAGATTATATATATTCAGTGATCTCACTGACATGGTTGATGATGGTAAAGTCATAAAACAGGCAGGAGAACATCCATACATTGTTGACTAGTTGATATACAGTGCATTTGTAATATACTGATATATGATTTATTTATGGATTACAGACACAAATCAAAATCCAATGGATGACATATTAAAATGAAAACTCTTATTTCCAACATGGTTCCAAGATGTTAAAAGAAACATAAAGAAGCACAAGACATTCAACATAACACTAAACAATATGACCCCATGACATTAGCTGAAATTATGACATGCAGTTGACAATAACTTTTCTTGTAATGGGGATGTATGACCATGATTAACCTGTTAGTGTGCACCTGGGCAAAGACTTGTTGTTGACCTCATCACCAGCAGCAGCAGCAGCATCAGCTTGCACACACTGTGCATTCTATCTATACTGTCTCTTTCAAGTCCTGTACACACAGCAGACTACACATAGCAGATTTATGATTTGCTCAGGCACTCAGATCTACTGTTCTCTTCATGCTCCTTGTAACCTCAGATGTTATGACATTATGTTTAGACAGTTCTTCATCCATTGTCTGCACATCCACAGTTATAGTACAAGCAGGAACTACTAGTAGCTAAAGCACTAGGTCTTTTAAGAGCAGATTCAACAAAATAGAAAAGAACACAGGTTAACAAAAAACACTGGGCTTAGGTGGATCACACAGCTAACTCACTGACTTTATGGTAACATTATACCTCCTATATGCATTATCCCATACACGATGGAGACTGCAGTACCAAAACTTAGAGCATGTTAGGAGTGACAAAATCCATTAATATTAGCTATCAGTATCAGTGCAGTTTTTGACAGCACTGAGGCACAGAATGTCACACCGACTTGGTTCTTATATACCCAAAACACTCGCACTCTCCTCTATCCAAACATATACATATATCAAAAATCTGTGAACATGCAGGCAAAAAACTCAATTTCAAATTGCATAAATGTTTTAATAAAAAGCTGCCCAAGAATATGTAACACTGAAAGAGGTTATCCTTGCTGTAATCATTCCTCTCTTGTTTATACTGGCTATTAAAAGATCCCCTTCAAATGTGTTTTCAATGTAAGTGATGGAGTCCAAAATCCACAGTGTGTCCACACAGTCATTTAAAAGTTGATGTGAAGCTTATATGAGGCTTCAGCAGTCTGAGTTAGTCATATCAAGTGGATATCTGACACATTTACAGTCTTTTTAGCATCAAATTCCCTCTTTGTGTTTCCCTGTTGAGCTGTGGTGGAAGTATAGTAACAAAAAGAGGGACTTTGGCACTAAAAAGACTGTAATGTTGAAAGATATCTACTTGATTTGAAATAAACTTTTAAATACATTTTTGCACAGAAGGAGGACTGTGGATTTTGCCCCCCATCACTTACATTGTAAGTGCATTATGAAGGGATCTTCTAATGGTCAGTATGAACAGGAGGAATGATTACAGCAAGAAAAACCTGTTTCAATGTTCATTTGGTCTCCTGACTGTTGCTATAAGAAAAACTTGAAAAATTGTCAACCCGTCCTATATAACTAGATTTTGACAAGCCAGAGCCTTTGTGTAATAATATAGAACCTGTCCTAGCTGACATTGTACTTTAGTTCTAAACTTAATTACATTTACAATTAATAAAATAAAAAAAAAGGTACAAAGCACAACCAATTGACACAAATTGAACCTGGGGTGTTTGGGACACTTTGTCTTGTTCATGGCAGTATTGAATGTCATTCTGCTGTAACAGTTTGAAATAGAAGAAAATCAGTCTTTGGCCAGACAGAAGAGTCTAATGAAGAGTCTAATCATTTATGATTATTATTATTTTGACTCTAATGTCTGAATTCTGACATACCTAAAACAAATAAAAATGAAACCAAACAAACACAGCTTCATCATAATAAATGTGAAGTTATGTGTTTGTCTGAGAAGGAGGCTGAAATTACAAATATGGGCCCTCTCTGTAGGCAGCCAGATGGCTACAGTACCTTACTGCATGTCCTTTCCCATGAGCCTCTTAAAGATTTTAAATTTTCAATGCTTGATCCATAAATTCATATAAACATGCTGTGGCAAGCTGAAGGCAGAATTTTAAATCAAAATATAGACAAATATAAACATTCTGCCAGGTTTCACAGGTTTGGTGCGTGTGTGAAAAAGCCAGCATGAGAGATATCTCATTTGAAGTGACCTGTGGTGAGAAAGAGGGAGCTCATGGTTACCGTCTCGCCCAGTGAGCTGTTGTTATTGTATCAGCAGATGTTTGAGTGTATTTTAGACAAAATGAGTCATTTACGTCTACACACTTCTTGCTAAGTCACTGCAGCAGCTATTTTCAGAGCCAGGTGAAAACACTGGTGGTCTGTCTTTGGTGGACAGATGTGCAGAAGTCGACTTTGTTAAACTGAAAAGTGACAGTGATGGGCTGCTTTCTACCTATCTACACTTTATTCCACAGCATAACAGTGAACATACAGTTAAATTGAATGTTAGCTGTCATGTCAATGTATGAACACAGGACCTGAGGTACAGTTTGATCTAATTTATCGTTGAATCTGAGAGTATTATATTATATTAAGCAGCCACCTTGAAAGGCACCAAATAAATTATACAATTTCTCTTCAGAATAAAAAATGGTACCAATCATAAACCAACTTAACAGAGTCTGTCACTGAAAGAACAGTCTTGTCATAATTAGAAGCTGTTTTCATTGAGAGAATGCAGCATGAATGTTGCAGTGGCCAGAACCTCAATAATATTGTTTGCATTCACCCATTACAGTGAGTCCTGTGGAAGATTTTCCCTCCTATGTTATATGTAGCCGAGACCAGGGCCAGTAATGATAAAGAATTACACTTCAGAATAATACTCAAAGAGACTTAACTTAGGGCAAAACAAGTTTTTCACTGAAAGAGAAGAATAAGACACATTTACCAACTAACTTTACAGTAAAAGGTTGGGGAGTTACTGGTCATATAATGCAATATGCCCTGAGCAGGAACAGCCAATCAGAGACAAGGATAGAAAACATATGTGATTTAAATCTTTAAAAAAATTCAGTGAAATCCTTAGTATCCCCAATATCAATTAACATGTGAAATTAACAATAATCGAATGTATTTATTATACATAAATAGGGATCAATAAATAGACATGAAGTAATAACAAATTGGCTGAAATGGAAACAAATAAATCAGAGAAATCATATAATAAGGGAAAAATATTACTACATTGACAAGTGCAGACAATGAAGATGTATGGAAAGTGATAGCAAAAAAAAAAGCCAGTGTTCTTGTTGTTTTCACTCCTGATAAATACAAAAAGAAAAGAAAAGAAAAGGAAAATAGGTTTAACATCCTATCAAAAGTTCAAATCAAATGCAAAGAGTGAATCTAAACTACTCTTTTCTGAATTATTGCTATTTGTACAATCATATCAAAGCATGTCTCAGAAGTTGTGTGTGATGTAGGATTTATTATTAACTAACTTAAGAGACTTCTGGAGTACTTTTAGGTCAAAAGAAATTTAATAAATAACTTTTATTCCTAAATTTGTGAGTAGAGTTAATCTTATCTATGCCCAAAACTTCACTTTAGGTAGTTTGATAAATAGACTTAAAGGCCTTAGTATCTTCAGTCCATTTTAATGCAACTTAAAGGTACCTTGTGATGTTTTTGACCACTAGTGGCGCTATGGAGCAATGTTTTTATGTTTGGGTCCATGTTTTGCTTGTTGTCATGCGAGTGCACAAGGACGCACACTATCACACTATTTCACTGATCTTTGGAATAGTCTTGTTATCTGTTTACACACTATGCCTGATACTCAAACACTGATTTAATCACCTTTGTTCATACAGAGATGATGTGGAGGGCTCACATCAAAAAATGTTTTAAGTAGTACCAAGTGCCTCACCTCCTTATCTATTTTCTACAATTCTAGGATCTTACCAGAACAAAACTGACCAAACTTTTGCTTTCAAGTCTAAAGTCTCAAGTAATTCAATTCTCCCCTGCCCTGCATGAGACCTTTGGTTTGGACGTGGCCTTTGTTATTGTTTGCTGTTAAGCCAGACATAGTTGTACATGTCTAAATCAGACTGGATTAGTTCAATTTGAATCAAGTGTGAAAGCACTTGTGCAGACAAAGTACATCAAGTGAAAGTGGAGCAGTTAGTCACTAGACTGTCTAGTAAATCCGATTCAACCTCTAGGTGGAGACAAATCACCATCAAAGTTTTTGCCAACAAACATTTTACTCTATCAGATGTCATAAACCTGGATTTAATTGTTGTCTAGTATTACTCTGTGTTTTGGAATACTTGTTCATTCACATTATGCAATGTGTTGCATATGGAAACTTTATTGGAAAATTATACTCTACTGGAATAAATGCAGGTTTTATTTTTGTGTTATGGCTCTGATTCATATTCAATAAGAGGAGAGTTCAGGATGTGTCTGAATGATGCTATCATCCACAGAACTACTAAACAAACATCAGACAAACTGACAACACTGTCTAACAGTCAGACAGGAAGCCATGTTATATTATGCAGACTTAGAGTCAGCAATAATAGACTAAATGCAATTAACGATGACTCACAAATAAACAGAGGCCACAGGTGAATGCTTGAAGGACAGCGAGGTTCATAGATGCATATCACCCTTTGGTAATAGTGCCATTTATTATTTTACGATTCATTACAACAGCTATGGAGCAGCTGTGACTAAGACAGCAGTGTCAGAGATGGTAGTCAGGGAAGTAATAAAAATAACTCGTAGTCTGCAGGATAGTTTTCTGTCTTTTCAACTTGCAATTGAGATGTGAAAAAAACAATGTTGCAGCAGTCATGTACAGTCTCTAGCCGCAGGGAAAACAGAATACACCCAAGACAGGTTGTAAAGCCAAGAACAACATAGAACTGCAATTATAGTGATAGGTTGTCAGCTTATGTCCTCACCATGGCACTTTTCTGTTATTGCACAATAACAAAAAGCTCCATAGATACTATGCTGCCAAGTTGAATGGGCAAAAAGTGGGTGTAAAGGTTGACCCAGCATGTCCTCAGGCACTTCAAAATAAAAGACATAAAAATAATGACAACTATGAATGCAATTTGAAAAGCTAACCTTAACCTAACCTTACCTTAACTTTAAACCAAGTCTTCACCCTAAAATTAATGATTTACATTATAGGGACTTTTTATTGTCCCCACATGTGACTATGTTAACCAATGTAAGTCCCCATAACATGACAAATACCTGGTACACACACACACACACACACACAAAGCAATATGCAGAACACTTATTTGATGGTGGCTGATAAGCCTGTCATATCCGCTGTGAGATGCATCTGTAATAATTGCTCTGATTTCTAAGAAAGGGCTAATACGTGCAGAGGTACATGCACCATCTTTCACTTTTTCTTCCTGAGCTCAGCTTTTGGTTTCTCTTGAAATTTGATTGCACTGTTATCAGATGAATAGCTCTGTGCTATGGTGAAGACATAAAAGAATTGTTTACCTTAAGAAACAACCATGTAGTCTCAGAACAGAAGGTGTATTATTTAGAGATTTTCATAGGCAGAGTGGCATGATGAACACATTCAAGCAAACTCACCAGACACCACATGTCTGCTGTTATAGATTTTATAACATTTATGTTTAAGGGCTTAAAAGCACAATGAATTCCTTTTGAACACATGAATCACAGGTATATTCAAACAGATTAGACTATTGAAAAGTAGGTGAAAAGTGTAGATCCAATACAGTCTATGATGAAAAGTATTTTGTGAGTTTCATCATTAATTCTAAATTGATGGCTGTTGCACAACAATGTTTAAAATGGAATGTGATGTGAATGAAACAGAAAACTTGTCAATGTTACTCTGTGCTTTAAAGACTCTGTTGATCCTATGTTGTATTTTAAGGTATCAGTGTAAAAGTTATAGTGGTTTTTGATTGGATTTGGAGGATGGAAACTCCTTTAAAAATGCTGCACATTAATATGCAACAATCAAATTTTTTCTGGAATCCCTGAAAGCACAACTGACTGTCCAGAAACCATGGTCAAAAACTTGCACACTGCTCTGAAACTCCTGTCAGAAACCGCCAACAAAATAACATTCCACTGCATGCACTGACTCGGACCCTGCATGGAAAACAAGCCAAACATTTCAAACATTTCCAGCAGAAAGAACTTGTAAAGAACAAAGGACATGAACTGAAAGGAACAACAGTCGGCATCAATGACCAGTTCCCCAGATAGATAAATTAACAGTGGAAAGTAGCTACTATATCCATCCTCAAGCACAGTAGACAGAAGGCCAAACGGACATCTCTGGTGGTTGATAAACTTTACAGTGAAGGACAGCTATTCTGAAACTTCACCATTAACACCCTGGCTCTTCTCATATTCACAAAAAACAACAGTATAAATAAAAATATTTTTGTTTGTTTTTATTTTAGGTTAGGTTAGGTTTTGTTGATTATCGTCTATATTTTCTCACTTGTGAGATTGTGTGATGTCTCTACCTATGTTCTGTGTTTATACATTTTGCACCAATAAAAAAAGGAAAAAACAAACAAACAAACAAAAAATAACTATCTGTGATATTGACAGTGGAACCTGAAGTTAGTGCAGGCTGCTTCTGTCATTCTGTAACCATGGAAGTTAAACTGTAACCATGCAGACAAACCCATTGAACCATAAACAGGAGTTGCCATAAAACTACACAACAGGACCTAAAAACAAAAGAAAATAGGTAGGCTATAGGTGTATAAGTTAAATGCTGAGTATACTGCTTGTTCCTGCTTATTTCTGATTTGTGTTTGTTTAATAGGCAATTTTATGGGTAACATCCAGTGTTAGCTAGCTATCAAACTTACCCTGAGGCATTCATTTCAGGAATTCATGTAACAATATCCTTTGACTCATAACATACAGCACAATGTTTATAAGGTCAAGTGAGTATTTTATTGATCATAATTCTATTAATACCATCTACATTGCCCTGATTAATGACTAAGAACCATTTAAATGTTAGCAAGCTAGCTAACTTGCTAACATTTAAATGCTAGCTAGCTTGCTAACTAGGTCAATTGAGTATTTTATTGATCATAATTCTATTAATGCCATTTACATTGCCCTGATTAATGACTAAGAACCATTTAAATGTTAGCAAGCTAGCTAAAATTTGCTTTGCTGATGTTTTATGCAAATGTTTTATGTTCTTCATAAAACATTTGCCAAGCCATGTTTGATGGATTATGTGTTTGTTAGCATAGCACACTTGTAGCCTACAAGTGCTTCTTTAGAGTGAATAAAATAAGTTTCCAGTAAGATACAGTTATTTACAGACTCTCTCAAGAGTGTGTAACTAATTCTGGTGTATTTACAATGACCTTTCTATGATTAATTTCACAATGCAAACTTTTCCCAAAATGAATTAAATGGTATGAAACAACTAAAACATACATGTAATACATAATAGTCCTATGCAGGCTCATACAGAGCAAGCAGCTTTTGGCTTTTAATGTTTTAAGAGATTTTAAATAGACAAGTACCTTTGAAACTCCCACAGAAGACAAATAAAGAACTTAGGATGTGTAAGATGTTTATCAAATTTTCACAGCAGAGCAAGATTTGACTGTCAGTAACCTACAATTGCAGACAGTTCAGTCTGGTTGAGCTTGTTGTATTTCCTCCTGTAAGAAAACGTGGAGAGACAAAATGCAAGGATGGATCTCTTCAAAGTGCCGTAGTTGCAAGGGCAGGTGTGCTGACAGATTACTGATCTGATTGGGTGATTGGGTTCAGGAATGTGTTTGGACTTTGGAGTGGTTGTGGTCAGGATAGCAGCTGGACTCTAGACATACTGACAATCTGTGATGATTTTATTGGTTGGTATTTGTCACAGCTGGTCAACATTCAAGATGCACCATTCAAGGAAATAAGAAGTGGGATTTTGATATGCATTGTGCAATACTAGAAAATTAATCATGCATTGCCTTTATTGTTAATTTACTGTATAATGTGAAATAGAAGTATATAACATTTATAATATTTCATGTCACACCGTGCAACAGTGCAAAGTTAGTGTGCTAATTTTCAGTCAGTTTCACTTCATGTGGTATGTGGCATGTCGCAGACTTTTCTGAAATACTTTTGGAATTTGAAAAGCCAGTGATCCATGTTGCTTGCTTGCTCATACTTGAAAACATAAACTAACTTTTTAGACATAAACACCCGCAGCATTTTGTTTTGTCTTACTCATAAAGAGGCCAAAATATGAGCAAATGTTATGCTGCTATGAGCAAACAACCTTGGTTCTTTAGAGTTTTGTACCAATTATCCATTAGTTATTTATGCTTATGAGAGTATTGGTATATGGAGGCCTGATTATAAATCCCTAGTCATTTTTTGTTGTTAGGTGTTTGTCATTCACAATAAGCTTCGAAAATGTCCACAGAATACATTTGCAGATGTAATGCAAAGCCAACATAGACACAAAATAGTCTGCATGTGACCTATAAGCCACATACTGCACATGATCATGCTTACAGCTGTGAATGTATGTTACAGTTACCATGGACGAAGTCAAGTTGGCCTGTACAAGCTCAAATGAGTGTGGTGCCCAGGAGGCCAGCAGTCAAAAAGACACCCTGCTCGACCTCCACAACCAGATCGCACATCTGTTCTGCACCAGACTTAGTGAGAACTCCATCATGGTCAGTATACCATAATGTAAAGCTGTGTAAAGCTATGTAATAATGCAATACCATTTATTTGTTATCATATGTTATTAGGCTTGTATAACATTGTAATTACATCTGAGTGAACAAAGAGAAGATGACAGGCATGGAAGCTACGTTTTTTTTAAATATGAGGCAGTCTGTCATTGTTCTGCAGTGCCATTTCTGCTCATTTGTCCAAGTGATTAGAATACAGAATGTGTACATTCAAGGCCATCACTAAAATGTTGACTGAAAATGGCACTGCATTCAAAAACGCAAGGGGGTAAAGGTTGGGAACCACTGTGGACACGCTGCCACAGATAGACTAGTTTGATCAATAAACTAAGATAAAGTTTGAGGGCTTATTAGATGCCAAAACACTGCACTGTGGTTTATAATACTATGACAAAAGCTTTTACAACTCTGACATAAAGGGCTGCAACTAATGATTATTTTCATAACCAATTATATCAGATGATCAGAGTCTAAGATAATATCTTCAAATTGTTTTGTCCAATCAGTAGTCCAAAACCCTGTTATTTCAGTTTACTATCACACAAGACAAAGAAAAGTAGCAATTTCTCACATTTAAGAAACTGAACCTAGCTAATGTCTGGCATTTTTGCTTTAAACAGTTAATTGATTATCAAAATAGATGCTTAACTATTAGTTGATTAATCAACTAATTGTTTAAGCTCTACTGAAGTTATCACAGTGATAATCATCAGTGTGTAAGCAGCATGTTACAGTTGATGATGCTGGAGGTCGAGCTAGTTTGAACTACTTTATATACAGTTAGCTAGTTTCTCAACCTAGGGGTTGTTTATTCAGGTATAAGAAGAAAAAAGCAACAGTTTGATACACAAAATAGGATTCTCTGGGCCTCAAACAGTTATTTAAATGGAACCATCTGAGAAGTAACAACTCATAGACATCTGAAATATGACAAGGAGACACAACCAGACACTGCTTTTTTGTAAGAGGTCTTAATCTCAAAAGTAACAAGTAACTAAAGCTGTAAAATAAATGCAGTGGAGTAGGAAGTACTGTATTTCCCTCTGAAATGTAGTGGAATGGAAGTATCATGTGGCAAAAGTACCTAAGAATTGTACATAGGTACATTAATTAGGTAAATGTACTTTGTTACTTTCCACCTCTGTGTCTAAGGCATGTATTTATGAGGACAGCGCCTGTAGATTCATAAGTTCATGTGATGTGTTTCCAAGGTGATACAGGAAAAGCTGCAACTCATGCAAAGAAGCTCTTACTACTTGGAAATCCAGCACGATGATTCGCTCCCAACTGCAGACCAGCAGCAGCAGACTTTAAATTTGTCTGACAGTACAGTGTTGTCTCTTATTGACCAGCGGAAGCTGAGGCGTGCCATGACCCTGGCTAACACCCAGGTGAAGCTCCTACTCACTCTGCTGGGAATGCTCTACGAGGAGATTATCAGTGGCTGTCGGGAACTTGAGGTCTTCATCATTAAGTACGACCAGGGTTTGGTGGACAGTGACATGGCAGCTTCCACGCAGGAGAAGCTCCAGCGAACCCACCAGTACCTGAACGACTTTGAGAGCAGGTTGACTCGAAATCTCGGCCCGCTGGACCTGCAGAACCAGCTCATCCTGAACACAGGTCAGTACCCGATGCCGCAGCTCAGCGCGTCTCTGGCCACCAAGATGCCGGTGATGTTTGACCGGTGTGAGTCGCGTGTGACATCCAACGCTGCACACCTGTGTTGGGGAGTTGCCAGTCAGCAGTCTAAGGAGCCCTGCCAAGAGTTTGAGATCCACATGAAGAGCCTTCACCCAACTGCTGACCAGGACCAGTTTATTAAATCTACATGTCAGTCATACAGTATACACTTCAACAACCTGACCCCTGACAGGTACTATCAGTTCTCTGTCAAGAGAGTTGATACTGTCAACTTGGTCTATGGACTGTGGACTGACACTATCATCCTGAAGACCGTGAGTGTTTTCAAATGAGAGCTTTTTGAATATGAAGAGAATTCCCAGCCTGTGTATATTTACTATGGGGAATATATTTGACCTGTTTTATTCTCAATAAAGGTGCTTTTAGGAAAAAAAAACATTTACTGGAGGACAATGAAGTTGAGAAATGAAGAATTGTTTGTACACTGCACAGTCACCTTTTATGGAACCTATAGGCAGAAATCATCTATACAAATACATTAGTAAGGTCCAACATCCACTGGATACTGGGATTTCAATCTAGGCTACCACAAGAGAAACTTTTTCGATTGAAATTTTGATTCCTTTGAGGATTTTGTTCTTGATCATCATCTTGTGTTTCATTTCCATCTAATTTTTTTGTTACTTGGGAGACGTTTAACTTCCTTCCTCTAAATTACCAGCTTAATCAGGACAAACAGAAGCACTACTGATTGGATTAGATCAGATAAATTGTCAAATTCGTTTCAGATATGACCTGATGCAATAAGGCATCCTTTACTCAAGTCAAACACAGCTAACCAAGGAAATCATGAAAAGGTCCTCTGACCTCAATCCACACTGTCACGTCCAAAAAGTAACTGCTACATCTCTTGTTCTTTGTCTTATTTTGGTCAGCAAACAACAGAACCTGTTCCATCTGCTCCTGCTCTCTGTGATCACCTGTACTGTGTTTTGATAGAGCTAAACTCATAATTTAGTTATGAATATATGAAATATAAATAGAAATAAATTAAATATATTTTATATTTTCATATTTTTCAGTTTCTCTGAACAAGGAACAGGGATACAATTAAACATAGATAAAATAGTGATTTGATTGCGGCTCATAAATACTATCTGTTAAGCAGGAGAACAGTAACTGTACTGTTGCACTGAGATGATTATGAAATCACAATTTGAAGATAGAATAGAATATACTTTAGTGTCCCTGTGAGGAAATTTGTCTTGGACTCTGTACTGCTGTTCCTTTCAAAGTACAATGAATATACAACCAAAAAGAAAAAAAGTAGCACAAGTATATTTAGCAGTACTATACTCAACCATACAGTACATACCTGAGGCCAGCAGCACCTTTTACCCTCTTAAGTTTATAGTGCCAACACATCTATGAACAAACAACCATTTAATCTACAGCACAAAGTTTGTCTGACAAAATAAACATAAATACAGGTTGCAGGGATGATCAGCTACATTAAAATGCATGATAATAGACAAAGTCCTTCAAATTCTCAGGAAATTGGAACATCTACTACTCCATGACACTACAAACAATCTGCTGATGAAGATCATGTGATATGATGGTAAACTCCAGAACAGCTACTAAATGGAACTTTAGGGTAAGATTCTTTTCTCTTATTATTATTGTAACCAAAGTTAGCATAATGTTGGTTTATATATATATTCATATATAGTTTTATATATTTGTTTGTTATAAAGTTGCTGGGTTGTTTGCTTACAACGTCACTCAATCTCAAATCTTACACCAACCATGGCTAACATAGTCCCGATGATGCAGATTAGCTCATGATGATATGGTACTTGTTGGTACTTGTTGGCCTTGTGTGTGAGGTGGAAACTGAAAGAGACTGTATTTAGTTTAGTTTTAGTGTGCTTCACATAAATGTAGGCAAAACTTAAGAGTTTATTTAATTCAGCAACAAACAAGACACTCTCAATAAACTGAAGCCTTTGACAATCACCAGTCTCCTGTTGAAATGTCAGTACTGTAAAACCTGATGACTTGGTTCAACTCAAACTGTTTGAGGAAATCAATGGCCTTGAACCATTTAAGTTTATGAACTCAAACAATTTAAGCATGAAAAATGATATCATTTGCATACAAGTAACTAAAGTATTTATTGTTAAGGTAATTTTGGTAAATAAAGTTAATAGTACCAATTTCATTGAGTTGATTGAATTAAAACTAAGAAGTATTTTAGACTTTAGTAGAAGTCTACTTTTAGTAGAATTTAATTGAATTAAGTAAGACTAACTTAAATGGATCTTCTTTACACAAATGTTATCACTTAAGTTTCCTTTACTCAGTTTTCTTCCACTAAAGCAAATTATTATATTCTAGTTGTGACAACTTTGTAGCTACTCAGTTCACTTGAGGAAACTGATTGCCTTAAACCTTTTTAGTTGGAATAGCACAATATAAACACACATGTCTGACACAACTTAAACAATTTCTTTAGCTGAATGCCGAACACTCATGACTAAACACATAACATTTCAGTGTTCACAGCTCTCGAAAGGTAGTTTACTCCTCTCCACTTACTTTTGTTTTTCTTGAACCTATTAACAAAGTTTTCAGAAAAAACACCCTTTTAAAGTTGAAACTTAAAAGTTCAGTAGACCAACTCATCCTGAAAAGGGTATACATGTTCAGTGTATGTGACTGTTATTGTACAAATGATCAAGTTTATAAAAAGGCTAGTGATGAAAAAGAAAACATCATAATGCCATTGCCTCCAGATTTTCACATGCAAGTCAGAGCAATGTGTAAGCTTAGGATAGCCTTGAAAAAAACTTAACCAACCCTAATACAAGACTCACTGGCCATATGTCCATGTAGATATTTTTGGTGTGTATAATAAAGGATGCACGATATTATTGGCAAGTCATTGGTATCGGCCAATAAAATGAAATATCGGCATTGGCGAATTCTGCCGATTATGAGAGGCTGATATGTTGCCATCTCCTCCGCCGTCTGACTGTGCTTCCCTTGATGGACTGTGTCACCCTGATGGTCCCGGTGCTTCCTCTGCAGGCTCCACTTCACTCAAGCTGCCCGTCAGACCCGCTGCTTCTTCCCACTTTAACCCGAATAACAAACCGGGGCTCGGTGCTCCACATAGAGAGCAGGGGTTAACGTTAGCCCCGGCTCTCCATGTGGATCAAACTGGACCACCAACCCCCGATTTGTTATTCAGGTTAAAGTGGGGAGAAGCAGCAGGCCTGTCGGGCAGCTGAGTGAAGTGGAGCCTGCGGAGGAAGCACTGGGACCGTCAGGGTGAAACAGTCCATCCAGGTGCGGTGGTATTCGGCTGCACAGATAAGAAATCCCTTGGCTGACAGGATGTACCACTCTGTTTGAAAAATAAAAAAACTTCATCCTCTTCTTTTTGGTTTATAACAGCGGTTGGCAACCAGTGTATTGGGTGCATTATCGCCACCTTCTGCTCCAGAGTGTGGACGAAAGATTAAATCCTACACATTAATCCTGTCTGCCTAATAAACTCAAAGAAAACTCTACTGCTCCTCCCACTTGGCAAGTTCATTAAAGTTTTAATTCTGAGCTCCTGAATCCAGTCTTCCAAAATTCTTCCTCCATATATTGTCTTTCTTGATCATACTTTAGTACAAGCTATGCTTGCATGCATAATAGTCTCCTCAGCCAGCTGGAAAAAAATATGTGCATATATCGGTATTGGCATCGGCAATTGGCCACAATGAGTTGGAAATATTGGCATATTGGATATCGGAAAAAAATCCAATATTGTGTATCCCTATGTATGATCATTCTGTTCATACTGGCTGTGAAGAGATCCCTTTATAACACAACTAGAACTAAATCCAGTCCTCGTTCTGTGTGAAATTGACTTCTAAAGTTCAGCCAAAGTAAATCTGAGGCTTCAGCAGTCTGAGTTACACTAATCAACTGGATATCTTCCAAAGTTTGTCTTTTTAATACAAAATTTCTTGTCCTTCTAGTCACGTATAGGTTTATTGTCTGGACAAAACACTGATGACAAAGCTACAAGTGACTGCCATGAAGAATGATTACAGACACCAACAACTCTTTCTTAGGACATATGGATATGTGAGTAAATGCAGTAAGATAGACTTGAAAACATGCAAGTCGGTGACTGAACAATAAATTGTACTGTAATGGATTTATACAGCCTACAATGAAATACCTGACATTTTTTTGAAAATTATTGTCTCTTGTAAAACATTTTTACATGGCATTTTGAGTACCTGAGAAAATATTGTTACATATTAACAGAGATTTCTTCATTTCTTAGTTAATGAATATCTATGTTGCAATGGAATTATTTTTTCCCCACCACAGGCACTAGTCTTTAATATCCTTTAGATATCAAAAGATAGCATGTAACAGGAGGATAAAAACATATGATCAGACTTAATGATGATGAACAACTAGATATTATAAGACATACTGATATTGTTCTTGTTGTGCTCTCAAGAAGTACTGATGTGGTTGTCCTTGAGTATCACTGTAGTTGTTCTTTGTTTGGTAGAATTCTTCATTAATTTTGGTGTAACTTGCTCTTACATATAATTTAATGTAATTTATTCAATGAGTATCTCTTCATTTGTAATGTAGTTTTATAACTTGGTAACATTTGATACAACAATGCAAAGTAAATAGAAGGAGTGTATCTCTGCCTGACTGTAAATTACATAGTTTTGATGAACAATAGCGACCAGCCTTAAAGAAAAAGAACTAACACTACCCTCAATACAACTAGAGGGCTACATCACAATATAAACCTCAAACTATTTCATTCCTTCCTTTGTCCCATCTCAGCCTTATTGAATAAAGACAAGCACCTTCTCCACACCAGTCTTGCAATTAATAAAACAATATTACAACATTTAACAGTCAACATTCAGTTAAGCAAGGGAGAATACAACATTTTCAAGGCCAGATAATGTGACACCCACTACACAGCAAAAATTAAGTAACGTACAGAAGTGCTCTAAAGGCAGTCAACAGGGTACACAGTAGAATGTAGAAGGCAATTTTTATATTCATCAGTGAGGTATTGAGCTATGGATATGGGAAAAGGAGAACACAAACATGCCTTGCAAGTTTTGGAGACCTCTGATAAATCCTACAGCGGTAGGGCGGCCAAGACTGCTGTTCTAGCTGCGCTGATGTTCTTGTCTTGTTGCACAAAGACAAGGTATCCATTCAGGGATGTTAGGGTCCATTGTTCACATTCAACAATGACGTAATGCATTAAAAATATTTTTATCTGTTCCTCATATGCCGTCAAAACTTCCCCTTACCAAAACTTCCAGTCTTCCTCTTTTTGTAGAGCAGTTGAGGTGTATATTTGTCAAGTTCAGCGAAGAAGAAGAATGGTAGATTGTGATTAATGGTAGTGATCCTGTGACATTGACTGTAGAGTTGCATGGAAAAAAAAAGCAATGAGAGATAGTAAAACTGGATTTTTCAAACATTTTCAGACAAACAGACATACCATATTAAACTACTCAATACTAAGCTCTTTATCCAGATCAGGAATTCCTACAATGATGAATTCGAAAAAAAGTACACTAGCCTAGTGGCTCTTGAAAGGCATGGGCATATTAGCTAGCAAGCTAACAGTTACACTTTTAACATAGAACTTTATCAAACTAATGTTACTCAGCATCAGCTATCAAGTGACCACGACTATCATGTAACTTAACATTATGAAACTTTTATTTCTGAACCACTAAAGCATGAATTGGCCTTCTTGTAAGCTAACTTATGGCCAATGTTTGCACAACTCAATAAAATTAACGTTAAGCTAACAATGCACTTCTATAATTCAAACAGCAAGACAAACAATAACTTATGCAAACAGTAATAAAATAACGGAACAAAGTTACCCTGTGATGAAGACAAAACCACATCTGTGTCCTGAGTTGGAAAATCAAACACTGCAGTGCAGCAGGTGCAGTTTGTCCGTTACGCCAGTTTTGAGCGCAAACATACACGCTCTCTCTCTCGGTGCCGCGTGCACAAAGACGACAGTGAACGGCGGGTACATTGTTTACTTTCTTACTTTCTGAGCTGCCCAAATAAGGATGAAGAGTGAATAAACTTTAGGTGGGCAACTTATGACTGTTTTCGATAAAGCTGACGATTTTTTTTTTTTGAATAATAGTTTGATGATACGGTGTCATCAGATGCCTTGTTTGTCCTACGAACACAACAAAACCCAAAATATTCAATTTAAAATTAGACAATGAAAAGAAAAAAAAAAATCTCACAGCTAGAAGCTAGAAACAAAAAAAAATTGAAAACTGAAAAATCTTGGTGGAGGGGGAGGATTCAAGGTCTTGACTCAGGTAATACATAAACAGCTGGAGATTAAAAAAGATATCATAGAATATTTTTTTTTACAAAATTTAAAAATTTTTGACTCATCAAAATAGCCACTTTTTGCAGATATAACAGGCAAACACACTTGTTGCATTTTTTTCTACAATGGAAATCATATATTATTTGGAAAGTTCTTCTCCACACTATTGCAGTGTCATGTGTTGCACTGTCAGGTTGCTTTGCTTTCCACCCTTCTGTCCAGTTCACCCCAAACCAGCCTGATGACTGTGCTGGTTCCATGACTTGAAGCTTACTATCTTGTTCTTTTCTTCTAAGGTAGTTTTGACAGTCTGGATGTATGTTTTGAGTCATTATCTTGCTGTGGGATAAACCTCTGACCAGCTAGGTGTAGACCAGAGGGGACTGCACAGCACTACAGAATGCGGTGGTGGCCCTTTTGGTCCCTAGTGCCAGTCACTCTGTACAAGTCACAAAGTCTGGATCCAGCAAAAGAGCCCCAAACCATCACGCTTCCTCCTCCATGCTTTTATACAGACAGAGGGTTTGGAAGTAATCAGCTAAAGCTGGAACAGCTGTAGGAATTGTTTGCATCAACTTTCAAGACTTAAATTACTGCCATTGCTGCAGAGAAGCTGTGAGTTGTTAACCCACTTGATCCCTGAAAAAAAGCTTTTTTTAATAACTGAAGTTTACATCATTTTTTTTCAACCTCTATCACTTACCTTTGTGCCATTTAAGGTAATTCACTAGACTTGAACTGCTTAAATTTCAATAGAAACTGGAAAGATGGGAGTGTTCTAAAACTTTTGACTGGTAGTGTATGTGAATATCTTTGTGTGCATATCATATTATTAAGCCTTTTATTAAAAAAACATTAAAGGGCAAACAAACAAATGACTAAATAAATAAGAAAGCCAAGCAGACATTGTATCTGCTTGGAAAGTTAAATTATTTAGGCATTAGTAAACACACCTTGGAAATGGTTTATTTTTACCATTGTTATGTGGTATGGAAACAGCAGGGAAAAGTAATTATAGCAGGTAATATTACAGTGTCAGATGCAACCAGGTGAGAAAATGCATTGTAGCAATGTACTGAACTGAGGACAGAATCAGGGCGAAACATCACAGTGGAATGAACAGTGATGCATTCACTTACTGTTGTACAGTAGGTTCTGAAGTGCATTCAGTTTTTATGTTTTTTTTTTTTTAAAGATTTTATTTAGAATTCCCAAATATATACAATCTACACCTCCCTCATCAACAAAACAGAAACCTACAATTCTAACAGCAAAGCAAAACAAGACAAAAAATTGTATTATAGTTATTACAGTTAGGTTTCCACAGAGTTGGATCATTCTGTTTTCATCAGTTGTATTCAAGAAACATATACTC
This sequence comes from Thunnus maccoyii, assembly GCF_910596095.1. Classification (NCBI taxonomy): domain Eukaryota; kingdom Metazoa; phylum Chordata; class Actinopteri; order Scombriformes; family Scombridae; genus Thunnus; species Thunnus maccoyii. The sequence continues at coordinate 2,793,880 of NC_056535.1, read as the reverse complement.
AAACACTGGACATACACATATCCTCCTACACTAATATTCTGGAAAAAGAAATGTCTTATTATTCAAAAATGGAAAAGACAATAGTGATTAAAAAGAAGAAATGAAGTCAGTTTGAAATCACATGGGGAGAGGTATTCCAAGCAATGAGTACATAAAAAAATGTGGATGTTAAATTTAAACCTAGTTTGAGTTTTGTTTTGTGTTGTTTTGTTTTAGGATGTAGACTAGGTGGATCATAATGACACCTGGGACATGATGATAAAGTGACCAGAATCTAAAGGCCCTGATGGCATTGTTGAGGTTTCAGTTGGTGAAGGATAAAAGATGAGTGCACCTGCTAGAGATAAATTGTAGTCAAAGTCATATGTATGATGTATGTTTATGTGCATTTACATTTTACGTACTTGATTTAAGTTGATCAGATAAGATATTGAGGATGAACTGTTTGTTTTATATGTGGGATAAAGATGTATCGTCTTTTTTGTTTTTTTTTGTCTGGAGTGCATTTGAATGGTGATGCAATTGCTTAGTTTAAAGATCCCCTCCAGACATGTATTCAGAGTATTTTTTTCAGAGTATTTTTAGAATATAAAAATACTCTACTTGGAACAATAATGTGTGTCTGACATGATTTTTCCACAAAAAAGCATAATTGAAACTCAGCACGGATGTCGTGGCTATGCGTTTGCAGTTTGACATTGTTACAAGTCAGATGAATTCTACAGTTCATACTCATATTTACCATGAGGTTACATTTTAGTTTCAGACTGACTCAATTGTTTCATGTTTATCTATTTATATTTGAAATCCGGTAAAAGATTTATATAAAATTTGGGGAAAAAATAGATCATGGGCCAATGATTGAGTGATGGGGTAGTTTTGAACATTTTGACTATTTACTCATGGCTATTAAATAAAAAAAAAAAACCTGTCCCATGATTGTCTATCTGTGTGTGTTTTTTGATGTAGAGTCAGACGCAGATTGAAACATTTTGAAATAACTCATTAAGCATTGTGCAGCTTTGTTGTATCCACTCTGTGCTTTCTAGTTGTTTTAAAGGGTAAATTGGTATTTTTCTTTTGACCACATATGTTTGAGATACATCATTTAAAAACTTACATTCAGTATGTTTGTATGTATGTTTTACCCGATTCTAGTCATAAATAGATATATATATATAAATAGTATATTTCATACCAGTGTTTTATAGGTTAGTGGTTACATGCTGCTACTCTATGTGTTAAAACACTTATTAATCAGTTTGATGGTGAGAGTAACTTCTAAGTTAGTGTTCTGATTTTTAGTGGTGGGAATAACCGTTGTTTATATCTGTATTACATAATGTGCTTTAGTTTACTTAATGCAGTTGGAGAATATTAGCACTAATAGTTTTGATTTATATAGGTTTTTATTAGTATTAGCTGCAGGCCAGTAATGCAGCATCTAATTGATAATTATGAAGCTGTTCTTAACTGCATAAAACATTTTAATACATCTAAATACTTTGATAACTTTTGTTAATTGTCACCTAAATGAGGCCACTGAAACCCTTTGTAATGTCCTCTGTTGCTCTATTAAAAACTTAGATTAAAAACATATCTCTCTCTTTATCTCTTTATATATAGAGAGATATATGTATATCTCTCTCTGCTGTGTGGTAGCACCATAAATGTAATGAGGAGTTTAATTGGAAACTGCAACATAAAACTGACCTAACTTGTTTCTGATCCTTTGGACACTATGCAGGATAAAAAAATATGCGTTTGTAGTTTGTCATACTCATATGAGTCATGCTCATATGAATATTTTCAACCTCAGCTGTGTCAAAACTAGTGCTGAGATCCAGATTTCTTGTTGTTAAACTGGACCTAGCTTGACTGCTCTCCCTTAGATTTGTTTCCTTATTACCTTACCCTTTGATGATCGCATTAACGAAAGTTACTTGAAAACAAAATCCTGAAGCTGAAAAAAGCCTTGGTTTTCTGCACCAAATTAGCTCTGGTGAAACTCTTCCTTTGCAGATTAACTCCAATTTTTCATTAAAAGTTCATCTTGAAAAGGTATGGATAATCCTCACTAGCCATGGTTACTCCTGGCTTGTTTATCTGTTTTTTTCCCACTAGTTTGTGATTGGGTCTGCTCCATTTCAGTGTGCCAGTGCACCCCTCAACACATAAGAGCAAAGGCCGGGAAAACTGTTTAAACTATGAGTTTAAATGGAGTGTATTCTGCCTGTAATCTGTGTAATCTGTCAAACAGCAGCAGCAACCACATAATTGTCAGCTGAGAAAACAAACAACAATGTTGACCTACGGGGCAAAACCCATGATAGCTTTCCTAACTGACAAATAATTGCCATCATGGACAGTAATGTTCACAATATGTTATGCAAGCCTGATTGATACTAATCAGTTCTCTGTTTTATCAATCTCCTTTGACTTGTTGCTATAGCTGCTGATATTAGGCAGTGAATCTGGCGTATCTGCAGGCTACAATTATGGAGAGCCAAAGGTATCATATTTCGTCTCAATTTCCCTGGCATTTAATATGCCACCAGGCGTTTGTTAAACGCCGTTCTGATAGCCACCATGCATTTAAAACATGTGTGACACCTGGTGGAGTTTATTAAATGCCTGGTGGCGCTTTTAAATCCTGAGATACCTTTGGCTTTCCATATAGAATAACTGTAAAATGGCGTGCAGACTCTGCCTACTCGGTGCAGACCCATTCACAGTGCACAGCGGGCTGAACTTCTCATGAAGTAGCAATAACAAAGCCGCCCATTTAGAAGGAAGATATGGTTATGATTGGTCAATTTTACTGTCATTTGAATTACTTAGCCCTCTGCTTGACCACCAATCACAGAACTGAAAGCAGCATTTTCCTTCCAGTGACTGTGGAGGCGCAAAATTCTGATAGGCTGACAAAAGGGGCGTCTTTCATTTAACCCTTCACATTCCAAAACAAACTGAATAGACAGGTCTGAATGGTTTATTTCCTCAGAAATGTTTTGTGTGTCCCAACTGTGGGGGACTGAAATTGCCAAAATCAAAGATAAATAAAGAAATAAATAAATGACTCATTAAATAAATAAATGAAATAATAAAGAAAGAAATGTAGAAATAAAAGGCTCAATTATCAAATAAACGTGCAGGTTAATTTGAAAATAAATAAATATGCACAGAAAAATAACAATAAATAAATAAAATTTCTTTCTTTATTTGACAAATTACTTATTTTTGTATTTATTTATTTTCATAATTAATTATTTCCTAATTTATTCTTTTCTGTTTACATTTATTTGTTTTTATTTATTTTCCTATTTATTTATTTTCCTGTTTCTTTCCTTCTGTATTTATTTATTCCTGTATTTCTTCACCCATAAGTTAATGAGAGGGTGTACCTTGATGGTGTCATTTATAAGCCATTGGTCAATCCATATGAGAGTTCACAGATCGATTGTACTTGAAGAGTGGTTTTGAAGTTGGGTAGCTCTGGTTGTTGCCTGGTTGTTGGTCTGCAATGCCTGACTCTGTCTAATTCCCATGGATGTATTATAAGAAGTCTTATAATACATCTATGCTAACTCCTGACTAATCCAAAATGGGCAAGGAGGTGGAGATGAGGCAGGCCGAATGAAGCCTGGTTCATGAAACACGCCCACCTAGCTTGAACCTGCCAAACTAGCTAAGGCTAACAAGCGAGGCTAACAAGCTAGGTTATGTGACTAACCTTGTGGTCTTCCTGCTCCTGCTTGGTACCGTCGCAGCTTACGCTAGTTGAGGTAAATTAACCTGAGACTATACAACAAAACTTGAAATAATGATTTATGTTATTGAGATTATACCACACAAGATTAAAATGCTTCATCATTTCTTAAATATATAATTGTGGTAATTTGCAATGCTAGCTACTGTGAATCAGCGTAATGTTTATTTAATACATATCTAATAAACAATTTGAAGCAAATTAATTAACCTTAACTTAGATTTCCTCATTACTTTAGTTACGGATAGTTTATTTGGATGTCTCTTGATTATACTTTTAATAAGTTAATGTTAATAAGCTCAGTTGCATGTGATGGTAGTCATTTAATATCCTTACAATAAATATTTTATTGATATTGGCTTGCATAGCCATAATTATTAGTCCCGCTTTTTTTTTTTTTAGCCTATTAAGGAATTATACCAAAACAAGAAATGTGGAAATCTGCAGTTTGATTCTCAGTGTGCATAATGGCTTACATTAAAGATTATAGTTCCCCACACCGCTATTGCAAACAGGATGCATATTTATGGTTTTGAGACTGATAGAAGTCTGCAGGGGACTGTGCGAAATTATTATCTTGAATATGACTGTTGAGAAAGAAAGGCTCTTTTATATTCCTTACAAGATGTTTATTTCTTTCAGTACATAGGTCCTTGTTGAGGTCATGGCCACCAGTGATGCCTCCATCACGCATGCTACACACAGCATCAACTGTGAATGCCTGTCTTGGCTACTTGACTTTAGACAGCTGATATTACACTGTCTGCCTTCAAAGTACAAAAAAGTGTTTTTAAAGACTGTCATCTGTATTTTGAAATGTTGCACCTGTGTTCCATTTTATCCAGATATGACGTAATAGTATTGTCAACATAAAAAACTGAGCCACCCTTTATAGTTAACTTCATATTTTTCATTACGTGAAGCGTTTATTACATTCTTTTATTTTCCTCTCATATTCACAGTGTGGATCATTGGTGACAGCTATGTCTGGCGTGGTTCCCTGAGAGATGCAGAGACTATGGGAAGCAACCAGATGTCCCTCACATTAGAGTTCATTTCACATTTTGCCCATAGCCCTGACTGTCATCGCTAATGTTGGGTTTATTTTTTAGTTTTAAATATTGTCCACCTTTTTTGTTTTATTCCCTTTTATTTAAAAATGTATTTGAGAGTGATAACTTCTAGTTTGCATTTCAATAAATTTGATTTATATTTGCACTCCTTTTGTCTTTAATATTGACTGAAAATGTTAGATTTCACATTCAAATCATACAATACAGATAAAACATTAAACATTAATGCTCAACTCTTTTGCCAAAAGATAGAAGTCTAGTTTCATTTTATAGGAGAAAATAAAAATACTTCCACACAATATTTCATACTTCTGACCTTTCTCAAGACATTTCAAGACAATGTCTTGAGAAAGGTCAGCAGCCTGAAACGTTGCAAAATAATTATGCTGAGTCCATTCCTGTGTATGCAGGAGTATTTTCATTTTCTACTTGAAGATAACTAAGGAGCCTTACACCCAGCAGCAGAGCCTGAGAAGGGTTTGGAGAGTGCCTTTTGTTTGCTGCTCTGATAGAAGTCTAGTTTAAAAACAGAAGAATGTGACACATCCAAACAAAGCAGTGGGTCAGGTGCTGCATAAATACAAATAATTACCTGCACACTGAATAGTTTTGAAGCCCCTTAGAAGGTATCATTTATTTGCAATGTTGCAAACTCTGAGAAGGTGTTCCTCAGGCAAATACTCAGGCACAGGTATTGTGAAGCTTATATAGTGATGTAAAAAGAAACATAATCAGCTGATGAAATGCAGCTATGGCAAATAGGTGCATTCTATCAGCTGATTGTGTGTGATTGTGTGTGGGTGGACATCACAGTCCTCATATTCTGTCTGTTGCATTTTCTATTCTTATGTAGTTACGGGCCTATTTCCTACACTTAAGTTTGAAGACTTTTCATGTGACAGTCAACTGCATAGTTTTTTCATGCCATAATCAGACGTGATTTTCATAAATTTAGTAAGTTCTGTATGTGTTAAGGACAACGATGTAAAAAAAAAATCGAATGCAACGGACAAGCTTTATTTTTATTGAAGTCACACATGACTGTACTGTACTGTGATGTGTGGGTTTGATGGCTAATGCCTGAATAGTCAAGACACACACCCTTCATTATCATATGGGTGAAGAAATACAGGAATAAACAAATACAGGAATAAACAAATACAGGAATAAATAAATACAGGAATAAATAAATAGGGAAATAAATATAAACAGAAAAGAATAAGTTAGGAAATAACTAATTATGAAAATAAGTGAATACAAAAATAAGTCATTTTTCAAATAAATAAATATTATTTATTTATTTTAATATTTCTATGCATATTTATTTATTTTCAAATTAACCTGCACATTTATTTGATAATTGAGCCTTTTATTTCTACATTTATTTCTATATATATATATATTTTTTGAAAATCCCGTTCTATATCATTTCGCCACACATTAGTTCGCTGGGGTTGCCAACCTGCAAGTTGCTCTTTAAAATCGGAATTTCAATGAGCACAGAGAAACTTTCCACTTTCAGCTGATGAATGTTAAAATGATCTTCTAGTGTCAAACTCTGCTCACACATCATTTTCACAGTGAAGCTCAAACATCCAACTATTGGAACAAGATGAAAAACATATTTTTGAGTGGAGGGGGCGTTAGTGACTATATGAGTCTTTGAACTGGACTGAACTAAACAATTCAAATCAACAAAGTGACTCATAAAATCCATCCTAACCCTAACTCTAACCCTAGATGGGCACATCATCTTGATATGTTGCTAGCTACCTAGTTGCATAAATTGAAAATGGCAACAAATGTGGATGAGATTGATGCAGCTGTACTTTACAAGTTGTGAATTCACTGAAATAACTCTTAAATTGATATATTATTTTGACCATTGTGAAACTAAACTGTTTCTAGCAATCACTAACGCAGCTTGGTTAACTTAAAATGACTCAGGTAGGATGGATACATCACTCTTTTCTGATTAGGGGCAATTCAGCCCTTAAATGTTGTTGTGGCAAGAATGTTCTGATAATTTGAAGTGTGCAGTGAATGGGGTTCAAAGTACACATGTCTCCGATCTTCTGTTTTCCTTGACAGACTGGGATAACTGCATGGTTCCTGGCTGCTGCTGGTCCTGCAGCCTGTTGCACCAGCTGTGTGTGGTTCAAACTTAGCCTAGTTATAACATAAATTATTACTAAGTTGTGGTGTGTTGTGTGGATAAGTTACAACATAACTCTGAGTAAGAACTAAATATTTACATACATGCCCCTAGGGTAAGTGTGATGTCACAGAATTATACTCACTAATGATGAAACAGCAGTTTTTCTGCCACACAGCATCATTTTTTCTTTAATTGCATGTCATTTTGCAACACAGTAATCCAGTAGAGACCTAATTTATTGATGTGATATTTCAATATTGATATAGCTTACTACCATGGGCTACGATGCCAAGTGGCTCATGCCAAGCTAATCCATGGTAACCATGACGATGGAACTCAATCTTTAATCACGGATTGGCCACTTGCCTTAGCTATGATGTCCAAACATGTTAGGTTATTCCCCAAATAATCATGGTGCACCCAATATTTGTAGCTGATTTAGTTACAAACTAAAAAACTTGTGTCGACTTTACACCTTAACTTAGGAGAACTTACACATAGCTGGTGCAACCCAGTGCTGGTATTTCCTTCCTAAGTGCTTGTACTCATTCATCAAACTTTTAGTTTTTGTTTCTTGCCAAACTGTGTTTAGAGAATCAGAGAAAGAGTGGGGAAGAAAATCAGTGAGATGTTAATATTTATCTGCACAGACAACCTTTGTTTGTGTTGAAATCCTGCTGAGACACCAAAGGACACAGATGGAGTGATCTCTCTTATGATTACGGGGTGCTTATTATTGTTGCCATGACGACTTAGGTGGCCTAAATTTAAGGAAGCAGTAACTTTTAACTCACACCACATGTTTCTCTAACCTTAACAAAGTGACCATTTTAACCCAAACCATGATCTTTCCCTAAACCTAACCAAGTGGTTTTTGTGCTTAAACTTAACCAGACCTTAACCACAACATTGTCACGTCATAAAACATCATTATTTTTTACTAGTGATGTGTAATGGTTTTGGAAAGCACAGACAAATGATGTTGTCCTGCTGATTACTGCCGATAGGGGCGCACTCCTATGTTGTTCGTCCTGGAGTCACATGGTCAAACCACCTATTTGAAGTTTAATCTGGAGGATTAGTTTGTGTGGTTTTAATTTAGTGATGCGTAAATCTGCACTCTGTAAACACTTAGGTTATAACTGGGCTACGTTTGAACTTAGGTGCTGCAACCGGCTCCTGTTGTATAAGACTGGAATATTAAGTTTTAATGATGCAGTATGAGGGAGTGAGAACTTTTTTCAACCAATTACTCAGACTTCTGCAATCTACAACAACAAAATTGCTGACATTTTGCCTGACATCATTACATCACTCACTACAGACTAGTACTGTTTACACAATAGTTTGCTCCGGTGGGAACAGGACTATACATGTCATTTCTCTGTGCAGAATCAAGATATAGTTCATGATTCATTACCCCTCTGCCGTCAGTCCAACTACAACAACTTCTAGCTTTTGTTTATATCAATGGGCCACAGGAATGTTGGACTCAGGAAAGTGTGTCCTTATTGTGTTGTATGTTCCTGTTTATAGCATGATCCTTGTCTTATTTGCAGGCCAGAGGAAGCCGTGTTGCAAGTGACATGACACATTACTCCTAACAAACCTGGAAATCACAGATTTGCTGCCGGGACAGAGCGGGTCAAAGATTTAATTAGTTATTTAGTTGAATGCTCCCTAAGATTCTAGCAAAATCCATGAACTTCCTGCTTCATTGTGCTGCTTATTTTGAAGTCAGGAGGACAGGATGCTTGTCTTCATTGTCACAGTTCCAAAGAATCATTACAGTGGTTGATAGCTCGGGTCATTTGCGGTAATGACACAGCATATCAAAACAGTCCTCATTTCAACTTTCATTCACAGTGGGGCACAGGACTGCCTCCATATCATGGTCTGGATTATTTTTCATTTGGTTATAACAGATGATTTTCCTTGCAAGTTGTAAGGTTTTGATGGTTGTTCTAAAATACCATTCTGAAGGTATCGGCCTGTTACAGTTACAGAGAAATGAGGTGGTTTAACTGTAGATCTCTGTCAGCGTGTTTGTGGTAAGCACACCCTTCCGGAAGCCATGCGTATGACACGTATCTGAACTTCTCACTAAAACGGCAGAATATCATCGCATCTTTGAACATGGAATCAGTGCCAAAATGAAACCAGAAGTACAGAGATTGTTCATGAAGACGGGTACAAACGGAAAGCTTCAGCTTCCTGGAATTCTTGCAGTTATCTGTGACGTAAACACGAAAGTATCAGAGCATATATTGAAAGCAAAACTGCAAATCACTGGACCACAAGTGCAACTGAACTTCAGATCATTTATTCATAAGAGAATTTCCCGATGCTCAGTTACAGTACTTTCCTTTAGAAATTAGTCATCACATATATGATAGTGATCAGCATTTCATAAATGACAAATGGTTTTGTTTTGCAGTGGGATAGATGTTGTCATACCTACTGGTTACATTGTTTTAATACCACAAGGGACAGTCATACAGTAGAAACAGCAGTGTGGGAAATGTATGATGTTTTTACCATTTTTTCTACATCAGACAGATCACAGATTACATCTGTAATGCTCTGCTTGGATTTGTGTGTTTGTTTACGAGTGTAGTTCTCCATATTCATTGTTTTTACACCAGTGGTGGACAGTAGGTCTAACATATTTACTCCAGCACTGCACTCGTGTACAACTATGAGGTACTTGTACTTTATTTGAGTATTTTCATTTCACGCTACTTTACACTTCTACGTCACTACATTTCAGAGAAAAATGTTGTGCTTTTTCCTCCATTACATGTAAATGAGTTGTAGTTACTTTGCAGATTAAGACTTTATACACAAAATGTATGATCCTCACTGTTCAAGTTTTTTGGCAGTCAATAGTTCTGGTCCGTATGAGCAAAATGTGTGAACATGCTTGGTTGTAACCCTTCCTTATGTGTTGTTAAAGTGGTCCAACTGACATGTGAGCATCAAAGTGTGGTGGTGTCTCATTCTCCTTAATGGTGGAAGAGACTGTAAAGAATTAACTGAACACTCGCCTGTCTTATGATGCCTTTGTAAACTATTAATAGTCTAGATTTTGACCTTTGACCCCTTTGAATTCAGAAAGGTAAGTGTTATGGTTTGACTCCAGTAAAAAGGCTACTTTAAGTGATTGTTGTTGTACTTTTTTTTGTTATTTATTGGTTATAAGTCTGTTGTAAACACATAGTTGCTGGCAGTGACAGTCACATTCAGAATTCTAATAAATGCATTTTGTAAGAGACATTTTCCAGAGACACATGTACATATATATGTTTATATATATATATATTCAAAAAGCTTGAGTGCAATTATTCACATAAAATATGCCTTCATTTAAAAAAAAAAAGAGTGCAATGCATCCATATTTGAAACTAATAACATACTTTGAGTCACATAAATGCAAGTAGCTGTGGCCTGCATGGGACAGTAAGGCTTATGATACAGTGTTTGAAATCAAAATACACAATACGTAGTGTATATACACTGTTGAGAGCGTACACACTGAAAGAAAGTATTCTGCATAATGAGCACATTCATTTGTTATACGTAAGTACATTTTGCCATCAATACTTCTTTTATTACAGTAAAAGTTTTGATCAAGGTCTTTTACTTGAAGTATTTTATCAGTGTAGTTTTGAATTCTTCCACCACCACTTCAGACTACATATTCCAGTATCCACTTATTAATCCATATGTATTTTCTCTAAACACACTTGAAATATAAGGGTTGTGGAATGGCAACAACACGTATATGGCCTAACAGATAAGTTAAGATAAATGCCACTGTTCCAAATAATTGGAAGATTTATTGTGAGTTAGGCCGACATACTTCATGGGAAATACAAACCATTCACCAAGTATGTCAAATACTTCGCCTGTAACAGTGAAAAGGTAGTGCAGTATATCACAAATCATAACAACAAGGGCCTGGCATTGCTAAAGCATCAGCTTTGAAGCACACAACTACAACAATACACAGAAAGTGCAAAATATTAACAGCAGCTTGGTACAAATTACCTGAAGCCATGAATCAGTGCAGCAGATGAAATGATATATCTTCAGTCATGTCAGTCTTTGCTGACTTTTGTATGAATGTTCAGCAGAGATTCAGAGAAAATCCTCAGCAGTACAGTACATGCGATCAGAGCTCTCTGCGCTGACACCTGGGTGATCTGATAACTTATGACACCACCGGACACACTTAGCGGTCACCGGTCATTACAGTACTTTATTTCCGGAAATGTGGAAGTTCTGGTAGTGCATGATATGCAGGGACCCGGTCTCACGGAAGTGTATTTCGGGTGAACAGGTTGTACTCCTTACATTAGTATTTAATCAGATCGGAGTTGACGCAAGTGTCTGTCGGTGAATGCACTTCAATTGGTTTGCGATAAAGTACTGTGCCTGTCAAGCCGGCCAGAGACTTGCGGGTACGCTTACTGAGATCATGAAGCTTCATGAGGAAATCGTCATTTCCAACGATATAAATCAGCGGGTTTATTGCGCTGTTCAGACACGCGAGGCATCTGCCAACCTGATGCGCAATATAGATATTGCGGAAGCCAGCGTGGCAAATCCCATCTTGTTTCGAAATCCTGGTTTTCAAATTAAGATTTCTAAACACATGGTAGGGGATGAAACAGATGGAGAACAGTATCACCAGAATCACGACCAGTTTCAAACACCGCTGCTTCAGCACTGGGTTAATGTTGGCTTTTGTGGCAAGAACAAAAATAACATGTCCATAACAGAGCAGAATGATAACCAATGGTATGGCAAACCCTGTGACGCTCCAGCCAATGCTGTAAGGCAAGTATTCTCTGATCCGGTCGTTGGAGGTTGTGTCAAAACACGACTCTGGTGACTTTAGATCATTCTTTTCAAAGAACATGTCAGGGATGATCTGAATAATGACCAAAAGCCAGACCAGGACGCTTATGGCCAGGGAGTGGCGGCTGGTGATTTTTCCCATTACTCTCATGGGGTGCACGATGCCTAGGTACCTGTAGATGCTGATGCAGGTGAGGAAGCCGATGCTGCCGTAAAGGTTGAGGTTGAAGCAGAAGCGGGTCACCTTGCAGAAAGGCTGGCCGAACTGCCAGTGGCTGTTGCTCGAGTAATAGTACACGAGGAACGGCAAGGTGAACAGGTACAGTAAGTCCGCCACCCCGAGGTTGAGCATGAAGATGTTGATGCTCCCGATGTTTTTCCAGCTGGTGCACACGCTTCTAAGCCCACAGATGTTGGATATCATCCCGACCACGAACACAGTGATGAACACAGGCGGCAGAAAGGCGTGCGTAAAATTCAGGTTGATGGTGCTGCAGTCGGTGTCGTTGGCTCCGTGTGTGATATTTCCAGACATCTCTTAGGGTTCCGCTGTGTTTAAAACTATTTTTTCGTTCAGATTGATTTTTTTCCTGGAAAATAAAACAGCAGCCAGTGGCCCGCTCGCTCAGACCAAACATCTCCTCTGGGAAACACTTGTGCGTCGTGAAAGTAATGCTGAAGTGAATTTGAAACCAAGAAAATGCCCGCCCACTTCCCAGCCTTGAGGTTGATGTGGTTCATGTGAAGAGCTATGCAGACAAGCTTGAACATCGAAAACATGAATATTAAATCAACCGCCACCAGACATTTACAAATCAAATTGTTCCTGTGAAATACTTTAGGCTACGCCATTCCTACCTGACGAGACACGTTGCGCGCACAGCAAACCGCTGTACAAACTAGTTGGTATAGCAAGCTATTTAAATGAAGACAATAAAAGGACGGGATTTGGCCGTGCATGTTAAAACAGTCACACACTCCCTGTCACATTGAGTTATGTAATAACTTCTTTCAACAGGGTGGATTGTGTTACATTTAAACAAAATGCTGATAACCAAATGCCATTCATATTATTCATATTATCATTTTGCCATATTAGGTGTTGTTGAAAGAAGTAGTAAGAGAACTGTGTACCAAAACCAAAAACATCTGGCGAGTGTTTGGTTCAATTCAATTCAATTCAATTTTATTTATATAGCGCCAAATCACAACAAAAGTCATCTCAGGGCACTTTTCAGATAGAGCAGGTCTAGACTGTACTCTTCAATTTACAGAGAGAGAAACCCAACTATTCCCCCATGAGCAAGTATTTGGCGACAGCGGTAAGGAAAAACTCCCCTTTAACGGGAAGAAACCTCAAGCAGAACCCGGCTCTAGGTGGACGGCCATCTGCCCTGACACGTTGGGTTGAGAGAGAGAGAAGAGAGTGGGGCACAGAGAAGCAGAACAGCAACAGCAGCAGCAGCAGCAACAACAACAACAACAACAACAACAACAACAACAACAACAACAACAACAACAACATACATGACTAGCAGCAACAAACAGCAACCACAGCAGGAATAGCTGGTGAAGGGCAGAGGAGGGACGTCAACACGTCAGCATGGTCTCCTGCGGATGAGAAAGCACAAAGAACTCCGGGGAAGAAGTCAAGTTAGTAACATGCATTAATGGTTAAAGAATTCATACAGATGGGGGAGAGGAGAGAGGAGCTCAGTGTGTAGTAGACAGATCAGGGGAGAATGCACAGATATGTAAAAAGTCCCTTATCACTAAAAAAATGTGTTTTGCTTGCTTGATTTGGATGTTGTTCTCTTCTCTATGCAGAGTTTGTTTTCACATTCAAATCCCCCGAAAAGTTTCTCTGTGCTCAACTTATATCTGAGTTTAAGGCTCATAGTGATTTGTGACATCACAACTAGTTTGGAGCCAATCGTGGTCCAGTATGCAACGTACACATGCGTGATGACGGAAACTTGAAGCCAGCACATACACTGTGGATGAACTTTATAGTGAAGTAGGAAACATTTCATGTTCAGCAGTTAAACCTTTGAAATGAAAAATATTTGCATATACATAGATTGTGGATTTTTTCATGAGGGATGTCATTTTGAACATCTTAACAAAGTCACTTTTGTTCATATGAAAACCATATTAGACACAAATGATTATTCATAGCAGAGTATTTAAAACATGTCTGGAGGGGAAGTTTAACAAAAGGATCCAGTAAACTGACTGTAAGTAAGACACACAAAGTGTTCATCATGAATTAATCATTTCTTCACACATAAGACCATCATTACTTACTGACTTACTTACTTACGCCCACTCAATTAAGGTCATGTTGCAGTACTCATTTGCAAATCATTACTTAATGATTACAAATATGATGATAAGAAAATGTTTCACCCTATAGTTTGTAAATTTGACCTTAAGAGCATTGGGTCCTACAACATTTAAATGTTTGCATCTGATGATGAGTAAAAAAAATGCATGTTAAAATGCATGCTAAACATTTGTAAAGGAATACTGAGAAGGCTAATTCACACAGAGATTTGAAAAAGTGCACAAAGATTTTTGAATTTGTATAATAGAAAAAGTCATATTTTTTGTATAAATTGTGTGATAAGTTCCATATGACTCAGTTTCAATGTCTCTCAAAGCAGTGTTCAGATGTTTAAAAGATTTTGTCTAGTCTTTGGCAAACTCCAACTCGCACTGGAATCTGGGATGTGGCGCTGTGAGTCTATGCGCTACCAGTTGTGACTTTTCTCTTGGAAAGTAGTGGTTGTGGTTTCGCATGGATGCTCTCCACTATCCAAGCATTTGCAGGGGAGCACAGTGACACCCAGCAGCAACCACCACAGCTGAAAGCTACAGTTAAGTTAAAGGACAGGTTCACATTTTTTCAAGTCTGTCTTAAAACAACAGTCAGGAGCCCAAATGAACAGGTTTTTCTTGCTGTAATCATTCCTCCTGTTCATACTGACCATTAGAAGATCCCTTCATAATGCACTTACAGTGTAAGTGATGGAGGACAAAATCCACAGTCCTCCCTCTGTGCAAGAATGTTTTAAAAAGGTTATCTGAAACTAATATGAGGCCTCAGCGTCCAAATGAGTCAAATCAGGTAGATATCTTTCAACATTACGGTCTTTTTAGTGCCAAAGTCCCTCTTTTTGTTACTATACTTGTAGATAAGGAGACATAAGGTAGGTGGGGGCTCTTTTTGACACTTTACTGCTTTATGCAAGTAAAATGAAATGTTTTGATTTGCTATATGAAAACTATTTTTCAGTATATGTAGACAGGAAAACACCAGCATTCTATCTGTTTATTGCACAGACTGAGCGTTGCTGTCACAAAACCAAAAATGATAAAATATACATTTCTCCACTCTAATTTACAAAGAACATGCATGCTTTGGCAGAACAAAACATGCAATTTAATATCAGTTGGACTTTAATTTAACACCATTGAGTTATCATCTTATACAGGTTGATGTGGCTAACATGATAGTAAACAGTTATTTACGCATTCAGCAGACACAGCAATATTAGCATTAATTTGGAGTCATGCTTCAGGTGGATGAATGTAAGTCCAATATTCACTGTCCTTTTACAGTACCTCTCTTTTGGTCTCCACCAACTCCTGATAAAAATATCTGTCTCTCTAGCTGCTAAATGCTCCACTATGTTCATCAGCTAGTTGCTGACTTCTGTCTGTTGTTTTGTGCTGGGCAGGTGGTGTACAGTGGATTTATCAAAGCCTTTTGACTGAAAACAGCTGCTTGCTGCTGCTGGAAACAAGGTTGATGGGAGTGGTGAGACAGAACCAAAAGTGTAAATTTGCGACCATGAAAGCAAAGCAATGAGCTGGAAGACACTAAAACTCTCTGTAGAGCTTCTGGGAACTTCAGATTTAGCGACGATTCTCTGTGATTGTCACTACAAGCGACCCGTTCCACACTACACAAATATTTGATCCATTGTTAGTAAGAAAATATTTATTAGCGCAGCTTTAAAGAGAGGTAAATATGTATTTTTGCCTGGATTGACAGGCAAACATATTTACTTCCAGACTCCAGAACGTTTATTCAGGAACCTATGGGTATTGTCATAGTCACTGAGGCCATATTTTTCTATGACTGGCACTATTGGTGTCCCCCCAGTCCAGGGGTGGACACCAGCCATATTTTAAAGAGGATATATCATGCTTTATGTGATTTTATGTTATTTTTATAGTGTTATGATGTTGGATGTCTATGTTAAACATAATCCAAATCCAAGTTCCAAAATTGGGGGTAAACGTATGTAAAATTGTTTTGTGCAAGTCAAAACCCAGGGCTTCAGCCTGCTCTGAATGCCTCATTTGCAATGTTACCCCTGCTTCCTCCTTGTGATGACATCAGATTGTTTTGCGCATGCCCACAAACAGCCATCCGTTCCATAACCTTTGTTGCTAAGGTTGTTGCTAAGGTTGTTTCATGTGTTGTCCACATTGTCCAGCATTTGGGCTCGAACTTATACAAATGTATTTGAGAATGTTCCAATTTGAGAATGAATGAGAGACAGGAGTGAAATTCTACTACTATTGTTTGTTTACATTGCCTCTGGAACTGCCAGAAGGAAGCGGGGGGCCTTACAGTGACAGGAGCTAAAACGGCGCATTTCAGACAGAGGCTGAACTGAGGAGCTGTGTAAGGGGGACAGTATAAGATATATAGGGTTTTTTTAAACTGTAAATCACACAAAGACATTTAAGTAAAGCCCTGGAATAAAAAGAGAGCTGGAAATGTGCATGATACGCCCCCTTTAAAATCTCCATATAAATCTGAGTTTGTCAAAAGGTGGACAGGATTCCTATGGCTGGATATGGTGACATTAGAATTTGTAGGAACATTGAAATATTAATATGAAATGTGAATAAGTTGTTGTTTTAAAATCTGGATACAGATTACTGCACAACTCTTAGTACATATTTTCAAATATGAGTGCAAATTTATACACAATACACAATCTCAAATCTCAAGAGCTTTGGTCGAAAGTCAAGTTTCACATCCTGATTATAGTATTTCCATAATTTTGAAACACTGGCTCAACTTTCTACACTGACACATTCTTGTGTGTGTACATGTGGTAATTTTCATCCTCCGTTTTCCTCACAGATGGGACCTGCCCATCTATCTCACAAGTGGGGTCACACCTCACAGCCAGGGCAGGGGGCTCCGGGCTGCTGTGGCTGGGTACTGGTGGCAGTTGGAGATGCTGCAGGAGCAGGACTCGATCATCATCACCTTCTGCTGGGTGATCTTGCCCTGGGGGCAGCGGAAAACCATCCACATCGTCCTGGTGTGGGAGGGGCTGCAGCAGCGTCCCTCCGGACAGGTTGAGGCACAAAACTTGGGACGGTAGGCCCTGGTGCTCCAGCAGCCCTGGTGTTCAAGCTGAATGGACAGAGGTGAACTGTAGCTGCTCTCGCACATTCCAGACCCCTGAAATATACATTGACAGGCAAATTATTATGTATTGTTATGAAGTATTTACTCTTGTTGCCTCCGTAGTCACCATTTGTGGGTTGGTATATTTTTTATCATCTGAAATGGTTCCATTCTTATCATGAATTATGGCACTACATTTGCAAAAATAAATATTATGTTTTGGTAAGAACTCTATATTTCATTATGTCACTTTTTGTGACGCTGTACCAAGTCTCACCCTTCCTCACTCTTAAGCCAATCAACATGCAGGTTTAACTGCGGACCTCATGCTTGGGGACCTCAGGTTTGCAAGATAGTTTACTTCCTTTAGCACCTTTCAAAGTTACGGTATATTACCCTCTTGTCCTGAGCAGGAGAGAGTTAAATAATATTGAAAAACATGTTTTTGAACTTTTGTATCATATGTATAAGATCTGAAGGTGGCATAGCTTTAGCTGCACGTAATAAAACCAAATGCTGGCATGGACAACACAAGAGAAAAGTATGCATTCAGCAATGTATGATAATTATCGTATATGTACGATAATTTTGTACGAAAAGTGGTATTCATATTTTTATATGTTGGATCAATGAGACTGTGACTGGAACTGATAAATGCATATTGATTGACAGACTCATCTGTGCACTGACCGGCTGCAGTCTTCGGAGCCCCGGCAGCAGAGTCTGGCATGGCCTGACCTGGCACAGCCTGGTCTCAGTCTGCATCCGACAAGCCCAGTTCCTGTTTGAGCTGCGGGAGGAGACACCTGGGCCACAGCTGTGGGAGCAGGGGCTCCAGTCTGTGCTCCACTCGATGCAGTTTGGGATGGGGCCAAGCGACGGGACAGAGAGCCCACCCCCGTAGTCCTGACGTGCCTGCTCTGCTGGAAAGGAATACCAGAGAGGAAAATATTTTCTGCATGCATAAGGCTGAGAGTTGTTTGAAGTGGGTGGCTTTGATGAGAGCTGATGAGGCAGAACAAGTAGCACATATGCAGTCTGAGATATTGTAAACGGCTGCCTGGGAGAGGTCAATTTGCTAAGAATAGAACTCACAGATGTTTAACACAGATGTCTTATCCCCCTGACACCCCTTCTGCTTTGAAATCTGTTTACTCCTCACAATCCAAAAGCGACTTAGACCATTCTGGTTGTTGACTGCTGACCTGACTTTAACCCTCCTGTTGTCCTCGGGTCAAATTTGACCCATTTCCAAATGTTTTTATATTACAAATATGGATTTCTTTCATCTAATTGCCTGAAAATCACATGGATGATTCCATACCACACATTTTGCATGTATAAGTATTTTATTAAAATTTATAGCATCTGTGGACTTTTGTCCTCTGGAGTCATAATTGACCCGGGAGGACAAAAGTTGCATGGTCGATGGGAAGACAACAGGAGGGTTAACAGCAGCTTTTAATGCCATACCGGGAGTAGCTTAACATCATCCAAATGCGTAGTGTAGACAAAAGTGCCTCTGCTTCCTTCAAAGTAGCAATATTTGATCCTTCTACTCTTTCTTTTGACCTGACTTGTTGCAGTTATTACTCAGATACTTTAACCACAGACTAATGTGTTGAAATGTGTTTCCAGCCATCTTTGTTTGGTCTTTCAGTTCATCAACCCCATTACCTGCTGATGGATTTGAGGAAATACTGTTGTCCAGGCCGTCACACACCCACTCTTTGCAGCAGCGCCCCGGCAGTCGGACCAGCTGAGGGTTGGGGCACTTATCAGCAGGCCTCTGCAGGTCATCACTGCACAGAGGCACGCAGGTCACCCCTCCTCCCAGGCAGTAGCACAGTTGGGCACAGGAAGGTTGAAATACCTGCCCCTCCTCTAGACGCCTGCCATTCAGCTCACAGCCCAGCTCGTTCCGATCTGATTGTAGCATAGAGAGGAAAAGGGGGAGAGGAGGGAGTGTTAAAGAGGGTAAAAATCATAGGCTCACTATAACACTGCTGTGCCAATTATGAGGTGAGTCATATGAAACATGTGGGAACAAATAACTTCCCGGAAAAATGAGAAGCACCAGCAAGAAATTCCAATGTATAACAATCAACTGTAAAGTTGTGAATGTAGTCATTGTTCTGTTTTATCAAAACACTGAAATCAGAGATGTCTTTACCAGCCAGCACTAGGATTTTAGCAAAAAAACTGCTGCTCAGTAATGTTCACTTCTGAAATGGTGAACAGGATACAGTGGGACTGATTATGTGTGTGTGCCTGAAGGTATTACGTAGAGAAGACATGCTTCTTATTCTCATCATGGTGAATGACAATATCAATATTAGTAACAGTGGTAGTGGCAGTAGCAATAAAATTGTGATAGCAGTGGTAGCTGTAGTAGTTGCATATTAGTAGGCAGCATCACTACTTGTATCAGTGGTGGACTGGTAGCACAGTAGCATGATGGTAGTAGCTGAGGCAGCCGTCATAGTATTTGCAGCATAAAAATATACAGTAGTCGTGATGAGCAGTGGTTGTAGTATTAATAGTAGTAGGAGCAATGGGTTGTGGCTTTCATATTTCATCATTACATTTCAGTCACAGCGCTAAGAATATGTTTTTCTGAAAAATTACTCCCTACAAAAATCTAGAAGATTGATGTAAAAGGATTTCAGACAGAATATATTTGAATCTTTTTTCCATCTGCAGCACAGCAACAAAAAAAAAAATCTTAATCAGTTTACCACGTTGAGATTTAATTTCATAGTCCCAACAAAGATGGTTATGGGATTTGATACATCTCCTTGCTGGAATTGTCTAACATTTGACTCAACGACTCAACGTTCACTTTCAAGCTCTTTTTGTGGTCTTCATCAATGGATGAGTTTTGCGCAGTTGCCATGGAGATTTAGGATTATAATAGCATTTAGCTATTCAATTTTACTTTCACCTTTGTCACCCCTGTAACCTCCACACTTCATATCCAGTGTATGCCTCAACACCTTGACAAACTCATCCTCTTTCACACAATGTAACCATCATTCTGTGCAATGAGCCTCAAAATGGGATGTTTGCCAAACAGATCTACCACAAACCTCAATGTTAGCTGCTGCCAGTTTGCAGTTATTTCTGCAAACTGTTAACTGTATCTTTACAAGCCAAAGATAGACAGTGTTTAGTCGGCAGTGGTATGAAAGAATTTGGACCACAGCATTTATTCTATGAAACTTCCATACTTAGATCACGTGATGAAACAGAACAAGCTCCATACTTGGATAAAGAGTGTGAGATGTGCCTAAAAACTTCACAAAAGGTAGTATAGCAGGTGCAAAATTAACAGTGGCAACTGTATCAGTATTCACATGATTTCAGTGTTTAAATAAATGCCTTGCATTGACGTTTTCCTGAAATTTTTCATTTGCCCCATTTTCTGAAAAACTAAAGATATAAAATACTCCCCAAGTATTTGCAGCTCTAATCCAAACTAATCTGTTTTGGATTTGAAAAACAGAATTGTATTCTGTTCGCACCGACACACTGTCCCGGCCCTCCAGGGTAGCTGGCGCTGTAGTCACACTGCAGCCCTCGTTGGGTGTCACAGGGCAGCCGGTCGGTGCAGGCATCGCCCTCTTGTCTGGCACACACATGGCAGCACCCACAGCTGTCTAATGTCAGAGGAACCCCGGCAGGGCAGCGTGGCACGGTGTGTGCACACTGACATGGTCCAGCGCACAGTTGACACCACACCTAAAGTAAAAGTTACAAAATAACTGCAGCTGTTTATACTGTTACATAGTTGTGCTTTCGGTTTGATTAGCTAGTTATCTATCTCCTCTGGTATTATAACAAGGTTGTAAATTAGAGTGGATTTGGCACTAGGAGATATTATGTAAAAATAATCCACACTCCTCAGTGTGAACAATCTTCACTGGAACTACTCTCTACTGAAGAAAACTGTTCACAACAAGGTCTGTGAATTACATTGACTAACCATGTAATTGTTTCTGGAAAACATGATGCTGTTGACTTTTTTTTTTAAATGCTTTGAGCAGCACACACACTTTTCAACTCACATCCATTGTACAGGGGAAGCTTTAAGAGTTTGATATTCTTAAAACCTCAGCATGTAACACTGAGACTGTCTGCTTGGCCAAACTACTTGTGACAGTATTGTTTCATTGTGATTAGGGTGAACTGGCCCTTTAAATGCGGCAAACACAAGAAACAACTGAAATACTATACATCTCCAATGCTCTGCATGTTCCAGGGCTTTTTTTTACACCGGATGGCAGATGTCAGTGTAAGTCAACTTGTTTTTGTTTTTCTTATCTCTACCTCAAGTACCACGGTAAGATATTTTTGTACTGTTGAAACTGCCTGCTATCTGCTCTTTGCACTCTTCATCACAAATGGAACCCACAGGAAGAGGCCCTGTTGTCTTGACTACAGGTAAAGCTGTTTCACACATGCAGTGAAGACGTGGTACACCACTTTTTCACGATCACAATCACAATTTTTTATACATTTGACAGTAGTGTCGGTTGTTGTCACATGATTCCAAAAAAGAAAGAGAATTTGAGAGTTTGTAAAATCATAAAATAACTAAAAAATGACCAAATATAAGGCAGAAATGGTGTCATATTCACTCACATGTATTAGTGTTTTGACTAATACTGTGTTAATAGTAATAGAGCAAAGTCTACTATACTGTATACTTTCAAGTTTTTCCCTTTCATAAACTGTGCTGCAGCATTTGAGAGCTGTAGTCAAACAAGCAACACGACAAAACAAGCAAACACATGCAAAAACAGAGAAAAATTTAAAAAAGAAGTCTGCTACTAGTATCACATTATAACATAAGTGAGAGGCAGGTCTCATAATGTTTTCAAGGGGCTGCCCCTCATCACACTTCCAGTATTTCAAATTTCCAACCACAAAGGTTTGGATATGATCTGATGAACTTCTATTGTTCTTTGTATGGGAAGTGAGCTTTTATTCATCACTCATTACAGAGAAAAGATGATTCACATCTCTGACACGTTCACAAATATGCTTTGTGGAATGTACTTTAGGGGATTATTCTGTCTGACTGGATTTACCTGCACAGCAACAACAGTGCCTAACACGTGTGAGATTACAAGACGATGTTATGCTGTATGTCAAGCATGAAGTTACAAATCAAAAATGCAAAAGAAAAACATCAACTATAACATTATATATACTTGCAACATTTCAAAGTCATTGGGTGCCAAATCGCAAAGAAAAGAGAAAAGACATGCTGTAAGTCTACACTTTATCCTGATAAAGGTTTTTTTCTTATCTCAAAGTTTTACTCCCTCTAAAAAAAATAAAATAAACAAAATACAGTTCCCCAGTAAAAAAGACAATGGAAAACAAAATTAAACACATTTTCTATATTATTAAAATGGCACGTTGTAGAAATCTGCTTTTTCTTCTTCCAGACTGACAAACTGTCCAGTTTCCACACTGAGATCTCAACTGGGCACATAAAGATCTATGCTTCTAATATCAATTACACACAACATGATTCTCTGTATCATTTTAATGTTTTTATTATCCTAAATGTACAGTCTCAGTTAACAGAAAACACAGCTTCTCTTGCCTGACGAATGTTAATCTTTTTATTGTAAACCCAACAACCCAAAACTCACAGAACCAATAATTGTAAAACAAAGTGCTCGCTTCTTTTGACCAGGGCTGCTTGATTTATTTCTCCCAAATAAAAAACCTGTTCAGCAGCAGCAGGCAGCTGTCTTCCATATTAAGAAGCTGGTTCCATAAGCTATAACCTCACATGGTTCCCAGTAAAGCTAACTTTGGTGCCTATTTGTGCACAACTAGAAAATCTCTAACAGCACTGTTTAGCACTGATTCACATATTCATGATTGATGATGTGTATGATTCATCAACATAGATGCCTTGGTATCTATAAGAATATGCATAGTTTAGGACAACTAGGCTAGAAATCCTATCCTCTCTAATAGATTATTACTTGTGATTTCCCTCATGGTGTGATGATTAAAGTCTTTGTATTGCTGCCTCCAATAATCTTAATATCATATAGGACCCAACCCAGCCATCATCAAAACACGTACAAAAAGCAGGCACATATCACGTTCACCACAGTTCATCACATCACTTTAAAGATTCAATGATAATATCTTACTGATGCAACTGACAGAATAACTATTCTTAATATTAACATAAATAATTTTACAGATTCATTTTGTCTCACCTGGGTGATGATACACAGCAGCACGGAGCAAACCAGCTGGACGTCTCTTCTGTCCATCTTCATCACCTCTGTCCTCTTTGCTCTTTTTTTCTTCTAGTCTCCTTCTCTTCTTCTTTTTCTCCTCCTCTAGAGGAGAGTGTAGATGTATTTATTAAAGCTGTCTACCTCCATTCATTTATATAGTCTGGGTTCTGATGTCACAGGCAGTGGACTGCAAAGTAAATAGTTACAGGAGAAGAATGAAAACTCCCAGGCCTATCTCCACATTCCTGCAGAGAATCTTTTCCACTGCCACATAGTGCCCTGGACACTTTTTACCTGCAATATGCTTAGTTAGCCGACAGTTGTGGGCACGTTGTAATTTGGGGTGGTTGAACAAATGAAGAACCTGTTTGATCTTTCCTCTGTTGATTCACAACATCTTTGTGCCTTTATTTCTTTAACTTCTTTTTTCTTTTTCTTGCTTTTCTTTATTTAACATAATCTCTCTCTGTCAAAATCTCCAGTTGGACCTAATAGGCCTAAATGGCTTAAAGCTGAGATAAATTACTTTTGAACACTAGAGGGCAGAAAAACATTAAAAGAAGTTGACAGATACACACTCACCACATATCAGGGCTTATACATGTCTTATAGTCAACATGTTAGTTCATCAGCTCTGAGACAATGAGAGTAAAGCTGCACCAATCAATAGTTTTATGACTAGCCTTTTTTTCAGCTCATTGTTTTCATTTTACGACTCGCAACTTTATTGTTTTGGTTGACTCTCACTGCTCTCATCAACCTTCAACCTTCAACCCTCAGCTGGCAGATAAAGTTAGTGTCTGGCTAGTGAGCATTTAGTGAATATTGGACTTATCAGGTGGCTAGTAACACGACTCAAAATGAATACCAGTTTTTCACTGTGTCTGCTGGATGTGTAAATGCAAGGTGATAACATGTCCAAGTTGTGTTTACAGCTTGTTCTGCTGCCTGCTACAAAATATACATGAACGCTGATTTAAAGAAAACAAAAAGCTCAGGACAGCAGAGTAACCTCTTATATATAACTACATGATTTCATTCAGTGTTAATATCAACAATATTTACAGCAGATTTCATTCAGGTCCAATGAAGAAGCTGCTTGACTGCTAGTAGACAGATGTCCCTGTATGTGTATGTTTGCATGTGTGTGTCTACCTGTAAGGTCAAATACATGACATAATGTGAGTGAAGTTCATACCTACAGCAAAACTGGCAGAAACCAGGATGGGTATTTGTCTCCACCTAGTGGTACCCTGGTGAGCAACTTTCTAAAATTCACTTGTGGTAATGCACTGTATTCTTTACACAAGCACTCTTTCCATTACTGAGTAACATATTGTACTTTAATGTGAATTTAACCGTAAATGATAGCACAAGACACATTAAATCCAAAGGTTAATGCAAACGCTTTACTGTTTGAGTGGCCTGTGCTCACTTTGGAATCCTCACTGTATTAACAATGCAAAATGTGGTGAGAACATACAGTTAAGCAAGGAAATATGAGTTCATTTTGTGTGATACATATTGTTGTCTCTGTATTTCAGTGTGGTTAAATTCTGACGCTGAGCATCAATTTGTAGAAGTTTACATCCTCATCAAATGAACTGTTAAACGCATAATATGTAATTTCAGCCGCTAGGGGTCTCAATCAAAACAATAACAAAAGACGGAGTGTGATGACGGTGTGAAGTACCAAGGGATCATGGGAGTTGTTGTCTTCATTGTTTAATAACCAGCTTCACCGGGATAAGATTACTCAAGTGTTAATCATTCGAGATGTTTTTACCGGGAGCCGAATTACCTGCAGACGTCTTCTCCTCTCCAGAATAAACGGACCCGGCGATTACAGGTAAAAACACTGAATAAAGCAGTTTCACCTAAAAAAAATCAGTGTTTCTCCAACGATGTACGGTGACCACCGGACATCCGGTACGGGCTGTTAGCCGAGCTGTTGCTAACACTTATTCAGTTTATTTCTCTTATAATGTAAGATCCAGACGTTCGGCCGGTTTCTCCCGGGAACCAAATTATCCTCAGAGGTCTCCTTCTCTCCAAAAACAAACGTACATGCAGATTAAAATCGTTAAAAATACTAATTAAAGCTGTTTCACCCCCCAAAAAATCAATATTTCTCCGACGATGTTCGGCGACCACCGGACTTCCTGGAGGGGCTGTTAGCCGAGCTGCTGCTAACGTTTGCCCAGTTTATTTCTCTGATAACTTAAGATCCAGACGTCCAGTGACTAAAATCCTTCTTCCGGCTAAAACATATAATTAAAAGTGACCTAAATTTATCATCAAAATGTGGCCTAAAACTGAATAAAAGTCCATTTATAACAGTTTATGTGAAACAACCACAACGCCGATGTATTATCTTGTATGTGTGTAAGTTACTCTTTGGTAGACGCCATTGTAGTGGACAAACACAGCGCTGACGCATCTTGTGCGTGTTTACTCTTTGGTAGAGGAGGTATGACGCCATTGACATGCGACCAAATGAAACGGTCTGTTACTTTGGTTAAATTACAGATTTCTCTGGGTTTGAAAATTGTTGGAAACATTTGGGATAATGTAAGTACACAACTCAGCAAAATATATAACATAGGTCTAGTTGTTTTTAGACATTTTAATGTGGAATAATTACATATTATACCTTTAAGTAATGGAAGCCCTATAGTCCTCTGATAGACCTTTTCCACAGCAGACATGTGACTTGTCAAAGCATGAAAAGTACAAGTGTAACTAATAATATTAATGATGACCCTGTTCCATTTAGGTGTCCCATTAAGTCAAGCCAGTGAACCAGCATTACAATATGAGGGCCATAAAGCCTGCACACCTAAATGGAATGTAGCCATGATTCAGATTATTAACTACACTTGTGCTTTTCCTGCTATGATATGCTAAAATGTCAAAGGGTTTTGCTGCAACAAAGATAGGAGAGTTTGAACAGAGGGAGTTCAAATCACCAGTCACTGACGTGTTCTTAATAGTTTTGGACAACGGAGTTCTACGGCACAGAGGAATAAGATATATCAGGCTTTGATACACATATAATACTTGTTAGTAGGATGAGAATGATTATTTCTTTTGCTCTGCACATGAGATTTGTTGTCAATAAGAAACATATAGAATATCACCAACCTTATCTTTTAATGATATTGTATCATTAATTTAAAAATCCAATAAATATTTAGGAATTTGATGACAAGAACTGGACAGCAAGATGACCATCAGCAGGCAGGCGGGGTAAAAGCAGAGGGGGGTGCACCTGGGACGCCAGGTGTCACTGTTGAGCCCTCTGGAAGTGTTATGGGCCCATCAACGAAACACCTAAAAATGAGGGTGCCCACCTGATGACCCCAGTGAGGCGTTTACCCCTAACCCCACTCAAGGAATGATTGCCGATTATAATATGGGATTGTAAAACCAAGTCCTATGAGCTCAACTCAACAGCTCTCTGTCAATTCTCTATCAGATACAGGCTGTGGGGAGCTCAGCTGTGGAATAATAATAATATCTTTATTCATGTAGCACCTTTAAAAACAGAGTTTACAAAGTGCTTTGACAGACAAAGCAAAAGCAGTACAATGCAAAGCAAAGACACGACACAGAAAACAATAACAGGTCTGACAAAGAAAGACAAAGAAAAACAATAAAGAGATGATGAAAAGATTAAAAGACAATAGAAAGATGATCGAAAGACAACATTACATTAAAGCAGGTCTGTAGAAATGGGTTTTAAGAAGTGATTTAAAAGAAGTTACTGATTCTGCGAGCCTCATCTCCTCAGGCAGGTCGTTCCAAAGTCCCTGATGGCAACAATAAGTGCCAACATATTGCAGCACAATCTTCCTCTCTGACCAACTTTAAATTTAGGCGTATGGCTTATTTGATGAGCCAAACTATTATATTTAATGTTGTGGAATTCTTTCTTTCTCCTAGTATATTGTCTGTCAGTTGTATAGTATGTGTGTCATTAGCGATACATATGTATTTATTTTATTGTTGGCACATGTCATTATTGGTTATTTAATTTAATTCAAAATTGGCATCTTTTTTCTATTTTCTCCTGTTTGTTAGTGCTGTGTTTGTCTGTGTGTATACAGATGTGGTGGAAATCTGAAAACAAAAAGCCGACAAATACCAAGTTGTCTTTCTGTCTTTAATGAAAAACCTTGCAAGGGATCAGCATACAGTCACAACAGAGTGTAATTGCAGTCTGATGTCAGTTACAAAGTGTACATACTTTTATAGGCAAGGAGTGTGGGAAACAGTATCAGGATGTGTGTGTGGTCCAATGCTGGATCTCATCAAAGCTGTCAAACACTTCAGAAATGACTGTAGCTTGTTCAAGACAAAACTACTCCCTATTTGGATCCAGTCAACAAAACCAAAGATGAGCATAAACTAAATGGTTACATGTTCAAGGTTATACAATATGAGTTTAATATGAGTCTAAAATGGTGTAGAGAATACAAAGTGTGTTTTTTTCATTACACAGACAAAATAAATAAAGAAGCGCGCATATAAAGAAAAACTTTTTTTTTCTTTGATTAACTACAATATTAAATATTATTAGCTTTATATTCCCTTTTTTGATGATATGCCATAAGCTCCTTTGGATTTTTATAAATCCTTTTTACTCCTTTTATGTGTTTTTGTGTTTTTTTAATCATGCAAATAAATAAACTAAACTATAAACTATGTTGAAGTGTATTTTAAAATCGGCAAAGCCTATTCAGTATAATTTGACCTCCTTAGATCCTTAAACCTTCCAAATTCCCACAAGCAATACCAAACACAGATGCTCTGAATGTATTTACTTGACAATGTGTTATTTTTCTGTTTTGTTTTGTAGTTTTAAATACATCTATATGTGGTTGCTTGGAGCCTGGACCACCGTAAAGTAATGTACTGTAGTGTTGATATTCCACCACTTGAGGGCAGTGTTGAATGTTTTGTTTTCCAACACCAACAGCAGGCTGTCCTCTGTCTTTAACCATTCAGGAAGAAGTTAAAGAAATGAAAAGGACATTTTTACTGTGAGATGAATTTAATTCCAGCAATTTTCTGTCGACAATAAGGAAAGGCCTGCCTCTCATAAATGTCAAACTTGAGTTTGAGAAAATCCACACTGTTCACCTTTAAAGGAAAATGTCTGTAAATAGAAGGTTGATTGACTGGATCTCTCCTCACTGAATGTTTTTATCAGTTTCAGGGAAATATAAATCAAGAAATCATCAAGCTGTTACATCTCTATCAACTTGTAAATCACCTCTTCAGAAATATTTTATACATGTTTACATACTAACATTTCATTACTTCTGAAAGTCTTGTTTTTTTCATAAATTGTGAATGCAGCTGTCACCACATTTCATCTTTAACAAAATTCAACTGAAGAATCATTTGGATTTTGGAGTCTTGTGTTGTGTTGTGTGTGTGTGTGTGTGTGTGTGTGTGTGTGTGTGTGTGTGTGTGTGTGTGTGTGTGGGTGGGGTAGTGTAATGGTCATTTCATTTTGTCCTGTTGGTATTTCAAGCCTTAGTGATGAACTCTCAGGGAACTGTGTTGGACACTCTATTTCTGTGTTAACCTGTCTTAGCCCGTCTCTGTTTACCAGCACTGCACTACACTCAGTCACTTCAGTGATCAGGATTTTAAACTGACATCGCTTTTATATAAATCTCCAAAATCCCTCCTGAACTCAGGTGACATGATTTTTATACATGACACAAGCTCAAAATAAACACAAACTAATGTAGGACATTGTGGGCTAAAATCAGCTGGTCAATACACAACCTTTGAATCAGTAGAAATTATTAAAGCATAAGGTAAAAATACACAATACACAATTTCCTTCTGTTTGAGTGAGGTTTGCTACAAAAAAACACAGCTGTGACCAGCTGTTTTATGAAATTAGCCTTCTAAGAAAGGAAATGAAACTATACACTGTATTTGTGATCTGTTTTTTTTTTAAAAGACTTATAATTCAATAGGAACCAGTGGTTTTGGGGATAAGTACGTCACACAGAAAGTTAGTGTTGTTGGTTTAGGACTTTCCAAAAAACAAGAACAATAGTCTTTGGAGTCGTTTTTAAACAAACTATTGTGATTGAACTCTTTGTGGCAAAGGAAATGTCATCCAGTGCAGCAGTGTGGCTCGCTGACGTGTGA
This sequence comes from Thunnus maccoyii, assembly GCF_910596095.1. NCBI lineage: Eukaryota > Metazoa > Chordata > Actinopteri > Scombriformes > Scombridae > Thunnus > Thunnus maccoyii. Next base: position 2,764,125 of record NC_056535.1, on the reverse strand, counting down.
GAAATAGAGAAATGAGATATATCAGGCTTTGGATACACACACAATACATGTTAGTAGATCAGTTCATTGTTGGTTTTACTCTGCACATGAGATTTGTTGACTATAAGAAATATATAGAATATTGCCAACCTTATCTTTTAATGATATTGTATCATTCATTTTTTTTAAAATGAGGAATTCGATGATAATATTAACTATTATTACACAAGGCATTTTCCTCTCATGTTTTTGTTATCATAATATTTTTGTGTCGTTATGTATGGAATTCATCAAAGCTGATTTGAAGTCACATTCACAAACTGAGACAATGACTCAGCTTTTCTTATCAGTGATGACTGATTGGCTAGTTCAGTCAGTGGTTGATTGATTGTTTATGAGTTTTTTAGACAGCCAGCTGTGTTCAATGTGATCTCATTTTAGCAAGTTGAATACTATTTGGTGAAATTAAGATAATCCATTCAAACTGATACTATACCACTTGATTAACTCAAGACTTGATAGATGACTAGGTAGAGGGAGTATTTAACTCAGTTGCACCAATGGAAACTGTGTCCTCCAGTGGAAGCTATGGTAGGATGAATGTTACTTGGTGTGAATTCAAATATGTAAGAAACAGTCATAGCACTTGGGTTTTAGAATATTGCCAAAGGAAATGATCTTTTTCTCACTTACAATACACACTCTGTTCTGTTCAGTGGTTAAACAGGTCAGTGACATTTAGGCTGACCTGTTTTGAGTGGCTGCAGAAAGAAGTCGGTCTAACTGAAGCAGACTAAGGACAATTGTTCAGGATGTAGGTTCATTCGTTGCTTCCTGGTTTTACAGCCCCAGGGGATGCACTGCACGTAGTGCTACATATCAATAACATGACATCTGCACTGCACATTCACTAACAGAGGGATCCAGCTTTTGCACGCTGACTGCCTGACAATGTTGAAACTGTCACATTCCAACTGTGCATCCTTCCAGTGTTGAGAAACTCTGAAGGGGGAATGGGTGTGCTATTGTTGGTGGTTAATTACACACATCAAGGCTCATCAACTTCAGATTCTGTTCAGCTGAAAAGCAGAGCCCAGTCAGAGGTCACACTCAATCTGCAGACAGTATGATGCTCCGATACCTGCAGAAACAAAAAACTCAACAAATAATTAACTCCATAATTACAAGAGTGTGGTAAATATTATGTACTAAATGTAACATACTGCAGAGGGCACAGTGTGTTTAGTGTAGTGTAGACCTGTATGGAGTCTGGGGTGTGCCACCAGAATAATTATAGACTTTTTCAGTGTTTAACTGTGATCAATTAATAAACCAAATACAAATAGATTAATTACATTGAATTTAATTTATTCATTTAAAAACTCAAAATAATTAAAATAATAAAAAAATATAAGAAAAAAAAATCAATTTGGTAATTATTCCACTTCTGTATTCTGTTTATAAATTATGAATTCATAATTCATCTTCAACTTTGAAAATATATCTTTACATTTAATTGTTATTCCACTCATATTACATATCACATTAATCTGTCTCAATTTACAGCTGGCCAATCAGAGCTCCTGCTGCTCTCTGTGTTGCTTACACATGTCTTGTAACTACAGGGATCATGAAATGATAACTGCAGATTGATATCATCAATTGATAACAGCTTTTAGAAATGTATTAATTGATTATAATTCAACAATGAAAAGGTTTAGGATTATTTTTGTGGCACATTCCAGACTCCATACACAGCATCCACCACTGATCTCATGGACTGACAAGTTAATTTATTTACAGTCCATTGTGTGACTCATTGAAGTGGAACAGAGATATTAGAGGTCAGGGGTCATGTATGATATCAACAAGACGATCACTTTGTCTCTACACATCACTTTAAATCACCTGTTTAATGAAACAAACACTTAAGACAGATTTAATGGACCATGCTGTGCTTGTCTGTTAGTCAGGAGTGTTATTTGTACTGAAGTGTGTATCACTTGCACTGAACTCAACTGACTGGTTTCACAAGGAGAAACATGATCTTCTGTCAAAGTACATTTACATCAAGTCTTACATCAGTCATTTCTGTGTGTGTGTCTTCTCTCCGCCCTCCACTCTGTGAAATCTGAGGCCTACCTGAGCAACGGGTGACTCAATTGTCTTTACCAAAAGTTAGTTTGTGGTAATACGATTTAAAACATGAAACGTTATTCATTAATATCGATCATTTCAGTGTAATATCAACTGAAATAATTTAGCCTTTAAAACTAGATTTCTACACAGGGCCCCTCCACAATAAAGGGCTTCACTATCAGGTGATGACGCAGTGCCTCCCCTGGTGAACCTGGGGCCTTTAAGGTTTCACAAGGGCGTCAAAGGCTCTGGGATTAGTCACCCTCCTTGTCAGGTTGGTCCATGCTTTCAGCCTTGAATTCACTACACTCAGCCTGTGTGTTGTGTTTCTGTCAGTCAGGCAGGCACACTTAAACGTCAGGAGTCCAACTTTATGTTTGTGTTCATATAATCATTATCATCATGAGTTCCTGCCACCAGTCTCAAAACCTAAACATGCCACCAGAACAGAGTGAATTGTGGGATACTGCAGGCTGTAAAGGGTGAGGATTTTCAGTGAAGTCTCACGAGATGGCAACTCAGACACTTCCATTTTCTTTCCTCTTTTTCTTCAGCTAAAAAGATGATCAGGCGACTTCCATTAGCAGTCAGTATAACACCAAGGTATGTTACCTATTTGTAAAGGAACCAATGTAAATTTGCCATGTATCTTCATTAGAAAGCATTAACTTTAGCACTATGCCGTACTACATCACTCGTCAAAGTATTTCAAATTCTTGAATTTTTCTCTTCATGTTGCCCCATATATTGTGATTCAATAGTAGCACTATTTCCTCCTCTTTGAGTAATGTTTGCTAAAAAAAAAACTGCAGTGCCCAGCTGCTCATGAATTCACTGAACATTTAAAAAAAATGAAAATATATACTTGTGAGCTGTTTTTATAGATTTGTGTCTTAGGAAGACAGTTTTCCTTAAAATCCTTGTATTTTTTTGTATTGTAGATATATCTTAGAGGTTTTCAAACAAACACCTTGATTTCACATTTCAGCTCTTAGCAGTAAGGCAGCAGTGAAATCATTATTTACATGCATCAGTAAACATGTCAAGTGTGAGGATTCAGCTTGCCCCTATCCTGTGGGCACAAGGAAGGGTGAAGGAGGCACACCCTGCCAACCGCCATGGAAAAATGTTCATGTCTTCTCTTCACTTCTGTATTGAATTCCTTTCTTTGCCTCCTACACACTTCAGTCACTGTCATAACAAGCCTAAAAGTCTACAGTCATGCTAGCAGCTCTGTGAGGCTGTGAGCTAAATGCTAATATCAGCAGGCTCACATGCTCACAGTGATAATGCTACCATGCTGATGTTTAGCAGGTATGTTCATCATGTTGGTTTAGCATGCTAACATAATTAGCAAGGTATTATGGTCATAATTGCCAAAAAGAAATTTTAACCAGATGATGGAGCTAGATGAAAAGTCAGGAGATCCAAGTAATTACAGTTCATCCTCTGGGGACCATGAGTGTGTGAACCAAATTTCACAAAAAATTCATCCAATAGTTGTTGAGACATTTCTATAAAGAACTAAAATGTCGGTCTTGTGGTGGTGCTGGAGAAAAGTGCCGTGGTGAGATTACAGTATCTGGGGACCACCAAATTCTGTACAAAATTTCATCACAATCCATTTAGTTGTCAAGATATTTCAATCTGGATCTAAATGGTGGACTGATAAACCATCATTGCCATCCCTGTTAGCATGGTGAAAAATTTTAAAGGATAAATTCACAATTTTTCAAGTGTGTCTTAAAACAACAGTCAGGAGCCCAAATGAACATTGAAATGGGTCCAGCCATCCAAATGAGTCAAATCAAGTAGATATCTTTCAACGTTAGTCTTTTTAGTGCCAAAGTTCCTCTTTTTGTTACTATACTTCCACTGCAGCTCAACAGGGAAACACTGTCTGAGGAAACACAAAGAGGGAATTTGATGCTAAAGACTGTAAACGTGGCAGATATCCACTTGATATGACTAACTCAGACTGATGAAGCCTCATATAAGCTTCACATCAACTTTTAAATGACTGTGTGGACGCACTGTGGATTTTGGCCTCCATCACTTACATTGAAAACACATTTGAAGGATCTTTTAATAGCCAGTATGAACAGGAGGAATGATTACAGCGAGGAAAACCTCTTTCACTGTTCATATGGACACCTGACTGTTGGTTTAACACACACTTGAAAAACTGTGAACTTATCCTTCAAGAATTCAAACTCAACAACACACAGATTTGAGGTATTTCCAACCTTTATTGAAACAGAGCTCTGATATGTACAAAGTCAGCAATAAAAAAAACATGTTTTCATTCAAGCAAATGGCTTTAGTAACATGTACAACCAAGGACTGAAAATATATTGAAATAAAGGGTCATACATCCACCTGAACGCAACAACATCCAGTCCAACGAGTACAGCTCCTGTCAGGATGAGGGAGGCAAAGTTGCATAGAAGAGTGTTGCATGTAAAATAGCGTTTAGTCAAACATGGTGTTCCTGCACACATTAACAGCTACATTATGAACAAACATCCCCAAACAGGTGGATACCAGTGTCCCCAACACCAAAGGAAACTATCCAGAGGCAGCTACATGGACATGGAGGGAAACATTTTAAGGGTTTGCTTCAATCTCTTTTGATATTGATGACATACATTCCTCTACATTAAAGTAAAATAACAATTCCTCAGAAATCAGAATAAAATCTTAAGAATAAAAATCTGTGTAAGCTGTTCATCTCAAGCTCTACTCCACCATTAGCTCATCTCCAGCTCAAGATTATCATTTCTACCCTGCGCAATAAAATATTCATACATTAGTGAAACAAAAGTTGGGAATTGAGGTACATTATTCACAGAAGTTGAAGAAATTAACCAAGTACATCATGACCTGTGTGGAGCTAAAGGTGTGTAAACATCTGTATCGTTGTAAACGCATATCTCACAATGCATCTGTAAAACAGAAACTATTAAGCGACTGACAGAAGTCAAGAGCAATGTCACTTAATCTGAACCCCTGCGATGCATTTACAATCCAACACTTTTTAAACACATTATCACAAAAAGGAAACCTGTACACACCCAACAAATACTGTGATGACTTGAAATTAAAAGCTTTGAAATCTGCCAGGTTTTGTCTCTAACTGAGGAATGTGTTTGTTGGAAAAAAAACCTAAACAATGGCTCAGTAAAGAAAATGTGCAGAAACACGAGGTAGTACAATCAAAAAAGAAAAAAGGATTCTTCTGAGTTATTCAGGGTTTCAGTTCAGCAAAACATGTGACAGACTCCAGCACAACCTCTCATTCAGATTCTGCAGTCTTCCAATCTTTGGTTCCGGGGCAAAAATATCAACTGGGTTAAAATATTCAGCTGCTTTTCATTCATTCTACAAATGTTCAAAAATGCTTCTTCACTTCCACATTCTGATTTTGATCACAGGCACAATAACAACTCTCAAAGGCCTGCCATTAATTTAAACAACACTTACATTTAGAGCGATCATTCCCCAAGAAGAAATAAATCTGATTAACAGTTCATAACCTCTAATGCATCCTAAACATTATGGAATAATCACAGAATCGCTCCTTGAACATGAATGGCGCCTGTTCAAACAGGAGATCCGCAGTTCCCTTTAAATATGTAAAACAAAATAAAACAGTAAAATAATGTAAATTATTTCAAATTACCATGTGGGAATTTTGGAAAACATTTTCGTCTTGGGGGGCAAATTAAATCCATAATTACATTTTAAATACTGAAGACACTAAATCATCAAGACCATACACCCTGAACAACATATTGGGAGTGCCAAATCAAAGAAAAATACACCAGCTAATCTTGAGCCAAATCTTATCTGACTAGCGATTTCAAGGCACCAAAGGTATAAAGAATTAGACTAGAGTGGAAATGAAAGGTGCGCACTGACCATGAAGTCTAGTTTAAATGACAGATAATCAAATAAATCTGCTTTCAACACACAGTTTCTAGTCAAAGGCAAGGACGTAGGGCAAAATAACGTAGGGCATGCCAAAAAACTTCAGTTTAAAAGCTTCTATGTCTCCAGATATAATCCATATCAAAACATAACATTCACTCTATGATGAGTGTCTAATTTGGGACATGTTTATGCTTTTTTTTTTAAACACATTTTTGCTTTTCCAATCAGTATTAATGAACAGAGCTGTTTTCACATTTCACATTTCTGTTTGTAAAGACTGTTGGGGAGGGAGGGTGGGCTTTGCTGTCCCAGCTTTTGCATTCATGCCAACAAATAAAAATGACATCCAACAGATCCATGAGCAGGTCCAACGATGTACTGAAATCACTCAGCCACTACATGTTCAGTGAAACCTGCTCTGCTGACTGTGTTACGGTGATCCGGACAAACTGCTTGCAACACTGATGTAAACCTTGGAAATGTGGAAATAAAAAAAAAAAGGTGCCACAGTGTGGAAAGGGGAGGTCTGGATTGATTTGCGGTGCGACTGAGTTTCCATTGATCCCTATGGACTGAAGAGCAGCGCTGCCTGCAGGCTGACAGACTGATGAAAAAAAATGATCACAGTATGACAGTAAAAACAGGGGAACAAAACCCAGGCTAAAAATATCTAGAAATATCCAGTGACTAACAGGCAAAGACGACCGTTTTTTACTGTGAGATGATTCTGCTCTACCGTTCATACCGAGGTAATTGTCCCTTTAAAAGATCTGGTTGCGTCAGCATGTTGTGGGCGATGCTGTGAATCAATGAGCAGGACTACTTCACAACAATATTGAATATATAGGATTGTGATATCAATATATATGGTGACACAGTAATTCCAGAAATTCAGTTGAAACTGTTTTTGGCTAATGCACTGTATCACCATATATACTGATATGACAGTATGACATTACATATGCCATGACGGAGGATTTTTTTTACACATCACCCACTCCTGATGACTAACCATGACTGTTATGTAGCGTACCTCAGTGTAAACTAACAGATGTCTGGAGAAATGTAAACCCAACGACAGAAAAAGGGGCAGTGACGCTGATTTCTGTCTGACTGGTCAAGACTCACTGGGGGTAACACATGGCACTGATGCTCACTGGAGCTCTGCTGAAACACACTATGGACAGGAGATACACCAACACAGGACAGGTAAGCATGTGGGATGCAAGCCCAACTGTCAGCACAGTAAAACATCTAAAAAGGACCAGACTTCACTGAGATTTTGGACAAAATAGCAATAAACTCAAATCACATGAAGCGAGATGACTCCAGTAGGAGTGTGTATCTGATGTCACAGTGTTTCATTAAATATTATCAAAGTGCAGGACACGTGGAATTGTGAACACACACAAAACAAACTAGAGCTACAGATAAGCTCACGACAAGAAGACAGATTCCAATTTGGAGCCAATCAACAACGCTGTCCCTCGTTCCGCATGGTGTCTTTGTGTTTTCTGATAGGAATTTCTCCAGACCTCTATTCTTTGATGGAGGTGTGGCTACGTCAGTTTTAATCAAGCTTCCCCGCTAACAGCAGCAGATGTAAGGTTTCTCGCTTTGTTACAATAATCAGGGCAAGACAAACATTCTCTGTCACCATTGGCAGGTGACCTCACTGTAAACAAGTTCAAAAAAAAAACTAAAATCCCATTTCAGCATCCAAACTGCAGGAGTAACTGCTTTCCGTGCTTCTCCTTTATCTTCACAGTCTTCAGATTAAAACAGGGAGACTCTCTCTGATGTAGCAGCACCAGGGAACCACACGTATCTACAGGGAAACAGAGGAGATTCAACAGTCATTACAAGTGACAGCAACAGGCACAAACTGATATTACTAAAGTTTGACTACACATGTAGGAGCCTCAAGAGGAGGAAGCTCGGGGCTGGAGGGTTTCAGCACCTTGCGTCACTAATGTAGTTACAATAAGAATGACAGAAATCGGATTAGTGAGCCGCTACATGTACAGTATACACAGATCAACAGCAACTACTGAACATAACCTTTCTTGTGTGCCTGTAAACATACTGTCTGTCGTCTGCAAACAGTTTGTGTCAATAAGACAAGCTGGTCGTACTGGGCAGAGCTTCCTCAAACACTAACTTCAGCCCAAAATGTCCATGTGAAATCTGATGTAAAGATTGCAATGAAAATATAATTAATACTTTAGAAATCAAACTATGAGTTATACAATCGAGTAGCCTTCTGACAAAATTAATCAGCAACTATTTGGATGATCAATCATTTAAAAGATCCACTCCAGACATGTTATAAGACATAACAATTTGTGTCTTATTTTATTTTGCCACAAAAAAAGTTCAATTACCTCATTAAAATCCTGAAAATAACTTCTCCTTCTCTCTGAGTGAAAAATCCAGAATCAATGAATATGTAAATATTCTTCATTTCAAGTTGTCCTGCTGGACACAACATGTCTCCTACTTCACTGTAAAGTCCATTCTCAGTGTTTGTACACTGGAGGCTTCAAGTTTCCACATCACACTTGTGTAACGTGAATACTGGACCACGATTGGATCCAAACTAGTCGTGATGTCACAAATCATGCTTGTAGAAACTTAAACTTAAACTGAGATTTAAGGTGAGCACAGAGAAACGTTCCACTTTCTGCAAGACGAACTCTGCACATACATCATTCTGCACAGAGAACAACATCCAACTGAAGGGACCAGAAGAACACCACATGTTGGAGTGGAAGGGGACTTAAAGCTCAAATACTACAGTGCTGCTCCCCTGATAGATCTTTATTTTCTAGCGGAACATCTGTCAGCAGCTCTATAACAAACAAACTGTGTTTTCCTTGAGAAGACACTAAGGAGCCCTGGAGGATTTCACCTAACAGCCAGCTGCTTTACACAGCCTGAAAACCGTTTGTGTGTGGCATAATAAACAGATGCAGAGACTTCAATAACATTCTACCAGCCTTATTTGAACCACTGAATCTTACTGCACAGCAGTCGGGATGTGAAATTTGCAGCAGCCTTTAAAACGCAGAGATGTGCTGAGTCAGTGCAGCAATGCCACGCTGCTGCAGCAAATGATGTCTGACTCTTTTACAGCAGTGCCCACTGCAGTGTGCCCTCCCTGCTGCTCGCTCACACACACACACAAGCTAACAGGCGGTCATAGTTAACTGCATGCAGGGAGACACAGGATCAACAGAGCAGCACAGACACCTTTCTGATTTTGTTGCATGTTAGAGGATAGAGAAAAAAACAGCTGAATACAGATCCTGTAAACAGACGCTACAGTGAGGAAAGCCGACATGATAAAAAGCAGTGCCGTCATTCACTCGTGCAGCATGGTGTAACTGAAGCCTGAGCTGTGGGGGGGGACAGAGCATCAGGAGGTTTTTTTACTGAGGTCACAGGCCTGCTGTCAATCACCCTGACAGGGCAGCTGACTCCAGGGCCACAGACACTTTCAAATAGACTGGGAGGTCCAGAGCTTGTTTATATGTCTGACTACATGTCATTTGGTAAAGCGTTGTGTTGAGGATTATCCTCAGCCATTGTTCAGCAGAGAGGAGCTGCAGCCTCCGGTGCATCCTGCAGCACAGACAGTCCTTTGTTCATTCTGACAGAACCTGCACTACCATGTGAAGAGGCTTGGTTTGTTTTTGAGATGTGCAGTCGCTTGGTTTGCCAGTCACAGATACAGTTTGTGCTCTGGCTATGCTGTCATAGATTTTCCTCACGTACTCTGTTACATAACGGATTTAAAAAGAGCTTCAAGCGGGGATTTGGAGCTTAATACTGCAGCACAAAGACAACATGTTTTAATGGACAGTGCTGACTTGTCACTTTTATATCATTGGAATTTAACTGACAGATTCGTGTGTCTGGAGGAGAACACTGTTGATGGCAACAAGGCTATTGGGTTCGAATCACGTCAACATGCTCTGGACTACTGATGCTGCATTATGATACACAGCTTCAATATTCAGTCATGTTTTGGAAGGAGGATTTCTCTCTTTTTTTCCTTTTGACAGTAGTGCTTGACGTACTAAAAAAATCTAATATTTACAGCTTTAACTTATGCAAATCACAAACACATTTTCCACTTAGGTATTTACACACACCATTTAATTTCAGTTGTATGTGCTTAGAGTTCTGACATGTCTGTTGATGAGACTTCTGTCACCAGTCCAATACAATGGAGAACTTGTGCTATAACTCAGTGCATTAGAATCTTGTTCTTTAGAAGAGTACGTTCCATCCTTTTAGGGCTGCAACTAGTGATTATTTTCATTCATTTGTCGATTATAGGTTCAATTCTTTGATTGATTGCTTAGTCTATAAAATATCAGAAAATAATGAAACATGTCCATCACAGTTTTTCTCCAGAGTCCAAAGCGACATCTTCAAATGTCTTGTTTTGTCTGACCAACAATCCAGGACCCAAAGAGATTCAGCTAACAATGATAAAAATAGAATAAAGCACAACATTTTTTTGGTTGGAGAAGCTGAAATCAATGAATATTTGGCAGGTTTTGTTTTAAGAATGCTTCTTACTCTAAAAAGAACAATCTGTGGCACAGTCTGCAGAGAGCACACTAACCAGACAACAGCTAATAGTTTCATTTCAGCCATTTGTTACTCACAACCGCATGTAACTGACACATTGGCAAAAAAAATTGGAAGCCTGGTGACATAATCTGAATGTTTAATACACTGCTCTTTATAATGTAAAGAAGGAGGGGCGTGCTGGTAGATGAGTGGGTTAAACGTATACTATCAACTGTCCAGTAAAGGCAACAAAACAGATAGAAAATGTTAAATAAGGCAATCTTTAGCACTGAACCATAAAAAAACAAAAGGGTTTGTTGACATTTGGGTTAACACAGTCAAGGCGTCAGTACACTCAATCAGTGCTGTTTGTTGAGTGGTCCAATAGCTTCCGAAATCCCCTCCCACCCACACCTTGCCATTGTCAGAATTGGGGGACTTTGTCCAACAATTTCTGTGACTTTCAGAAACAGACAACCTGACCAACATCCACACCCACTTCATGCTGTGATAGGCCAGCTGTGCATAGGTGAGAAAGTAAGCAGGGTTTCAACTTCACTCTCCACTTCTTTTTTTGTCATTCTTTACTAACTTTTTCTGCCATGAATGTCTGAAAATATGCACCATTATCTCACATTGAAACCATTATGGTGTTACCCCTTGTTCTATGACACTTTTGCCATGTGACGTGTTTCATTTTTTGGTGAAAGTGTGACTACCTCTTTTATTAGCATTACCAGACAAATATGTAGTTGAGTGTTTGGTGAACGTGCAGGGAGCTGACTGGGGGATGGAGAAAAAGATGAATGGGGGGGGGGGGGGTGCAGCAGACTGACAGGCAGAAAGCAGAGCAGGAGAGGGAAGGTCAGCTGGGATGTTTGCTGCCAGTGGCTTTCTTCTCTCCTAACCCCGCCCTGCTCACATAATATGCACTCCTCCCCATCCCCCTACAGCAAGGCACATGACGGAAGAACAAACAAAGGCAAAGATGTATGGCACAATGTCTTTCATACAGAAAAGAACAATGAAGAAATGGTAAGTTTAGTTAATCAACAAGCAGTTCATATGTGCTAACATGAACTATCTATGTGCAAAACAACAGGCGGAGCCAGTAAATGCTCACTCAGCCTCTTTGAAACACAGGCATCTGTGTGTTGATGGATCTGTGCCCTAGGGGCCAGGGGTGGCTGGGGCTTTAGTTGCATAAGAGGTGTCCTGGTTAGCTCCAGCACAAACTTAAGACAGCACGGCCACAGCAGTTTCTAAATATGTGCCCTGGGCCAGACACACACAGCTCACCTACCCTTGCGCTTTCATATTTACTATTCACCCCCGTGGAACTGGAACATGTCACAACACCTCACACTGCATGTGTCGTTTACTGCACCTGACTGACAGCCATCAGAGTATAGGCCTGAACAGACTGTCACTCAAGCCATCATACAAAGATGATTCCTTACGCCTGGGCCACACAGCCTACCTCTAACTGAGTATAATGGTCATCAATAATAGAATGTTTCATATCATTTCATTATTCATTTCATTTATTTTTTTAGTTCAGACAGAAAAGAAGTTGAGAAGCATGTGCTCAATTGTGCAAAATGAATAATATGTGAGGTGACAGTCATGGTGGGGTCTGGCTGGGGCTACTTCAGTGTCAGCCACATACACTCCTCACAAAGGACGGCTTTTTTTAAAAAATTGATTATATTGATTATTCCATCACTTTGAACCCTGCTGTCACCACTCCAAGAGACACCAAGTTCCCCAAATGAGAAAAAATAGGGGAGTCGCTGAATCTCTGGATGATGCGCTGCGTGGTTGCTCTAACCCGTTAACACGGGCACCGGAACGAAAAGCAAGAGGTTCCGCGACTTTGTTCATCCTCTTCTACTCTCTCTCTCTCCAGTTTTTTTTTATTGTTAGGCCAGTTCTGTTCACGCATGACGCTTTTATGTCAGTTACATTCAGTGTCTGACCAGTGTTCAACCAAAGTGGGGAGGAGGGTCACAGAGAAGGGTCGGATGTCGGTGTGTTTATGTGTCCAGGTCAACCACATATGCAGGTTTCACCCACATTACTGCAGCTATTTATACATCTTCTATTTCACTGGCCAGAGTGGCGGAGTTGGACAAGTTTTACATTGCACATATCACCTCTATGATGTTAAGGGACTCACTCACTGCAGTGGATGTTGTGAACTTGAAACAGTAGGATGCTAACCTGCCAGTTCACTCACATATGTATTCTCATGTATTTTGACAGTTTATCTGGAGCTCCAGAGGTGATGACGTAGCAATATTAACATGACCTGAATCAAAAAACAGATTCAGATCAGGTTTTGATGATCAGCTTTTAGCCAAACTTAAAATGTCAGATTTCCACAGTATCCACATTTACAAGCATAGTGCTAGCCTAACAATCAAGTTTATTTGTTGCATGTAATCATATAAGGTCCAAACACAGTGAAATGTAATCCCGCCACCTCCTTCAATTTTGTGCAATAAAGAGTTGAAATAGAATAGGAACAGCACTAAATCTGTGTGTTTGGTTGGAAGGAGGGGGGGGAGGGGGGGGGGGGGCAGTCTTAAGCAGTAACCTCATTTAGGATCCTTGTGGCCTGAGGGTAGAAGCTCTTCATGAGTCTGGTGTATCTGGTACCTTCTTTCCAACCGCAGCACAGAGAAAAGGCCGTTATTCGGGCGTTTGGGATCTTAAATGATTCTCTCAGCCTTATTCTTGCAGCGCCTGGTGTAAATATCCCTTAGGCACCACCTATTGTATGTTCAGTCAAACAAACCATGTTTTCCAGGGTCTTATGGTCGTGTTCAGTGCTGTTTCCGTACCAGGCAGGGATGTTCCCTGTGAGGACGCTCTCGATGGTGCAGGAGTACAAATTCCTCACTATTAGTATTTTAGTTACACTAGCTAATCTGAGTTGTTGTGGCTCCCAAATGATTGAAAATGTCTCAGGAGAATGATGCTAGTCTTACTAATATACATGTTACTGAAGTAAAGAGGTTTTGTTGTCTCAGTCATATTCTTCTTGGTATTGAATTTCTACAGGAAGTAAAAGATGAGGGCTGACTTTGAATTCATCTAATTGACGTTCTTCAAAGCATTCCTACTCTAGTACATTCTATATTCACTCTAAGTCGCAGGCTTCAGATTCCAATGGTGGACAATGACTACATGTGTTTCACATCGTTTGAAAGTGACTCCAAGTAGCTTTGCTTTTTGATGAGACAGCATTTATGTCACATAGGAGATGGACACTGTCAGCTAGAGCTGCTCCATTATGGCAAAAATTATAATCATGATTGTTTTGGTCAATATTGAGATTGTGATTAGTTAACACGATTACTCATTGACTTTGGAAACATCTTGCATTTACTGAACTTTTTTAAAAATCCCCCTATGTTCATTCAGTATTATGAGCTGCTAAAATTTCCCACGACCATTAATATCAGTGAGCTGCTAATGATTTTAATAACAGCCTACGTTATTGTAGAGTTGTTTTGAGTCATTGACTAGTGCATCAAATCTCAGAATCCTCCCTCTCCTCATTCTTCAAAGGACATCTACATGAAAGCTACTGTTACAAGAGGAGTGTAGCTCCTTTAGGAAAAATATAATATAATAATACATAAAAACGTTGTAGTGCACTTCTACAACCTACTAAACACTACTAAACATATATTCAATCTATAAAAATAATAAATTAAAATAAATTAAGCCACAATAATTGAGATCATATTATTGTAGTGATTGTTAAGATGAATGTTGTGCGGAGAGTGATCAATAATAAAATGATCATTCATCATGGTACTTTGTATTATCCTGCAGTGTGTTTACATGCACCTGAGTAAGCAGGATACAGTTGGTTTTCTCCAGAAAGTTGATTTCTTAACTGTCATATGAAAGAGAAAGCTGCTTTCTGTGATGGAAGTTTGGGATTAGAGAAACCAGGTTTCCACAGGTAGATTTACTACCTGGAGAACACCCATTTCTCTGCCATGTGTAAGTGTAACCAGGTTTCTAATCAGCTTATCAGCAAAACAAAGTCTGTAGATGTCTAAATAAGTCTGTTTCCAGCACTGAGCATTTGACTGTTAAATTCAGACACATTCATGCTGTGAAGAAGAGCTCTGCTCTTCCTGTCTGTCTGTCACTGTGCTGTCTGGCTGCTCTGACACACAATGTGCTGGATTTATAACACAAGACAAAACCAGAGCATCACTGTGAAACGGAATGCGGCACAATTATCATTTTATCTCCATTATCTTGTTTCCATAATCACTGGAAGCCAAAATAATAATTGAAAATAAATTTGATTAATTGCTCAGCCCTACTGTCAGCTGCAGTGTGAACAGCACCCTATATTCACAGACAGTGCTGGCAGATAGAACTGGAGCTACTGTGTTTCATAAACATGACAAGACAGCACATTAAAAAGATGACAGCAGTCATGGGGTGATTATATGAAGATTAAGTCATAACTACCTGTATAACAACCTGGTTGAGGGTCATGCAGCACACATGACCTGGTCCATTCTGGCCTGCAGCTCAAAAGCGTCGGGCCGGTCCTGAGGGTTGACGGCGAGCATGTCCTGCAGCAGCTTCCTCACTCCGTCAGACATGCATGACCTGCGTTTCTGTGGGATGTTCAGAACCATCTTTGGATTCTCTAGCAGTGCCTCACCCACCGGCACAATGTCCGTCCCTTGTCTCACATATGTTCCCAGCAGCTCGCGCTTAGACTCAGCGTCAATGAAAGTAATTCTCTCCAACATGGCCCAAATGATGATCCCAAGGGCAAATATGTCAGCCTTAGCTGTGTAGTGACCCTCCCACACCTCGGGAGCCATGAAGAAATCTGAGCCACACGCCGACGACAACCAAAACTTGTTGACGTTGACATTTTTGTTCTTGTCCTCGCCTTCTTTGCCCTCGCTGGTGTTTCCTAAACCAGCGCAAACTTTACTCAGGCCAAAGTCTGCCACCTTGAGGACAGGAGCCCCCGACTTCTCTGAGATGAGAATGTTGTCAGGTTTGAGGTCCCTGTGGACAATGTTGTTTTCGTGCAGGAAAGCAACGGCACTGGTCAGCTGGAGCATAAAGCTGTTGTTGGTTTGCGGGTCGGGCCGCCGAGACAGGATGAACTGGTTGAGGTCACCGCCTTCACAGAACTCCATGACGAACCAGAGGTAACAAGGCTCCTCTGGAGGACTGAGCACTCTCTCACCTGCAACAGACCCACACCAGTCATTCACACAGTGATGTAATAATACATAATACTTCAAGATGGAGCATGGGGAAATATGAAAATATACTTTTCACCAGGACCAGAATACATCTTATTAATGATTTTGAACATGTCACTGAGAAAAGACATTAGGACACCAGCTGGTTTATTAGATGTAGTTTTATGGCCATTTCATGCAATCTATATGTATGTGAAGCTATACTGATTACAATTTCAAAATCACAACCCAGTGAATGTGCTGTTGATGTTTCAACTCCAATCTCATTGGATGTATACTACCTTTGCCTATCAGGGCGTTTCTTAAAAAGGCTGCATGTGGGTGGTATTTACCTAAATTGCACAAGAGCTGAGCCTTGGTGAAACCAGTTCAAAGCATCTCTAACATGCTTTGGCATGTACTATTGATATCCAGCAAGAACAATGTGTCAGAATGACCAGTAGAGTTAAAAATACATCAATTAACTACTGTTAGCAAAAAGTAAATGAAAAATTGAGAGACCTATCCAGTATAGAATGTCCATTTATACTGTTAAGTCCATACAAATCATTGACAGAAATGTACATTTCAAATAACTTTAACATGACCAAATACCCCTGCTGTCAGGGAGGTATAACTACACACATCTGAACACTGATAAGTGGTAAGAAATCATTGATGGTTTGGAGTGATAGTTGAAATATATCATTCTGCCTTTCACAATATGACAATAATGTGTTTTAGCATAGAGACCACAAAATCTGCAGTAGATTAGCACCTGGAAACCAGCACAGCACATGAAGACAAAAAGCAAAAACTGCTGATGTGGTCAATTTGGAAAAAAGTGTAACAATTGTCATTGGAATGTGCCAAATTCCTCTGTAAATACAGCCAACACAGCAGACTCCATTTTAGAGAGTCTGAGCCTCGGGAGCTCCCTTACAAAATCTACCCATCCCCCAGTGAGTCTGTGTCATGGCGACCACAACAACTCTACTAGAAAGGACATTTCATAAGGTTAAAGCTAACACTACAAACTAAACATTACACGCATTCATATTTCTTTTAGGCCACTGAAACCTAGCTGCAGGTCAACACGACAAATGTCAAGACAGAAAAGCTAAACCAGCTAGATTGAACCATCTCATCTGGGTTATTCAACTCAAATAACCAGTGTTGACTCATCGAAACTGAACTGATCGGCTCTAATGGCCAAATATTTGAAACGGGGTCTCTGCGTGACCACATACAGTAAATCAGCGTCTAAATGTGAGGAACCACAACTCAAAACTGCTGACTGCTGAATGCAGTTTTGAGTTGTACACGAACTCAAAACTGCATTCATCAACCTTGCAATTTAACGTCAGACTGATTATATGGGGTGAATAAGTAACTCCTTGCTCCAACAAAACTGTTTAAGACGTGTTAAGAGTTGATTTTTAATTCGGCTTTAACAAAAAGGCAGCACTTACTTCACTCTTATCTCAAAGTGACTCAGCTCAAACAGCTAAGGTTTGAGACCTGAACGAGCCTCACCTTTTAGTGACGTCTCCACCAGACGCAGGTACTGTTTGGACCTCTTGTTCCCATGGCTCATCTTCTGGGCCATACCGTTCCTCTGCAGCACACATTCCTCCAGCTGGACCACATTTTGGTGCCGCTTCTCCAGACTCGCCAGCGCCCAGAACTCCTGCAGTGCGAGTTCCACGTTTTCCGGCGCGTCGCATCTTAGTTTCTTCACGGCAACTTTAGCACCGGACCTCCGGGCCACCGCCTCGTACACCACGCCGTAGGTGCCCCTTCCCACCTCCCGCAGCAGGCTGTAGCGGGGGGCCATGACCCTCCGCTCCAGGTTGTCCTGCTTGAAGAGGCCAATGTCCTCCTCCATGTCATGGTCTTCTCCCGTGTTTCCCACGCTCAGACACCGCAGCACACTGGACTCGTCAGCTCGCGCCCTAGTCTGTTGTCTGCTGCAGGCTCGCGTGTTCCTCGTGCGTCTCCGACAGCTGTCGCCACCACCTGTATCCATCGTGAACCCTTCACGAGTAAAACACTATATAAAAATATGTCCACATGTTGTCCTTGCGGTTCTTCACGCTCTTGAATGTACAAAACCAGGAAAGAAAACCGCTTCGCTCTGCAGGGAGGGAGGAGGGGAACCTAAAGCAAGAGCAAGAACTCACTACAATATACAAGCTTATTTCCGGCTAGGACCCTCAAAATAAAAACCGCAATGTTGAATTGTTGGTATGATTGTAAAAGCATTGCAATGAGCGAGGTGGCAATCTGGATCTATTTGCTTTTGATGCATGAAGCATTTTGGATACATACATTAAACACACTATTACCACATGGACTGAATGAAGAGCTAGACTTGAGGTATTTCCTTACAAGCTAAGTTTAACTGCTATTATTTAGTTTTGACACAATTTGTTGGAAATTCTCTTGGAATTTGATTTTTGGTTTGTTATTTTGGCTGGGTTGATGTGTTTTAATTTGACACAGATGATGGGTTGATTACCAATTGATGTGATTATCCCAATTAATGGATCAATCATTGACACTCTAATATTTAAGCTTATGCTATAAACCATGGAAATACTCAAAGCCACATTGGTGCCTGATAAGGCTCAGTCCTTGATTGAAATAAACACAAAAGTATCACCTCACCAGCAAAATTCAAAACAGTGACACATTTAATAATACAAAGACTTACATTACACAACATTTATTCCAAAATTATTCAGCTTTTCTGGTGCTGTTCAAGGTTAGTTGACAGGCTGAGTAACTTGACAGGATTTTTAAAAAATGTAATTCATTTTCATTCATTCATTTAATTTAAGTCAACTGACAAACACGAAAGTCAGACTTTTTAGTTAACAACATAATTTTACTAATCCCGTTTTCCTTATTTTACCATATTTTTTTAATATGATTGTATTGTCCTGTAAACATAAAGACGTATTTCTTTATTCATTCAAATGTAGTACTTTTATTTTTGGATGTAAAAATAATGGACTTTTCCGGCTGTTTTCCCGCTCTGTGTGCAGCTTGACGCAGCTGCGGGAACTGGGGTTGCAGAGTTCAGTTGTACCATCTCCAAAGAACACGGGGTACCGAAATACATTTGGGGAAAAAAACAAAAGCTGTTGGTTGTGTACCGGTGAATATGCGATAGATTGTAACATTCATCTTCAACAAATTAATGTAACTTACAACAGTTTGTAGAAAGAACAGAAATGTATTTCATTTCGTCCACGTTACGCTGTACTGTTAGTGTCCCACAGACCTGCTTGAATTAGACGTTTAACAAAGGACAGTGGCCGTTTAAATATTTTGGTGTAATGTGGTTATCACTCACTTCATTGTCATTAGAAATGTATTCGTCGATTTGAACTCTTTTACAGTAGTATGTTTACATTTGCTCCCCCACCGGATTTACATGGATGGTTTCTTCCCTCCATCTCTTGTTTAGCATGGTACTTCACGTGCGCGCGTCCTTACCCCATGAGAACACGTGTTGGAGCACGCGGAGGCAGGGAAAGATGACGTTACACATTTAAGGCACATTTAATCATGACTTTAATCACAAACGCGCCGAGTTGACAAAAAACAAAAAACAAAAAATGTTTTTGAAGTGCATTGTTGATTAAAAAAAGCTATAAGATTTTATTTTGTGTACCTGTGAATACATTCATTCTTTACTTATCTAGTTATATATCACTTGTGTTTATGGCTGAACTTGCATTAAAGGACTCGGTTTACAATATTCACTCATATAGAACTTAAAACATCTTGAGAGGATTTTTTATTTTATTTATTTTTTTGTTTAAGATGTATGTATAAAATACTGTAGCCTACTTTGAATAATAATTTGTGTCTGATATGATTTTCCAGAATTGCAGATGAATCTGGAAACAAACTGCACATACATCATTCCGCACAGTTTATAACTAATACTTAACTTACTTAACTTAGTAATAATATTCTCTCCTGGCAAGTGAGGAAATTCAAAAATTAGGTTCAGTTCCAGAAAAAAACCTTGGATCTGGTAAGCACTGAACAGTGGAGATGCTAATATACTATACTGTCACTATATACTGTACATACCATATGTATATACATTGTGTGTATTGATTCTATTTATTTTTATATTTGAGTTAGTCTATTTAGTTATTTAGCCTTTAATTATGTTTTTTTTTTTTACCTACCTCATTGTTCTTGTATTTTGATTCATGTCAAGTAGCAGCTGTAACACTTTATATTCCCTTTGGGATTAATAAAGTACTCTATGGCTCTCTGTGTATCAAATCATAAAATCAAATCAAGTGTGTTTGACTTTGTCTATGATATGAGTAAGGGACACAGGCTCAAACTTGCTAAGGACAGCAGAACAACAAGGGAAGACAGAGGCGTTGTAGGCAGGAGGTGAAATAGCGAAATGGATGTTACTGATTTTATTTATGAAAAAGTGGGAATTTCTGGAGATGATGTCTGCAAAGTATTTTGCAAATTGTTGATAGGTAGCAAGAGAGCTTCTCATCATTTCATATGAAACTTGAAATCTGTCTTTTTTCCATTTTCTTTCTGCTTTTCTGCATAATTGCCTAAGGGCACGGGTATTGTCGTTAAGCCATGGTTGAGATTTAGTTTTAGGTTTTCTAATATTGAATGGGGCAACTCTACTTGTACAGAGATGTCTGTACAAGTAGAGTTGAGCTGGATGATTAGCTCCTCTGTACTCGTAGAGGAAGAACAGGTCTCGAAGTCACAGGACAGGAAAGAGGCTATATAGGCGTTGGAGAATTTTCTAGCAGTAGAAGGGTTGATTGTGCGGGCATAAGAGGCAGGTAATTGAGGTTTGGGAACAGTATGGAACATGATGGAAAACCAGGTGCACAGATGATCCGAGATCCCCAAGTCCTCCACAGCCAGTGAGGGAATGGTCAGACCAAGTGTAGAAACTAAATCTAAAGTGTGACCATGGTTATGGGTTGGGCCAGAGACAAACTGTATAAAGTTGTAAGAGTCCATAATGCCCAGTAATTCAGTAGCTCTGACATTTGATGAGAAGTCGACATGAATGTTCAAATCACCAGAGATTAAAATTTTGTCATGATTCACAACAACTGAAGATATGGTATAAGGTATGGTGAGAACAAATATGTGATTCAATGAGAAAATATTTGTAGGGAAATATACTGTGATGGTGTGGATCCACACACAGTTGGGAAATGAACTCAATAGTTCAATGTACTGTATTAGATAGATAATATATGATACAATTAATCAATTAATAAATATTAGTTAAACAACAATATTTTGAGAATCAAGCAAGTATCACGTCATTCAAAAGTTTCACAGCTGTGGGACAAAAGTCATCAGTTTTTAGACAACTAAAAACACCAAACTCCTGGTTCTTTCCTCCAAAAGCATTTCTAATGAATCAGGAGTCAAACCAATTATAGACCCAACCTCTTTAACAAGTGTATTAATCCTGTTCCTGTCATTAGGGCGCATAAAAGCTCCAAGTTTTATAGCGTTTAATGTTTTATTTTATCCACAGAGACTAAACCTGATGCTGCCTCAAGCTTGTCTCAACCTCCATCTTTGATTTAAGTGTATTATTAAAACCCTACACAAACTGTAGTGCTCTAAACTGGACTGCTTTAGTTTATCAACCGAGGACAGCTCTTTAGCACAGCCTAATGCCAGGAAAGCCAGAAATCCCAGCATGTGGGAAGTAATCACTGATTAGTTCTGTGCTGTGAGAGTGGAAAAATCTTGCACTTTGTCTGTCAGTTATATTAAGTTAAGTCAAGTCCAAAACCTTCCTCTTATAGGATTGTAGCTACCAGTCAGCTGGAGTTCAAGTGACCAGTCTTTGTTTGTGTCTCCTGTAGTGACACAATGCAGTCTTTTGTATTTCCTCTGCTGACATCACTCCTTATGAAACAAAATATTTGATGTCCACAAATGACTCTGTCTGCTGTGTCCGTGTTGAAAGAATGTCTGGGATGTAATGTTTATTACTTCATTCCCAGATGAATTTCATGTCCTCAGAAGCACTAAAAGCTTTTGGTGTCTTGTACAGCATTTTTTTTAAGTTCCTTCTTTATCCTGATATTTTCCAGGGCTTATTTTTTAAATTCTATGAGGATCCAGACAGTACTTGGTATAGATGAACAGCAAATTGCAATAATGGTTTGTGTCCAACACCTAAAACCACACGTTTCTCTCACAGGTGCTACATGCCCCCTTGTGCTCATTAGCAGAACTACATAAATTGTGCAGGGATTACACTGAATTCTATTTATTTCAGAAGGAAGAAGTTTCTCATCTTTGGGGTTTGGGACCCCTTGTGGAGTCGCTTCATATGCACACAGAGTCGTGGAAGACACATTATTAATATGAGATGTTTAAAAGGCAAAAAAAGAGATAAAATTAAAAAATGAAAATGATTTCTTTAAAAATGATTTCATTTTTTATCATTTGAAATGTTTTATTTTATATAATCTATTTAGAAATACCTGAGAATTTTTGAAAACATATTACACAAGTATTCCAAAGAAGAATTGTTACAGTGGTAAACTGAGAAGTTCATTCATTGTTGTAGTTTTTGAAATTAGATTTTGTATGTCCCTTACTTTCAAGATTACAGATGCAAACAAAAACAAAGAGCTGCCTGACAAAATATCTGGTAAATTACTGCAGAATGATGTAGGTTGCTTAGTTACACAATGTTTGCTAACAAGCAAGCTACTGGCTAGCCTACAAGCGTTTACATGGCCAGAGTGATGAGCTAGAAGTGGTGAAGGTGTCATGTGATTTGTCCACCTTTTTCACAGCAGCACAGGTGTAACTAATACCATTAATGATAGCTCATTCTTAAATATAAGATGAGAATAAAGATGACATTTTTGAGAAAAAGGTTATATTTTGAAAAATATATGAACAAAACATGCATGAAAAAATTTCATTCATGCCCAACAGACCTTTTTTTCGCTGCAGACATCTTTACTGGCTCACCTAAATGCAATGGAATCGCTAATTAATACACACCTGTACTTAACCTGCTATGACATGTCAAAATGAAATTAATTTTGAAAAATGGTCTGTTGGGTTTTGATTCTTTTCTTCTTTTCTTGGCAACAGCTGTCCAGAGGAAACCAGTCCTCACTGTGATTCAGTTACCCCTCACAGAAATCATGCGACTGGTTCCATTAACAGTACTGATAGAAGACTACATTTTCATCTTTTTTCCTCAAAATTACAACTTTAGTCTCACAACATCAGGACTTTTTTTCTTTAAATATTTCAGCTTTTTTTCTCCACCAGTGGCTTGACATCATCATAGTTTGGGGAGAACAAAGTGGTCAGTGTTGCTAATAAAGGCAAAAATTCAGTTTGTGTTTAGTCTGATCATGGCTCCAGCAGGAGGGAGGGGCACGTGTGGTTTGGTCATAAGGTTCCCAGCTCGACATTTCATTTATTAAAACTTCCCTTATTACAATGATAAGACAATAGACTATCTACTATCTATGGCTCCAATCCCATACCTACACTAAATTACTGAAACTAAATGCGTGAAAATCCCATAAATTCCATTCACACAGAACCAACACAAGACAATTAAATGTTTTTGTACAATTACACACATTTATTAAAATCACTGGATGCAGAAATGGCTCAACAATTAAAATTTAACACAATGCAAAACGTTTTTATAAACATTTCTGTAGCCAAAGCTACTCCCTGAATATATGACATTAAAATGTATCAATAACAATATTATAGAAGGTTAAACATAAAAAACTGCAGACTCAGCTCACTGAGTGGTGAGGCAGCTGAAAAGTTAAGACCAGCTGTCCTGCACTGGAAATAAATGCTGGCTCACTCATCAGTATACAGGAATGATGGCCCACTGAAGGTGACTTCATACACTGGTAATTCTCTACATTTCAACTAAAACTAAAAATGAATTAAAAGATCCAAACAATAAGAGCTGAACTCTTGTCTTTCATCAACTGTCCACAGTTAATATCAGCACTGTGTGATAAAACTCTTAAATTCTTTAATGAAATATTTATACTTACAGTAACAAAAATGAAAAATACAAAAGAAAGAACAGACTATTCAGTCTTTTTAACATGAAGGTTTAGAATTTAAAATGTCCAACAAAAAATATAGATACAGTTGATATAGTAGTTGTTCCCTATTGATTCCCTATTTACAGATTCATACATATTTTAAAAAGAGAAAGGGGTGTATAAATCAGAACAAAAACAACTGTGTCAAATATATACAGTCTATGGTCAAATACAATATCAAAACCCCCAAATCTGCAAAGTTATTGCGACATCATAGAAAAAGCATGAAATATATATATATCATGAAGTTATGCTGTTGAGTCAGTGTAAAAGTTCTGATCTATGGCTTGTAGAGATCAAGTCTCTTAACATGGATAAAGGAGATCAGCTATCTGGCATCTTGCACTGAAATCTTGTCTGCATCTGTCACTGCGTTGCGAAGCCTGTAGTGTTCCAGGAGCTTTTTCCAAGCTTTACTGCAGTTGAGCAACTCTTGGTTCCCTTTGAGAGGACAGACACGTTTGAGTTATGAAGCTACACAGGAACAGCAATCAGAATACAGTAACTCTTAAATACTACTTGATGTACATTTTATGTATTATTATAACTACATAGTAAGTTTTATGTATGGAGATATCTGTTCCCCAGATCCCTCAGCCTACTAACATGATATGAAATAGCAAAAAATAGCCAAGCCAAAGTGTCAGCAGAGGTCAGATAAGTAAATGCATTATTTTATCTCTTCAAGTCATTTGATCACTCAAGCCTTGAGCATAGGCAGAAAAAAAGAGATGAGCTACAGTATCTCACCAATGATGCACAATCCCTCCTTGGCTCTGGTGATTCCAACATTGATCTGGTTAGGATCGCCCACAAATCCCAGATTTTTGGACAGCCAGGCTCTGTCTGGTTCACTCTCAATTTTTTCACTTGGCACAGAGCACACAGTCGATAAGATGACGTAACGCCATTCACTTCCTAGAAGACAAAATGCTCATGATGAGCCATCACTATACAAGGGTTTTCTCTGGTTTCTTCTGTGCTGCACTGGAATCCCAGATGAATCATGGGATTGACATTTATATGTCATGAAAAAATATGACTACATCAGCAGGGGCAACAGGCGGGCACATTTTCTTAAATACTTCCATTTTGTCAGACTTACTCAACTACATTTTGAAGTGAAATATTGTACTTTTTATTTAATTACATTTTTATTTTATAATTTTATAATCAAAATGTGAGATCTGGTTATAAAATATGAAACACTGCTAATTTCAACTATGCAGCAGTGCAGGGAGTAGTTAGACTCAGCACCACTGGGACAAACATGAAAATACTAGTTACATGTTAACATTTAATCATTTGAAAGGAACAATTCTTCATAATGAGTAGTTTTACTCTGGATACTTTTCCATCGTATTTACTTTCAGTGCAGGATCTGTTGTTCAGAGGTAGAAGAAAGGTACACTGTCACCTTGGCTTTTTGTGATTGTGGTAATTGTGATTTGATCCATTTTCTTCTTCTTCAGCTCATCTCTGATTTCTGATACTTGGGCATTATAGGGCGACAGGATCACAATACTTTTCTGTTCGATTTTGGCTTTCTTCACCAGCATTTCAGCTATCTCAATCTGCAAAAGAACCAAATCATTACTATTAGCTTAATGACTCTATGGTAACTTTTACCCCTATATTTTATTATTACTGTTTAAAATCAATAAAGAAAAGCAAGGGTGCCTAATACTGTACCACTTTGTCTCTCTCTTTCGGGTTTGCTTTAGAGTTCTCGTTGCCCTTGGCTGTGTTCACAACCAGACTGATGGTCTCTCCTTGGATGTGCCCAAAAACGATTGGCATCGTTCTGTTGTCAACACGCAGGACACTGTTTGGCTGCTCCACACCAGTTTTCAGCTCTCCATTGTAATATTCATTTGATGGGAACTCGCATATGTCCTCATGCTATGAAGGCACATCATTTATAATTACAATTTAAAACACTAAACAAAGACATATAGTCATAAAATATTGCCACAGTACATATACACATTAATATATAGAATACGCTGTATGAGATACACACTATACGCTATATGTGTTAACATAGTGTATATTTCATGTTCTCACCATTCTGTACTGTGTGTCCAGCATCACCGCCCTCTTCTTGTGGATTGTATAGTAGCGTTCAAACAGAGACTTGGCCATCCCCAGCTTCCTTACACGCTCATTCTTCACAATGGGTCGTAACTGTTTGTGGTCACCAATCAAAACAATCTGAAAATGATATTGTAAGACATCTGAGTGAAATTAAGTGTGATCTATATGCATTGTACAGGAATATACAAACACAACAATGAAAGCTAATAATCTGCATATAATTATAACAAAAAAGCATCCTCTTCATCTTAGCAAAAAATGCAGAAGGATGCAGGATGAAATACTTCTAATGGAACTGTATTCTGGTGATGATTACAACAAATGCATTTACTAAAAAAACATTGTTCATTTATATATATATTGTCACAACTACCATATTTTTACACCAGTCTTACGGGATTCTGCAAATTTTAACTCATTCTGCAGAAATGGACTCATTCTGCTTTAAAAATGTAATTTCAGACTTCAGGCAGTATTTTTACGAATCAGGGCTCAGAGAAAGCAATATTTTGCATCATTAGCATACAGACACATTAAAAAAAGTGTTCCTAGAGAGCAGGAGCATGATACTGATCATTAAATGAAAAACACACCTTTTCTGGATTGTTGCAGACTAATGGAATCAGGGCCTGGGGTTCAGTGGCCATTGCACATTCATCAATGAGGATCTGACGTGCACTGACTGTCTTAGTCAAGCTTGGAGTGGAAGACTGTGTACATGTGCACAGTATGATGTCATGCCGCTCAAGTTCATATGTCCGAGCATCTCTGAGAAGATTTTTGTATCTAGGAGGAAAAACAATCCATACAGTTAGGGTTGCAAATAAATTTCTTCAATTCAAACTGATCTGGTCTGGTCTTTTTGCCTTCTTATTTTTTTCTATTCTTACTTTTTCCTTTCTTCTATTATTTTTATTCATGGGATGTTTGGTATGAAACATACAAAAACATGTCTTGTAATGGTAGATTAACATGGACAAGCTCATTCTTAGAACCCTTTTAGAACCTGGATCCTTATTCTGTCATAGAATAATGATCAAAAGGACATTAGAAAAAACTCATACGTTCACTTTGACTAAAAGTGCCCTGAGATTTTTAACATTTAGTCTGAGATTTCAGTTCTTACAACAAAGTCTTACACTTTTCATAAATGAAATCAGGTGTATTTCTGAAGCCACATTGGAGTTGATGCTTTCCAGATTAAGGATTTTATTGTGAAGAATTAACAGGTAATGAAAACTGAATTAGCAGAGCTTTGTTAGCGGTGCTAAAAACCAGTTGACACAATAACATATGAAGATATTTGGAGCTCTTTGTTGAGCGATCAGTTAGAAATAATGCAGGGAGGAATAGTACAAGCAGAAACAACCACAGTGATGATGATGTTTGATGAAGAGCTACAGGCGACCAGCACACCTCCAACAGGTAAACTACTTATTTTACTTTGCCTGCTCTGTAATGGAAAAACACTCACAGCATGCCAGCTCGACTCAAGTCATAGCTCAGCATGACTACCCCCCAAAAAATGGGAAAATGTCATAATGTTAGCAGAGTGGAGCAGTGAACTGGTGCACTGAAAAAAGAAAAAACATTGGAAACCGAGTGTTCAGAGCAGTGTGAAGCCGCTGCTTTTTGCTCACGAGAGGCTCTTTTGTACAGAGATCCTGCATTACTAGCTGTAAAGAAGATCCATCATTAGCCATATTTGCTTTTTTACACTGAATCAAACAAAGCCGGCATAATACCGCACCCATGTGTGCTTTTACATAGCATACCAGTGTTCGAGATTCAGAGGCATGAAATTTAAACAGCATCAGCTTCCTGTCCGGCCATGCCGGCTGTCCCTTTTACATAGACGTTAATCTGGCTCTGTGACTACCTCTGTAGCCAGCTTATTGGTGGAGCAACTCTGCCAACCCCCCACTCTGTGTCCATACCTTTTATACAGAATAGTGGGGCGGAATAAAGGTGCAGCATTCCCACCTTGAACAGGCTGTGTAAAAGTGGCTTGGGATTACTTCTACATACATTTACCTCATTATTTGACACTTAAGCAACTTTAGTGTGAACATCCGACATTGTTACATTATACATATCACTGAAAATAAAGAAAAGCATAATAGGTCCCTTTTAAAATCTTAGCTAAGCTGTAATGATCAAAAGATTTGCATAGCTAAAAAAGATTAATTAATTTAAAATGTAGATCAATAATAATAATAACTTTATTTATATAGCACTTTTCAAAACACAGTAACAAAGTTCTTTACAATTAAAACAGAATGTCATTCCAAAGTCTAGGAGCCCTGACTGCAAAGGCTCTATCCCCTTAGCAAATCAAATCTGTCTGGACCTTGGAACAACAAGAAGCAATGCATCCCATGATTTCAGGGAGCAGGAAGGAGATCTGATAAATAGCTTGGGGTGAGGCTTCTCAGGGTTTTGTAAGTAATCAATAAAATCTTAAAATCTATTCTAAAAGCAACAGGTAGCCAGTGAAGGGAACCCAGGATTGGTGAAATGTGATCAAGTTTCCTAGACTGAGTTAAAATCCTAGCAGCAGAGTTTTGGATGAGCTGGAGGTGTGAGAGGGATTTTTTGCTGATGTGAGAGAGCAGTAAGTTACAACATACGGTATTCATTTTACTTTTCTACGGGTTTCATCAGCTACCTGACTTGTGAGTGTGGGTATGAATGCTTGTATACGTTTCCATAGTTTACTGACATTTATTTATATGTTGATGCCCTGTGCATAATATTGCCTTATTTAATTGTCCCAGGTCTTTGCTGCCATTAACAAATGGTAATGATTATTGCTCCGGTTGATACTAACAAAACACTTCCTGATTATCTTTCACAATTAACATGTTTTAGTGTGAAGGTGGTGGTAGGCCTTTATTGTGAACCAACCAGAGTAAATGATGACAATGCAGCAAGGTCAGCTAATGAAAGCTTGACTCATTACACAGTAAAGCTAATCCAACAAATAGATTTTGACATTTTCCAACAACCCTTGACAAGAAGAAGGTTTTAAACATTGCATAGATAAAATAGACTGATATTAGATCTTTGACAAAGCGTGATGATGAAGAGCATGTCATAAAATGAGGACTGTCAATAACTTATTTTTCTATTAGAGAAGAGAAAAAAAACCCTCCACCACAAAATGAAGAAAAGGATGGATCCATGCACAGGTCAAATGGTTAGATAGGAAAGAAGCTTCATACAGTTTGGGCCAAACTTTAAAGGTACCATGTGGAGTTTTTTTTAACACTATTCCAATGATCTACAGGTGGCTGTAGATCATTGCTTATAGTAAACAGGGATGTATGAGGGGGGACCAAAAAATTCCTGGAAGCCACGGAAGCACAAGAGTAGGGTGTCAGATTTCCCACTAGGTAGCCTAGGCCTATGAATTTGGACTGAAAGGGAGAAGATTTGCCACTGTGGAAGAAATCCAAGAAGAAATGCAGGAGGCTCCTGACATGGTGACAAAAGATGACAAAAGGAAATATTTCCAGTAATGGGAGAAGTGCTGGGACAAGTATATTGCCTCTCAAGGGGAATACTTTGAAGGGGATAAGAAAGGTACTACTAAAAGATTTAAATTACAGAATTTTTGCGTCCCCCTTGCAAACAATGCAGAATTTATAGTGTTTTTAAAATTGGCTTTGCAAAGTTTCATGAGAAAGGAAATGCATTCGACATGTTTGTTAGACCTCAAGGATACACACAGAGTAACACTCACCAAAAAACTCACCAACAACTTTTGATTATTTCCAATAATGTGTGCATTTGAACTTACTTTTTCACCTCTTCAGAAGTCAGCTGTTCTCCTTTTTTCTCAAGGGCAAGTTGAATGCGCGTGTCAAAATCTCTTATTTGACCTGAATGAGGGTTTTGTTCCTGTCGCATGAGGTGATGAAGAGTGATACTCCTAAAAACCATGTAAAATATGCCAGTGTAAATGAATAATAAAGCACATTTAAAAACTGAGTGTCATTAACTGGTGTGATTACAATACCGAAGCTCTGGTTTGGCGCGTTCTTGGCGGGATGTCCTACAGGAAAACTGAAGGATGTAGTCCGGATAAGGGTAATCAAGCATCTCCACTTGTTGGCTGTAGACTCTGAGGGGCCTCAGGCTGTCCCCAAACCTCAACAGGTACTCTGTATTACAACAGCAAAAGACACACACGTACACCAGGAGCCAATTATCTATGGGTGCAATGAGGACCAATCACTTCCTTTTTATTGCCACTTATTTGCATACATTCTTACTCACACACGCACGCACACACACACACACACACACACACACACACACACACACACACACACACAACATGGATTCATCAAAGACACAAAGTAACTTGCCTGCAACAACATCAACAGACTTGTTAGATGGTCCACAGTAGAGAATAACTTGTTTCTTGTTCTCCTTTGGGTCATCAAATTTCCTTTGGTTCTTAGAGTTCAGCTCAAAGAAACGGTACACTATGTACACACCTACTACTGTCTTCCCAGTTCCTAAGAGACAAGTGGGGAAAAAGGCTTAAGCCATTGCAGAAAACATGAAGCATCAAGGTGAATACCATTTGTAGCTCTTACCAGGTGGTCCCTGTATAACTGTGAATGTATCATGTAGAGCTTTGTTCACAGCCTTATGCTGACTCTGATTGAGATTTGGCAGTCTGAATGGTAGCTCCTTCCTTGTGTTGTAGAAGTTTGTCTTTACTGCAAAGACAAAATGAGAGAGGTTTTGAGTGACTTGACAATTTATAATATAATTTATAATTTATTTTGCTCCAAGCAAAATAAATTTAAAAAAAAAAGTGCAATGTATTGTCTGTGTTTTGTATTGTAAGTGAGACACATGGATACAAATAGTTAAAATCTAGGCAACTATTTGCCGACTAATGGACATACCTTCTTTTGGAATGTGTTGTCCAAGTGCAATACTCTTGACAAGATCACATGCAGACAGAATGCGGACCACAGCATTTTCTTTCCGTCTGCAAAAAATAATGAAACTTTAATGAAACAGTTTAATTCAAAAATGAAAAATACATGTTCTATGCTGTCAGACTTAATAAAATACTTAATAATTAATAATTTAATGAAATCAAACTGTAAGCAGTGTTACATTGATTAGGTAAAGGTGAGCTACACTGGAACCTACATGTCAGGGAGGAGCTTTGGGATTATTTCAACTGTGAAACGTTTGTCTTTCTGAAACACACAGTCAGGAATGGTCTCCATCGGTAGGTGACTGACATAGAACTTCACTGTAGTTCCATCATTTGAAGAAGAAGAAGAAGAAGGAGATCTGAAGTTTTTAGATTGTTCTATTTTGTTCGTGACAGCATGCGCCACCCATGTGAACTCTCTTGGGTCCACTAGCGCAGAATGTTCCAGAGTTGAAGTCAACTTCAAACCTCTTTTCCGAATGCACAGTAAGCACTTTGAAAGGTTGCATTCAATCGCCCATTCATTGATCCATGCAAGGGGTAAGAAGAAGCTTCCTGTTAGTGTGCCTTCCTGCTCCTGGATGAAGTTTACCACCAGGTTCTCAATAATTATGCTGTCACTTTCGTCTACTGCAGCTGCAGCAGATTCCATCTCACACAATGGTTTCCAGATCCGGACATACTCCTCGGTGTCACTATAATGAGTCCTTGATGGATCATCTGCACATCTGGAGAAGCATGTGATAGGGCTGTGGACATGTTCCACACAAACTTCAAACTTGGGCTTAATGTGCACCAACTGAACAGCAGGCATGGGATAACCTCTTTTAACCTCTGATGTCATTTGGATCTGAAGGGTGTCCCCCAGCTGCAACTGAAGCTCAAAGTCAACATGGTGATCTTCCTCAGAGGTATATGTGTGAGTTTCGGCTTGAGGCACCTGAGAAGATTCTGGCTGAGTCTTCTCTTTTTCCAGTTGCTTTGTATTAGCGTTGTTTATGAATGACTTTGCATGATCCCATTTTTCATCAGCAATTGCATCAACCAGGGCTTTCCATATTGTCAGTGGAAGCTCAACACAGGGGGTACAGTCTGGCAGCATTTTCAACTCATGGTGGATTTGCATGGTGTCAGTTGCATAGATCCGCCTTTTCCATTTAAGAGTGATGCAGTGATTTGCTTCATCGAAAGATGGTTGGTCATCCAACTGTAAATCTTTGTACATAACTGATAAACTCTCTGCAAATATGTTCTTGTTGAAAGGAAATGACACTGCAAAACCCTCTCTGTTAGGATCTGCACTAACAACAAATGCTAGCTTTGTAGCACTTTGTTTTATCATGCTCACTGCATAGGAGATTTTCTCAGCCTTCTGTTCATACTCCTTGGCATTCTTGACGTTGTGCTCAGATTGATTGCACAGAGACATAATCTCTGTTCGAGTGTACTGGACATCCGTGTTACATATGATGGAGTGCAAAAGTCTTTGCAAGACAATGTCCATGTACCGCCGTATCGGTGAGGATGCTTGTGTGTAATACTTAACATTAAGAGAATAGTGCCCAACTTCTGCCTCGGGGGAGGAGTTGGAATGGATGACGCTCCAGGAAGCTTTACTAAGGCACTTTCTGAACTGATTTATGACTGGCTGGAGCAGTGGGTGGATGTCATCTGCTGCAACGAGATCCACCATTTGGTCTATATCATCTGTTCTGGCAGCTGACTGGATATCTTTCCACACTTCTGAGAGTACACGGAAGTTTCCACAGTTTGGGACTTGTTCATCATGGGGAACTTGGTGCCGAATATGTAGAGACAGTGGTATGAATTCTCCACATTTCTGCTTGAAATCTTTAACTCTTTCGGGATCTGGTTTTGCCTGACAGCGAAGGGGTGTGTAATTCATTGTTTTTTCTGAACTCATCAAAGTCTCAGATGCATGTTTGTTGAATAACACACTTAGCTCTTCAATCATCAGATGGGCTTTGCGCTTCCCTGGCAATCGATGATCATCAGGTTGAGCATAAGCCCAGTCCACAAGTCTACACTTCCTTTGAGCTTTTGCCAAACAATAAGCCACAGAGACACAATCTTCTACTGTATCAAATTTAGGTCTCTGTCCATATCTTTCAGAGATAATGCCCTCTGCCTCTTCATAAGACATCTGCTTATTAGACTTGATCAGTGACAGCTGGAATTCAGGCTTTCCAATGACTTCATGTGTTTGCTTGTTTACTTTGAACATTAATGAAACCACCCTGCGATCTTGACCTGCCAGAAGACTAAAGCGTCCAGTGCTTAAGTCTTTGGGGAACATATGAATGGGTTCTTCCCGACTGCGGTAATATGTAGCACCCCGTTGTTTTGCATCCTCATCTAATTTATCTCCTGGACTCACAAAGCTTGCCACATCTGCAATATGGACTCCCAACTCATACTGGTCTCCAATATCCCTGACACTAATGGCATCATCCAAGTCTGTTGCTTCTTCTGGATCCACAGTGAAAGTGATTACCTCACGTATGTCCTGTCTGTGTGTCCTGTCTTTTTCTGCCAAGGAGAAATTCTTGTCTGAGTGACATGGAGTGGGTGCAACTTTGAATTCTTCATTCAGTACCCTTAGTCCATCAACCAAAGATCTTCCAATTGGAAGAATACCTGTCACGTTCCCCAATGGAAATAAACAATTTTCTTTCCAGCCAATCACCTGCACCATAAATACATTGTTCTGTTTGAGTTTTTCATTGAGACGTTCAGATTTGGCAATCGTCCACTGTCCATCAATTTGCTCCCATATTGGAATGAAGTTACGTTTTTTCTTGCTGATCAGTATGCACACTTTTGGTGCAGTTTTTGTAATGGGCATCATCAATCTTTTTACAAATGTGTCAGAATTCTGTCTTGGTTTGCTGTAATCTTCATCCTCAAGCAGGCACACTAATACACGGGCTGATTCAGCTTTCTTGGTGATGTTGACCACTCTTGCTGTTTGTAAAACCACCTCATCTCCAGAGAAGGCCTTACCTAGGTTTTCCCTTCCCTTTAGGCTTACATGTCTAGTGGGGCTATTATATGGTATGACATAACCTCTGTTATATGACTCCCTGACCAACTTTCCTTGCTGGTACATCTCTGGATGTTTTTTACATAACTCCAAAACATCTGTGTCATCATCAGTGATGTTGTATGATGAGCTTGACTTGTGGTGACTGAAGCCTTGAAATTCACAGCAGTCTTTGTCTGAACTACATTCTGTTCTCAGCTGTTCATATTCATCTTTTAATTCTTGAAGAATTGAATCACTGAGAGTGCTGCTCTCATCCACATGTTCAGGCTTTTGAAACCTTGCAGTTTCCATAACATCTTTTTCAAAGAAATCTTTGGTGAAATGCTGTGGTGCAACACCGCTGTTGTTGATGCAATGTTCTATGTAGCTCTTCCAGATTCCTGAGCATTTCCCAAAGCAACAGAGGGCAGCAGCATCTCCAATCACAACCACCTGGGACTGAGCCCTAGTCATCACAGTGTTTAACACACGGGCATCATTGAACAGCTCCAGGCCAGGCAGGTGAGAAGTTCTTAGGCTGTCACGTGTTTGCACAGCTGTCATTATGACTGCCCTGAACTGTCTGCCTGTTGACACACGAATAGAAGTTTTATTATATAAAATGACAATAAGATACATGAAAGGTGATATTAATGTATACAGACAGGTATCCTTTATGTCTAACATAATGGAATAATCATACTGGAGTTCTTAAAGCTAAATTAAAATTACCTTGCACATTTGAAACATTTTCGACATGGACTTTCACATGGCTTTTTTTCGCAAGCGCTGTCCGAATTCGTCGAACCTATGAACCATAATAAACAATTAAGATAATTAAACTATTAGCCTACAACTCTGACCATATCTGACAGTGTGTGCCAACACATACATATAGAAATTTTCCCTGTATCACTGATGTAAGTCATTTGTTTTAATTTACCTGACATCCCTCTGATAGAACACAGATTGAGCCTTGGTTGGTTCCCCATGTGGATGGCCAGTGTTTGAGAATCTCTTTTACTGCTTCAACCACTGTGGCAACCTCTTCTTTGTTATACCAAGACATAGACACAGTGTCCAAGAGACACTCTCCCCGAACATGGTGGAACTTTAGGGCATGGCCATAGGCAGGAGCTGGAATATTTCCAGCAGCTTTGATAACATCATTTTTACCAACATAGAAATGAGTGGATACAAACTCCACAATTTCTTTGGTTGAGCGGTAGTTTTCACTGAAAATGATTCTACTTTTTTGGGCAGCATCACACTTTTGGTCTTGATAGTAGTGGAACAAGCGATTAAGGAGTGTGTAGTTTGAACGGTGATGATCATCCACTGAGAAAAGCTTTGGCCCCATTTGCATATGATCTCCTGCTAAAACAACTCTCGTGTTTGGCCCAGCCAGACTTAGGGGAATCAAGGCTTCACATTCTAGCATCTGAGAGGCTTCATCGATTAGAATGTGGGTGAAGTAGCCCTCTGGGAGTTTCAGGTCATGAAAATGTCTTGCCATTGTTGTGGTGGTTATGACTATTTTGTGGCAATCTAGAATAGCTTTTGTCGGTGGTAGAAACTGTCTGTCTTCCGAAAGAAAGCAGTATTTCAAAGTGATCTCATCTGTGGCAAACAAAGCACTTTTTTGGTTTGCCTTTATTCGAATTGGCCTCATCCCATCATTTTTCTTGTCAATGAATGGATGGAAGTGATCTCTGACATACAGATCTGCAGAACTGAAAGGGAACAAAAATAACAAAGACAAAACTACAGTCATGTCGCTATATTAAAACTTCTTTACAGCAGAACAGTTTAGAGCGTATTAAGAGAGTTGAACATAGATTAGCAATTTCAAATTAACACATGAATTTAAAAATTTACTTGGGGATTATATGCCCACATAAATCAATCAATCAATATTTCAATACATTTTCAATAGTATGTATTACCTGTTTGTGTGGGTGCAAATTAGCACTTTGTTGTGAGGCTGCTTACAAAGCTGTCTGGCTGCTGTAGCAAGGGTGAATGTTTTCCCAGTTCCAAATGGTCCATAAATTAGGAGTGGTGCCACACAGTTTTGACCACTGGAATTCCCAGTGATAAAGTCAACTGCTGACTGTTGTTTTACATTCAACTTCTCATGGTGGATGTCATTCACAGGAACACCACAGTTTTTAAGGTCTGGTAGCACTCTTTTTGTATCATGAAGGAGGTCTACAGCCTTGTGCATGGTGCAGAAGCTGTAGCGGTCCAGCTGAAACTGCACTTCCATTTGATACGATTCATTGCTTTTGAGCATAAGATCAGAGCAACATTTTTTAGACAGTTGCAAATACATTTTGTTCTCACTTGTTTTGTCTTGCAGGATGTTGGCTTCATAGACCTTGGAATTTCGACCACTTGAAGATAAAGGGGCTATCAGGCCAGACTTGATGCTTCGTTTCAGTACCCGTCCCTCAGGGGTGTCCGGGGTGAGATTACAGGGAATCGAGATGGAACAGAACAGTTCTCCTCGAGGAGCACTTATCATGCCACACTGTGTACTGTCCAGCTTATCCGATGTTTTAATTTCTCCACAAACAT
Organism: Thunnus maccoyii; assembly: GCF_910596095.1. NCBI lineage: Eukaryota > Metazoa > Chordata > Actinopteri > Scombriformes > Scombridae > Thunnus > Thunnus maccoyii. Next base: position 2,727,408 of record NC_056535.1, on the reverse strand, counting down.
TTAGTCTAAAGTAAATAAGAAAAAAACATAGTCATTGTTTTGCAAATATGTGCAAATTCCAAACATCATAAAAGGAAAGGGACACAGATACAGAACAGTATATTACCTTGAAACAACCTGGTCCTCTGCCCGTTCCTCTTGGTAAAGGAAGTGGTGCATACTTTCTTTGTAGTTCTCATGATTCAGAGGTGTTTGGCTGTTATAGGAGGATTTAAACAGAAAGTTAATCTGAGGAGGCTTGTACTCCTTACACAGCTCCTCCTGTTCTTCTGTCCTGGTAGAACATGGGATGATAACCCTGTTCCCGCGATGCCAACGCTCAACACTTTGAAAGACAGCTCTAGGGTTCATAGAAGGCTGTTCGGTGTCATCCAATGATGGCTGGCCCACTCTTACTCTGAGTTTTTTCAAGAGCACTGGTCTCATGTTAAAATCTAGCACTAACCACTGTTCATACAGGCCTGGATTGATACATGTGAAAGACACAGTTATGTCATAGGTCATGTCTTCATTCAAAAAGTGTTCACCCGGGGAGTGGCTGCAGGGCGCTAAACTGATGTCATCAAGTGTAAATGATGCTCCTGGTTCTTGCTTCAACAGCGCCACGTGCACAAGCTGTCTCTGTACATACACAAAAGAGGTAATTAAGCATACAATGACAAGGACATTAATGATAAAATTATTTGAAGATTGAAGATTATGTGAACATCAAGCTGACACAGAAGAGTAACAAAGCACAGTAGCTACGCTAAGGCTTAAAGGTGGCATTTAACTCCTGCCAGCCCATTGCAGGTCAACTGTTCGACATATAATGCTGTTGGTATCAAGTGGCAACAACCCCAGCTTGAAATTGAAGGCAATGCAGAAGGACCTTAAAATTCAGTACCACTCATGGTCACTAGATGCTGGCCCCAGAAAATTGTTAAGAAGATTTGAAGACTTATAGCAGCTTTGATGTCTGTCTTGTAGGCGTTGATTGACAGCTGTGATTGGCAGTTGGCTCATCTGCTGCTCTCCCCGGCTCCAGGACTTGCACTGAGTCAGACTATGGTCGCAATATTTCACTAAGTTTAATGTTACTTAATAACAATACCTGCCTTGTTAGTTAGCTAATGTTAGTCCAAGCGTGCAACACTCAGTGTTCCAACGCCGCACTCCTTATTTGGAAGGTCCTGGCTCCAAACGGAAAAGATGGTGCTGACCATGAGCAGCAACTCTGGGTTTCAAACCTTTGCTTGCGAGTCAGCTGGATTGGCAAGAACATGATTTCATGTGAGAATCCATCCTGTCAGGCTTCAAGTTATGTGCTTGTGTCCGAACCACCGGTGGTACGGAAAAATCCGCATCCTAAGAGGATTCTCGCGTGGTCTTGCAAATCCAGCAGCCTCGTAAGGTAAGACAGTGATAGACAGATGGTTCATTTAATCACCTGCCAAGTTTTTTTTTTAAAGTGCCTGCCCTTTCCTCCTCGAGGAGAACAGTTTCCAAGGATGACTTCTCAGATGGTTCTGTGTAACAAACCGTCTGGCACGTCAGGTTATTTCAAACCAGCTCCAATGCAAACCAATGGGTGATGTTACACCGCGCTACATCCAACTTTATATACAGTCTATGGTTGGTATCTGTAATGCTCTTTGCCTTTCTACCCCAGTCAAACTGTATATAACTGTATTATCTGTTTACTCATTACTTGGCTGATACCTGTTACCTTGGTATATTATGTGTCTTGCTTGCCATCCTGCCTCAGATCATTTGGATCAGTTTGCTGTTCTTATTGCCTGCCTGCTGATGACTGTAAACCTGTTTATTCCGTACTCAGTCAACTGCCTTTAAACATACCAGCTGTGTCTTTAGACTCAGAAAGCAATTTGGTTAGTATCGTCCAAATCCTGGCTTGCTAAATTGCTCCCAGGACTGCCAAACATTTTGTCCAAGTCAGCTCTGTGTTCGGTGCCTCTTGGGCAGGTTATTCCTGTCAGCCAAGCGCCTTCCAATTCCTCCTTTGTGTCTTCCAGTGCCTCTGAGGTGTATACCACTTCTTTGGAGCCTCCTAACTCCTCTCTGGTGCAGCCAAAAAGCTTTAGTTAACTTGCACCTCCATCTGCTAGTTCTCTGCTTACATTAGCTAGCTATACATTCTGGCTGGTATAATCATATTACTGCTCGTGTTTCTTTCCCTTATTTTGGATTTATTTTCAGGGATGTCGCCATGTTCTGAGCATTACTTTGGTGAGTACAGTGTTATTCTAACTGATAGAACTGATGACTGGAGCAACAGAAATAAAACCCAAGTGGTAAGTGTCAGGGGGACAGATTTTTGTTTGCTGTCACACAATTCTGGGGACAAGTGGCTCAATTATCACTTGTTTACTGAAAATGTGTGTGGAATGGCACATGTACAAAAACACAGGTAGCACTGTAGTGTCTGTATGAAGTTAGATATTCAGCAGACTCCTTCTTTGCTTTGTGTTGAGGGTTAGCTTCTTTTACAGGGGCACAGGTCTTCTCTAAAAGATCCTGTGACTGGCATCCCCATTAGATCACACAGCTAGAATCTGGCTGACTATACTGTATGACATAGAACACGCCATAACAGTTTATGACATTTCACACATTTTTACTGTCTGGCATTTGACATAACTAATGTCCATGCCTTATTACAACAATACAATTTAAAAATCTTACCTCTGTTTCAACTTGGAAGTTCCATTGCAATGTTGCATTGATCTGTTCACACTCCACAGTTAAATCTTTATCACAAGAGATGCTGACATCATCCACCTGTTCTGACATCTGTTGAAAATATGAAACAGTGAATTAAAATACTTTGAATGGTTAGGAACCAAGTGGGTATTTCCAGGTTTGAAAAGTGAAGCCAATGCGGAAGTGCCTTAAACCTGCATTCTTTCTAATTGCCAGCAGGGTGCGACTCCACTGTTTCCAAAAAGAAGTATGACGTCTATGAGAAAATGGCCCTACTTCTCACTTGATTTATTACCTCGGTAAACAGTTTCCTAATGAGTTTATGGTCTCAATGTCTAGTTCCAAGTCTTCTTCAATACAGCATGATGTTCATTTTGTAAATTATGGTCCCATTTGATTTAAATTTGCAAATAAATCAGGGTATGCTTTACACCTGAGACACACAGCCTGCGTGAGCAGCGTGTGTGCGTGGCGGAACCTCTTGCTTTTCATTTCGCTGCCTATGTTAACAGGTTAGAGCAGCGACACAGCTGTCTGAGATGCGTGTCTCACACAAGGCTGTTGCATCGCATCATCTAGAGATTCGAGGTCTCGTCTATTTTCTCTGCGTGATGCGTGCAGTTCTCAGCAGAAAGAGACAGGGAAAACGATCTGTTGACAGTCATATGACAACATACCAGTAACATCACACCTTTCACTATAGTTTCAATCTCTATAACTGCAGAATATGTCACAGACATGAAGTGTCACCACTGCAGGTCTGCCTGTGCGGTGCACGGCGGGGCAGGGAGCCTCTCTGGTGGGGAACTCCAGTACGGAGAGTTGGTGACACACAGAGCTTCTTTTCTCGACTCCTGTCTCTTTCTGTGATATTAGTTTAAACCGGGGCTTCTGCCTGTTGTTTCACTTGCTTCCAGGTGGAGATTTGGTGTTGTTATTTTCCTTATTTGTTGTCAGTTTCCCTCCTTACAGTTTGGAGGTTTGTTTGTAGGAGTGTTTTTGACTAGTTTGGGGAACTTGGTGTCGTCTGGAGGGATTTTCTTCATTTGGAGTGGTGACAGCAGGGTTTAACTGGTGAAATGATTAATAGAATTAATAAAAAAAGAAACATGTCCCTTTTCAGGAGTGTATGTGGCAGACAGAAGTAGCCCCATACAAACCCCGACATGCCCATCAGAAAGAAAGCCGCTTTTACCTCACATATTGTTTATTTATTTTTAACAATTGAGCAAATGCTTCTTAATCGTTTTCTGACTAAACTTAATATAAATAAAATTTATAATTAAATGATATGAAACATGCTATTATTGATGGCCATTATCAGCAGCAATGCTGTCTGTGTGGATGCTGCGAACGTGTGAGATGCAGCAGTTCAGCAAAGCACATGCACTGCTGAGGTTCACACAGGCTGTCTGTCCCAGGCGTCAGGGACAGACAGCCTGATGCTCATTAGGTAATGTAAACATAGCTCAGATAACCCCAGATTCACAGAGTATAGACATAGCTGTAGACATAACTATTTCAGTGCGTTTTCAGTTCATAAAAACATTTTGGTCACCTAAAATAGTCTTGTTCAGCATTTGGTTGTACTAAGAGACCATCTCAGGAGTCATACGTTCAATTTTTCTGAAATTTTCATTTTGTTTTAATGGTTTTACGCCCATTTTTCGCTAGCGAGAATTAGCATTTACATGATCACAGTTAACCATAGACTGTAAATATAATGTGTTCACCAAGCCAGCAGCTATCGTTAGGGTCAGCTCCACCCTCTCATCCAAATATGGTCACTTCTCATTACTTCAGGCTCCAAAAATCCAAGATGGCGATGGTCAAAATGCCAAACTAGAGGCTTCAAAACGCAAGTCCACAAACCAATAGGTGACGTCACAGTGGCTATGTCCATTATTTTTATTCAGTCTATGTTAGGAACTGAAGAGTAAATTAATCAAACTGTCAATAATTATATTAGTAATAGTAATCCTTTAAATAACATTGTATTTGGTCAACTAACCAACTGTCTTTGTTACATGATAGAGGTTATAAAGTAGGCAATAATTATTTTAAACAGCTGCTCTTGTTATTTTTCCATTTTATCTATTGTGTTTTGTCTGATGTGCGAATGTACTACAGGATGTATGCACTGTCCTGTTTCTGTGTGTCGTTTCAGGGCTGACAACACCTCTTTAAGTGGATGATTAAGTTTGCTATGACCTTTAGAAAGACTGAGAGGATGTGTATGCGATGAAGCCTGGATTCAAAGACTCTTTGAGAACATGGTGTGCCCCTCATTTGATTGAACCACCCTGACAGCCTGCCAAATAAACAATATTCAACAGAATTAGAAAATGAAAAAACAAAAGATTTGAGCCTCGTACTCACAATGTACACTTCATTGCTGCTGTTTTTGTATTCTTCCAAAAGTCTTTCATTATAGCTCATGTAACCTTGGGCTTCAATGTTACGTCTGATCTCCTCTTCTTCTTTAGCACGCATCATCCACTCTTGCAGTTCTTCCACAGAATGAGCTTTTGGACAATTGTTGCCATACTCACATGTTTGTGGTCTAAGATGAAATGGCAATTTCAGTACAAAACAAACATTGGAACAATAAAAACACTTAAAAGACATCAAAATGCTTTTCTGAAGATTTATACTCATTTAGAATTATACTACTAATTTTTTGCTATTTTTGGAGGTGTTCCTGGAGGTCTCCACATACTCCTAAACCACATACACAAAACTTAGGTAAAATTACTATGTAGTGTGAAAGTGGGACACAACATTGCTCTTTAAAGGATAAGTCTGACAAAGGTTTATTTTTTTAACAGCAAATCACACAAAAAGACCAAAGCAATGATCCCATTAACAAATATTCTGTGTGTATCCAAAGTCTGATATCTGATATTTCTCTGTGCCATAAAGCTCCCTCTGCCAGAATTACTCCCTAGAGCACCAAATGTGTATGAATCTGCCACCGAACATAGAAAAATATGTCTTGAACAGGAAGTTGGGCTTGGAGCACAGGCAGACTGGAAAGGTCAAAAAGTAATGTTAGATGAGCTAACGCATTATTATTGTTGGCCTTTTCATGGGATTTGTTAACAATAACAAAAATATAGAATATCACCAGCCTCCTTAAAACAGGATAAAACAGAGAAAGAGGGAGAGCCCCATAAAAGTATATGCAATTTTGATAATGGAAGGTATTTTTAGTAAAGCAACTGGATAAAGCTCTTGGTTTTTTAGGATTACGCCCCATAATAGGACAAAATGTCCATAGCCATTATAAAAAACCTGCATGAATCTACAGCATGGCAGTAAAACATGTAAGGGTGACTAGTGTTGTTTACCTGTCACACAGCCAAAACTCAGCTCGGCGGTTGTGTGGAGGCTGTCGTCCTTTCCACTTGGTGGTGGTGTCATCAGAGAGTAACTGGGCATGCTCCAAAGAGGAGCAGTGCTTGAAGAAGCTCTCTGGGGAGGACAGGGCCAAGAGGCAGACTTTGCAGTACATGGTGACCTGTCTGGGCTGTGTCTGCTCCCGCTGGTTCAACTGAAGGAGATGAGGCCGGACGGTGAGTCCGCTCTGTTCCGCTTTCCACACAGCCATCTCCACCTCGCTCTGGGCAGATGAACAGTGGCCGGCCTGATGCCAGCAGGGCTTGCCTTCCCTGACATGACTGCAGTACTTAAACTGACAGTTTTTGGGAAGTGGGCGCACCTGATTGTAGATGTGCTTTCTGCTATTCTCTGATAGGTGATAAACTAAGACTGGGTTCCAGGTGTGTGCTTCATCTGCTGAGCAAGTGGCGTTCCACCTTTTGGTTGTTAATTTTTGTGGACGATCATGAAAGCAGTCTTTACAGAGCTCAATGAATTCCCCTGAAAACTCTTGGAGTATGCTTTCAGCTGCACTTTCTGGTGTTTCCAAAATATGCTCAGACTCAGTTACAAGTCTGATTAACTCATCTTTATCTATTTTTTTTTCTCTAATATAGTTCCATACAGTGGCCTCTTCACAGCTTCTGGCATAAGTGCATTTTTCTCCGTGTTGTGTACATCCAGAACCCTCAACATAGAAGTTACACACTTTGTAAAGGACATTTAGACCAAAGTTTCCACATGTAGGCCGCTGAGAGACAGGCCTCCATTGGTTAGAGGCTTTGGCTTTGACTAAAAGCTGATTTCTACTGCACTTGTGACTAACTGACTTAACTGTGTATGTTATTTCATTCTCCTTAAAAGAGCACAGATCACACACAGCCTTCAAATCTAAATCCAAAATGTCACCCAGAGGTTCAGATGTGTTACACTGATCATATCCTCTCTCAGACTGAGCTAAAAGATTACAGAGAAGAGTGTGGTCTAATCCCTGACGCTTTTCAAAGTTCCACACTGCTGCTTCCTCATCACTTCTGGCAAAGGTGCAGCGGTTTTTGTGCTGTGTGCAACCAGAGCCCTCCACATAGAACCAACATCCCATATACTGACTAGGGTTTGGAAATGCGGGCCGTCTAGAAACAGGCCTCCATTTGCTGCCACCTTTTGCCCTGCAGAGCAGGATATTGCGTGCACACTGGTGCTGGACTGATTTTAAGGAATATGTAATTTCTTTCTCCCTGACAGAGCATTTAGCGCATACAAGTTTGAGGTCATGTGTTGATAAAAGAAGAGCCAGTTTGGACCCAATGGCTGACATTGTGATACATGCATAATGCTAAAGTCAGCACTTGAATGCAGGAAAACGTATGGTCCTGCAGATAGTAGCAATATAGGCTCAAAGCTTCAGTAGTTTTTGGTATGTTTTCTGGTTACAGTCAAACATAGACTCAGATGAAGCATAAACAAAGGAATCTCTGACAATGCTAATTTGGATTAACTTGTCATTATCTATGAAAAACTGAAGGCCAAAATCTGAGAAATGTCCAGAATGTGTCTAAAAGAGAAAACAGCAGAGAAAAAAGTATAATAAGAATTGTGCTCAAGAATGCTATTTAATTCAGAAAATCACAGAGGGTCATTTTTTAGGTAAATAATTATTTATCCGCAGAAAAGCAGTATGACATCACCATTCAGGGTATAGACCGCCAGGAATGACACAAAGTGTACTTGTTGCTAAGGTCATATGGTGCTTCAGACATGTGACCTTGCACAGGGTTCCTGCAGGGTTGACCAAGAATTTAAGACTTTTAGGACCTATTTAATACCACATAAAATGCAACTTTCACGATCATACCGGTCAATGTATGAAGGTATGATGGAAAACCAGCAAGGACAATATGACCTAAAATTATTCATGATTGTATCACAATTTCAGTACTTTCCGGCAGTAAAACTGACCCTTGATGAGCTTCCTAATGACAGTGTTTGCTGCAGGTCTGGTGGTGCTGAGTGAAATGCCACTTAAAACAGCCTCCTGCAGCACAATCCACTGTCGAATCAATCCCACTGTTACACAGTTAATACAATGCTTTTAAAGACCTCCAGATACTCTGTTACAATTGTTTTTGCTTTGAAAATTACCTAGACATGTTTACTTTTAGATGTTTTTCATGTCCATTGAGGTTAATAGAGAGGAAGCCTTTTGTTTTTAGTAACTACAGATTAAAAGAACTCCACACTGGGCCCCAATCAAGTGTTTTTGATTATGTGACTCACTCAGTTTTCACAGAGAAGTCAAATAGAACCTCGAATTCCAAGGTCACAAAATGTTGTTATTTTAAAGTAAGTCCGATGATATGAACAATCATAAAATGCCACATCAGAGTTAATCCTAGAAATCCTAAATGACTACAGAATATATTTGAAGCAAATCGGGACTGTCTGCTCCCTGGAGCTTGCATCTTAAGTCCATTAGATGGCGCAGTTGTGCATTTTTTAAATACAATAGCAGGTTGCAGCACAGACACTCAGAATGAAGTCAGTGGAACAAATGGCTCAAAATACCAGGGTGTGATATTAGAGCAAGGTTTTAAACTAGTTTTTACTATTGTAAAATACACGCCCTACAATTCAGCAACAATCAAGACAACAATAAAAAAAAATTAAACAACTGATTGTTGCTTGTTAAAAAAAAAAATCTACACCCATGTCCATAACTGTCCATCAAGTTTAGTAGACCTATTAGGGCAAGTACATGTACCAGTATCTACTACTTATACCACAACAACTACTAATGATAACAATACATTTGATATTATTAATATGAGTATTATTATTGCATTAATACTTATAAATAAATTAATAATAATTACCGTCAAAGTGTTTGAGCGGCTCAGCAGTAGCTCCAAAACATTCAGATATGCGGATGTTTACAGAGGCTTTAATATCGCGGATAACTGAGGTCCTGCTAACGTGAGACTTGGCTGATCAACAACAGTGTGAACGTGCAGCATCATGTGGACTCACGGCTCTGAGGTTTCGGAGTGAAGGCAGACAGAACCCCTCCCTGCACCGGAGCACAGCTGGAGTCTCTCGGCTATCACGAACCTTTATGATGAGTCGCGCCCTCGTATGATTACCAGAAGAGCTGGTTTAACCTAAGTTTCGTTTCTCATATTTCGCGTCAGCATCGGATTAAAGTGATAGGCATGCGCTCTCCACCTACCCCCCCCCCCACCCACCCCCTTGTGTCTTACACACATCCATGGTAAGAATGATAGGACTTCCTCTTTTTAACAATAGCTTCATTGTGATGCTGCATGCTCCTGCACAGCCAAAACAGTCCCTCCACTAAAAACCTTTTCCTGTAGCTGGCATACGAACACTGAAAGAGGTTCTCTTCTTTGCAATCATTCCTCCTGTTCATAAACACATAAACACCTAAAAGCATAAGTAAACACATAAAACACGTCAACAACAGTAGCTAAAAAAACCACTTAAAGCGACTGTGCTGAGGTGTAAGTTGGTGTTCAGTCGCAGTCATTATGTGCAAAAATATTTAAAAGTTGATGTGAAGCTTATATGAGGCTTCAGCAGCCTGAGTCAGTCATATCAAGTGGACTTACATTGTAAGTGCATTATGAATGATTACAGCAAGAAAAAACAATTCCAGTGTTCATTTGGGCTCCTGACCGTTGTTTTAAGACAGACTTGAAAGACTGTGAACCTGTCCTTTAAGACCAAGATTGCAAGATTGTGGTGGAATGCATTTACTCAAGTACTGTACTTAAGTACAATTTGAGGTGCCTATAGGCTACTTCACTTGAATATTTCCATTTTATGCTACTTTACACTTCTACTCCACTACATTTTGGAGGCAAACATTGTACTTTTTACTCCACTACTTGTATCTGACAACTTTATTTACTATACTTAGCAGATTAGTAAAACAATATAATCAATTCTGATGTAGCCTTTTTTTATGGATTAATCCACCTGGCAGTATGTAAAGTAGTTCAAATTAGCTCTACCACTACCAGCTGCGACACTAGTGATGCTTGTGCATCAATAATTATAATCCAGTGGTAAAATATATATCAATCTGAAATAAGTACTTTTACTTTTGGTAGGCTACTTAAGTTGCTGGTACTTACATACTTTTCCTTTTAGTAACAGAGTATTTCTACACTGTGGTATTGCTACTATTACTTAATTAAAAGATTTGAATATTTCTTTCACCACTGATATTATGGTAGTGACCTGTGTTAGTCTGACATATTTTGTTTTGAATATTTTACTCTGTAAGCCTCATTTAACTTCAATGAAGTGTTAGAACAAGCAGATCCAGAATAAACTTCATCATACAGTACAGGAAATTTCATTCAATGCGCACAATCAGGAGACTGTCACTGCAATTATTAGTGAGCATTTAACCAGAAAAGCTAAGAAACACCTGTTCTACTGAACTTGACGGAATAAATAAATGAATTTGAAATATATATATATATATATATATATATATATATATATATATATTTAGCTATATCTTTATATATCTATACATAGTAGAAGATGATCTTCAAAACAAAATCCCACCTAGGGTCCCAAAAACACTTAGGACAGCCCTAGCAATGTGGTCATGACAAACTGCTGCTATGCACTACAGGTAAGAAAAGGCAGAGAAATCCTGGCTCACTCACAGTAAACACATGTGGAAAGAAATCAGCTTTATCAGAATAATAATTTTCAGGTGTACCTTTTTTCTAAAACAGTTGTTTTGTGTTCATAGAATATTATTGCTCAGCAAAACCCCTTTTCACCCACAAGATAAACGCAACAAAGACCTTGTTTGGCTCAGAATTGGACTTTATTTCAGCTGTACTTGCCTCTGCTATCAGAATATGTACCTGCAGTTCCAAATGTGTGTGATTTACCAAAAATGAAACAGATGAGTAGCATTATTTGGTGCTGATTAACTACTAGTTTGAGTCTTGAAAAGTGCACTGGTGATATTGGTGAATACAGAACAACAGGAGAACTTTGACACACAAGATTTTCAAAAGTAGCATCCGCTGCCTAAGTGTAGAAAACATCCTCAGCCAGAGAGGTCAGCCTTGAGCTCCTTGTTCCTGCGTACCTCAGCAGCGTGGATTTCCTGTAAAAAAGTAATAAACTGTTAGATACACTCAAAGACTTAATGATGGGAGGTGGGGCTTCTGTGGAACATGAAACTTAGAAGCACATCATGTATTTCCTAAGAAACACAGACTGTTTAACCTGAGAGACATTCAAGACGAAAACAGGAAACCTTGATGCTCTTCTCAACAGGTTTTTCAGCCAATACACTCCATATAGTACAGGAAACTGCATAGACCATGCTGACGTGTTGGCATCCTTCTTCTGTCCTTCTGCAGCTGTTGCTGTTTGTTGCTGCTAGACATGTGTCTGTTGTTGTTGTTGTTGTTGTTGTTGTTGCTGTTGCTGTTCTGCTTCTCTGTGGCCACCACAGTTTAGTTTTTAGTCTTTTGGTCCTGTGTCTGGTAACAATGACATCTATGGCAACTTACATTTATGGCAAGTTTAAAAAAAAAATTGCCATTGACTTATATATTTGTATATTTAAATGCATTTAAAACTATATTTCCAATTCATATGATGTTCTGTCATTTTAAATGTCTTTTTATTCAAATCTGATTTTTAATTTATCAAGTCCATTTTGGCCCCATTTTATGTGCTGCCAAAGCAATTGACTGTTGGTTTAGTTGTCTGCATAGAAAGTCAGTGTGAACGACTGATCATTCACTACCATCACAACGTATCATCATGGTGTCCCTCTAAAAAGTGAATGAAGAAAAAGAACTTTTGAATAAAAGAATTAATTTGGAAATGAGTGAAAATTGTGGATTTTGAAAAAAGGACGTTGCAAATATTTTACATTCAAATGAAATGACACTTCATGCACTGTCATTTGAAACCGAAAAAGAAAAAAAAAAACTAGCTGAGCAGTCATGGAGATTGTCAGTGTGAATCCCTTCATCGCCTGACAAATATAGTCGGTGCCACTGATGATTATAGTTCCCTCCCTCAACAACTACTGTTTAGCTGAAGTTTGAAGTTCAAGAGAAGTAGATAACAGAGGAAGACTTGGCTACAGCTGCAAAGCCCAGAGTAAAGGGCGGTGTACCGTGCCTTCCTGAAATTTTGTGATATGAGTGCAATGTCTCAAAATAAAATGTCTGTTGCATTTCATGAAAAGTGAAAGAAATCGGGGTCCAAGTTAGTGTAACAGAAACTGGAAGTAACCTAATTTTGACATCAAATACTTCTTCATAGTAAAGGATCATGTGTGGGGGGATTTGGTTGACTAAAACATTACACTAACCTCTGCTAAAACTGTCTTATCTAACTCTTACTGTCTTATTCAACATTTTTTTGCTAATAGAGATCAGAATCTAGAGGATATGATGTGATATGTTATTGTTATGACTGTTTGAGGTGTTAGATGTGTGAATGTATGTTTAATCTGTGTGTCAAAGCCTAAGGACACAAAATGAATTTCAGTGTAAGCAGACAGTAAATTTGTACTGTATCGTTGTATTTTACATAAAATCCTAAAAGTTACATTCATTCCTTAAGGTTTTCATTATATCGTACCCCTTTTTGTTGCTCATTATGGCAGGCATTTTAATCAATAGCCAACTCATTCTGTTACATTAAGCAATTGCCTCTCTATATAATAGTTTTTACTTTTACTGATGGTCAGCCTTTTCTGTGCTGGATTCAACATGTGACTCAAGGGATTCATACATATATGCATGTACTGCAAGTGACTGGGAAAACAAATGGTGTGTCATGTGCACATTTCACGGAATGCAGAGGAAAATAGTGTAGAGTAAATTTTATTTTAATGGTTTTAGGCCTGTTTTTCTCTAGCGGAAATTAGCATTAGCATTAGAATTATCACTGTTAACCATGATTGTAAATGCACTGTGCTAACCAAGCTAGCAGCTAGCGCTATGGTCAGCTCCACCCTTTCGTCCAAATATGGTCACTTTTGGCTCCAAAAATCAAACATAGTGACAGTCAAATCCAAGATGGCAATGGTCAAATCACTAAAAACTCTGGATTTAAAACCATTTAATTTATTAATTCTTTATTGTTTTAATTGATCTTTTATCAATTGATATATATATATATATATATATATATATATATATATATATATATATATATATATATATATATATATATATGTATGTATATATATATATATATATATATATATATGTGGTTGCTTCTGTGGTTCAACCTCAGTTTAGTCTCACTGGTGAAGTTTCTGTCTGGATTAAAACCATTTAATTTATTAATTCCTTCTCGTTTAAATTGATATGTTTGTTAGTTGATACATACATATGCGGTTCTCGGCCCATTCCGAACGTGCACGTTTTGAATGGGCACTGTACTAGTTAAGTTAAGCTAAGTTAGCTAGCTGCTGACAGCACTGTAGCTTCATATTTAGCATACAGACATGTGAGTGGTATTTTCTCATCTAATGCTCAGCAAGAAAGTAAATAAGCATTTATCTCAAAATGCCCAACTTTTCCTTTAAGGATTCAAACTTTAACCTATGCAGTTTTAGTTGCCCAAGTTTAGCCATTGAGGTACACTCCTTGATCTGAATGTAACCAAAATGGTCAGCCATACCATCACAACTGAAATAATATTCCCATATATTATTAGATGTGTGAATACTTTATATGTACTTTATATATATAATCATTTATATGTTAAAAAGGGGATTGTGTCCAATTTGTGCTGGTGTCACAAAATTATAATTTTGGGGGGAAATATTGCTGTCACATATTTTTAATACCCACATTTGAAGTTTTGAGTAAGATTTTCACCATTTTACAAGTTATATAAGCTTGTGTTGGTTTGTGTTGGTTGTGTGACTTACTGAATCAGGACAGTGCTGCAAAAGAGTATGGTTCTCTCCTTGCATTGATAAAATAATAATATTAATTCACAAATTATGACATAATGCAAGGACTTGCTTTCTCACGCAGCCGCTGTTTGAGTGCATTGAGGTGGGCCTCCCGGTTCTCCTTGATGACCTCCATCTTTTGGATGAGCTTCTCCTCCGTCTTCTTGCTAAAGTTGTTGTTCTCCTCACGCACCTTGTAGAGAACCTCCTGCTCATGCTCCCTCCTCTCTGCCAGCTGCTTCAGCACCAGAGCCTCCTGGGACTACAGCAGGATGGGGGGAGGACATATGGGGCACAGCAGACAAAGAGGGTGGAGTCAGCATGATGATGGCAGTTGGGGGTTGGCAGGGATTCATGAAAACCAAAAACCAAGTTCATCAAACAGAAACAAAAGAATGAACATCCATTTTTTTCTCAAGACTAGCCGAGTTTTCTCATATGAGATGAATATCACACAATGTTTCAAAACTGAAACTCAGTATTTGAAAGCTTGAAATCTAATTAAAAAAGGTTTTGCAAGATTGAAACTAAGTTTTGAAGGCTTGCATAATGTTTTGTAGGCTGAAAAAAAAATCAAATCTCTGCAAACATTTTGTATTTGAGTTTTCCTTCTTCACAACTGCAACACTATTTTTAGTGGTTTCTCCAACACATTTTCAGAGTTTCAAATTTGTCACTGTTCTCCTGGTGTATTAGTTTATTTTCCAGGTTTGAAACCTTGTAAATGGTGATTTGAAAACTGGTGCGCATATGTAACAGATGGTCTGAAAACAAACAGTCATACAGTCAAATATGCTGTGGTGGAATAATTTTCTTGTATAAATAGTCATGACTATCATCACAGGGACAGTATACAGGGTAGTTAATCATTAATGTATGTAATGTAATATCATTAAATCATTAATTAATTAATCATTAAGCTTTAATGGAAAGATTAATGCTCATGACATTTGATTATTAAAGGCCACAAGCCCTCTTTTTATTTTTAGTTTTAGGGACGTTTTAGACATCATTGTTTCAAAAAAAGAATCATATTTGGATAATTGTCAACAGGTCAAGGTCATTAATGATGTCATTTAGGGAGGAGCCTTAAAAGGAAGTCTTGAAAATAATGGTGGGAAATTCCGGGATTTTATAAAATGAGGAGGAGCCCTAAAAATCACATAAGATAGGCTCCACAATAGGAGGAGCTAAATAGAGTATATGACAGTGCTTTTT
Organism: Thunnus maccoyii; assembly: GCF_910596095.1. Classification (NCBI taxonomy): domain Eukaryota; kingdom Metazoa; phylum Chordata; class Actinopteri; order Scombriformes; family Scombridae; genus Thunnus; species Thunnus maccoyii. The sequence continues at coordinate 2,712,122 of NC_056535.1, read as the reverse complement.
GACTTACATTCAGGTTATTGCTCCATGGACAAAGCCTCGGTTTACTTTTATTGCATTTGATACACAGTAAATCTTATTGCATTGAACTCTGTTAAATGAATTTCTGTGATAACTTTTAAAACAATAGAGACCGGAGCCGAAGTATCAAAATTTAACAGAATTTATTTTCTTGTACAAGAAGGAGCGTTTCACAATGCAACATACAGGGCTCCTAGTGGAGCGCTTATAACAGGGTTTTATACACCTTAAGTGGGTGTTACAGTTCTTTTCTTAATCTATCAAATACAGACTTATAGATAACGACATGTCTGTTTTCACTTCTCCTGTCCAGGAGCCATCCTGCCCAACTGACCCCCAGATGACATGTCTCACCCTGTCTCCAACGAATTTTAATTTCTACATCTTCCTCTTTACAAATATATAATGCTGAACCATCTTGATTTTTGGAACAAATATGTTGTGGGATACCTGAAGTTTCATAGGCCCATCTTAAGAGTTTTTCCATGACAATGCTGTATAAAAAAAGATGACGTATTACAAGCCGCACCAATCCTGTGTTTTACGTGGGCACACTCGCTTCCCCCCCCATCCCCTAATCCCATCTAGACATGACTCATGCTAATGGGCTAGCTTCGCCTTTTCAGCCCAACTAACTCAACCTGCAAGCACCCAGGCTACAACCACAGCCATGGTGGAGTTTAGTTATTTAAAACAAGCACATTCACAGCATAATCAACCTTGATGTGTTTAATCTTTAAATCTTTAAATTTCATTATATTGATTATATGAGGTGGGATTAAAGCAGGCAGATACACTGCTGATCTAACGTTGCATTAGCACCTGAAGAGAAAATGGGTAAAACAGAAGTTCATGACAACAAAATGATAAACAAAACACACAAACCACACAAACACAGAGCTGCATGGATTACTGTGGCATTCAGTTTTATTTTTCATGTGAATTAAATGAAGGTTGCCCTGATAGAGAGAGTGTGTTGCTGAGACAGAAACAGGTCTCGAACAAAGTTCATTTTCTGAAAAATGCCATTTCAATGCCATTTTCAGAAGATATGTGGCTTGTGAAAAATGGGTCCAGTATTTACTACGGTGTGTATGGGAAGAAAGAATCAGTAATAATCTGTCCTCATGTACACTTCCCATTGGATTGAATAGACTCAGGACCTGCCTAGTCTCCTAACGGGTGGGGCAGTTGCAGTGGTGTTTACAGGGTTAGGTGGGAGTGACTGCTCCACCAATGACTGACACGCAGTCATTTAAGTAAGTCAGTCTGTGGTCTTGTTGTGTGTTTCAAAATAAAGATTCGCCCTTTGCTTTTTTTAGATTTCAAGCTTTCAAACACCGAGTTTCAACCTTTCGAAGCTTTTTTTTCAGTTTCAAAACATGGCGTGATGTAAGATATTTGCTGCTGCACAGCATAAATATATAGCCATGATATATATGCAGGGGCTGACTTGATGACTTAAACATTTCGAAAGTCACTTCATGGGTCATGCTGTTTTGAAATAAAAACTTTCAACACACTCCCTCATTTTATCCCTCAGCTCACCTGTTTTGAGTCACTTTATTAGCCTTTGGATTAGAGGAAAAAAACCCAAACAAACAGGTTTTAGTTGTGCTGCTTGCACAACAGCACAATTTGTTCATTTCAATTTGTTATTCACTTGGTGAGGTTTTAATAAGAATACAATATCATAGATTTATTTTGTCTTTGTTTCTCTGTTGTATAACTGTCATCTAATACTTGTGTCACACCTTTCATTTTCAAGATCATTTCTGCATAATACTTCCTTGTGCCGGTGTTGTAAGCTAGGCTGTGTTGCGTTTAAACTGTCTTTTGCTTATTTCTTGTTGTACTGGCTGCTGGAAAGTCTCCAATCTTGCTTTATGTTGATGCTCAATCTTGGCAGATATTTCTGTGGAAAGCTAAATACACAAAGTACCTCAGCGTTCATTTCTTTACAGCAGGGTTTGAGTTGTTTCATAAATATATCTTGAGGTTACCTTGTGCTTTGAGGTGGGGAGGTGGCAGTTTTGCTGGCACTCATTTAAACGTCTTTACAGTGTGTGGAACTGTACATCATTGTCCAGTAACTCATCCAACTACTGTATGTTCAGCAAAGCTGTTTAGCGTCATTGCCTGCCACAACTTGTGCTTTCATACCTGCAGGGCTGTACTACAAGTGCAGAGCTGCTTTACAACTGGCTTATTGTGGATTGAGAAAGGCAAGTCATTATTTAAGCTATTTCCTAACACATCGTTTGGGAAGACTCAAGTTTCATCCTGTGTAATTGTACAATCTGAGTGTCAAAATATCACAAAGGGTAATATAAAGGGTCATATAACGTACGTATCCAAAACAACCAAAGGAATTAGAAATGCTCGGAGAAGAAGTTGTGAAGTTTGGTATTAGTGATGTTTTGGCTGGGACAGACATTGTCAAGGTTACACGACTGCATGTTATGTTCTGAAGGCTGCTGCAAGCAAAACACATTAGGTTTAAAATATTACAGCTTATTCACACAGAGTGTGAACTCTGTTGAAGATGTTTAGACTCACCGACTGTATCCAATGTTTTCTACAGCACTGCAGTACAACAGACTAGCCAGTTAATTTAAAGGAATAGTTCAACATCTGGTAAATATTTTTATTTGGTTCCAAATGCAGGACAAAGTGACTTAACATTGACAGTTAAAGGAGTAACGGAGAATTTGGGAAAATACTTCACATATAGAGCTGGACTCTGGAAGTGGTTAGCCTAGCTTAGCATAAAGACTGGAAAAGGGGAAATAACTCGCCTGGCTCTGTCCCAAGTTAAAAAACATTCCTACCAACATATCTAAAGCTCACTAATTAACGTATATAATTTGTTTGTTTAATCTGTACAAAAATGTGAAAAAGAGATAAGTTTTATGGGGTTTATGTTCCCTGACAACTTCTTGGCCCAGTCTTCATGCCATATCCAGACCAAATCAGACGGCGAGTGGGGGTTTTGGCCACAGTGGCGCCGCAGCCTGCAACCTGATGACACGCTGCAGTGGCCAATCATAGTCAGCAATCAGACTGATCAGAGCTGTAAAACTCTGCCATGAGGGAGTACAAAGTACAAAGTACAAACGAGGAGGAGGGGAGGACATTTCTCTTCATTTGATTACGTTAAAAATAAAGTTAGATTTTGCTGACAACTTCCCGACTCATTTTAAAAAAGACGAGAGAAACAGGGAGAGAGCTGAGAGCATCAGTGAGCGAGAGAGAGAACAGCTGTGTGGTCAGCTGAGCTAGAGAGTGAATGAAGAGAGGGAGCGCTGGTAGCAAGAAAGCTGGTCAATCAGATCATTAAAATCTTATTTTCTGGTTGTTTCACAGCAGTTACACTCCAGAGCAGAACAGGCCCACACCCCCACACACCTCCACTCAACCCTGCGGTGGTGTACCGTACCACCTGATTTGGTCTGAATAAGACCTTAGCTAAGCTACAGTGTCACCTAATACTCAACAAGCGTAATTCCTAAAATGTCGAACTATTCATGTAGTACAGTGCAAACAACAGAACACTTGGTAACTTCATTATGTGTTCAGTGTCTCTGTTCTGCTTTCCCTCAACGCCTGCCCTGCATCGTCCTCATTAACTCCCTGTGTCTGCCTCACCCAATCAACTCCTTTCCTGTTCCACTTGCATCTCATCTCCTCATCAGTGTTATTTGTATTTAAGTCCTGGTTTTCAGTTCAGTCTTGTTGGATCTTCTGTTCTGTTTGTTCCGTCTTGTTCAGTTTTGTTCTGTTTTACTCTGCCTGCATACTTGAGTTTATTAAAGAGATATTCTTCAGTTTACCAACTTTTCAGTTTCTAACTTGATCATCACATGGGACTTAGCAATAAAGAAAATGAAATCTGACTGATTTTGATTGCTTCTTCTTAGAAGTGATAAATTGTGTGTAATGTGTGAATATAAAATTAAGAGTTTCATTTAGTTAAATCAGTAGGGTAGGAAAACAATATACAGAAAGTTACAATCAGTGGTCAGTGATACTCCAACATGAGACCATGATGCGATGACCTACAGGGTCTGCTTACCTTCCTCCTCTCCTCAGCGGCCTCCAGCCTCTTCTGGAGCTCTTCCAGGGACACCTCCTTCTTCGGGGGTGAGGGCAGGGGCTGAGTCTGGGGTTTGTCCCTGAACTGATCGGGATCCTTCAGGATCAGCTCAAAGGCCTGGCCCGATGCTCGCTTGTTGAAGCCCTTCACCTCCAGGTCTGACACAGCCAGAAGCCAGTTCACACCAATGGTAAAGTACAAGTTAGTGAACTGCCTATAAAGTGCAAGTGCATGCATTCATTCATTCTTTCTTTTTTCTTGCTGTTTTCTTTCTCATATATCACAAGGATACAGCTCATGACTGTGTCTCATCATTGTGTCCAAAAAGACAGTACTCTTAGGAGCCCTGTTGGTGATAGATAGAATTATCAATAGGCTGAGGTTTGTTGAAGTCAAGCGTCTCTTCAATTCAAACAGAACATATGTTACAGACACAGAGAGTCTGCAGAGTCTCCGTGGAGAATTCTGAAGAAACAAAGGAAAGTCACTGGTATATTGACGGCCTTGGGAGGCCCTTTGGTTGTTTATAGATTCCTTCTAACAGACCTAGACAAAGCTTTACTGAGCTCACTCTTCCACATGATAACCATGATGTCCATATGACTCACAATATATGAATCATATTGTTACCCTCAAGGCCCTGCCGCCAAATATATACATACATATGATCATACCTACTCATCTAATACTAATAATATTTCTATCAGTTGGCCTAGGCTGCAGCCTTTGCTGTCATTCCCCAACTCTTTCTCCACTCATTTCCTGTCATCTCTACTTTCAACCATTAAATAAAGGCATAAAAATGGCCCTCCAAAAAAAAAACCTTAAAGAATTTACAGAATTTGTCACAAGGAAAGAGCTGCAGGAGCTTTTGATAATAAAGCTCTTACTATAAGCGTGTGCTCCAGACATCCAGAGCTGTGTTGATGGGGTAAAGGGTGTAAAACTATGTCACACAAAGACTGACAACTTGTGAGATATGTATCTAATTGATAAGAGTGTGACACAGCCACATAGACCACACACTCTGTACAATGTGCAGAACAAGAGCAAAGACAAGTTCAAGGACAACAAAGGCTCTTTTTGTGTGTGGTCTCTTACTCATGCAATAACCTTGTGTGAGCATTTGTATATATGATGTTTTTCTTTTTTCTCTCCCTATATCTATAAATGCTAACAAAACACATACACTATATACACACAAGTCTCAAGTTCACAATCATTTTTTTGAAATCTGACTGGATTTAGACGATGCGGTTGTTTGAGAATTTAGAGTTCATACAGATATTTCTCAACTCTCAAACAACTGCATCATCTAAATCCAGTCATACTGTCAAAAATAATTGACAATCTGATCTACAGATCATCCACAATCTGAGACAGTGGATAAATATTATATATGAATATTCATAGTATTGTAAAACTGATTGTAAGAGTGCAGAAAAACCCACAGAATACTTTATTCCAGCTGTAGGATTGAATAGTCTTACTCACTCACTGCAATTTATATACTGATCAGCCATAACATTAAATAACCATAACTTCTTCCCATAGTGCATCCTGGTGCCATCTCTTCCCCAGGTAAACCATGCACACGCACCCAGCCATCCACATGATGTAAAGGACAATGTGATCCATTGTTCCACCTGTCTATCATAGCCAGCATTAACTCTTTCAGCAATTTGTGCTACAATAGCTCTTCTGAGGGATCAGACCAGATGGGCTAACCTTCATTTCCCACATGACCCTGTCGCTGGTTCACCGGTCGTCCTTCCTTGCACCACTTTTGGTAGATACTGACCACTGCATACTGGGAAGACCCCACAAGACCTCTTGGAGATGCTCTGACCCAGTCATCTAGTCATCAAAATTTGGCCCCTGTCAAAGTTGCTCAGATACTTAGGTAAATTGTAACGATAATCCTTTTCCTGCTTTCAACACATCAACTTCAAGAACTGACTGTTCACTTGCTGCTTAATATACCCCACCCCTTGACAGGTGCGAATGAGATAATCAATGTTATTCACTTCACCTGTCAGTATTTTTAATGTTTTGGCTGATCGGTGTAGACATGGCCTAATTTACAGGTCATGCCTTTCTTACAGTGTTCTGTATGTTAGCATTAGCTAGTTTCAATAAGCAGCTGTCTGCAGACTCATTCAAAAAACTTCCTATAAAAACTATCCTATAGTGTGTCCTCTGAACAAACATAGTAATATTTGTCACTGTTGTTGGCAGAGATATCATGGTGGATGGTTTGTCTGTTGCCTTGGTGGTGATTTAACCTTTTTAATAATAGTCCTTTTATAAAACTGCATTACTTGACATTTAATATTTTTAAGAAAAGCTTATAAATAAAATTCTGTCCCAGATGAGCAAAATACAAGTGTGATGTTTGCTGTTTATGCCTTTCAGCAATGTAAATTATAGTCAGTAGTTGATCTGTGATGCAAATCAGAAATTGTTTAGGTCCTGAAAAAGGTGTTTATGCTTCCTGAAACGGAATTTTCACAACAATTCATATCAGAAATCAAAGATACAAAGATAAAGCAGCAAAGTGAATTATTTCCAGCAGAGCATATGAAAGTTTATAAACTGAATATTAAGGAAAAGGACACAAGGAAATTAAGAAGGGCAGAAGGGACATTCGGTCAAATTATATTTCTATTCTTGCCCTGTCCGTGCCATGCAGTATAAGGCCTCAAACTGAGAGGATCAACACATGGGACATGAGACACAGTCTGAATGGCAGGCAGGCAGACATACTGACCTCCATACTGATAGAGGCTGTTGGGATGTGGCTGTGTGTGGAAGCAGGAGCAGAGCAGAGACAGCATGGACATCTCCTTGATCTTGTCTGTGTAGGCTGTTGTAGAGAGACGAAAGAAAAATGGTTACATCTGCAAGAAACACCTGAAACCGTGATTTATAGGCCAGGTTACAACTCAAATAACCTCTGTGGGGAATCTGGTTTTGCTAATAATAGTACTGTAATTACACAGAAAAATGATTAAAATAACACAATATGTATGCAACAAATATGAGGAATATGAGTGGTTGCACACATTTATGTCTCCATATTACTGGAATGTATCACCATGCATAATCATGGCCACTTAATACAGGAAAAAAGAGACATCCATTGTCATATTCAACATTAGCACAAAGCAGAAGTACTGTTGCAATTAGTTTATTACACCTTGCACACTTGTTTAGTGTTGTGGTTAAACTGTTGACCAGAATCAGAAATTCTTACATGCTTTATGGAAAAGTTTTGTCACAGTATGTCATGACTGAGTGTGTAGTGTGTCAGTGCCTCTGGCTGTGTCACATTTAGTCAGATTTCCCTACAGGTTCCTCCACAGACTCTGCTTATCAGCTCTGTGGAGGAACCTGAAAATATGTTATAGTTTCTCTCCTCCCAGATAACATGTTGCACTTGTGTCCTTGATCCTATCTGAACAATGCTCATTCTATTGAAGTAGAAACTCACATGACTCCAAAACAACAAAAATGGTTACCTTTTTAGAAATGACAAAAAACAGGCTTGTTTTTGTTGACAATAAATGTCATAAAAACAACAAGACAAGAGAATGTTTTTATAAGACATACATTTTATCAAAAATATTAGATTACATATAATATTAAAGTGTGAAATGCTCAAAAAGTGCAAATGGGCATAAAAAGCAGACTTCATAGTGTGAGCCATCATCAATGCTAAAGAAGCTAAATAGAGAAGAGCAGCGGCCACTATTTTTTGGTAAAGAAAACAACAAGCAACAAGGTAGAACGTACTCAAATTGTGTTTTTTGGCTAATGGTGGAGAATTTTTGGAGAATACACCCATCCTGTCTAGGAACATTAGGGCTTGTACAAAGAAGAATTATGCAAGAGTTCAAGCTAATGCCATTTAAACTGAGAATATTTCTGAGTCTATAGTGAAATGTAATGAAGATTTGCAGGATTGTTTGGAGCTGATATGCACAATTGCAAATTTGTTTGCAATTGTGAAATAAATGTATGGGTTCAGGCAGTTTCTGTTAAATTGGCTGCAGCTAAGACTTTATCAAAAAACTGCAGGAAACATTCTGGCTGGTTGTACTCTGTTCTGTTCCAAATATGTGTGTGTGTGTGTGTGTGTGTGCGTGTGCGCGTGTGTGTGTGTGTGTACCCATGTACACGTGTACATGGACACGTGCGAGTAGGAATGTAAGCAAATAGGTGGCAATCAAAAGGAAGTGATTGGTCTTCAGGGCACCCATAGGTGATGGTGCCAAATCTGCGTCTCCCTCTCCTCCCAATGAGCTATGCTTGGCATGGTTTATGCTTTCATCTGTCTGATCTTCACTTTGCCATTCTGATGGAAATATGTATTTGGAGCTTGTAGTGCTGCCACTTATTGATCTTGTTTTGTACTGTTTGTTTATTTAAGTAATACTTATTTTAATTTGGTTTCTTTAATTGTGTTATATTCTATATGTTATAACTTTTTTTAACCCTTTTAGTTTGATTTGTTCCATTTGTTATGTTGGACTTGCCCACCCTGAAGTTATTCCCAACTCCATATTTTGCTTTGCTGCCATTGTCAATAAACTCTTTAGTTATTAGTTATTGCAGTCTGTCTAATGGGACTTGGGGAGATGCCATAACAACATGGAATACCAAAAAACAAAAACCTTTCTTGGGCTAATTACACAAAATAATTACCACTACAACAAAATGCAGTTGAGCACGTAACCAAATGGTACAAAAAGTAGCAAGTGCCTATAGACAACTCTCAACTTGCAATACCTGATCCAAAAATGTAAGACACCATTCTAAATGATGAGGAAAAGACTCTTATCACATGTCAGCATGACCTCAGCAATGTAATGGAACCAGAGTAACAGGTTTGTCTTGTCAGGATTGTTGCGGGTTTGGGTCTTGTGCTTACTGCTCTTTTCACGTACTTCAGTTTCCTTGTTTTCTAAACATTGGAAGGGAAAGAAAAAATAACACAGTGGAAAACTACTTCCTCTCTCTGTGTATGTAAGCTGCTATATTTTGATACATGGTCCCTTTGCAAGACAAGGCCATAAGAGTGTAATCACTGCCTTCAGGGCGTTATTATTGCAATTGACTTAGTCATGTACATTGCCAAACCACTTTGTACTTTGGTCACAGTTGCCCATTGTGCCTTGTCAATAATTTAGCCTTGACACTTGGTAAACCAAACCAGTGCAGTACTTCGGTAAATACAGTACTTCTCCATTGACAGAGCATGCAGTGCAGTCTGAGTGGAAGAGTAGGCTTTAAAAATGGGAAGCACTTGTCAGATATACAAGCTTGAGAGCAAAATAAAGCAGAAGTATGTATTTTATAATAATATATAATAATATAATAATCATGACGCTACCATTGTAGGGCATCAAAGTCTGACACTTTAAATCCTACATATAGTGGCTTCAAACTGTCTAACAAAGATGAAAAAACTCCACAGCGTCCAATTGATTCTTACTTGAATATATGAGGTTTATTACAACACTGGTATCTGTTATCGGAGAAGCCTTGGTACAATGTATACATAGATATAGTCACACCAAAACGCATACAGTATAATAGTCATTTCTTATAGGGTAGCTTAGATCACGCCACCTGTGAGGGGAGAAATGTGAGCATCTCTGAGTCAGGGTGAACTCTAATTCAAAATAATGAGGTTCGTTACCCATCCAAGGCTACCACCTTATCTCATATCCTGGCACATACTCCTGCAATAGATGATAAAATACACATTTATTTGGACTAAAACAAATGTTTTTGATAGTGAATCATTATCAGATCACATCCAAAAGTGAGTGAAGAGTGTCTCCTCCTCATTAATGCAGATGCTGCAGATTCATACTATTTCACCACATGAAATGTGTACTTCACCCACAAGTAGTGATGAATTCAAATTTACAGTACAGTATGTACTAAGTTAACCACACAGTCCTGGGTTTGAACCTTGAATCCAATCTCTACTCTTTTATTGTACTTGTTTATCTTCACCATCAGTTGCCTCTTAAAGCGTCAATGTGTCATCCTAACGATCTCATGGCTGAACCTGTTCCCTACCCTCACCTTACAAGACACTGAAGCTGCATTCCAGAGGTGTCAACATAAAATCAGTTAATAAGTACAATAGTTAATAAGTACATGTCAGGCTGCACTTGCAAACGGCCTTCTGTAATCCACAGAAAATTTGCATCCAACCCTGCAGTTCTCCTCAGCTCTACAGAGCTTTTTAGCATCTTTAAGTTGTTGTGGTTTTACAGCCTCACAGTCTCACTGCTCTCATCAACATCTAAATCCTCCAAAAAAGCTCTGATAAATCCACTGTCCACTACCTGCCCAGCATAGTAGACTTGGATGGCCAGAGGCACGACTCCAAATGAATGCTAATGTTGCTCTATGTCACCTGGATGTGTAAATAAAACTGCTAACACCTTAGCCAAAACAACTTTATAAGGTGATAAAATGTCAACGTTATATTTAAAGCTAATTTTGTTGCCCCTGAGCAGCCAAGAAAATCCATCATTATTGCTTTAAACATCATATTCATAACATCACATCAAAACATTGATGTCATTGTAGACAGATAAATGTGCAAGCAGAAATTTTTCACATTTGCAACATCTAGGTGTCATTTCTGAATACCATGAACAACTCTGTCTTCTAGCAATGATGGTTATATACTGTACTACTAAATTGTTTTTCCAATAAAATTGCACTGACAACTGTAAACACAAAGCAATGTTCTTACAAATGAATGAAGCGCTACATTTATATTCTGTTCTGAAGTTGGATGGACGTGGACGTTCAACACGCTGGACTCTGACATTGGAGACCAAGGTTCACATCCTGAGTCCTGTGTGTGTTTAGTTTTAGACAACAAAGTGCTTGGTTAAGGTTAGTTAAAGATCATGGTTTCAGTTCAATCTTAATGAACACGGTGCTCATGTTTCAAGTCACTACAGACTTTTTTTGTATCAACCCAAGACCATGATCTTTCCCTAACCTAAACCAAGTGCTGCCAGTGTCTAAACACAGCCATAACAAAGTTTCATAATGCTGAGGGCTAGTCTGTAGCCAAGATGATAGCATCTACTTTTCAAAGTCATTTGAGGCCACTTGCAAAGTAACAGTGCCAAGTACAAAGTAGTGCGACCATCAGTTTTGATGTCCATAATGTTGTCTGGAAGCTTTTATTGCGTGACTGAAACTAAAGTGCAGCACAGTACATTTCAGGAAAAGTTGTTATTTTTAGAAAAATTCTGAATTATTAACATGTACTTCAAAGTCACTTTCTGGCCTCACAGCCTTCTGGGATATTTGTGTGGTGCTTGCTGCTGTCTGTGGATGTGTGTATGTGCCTCTGAGTGAGTGACTTTGCTCTTTGCAGTAGCTAATCCTCCCAAATGGATTTGGATGCAACCCAGAGTCTTCAAAGTCAATAATGAGAGTTGTGAGGATGAGGCGGCTCCCCTGTTGTTTGGACTCAGTGTTACTGGCTACGCAGGTTGGGCTGCTTTGCATTTTATTTACATCTGTGATGATAACTGCCAACAGGGACTTTAGATCCCTGACTTCAGTCTTTAAGCCAGTGCCTCCTCCTAGGCAATGTAAGTAGTGTAAAAGGGCACCAAGTCAGTGTCCCAGAGTTTGCCCTAACATGATCTATGAACTTGTAGTGAGATGGAATAAATAGTAGTGAGCTGATTGAGCACACACAAATACAAATATGAAGTAAACACACCAAGGCACATTTAATATCTGTCAACAAGAAAGAAAATCTGACAACAATGACTGACAGTTAAGAGCTAGAGAGAGAAGTATACCCAACTGTTTACTATGAAAGCATTGCCAAATGTCAAGATTTGTGGTTTCTTACCATTTAAATCAAACATTTTGATGCCATCTGGAATATTTATTGTTGTGTCATGACTTGCCCTCATGGGACAATGTAGGGGTATAATGTCAAGCTACCATCTCTATATGTATATGTCTATTTTGCAAAACTATCTATATTAGGATTTATGCTGTTCATCCATCCAGTGGAATTCCACACACTTGGAAAATCTATGACAAGGAGCATGACAAGTGGGCAAGCAGGTTTTGGGGGTTCTAGAAAAAATATAATGAAGCCACCATGTGTATTTGTGCTGCTGTATGCTCTGCTTGAAGGGTATTTAAAGACAGGATACATGCACAGTGCACAGATAGGGGGTTAAAAGGGACCCACACACACATTTATACCCCAATGTTCACATTGCTGCTAAAGAACACTGAAGCTTTTGCTGGAGGCCCACAAGGGGCCAACATCTTATTGAGACACTTGGTTTTTTCTCTCATTTGTCACCTATATGTATGGACATTTATTGTAATGATTCAAGGAATGTAAACATAATAGAAGTGTGAAGAGCGATATGTAGACAAATACTTCTATTGTTTTACAAAGCAACAGCAGGTCTATTCAAACAGTGTCAAGATATTCTGAGATTAGAAGAACAGGCCAAGTGTGTTATGACTGATAATACATCTAAGATATTCAAAGACAAAAGGTTTAATTAAGTTCTGCAGGTGTCAACTGTACACCCAGTTAACACAATAACTTGAATAAAGCATGCTCAGTCATCTTGAGAAATTTGGTGCGTTAATTGTCAGAAAGTACAACATGTTCATGTGAGCAACAGGGCTGTGGCATTTTAAAAATATCTCACTGTCATTTGACAGAATTAAGATAACACAAGAGGTAAAGCTCACAAGTATGATATCAGGTCCAGCCTGTTTACTCTTTGATTACAAATATGGAAGAACAGCATTGAAAGGTTTCTGTGTACACCACCAACCATCTGTTGTGTGCTCACATTTATATCATAGCTGTTCACAGGGGAGTTATTCAAGTTTAACCTGAGACAGTTAACTCTTCAAACATCTTATTTCCGTCATTTAAAGTTCAGTAACATCAATGTACTGTACTGTAACTATTATATACTATATATTGTACGGTATATTGAATTAGACTATATAATGAATATATTACATTTCATTATTGACAGTGTATTTTGAGAGACTATGAATTTGAATATCAATTGTGTCGTAATTAACTTCAAATATAACCCTAACCCTAAGGAACAATGTGCCAGCAAAAGGCAGGGAAGAAGACAGTAAGTCCTCCAAATTAAACGACCAAATACGTTAACTGTGTCTTTCCAAAAACATTACAAATCACTGTTAAAAAATAATTATGGTTTTGTGACAACACGGTCTGCTTAGGTTTAGGCACAATAACCACTTGGTTAGGTTTAGGGAAAGATCATGGTTTGGGTGGAAAATGATCACTTTGTTAAGGTTAGAGAAACATTTGGTATGGGTTAAAGTTACTTCCTTAAAGTAAGGAAACCTTTGTCGCCATGGCAACAATAACTTTTAAAAAAGTGTTTAAAACTGTCCTGACTCGCAGCTGGAAATGTGACACTCACAGCTGGAAATGGGAAAGTGGCAAAGTCCACTGTTTGCAAGTTTGGGCTAAGCTATACACCCAACCCACCACCTGCGAATGAGGAAATTTGTTATATATACATCATCTGATCTGCACCACAGCTCTGCGTCATAATTACTATGACCACTAGATGGCAACTGTTATTTAAACGTAACTATATGTCGTTTTTGGGCAACTGACATTACACCCTATTGTGTTAAGACTGCTAGCAAGCAAACATGGATGCAAAGAATGCAGGGTTTAAAAACTTCAAAAAATGTTACAAAATGTTTTATGAGAAAGGAAATGCATTTAAAATGTTTGTTAGACCTCAAGGATACCCACAATGTGCTTTGGTGAGAAACAATGAAAACTCCACAGTGCACCTTTAAGGTGACATGTGGGTGGTATTAATCACTCAGAGATCATAGATCATTAAAGCCCTTAAAAACCTGGCTTTAAATCTTAATAATTTCTATATAACATCAAACATATCACAATACATATGTATAAATAAGGCTAATAAATAAGACTAAGTAATGAACAATCACAGTAAAAAAACAAAAAACAAAACATATTTAGGTCTTACTATTAATAGTTTAACAGTCAAAAACTCATCTAACCTGCTCCATCAGGACTGTGTGGGTGTGGTTTGATAATTGATTGACAGTGACCGATCAACCCACCTACTGTCATTACATTTTGATTTGCTAAAACCTGAGACATCACCTTTTTGAGTGCTGCCCACTTCAAACTAGAGAGAAGAGCACAGAGAGACAGCTAGATAAAGAGATCTCTTGTGTATACATGGCGGATCGAGCCTTCTGCTCTGCTGCATCACGCATGTGAAACAGCCTTCTTAACCATCTGACAGACCCTAGTCTCTTAAAAAAGGCCTAAAAACCTTTCTATTTAGAAAGGCTTTTTCATCTTAACTCTTATTATTTTCTTTAAGTTGTGTGTTGTATACTTTTAATGCTTTAGCACTTTGAGTTTCACTATTGCCTTCACTAGTGCTCACTATGAATGAAGAGTGTGTTACAAATTAAATGTATTATTATTTTTATTTTAAGTGAAATAACCAAACTGTTCTAAGAAGCTGATTGAGAAAATATGTTTTTAAGACCAAAACCAAAACTGGATGTTAGATGAGGACATTGAAATGCACTGTAAAGTATTTTTTTAGTGATGCTTGTGACCCTTCCCTCTCTGTATCAAGGCTGCAAAACAAACCAGTCCCACATGAAGGTTTCCTCCTGTGTGTGTGTGTGTGTGTGTGTGTGTGCGTGTGTGTGTGTGTGTGTGTGCGTGTGTGTGTGCGTGTTGATAAGCCTGAAATAAAAGCCAGTCATTGCCCCAAATGGGAGTTGTTGCCAAGGTGACATTATGGCAGCTGTATAAGTGAATAGGCTACCGCAAGCAAAACACCTGCAGTTAAATACAATGATTCAGTGTTTCTCAATGCAGGTTCAACCCTGAAGACCATGTGGATGATTCCATACCTGGTAAAGAATGAGTATAATTTCACTCTAATGGGAAATTAGCTCCAATGGAAAATGAAGAAAATGAAACGGCTTTAGGACAGTTGTAGGATAGTTCTGCACCAAACATTTTCCCAGAGAGCAATCTGTGTGGCTGAAGTATGCAATATGTTTAGAGGTAACGAGCCACTTTCTGCATTATCCATTATAGTATATATTACACATCGACCCAGATTCCAGGTTTATTTACACCACATTTGATGTTGAAACACGCCCTCTGCTGTTCAAAAAGGCAGACGACAACTGGTTTAAACAAAAAATTTAACTATCAAACATATATTGTGCTGCATACTCTATATCTATGATAGCAGAAGAAGTTTGGTTGGTTTGAATCAACGTTCTATGAGTATTTCGTTATGCAACCAAGTCCTGCAGGCTGAATAAGAGATGACCTGAACTCATTCGCTAAGATGGACGTTTTTCCACTGAGAGATGTTTTCGTTGAGAGAACCTTGAGTTGTGTAGTTGCAGGACAGATTTAGAAAGCTGTCTCTAAAGAGACAGGTTATGATGTGATGTTGTGAAGGTCTTTCCTCCTAAAAATATAACGTTAGTTCAATGTCCTGGGTCTTTCTGACATGACAGAAAAAGTGGGATCTGTGCATTCACCACAAGGTCATTTATTATTGAGATGCTCATCAGGATGGACGCATTAGTCCCACTCAGCAACCAAACCACGTGTTTCCTTATGCAATCTCTCTGTCCCAGTCTCACTGCATCATGAAAGAGAGGAAGACTTTCTTCTTCACTGAAATGCTTCCAAATCAAATAATACAATGCAAATCTCCTGCAGCCTATTTATTTCTGCCCACAGAATAAGAAGTGAAGCAGCCATAGAAGACCACTAAATACTGTGTTATATTATCATTTTGTACAGGCCATATACAGTAATGGCTCATCTGCTCCGTTAAAACCCAGCTGAAGTCAGAGGAACTGCTACTTATAGGCTACTTAGTTTTTTATTGCTAATTAAAAGAAGATGAGCAAACAGAGGAGGGAAGAGTGATAAGGTTTAATGAGCCCAAGCTGATAAATCTATATTATACATCAGTATATACGCAGGGCACAATAAGAAGCTTTAAGGGAGGGTGCTAGTTTTAATTGCACTTCATTGTTGTTCTGCATATTGCAAAGTTTACTTTTGAGGAAAAGACCTAGTAGGTGAAGCGTCTTTGATATTGGATCTTGTCTGGATGCACTGTCATCGTTCACATGTGAACACAGATGCACACATGTAGATGATACAATATATGTATGTTCCATTTGTGGAATTAAATATTCCATTACACAGTTGGTATAGGCTGTAATGTAGTACTAAAGAGTATTAAACATTTATCATATTTGTTGAATATGAATATGATATAACCTTAGTATACTTACATACTGTGTATCAATTTAGCCACTGCATTTTCATCATGAATTATTTCATGGATTTAGCTTGCTAAATTAAATTTAATTCAGCCCTCACACAGTGTCATGTGACATAGGCAGCAGGTATCTCACTGGATTCACGTACCCAATTACATATTTGGAGAGGTTTGCATGGTGCACACGTGAGACTAAGAAGACCAGCACAAGAACCATGCAGCTGGCCTGCAGTGGTAAGCAATGATCTTCATCTGAAGATGTGAGTGCAGAGTTAATCACCCATAAAGAACAGACTTCATCTTGTTCATTTATCTACAAAGAAAGAAGGTGAAGAGGGAAAACGGTCCCTATCAACTATGTTACTGAAAGACACTGTTAACCATGATGTTAAATTACTTTCTCACTTATAAGAATACCACCAGCAGCAGCAGCAGTACAAACAACAGTAACACTAATAAAATAATAATAATTCTTATTTATTTATTTTATTTAAAAGAAAATGGAAACAGACTTAAACTTCACTCAAGCTTCCACTGAAGAGACAAAAACATCAGATCTGTGTGGAGCGATGAGGAGATTGTAACCTTCCTCAAATGAATACAAACAGAAAGTTTTCTAGATTCTAGAAAACTGGATGAAAATATGAATCTAGATGGTTTTCCATTATTTGAGGTTTGACAGGCTCCCTTTTAATTACATCATTTGTGCCCTCTTCTTCTGTAATGGCACTATTTTCTGAAAATGTGGCGTTACATTTGGATGGAAACTTGGCTATTGTGTCGCTACAGATCTCATGTTTTCATGTTCATGTTTTCAGCCCTGGAGAAACAAACATAATGCATCCATTAATGCATCTCCTTCTTCTTACTGTTCTTTTTGGTGGAATATATTAAACTCAGCTATTGAATGTATGGCTAATGGTAAACATTCATACTCCCCCTCTGCAGAGTGAGTCACACTGTGGGTAGGCAGCTCACAGGAGTGTTTGGATCTATCATTGTACAACATTTCATCAGTGTCTATCTAAAGTAGGGCAAGGTAACTGTTAGATAGGCTCCATGGGAGAGATACTAGCACAGTCACCTTGGTTACTCTACAGAGTCCTCAAAATGGCTGACTTGTGCACCAGGAGGTAGTATTATGGATCCAATCAAATCTCATTTCAGAGGAGGAAAGGCAAATGTGTTCATTATTTATGTTCAGACTCCACACTGTGAGCTGCCAGCATAACGATGTGTCAGCTGTGAATTTCTGTCTCTTCTCTTTTCTCCTTCCACACAACTAGCTTTCTGCTATGCTTTGTCTGTGGAGGCTAAACAGCAGCGGGTAAGGAGCTGTGTGCGTGCAGAAGAGAGGAACACAAAGTGTGTACACAAAAGGCGACATCTGCGAGACAAGGCACAGGGCGGAGATTCACTCGCTAGGCCGAGAGCATGCAGCTTTTGATACATTATTCAAGAGTTTGGTGCAAAAGGAAGAACTCTAAATACTGATGAAAACAACGCTGAGCCTGGTTCACCTGAGAACTGCAGATTACTGATCATTTAGACATCTCTAAACTACTGTAACTTCAATAAAGCCAGCAATATGGTCGTGTTTAGTGCTGTCATAGCAAGAATGTGGGTTACATGATGTCACTGTGGATCACTGCATTTATTTCTAAACCTGCTGAGGATACCAGCAGTTTTGCTCAAACAGTAAATTGAAACTGTAAAGAGAGAATTTCTCATACTTTTGTTGGGTAATTCTTTGGGGTGATAAACATGCTAAGTAATTCTGAGCAGCAATTATATTCTTTTATATCATTTACAAATATCTGCTGCTGTGCTACCACAGTGCATACAGTGAGAAATGAAGGTTACGATATTGTAACCCTAGCTCTATAAGCACAGGTGGACTCTATGGGTAATACTCTCCTCCGATCACACACGCACAATTGCTCACTGAAATTTGCATGTACGTAGCCGGCCAGTTGGGACACGCCTACTGATTACGTGTGTACCACATAGTATATATAGCAGAGTCACGCCGTTACTCACATCCAGAAACCATTTCAGCAGACACCGTAGGAGTGGCAGAGTCCATAGGTAGAGGCCTCCGCCTGTTATTATAGAATTAGGGTTACAATATCATAACCTTCGTTCTATCTCATACAGGTTCCACCCTCTACTGGACTCTATGTGTACAGTAGGCAGAGCCTGATGAATGTTTGCACTGCTGCAACATGTCATCAGACTGCCTCACTGAGCCCACCCGGCTATAGGTTAGTTGCCACAGCCGCTTCAGCGGAGCAGTAGGGGGCTCAACCCAGCCCAGCTTACATGAACATGAAACTGAGTGTAACCATGACCTAACCTCACAAGGGTCATAAATCATACAACAGACACCCTGTACACCTCATCCCCAAGTCATCATGGATCACGCTTGTAGGCTTGGGAGATGCACTTACAAAGCCAACTAGCTCAAAGCCAACTAGCTAGGCCCCTCTTGGATAGGGTTTTATCAGCTACACCTCTCCATTAGAGGGCTGTCTGCAGTGAGGCAATGAATAACATTTTAGCTCAGTAGTCAGCAGAGTCGTCTATGATCTGGGAGACTCCAGTTCGAGACCCAGTGTGGGGACCTCCTTCGTCAGGTAGTTTATTCATGAACACTTATTGTAATACTTTAATTTTCTAAAATCAAAAGTCTGCACTCTCAGGAAGGAAATCTTTCCTGTGACTGGTGACTTCGTTTTCAGCAGCTCCTTCCTGGACACTTCGACACACTGCCAAATGTCCATGAGAGAAGGTGAAACAAAGGCTGGTTGAGCCAGATGAGCCGGGTTGTAAAAGCCTTTATGTGCCTGGCTAGTGTGGGGCAGTGTGAGCCCTTCACGCTCCGCCGCCATGGCCAAAATCTTCGGGAAATCATGGCGAACTGAAGTTGGAGGTGGATATCCAAAGGTCAGCGATGTTGCAGACACAGACAAGAGGATGATGTCACCATCTATCTGCAAAATTGCTGGGACAGTCATAGGCATTTGGATGTGGAGATCTATCTTGTCACAGCAGAGACATTGTCAGAGCAAGACGTTACACAGCCGAAAGTGGTCCCACTGTTGCTGGCATTGAAATGGAGGAAGTCCTTGGCAGTAAATGCAGGGCGGTGGCTGCATCATGCCACTCTCTGTGTGGTCCCGACCAAGGTGAAGCAGAAGAGATGTCCGGCGGTGGTGGCGACGAAGCTGGGGCACGATGAACAGGAACCAGCTTGCTGGAGTGGCGACTTCATCCGTGGAGAGGAAAGGTCAGTGAGTAGATTCGCCATCACTGAAGTGAGAAGGATGCGAGCAGCAGCGAGATACTGCCTTATATACTGTGTGGGACACACGTAATGGGTAGGAGCATCCTGATTGGTCGGCTACGTACAAGCGTTCCGTCTTACTACTTGGCAAATGAACCATTATAAGCTCTGGTGCAAGCATACCTGGCTTTTAAAGGGAATGGGAGATGACACTATGATTGGTTCATTGCATGTTACGCCCAAAACACACCCATGATTAATTAAGAGACTAAGGATAACCCTTTTGAACCATGTGCATGATGCTGCAACCATTTTTTCTGCTGTTAAACTAGCAAAAGCGGACTTGGACACACCCTAAATGCACTTGCACCATGTGCTTCAGACCGTGCGCTTTGGATTGTTAAAATAGGGCCCACAACGTCTTCAGGCTCAGATCCACTTTGATTCACTGGCTGAACTGAGGAATATGTTCCCCATCATAAATTTTTGAGATGAAACCACAGTCCAGTTCATGAGAAATAAAAACACATTTGACAAATGCTGAGAGACAGACAAAGATCTACATTGATTAGGATTTCAGCTCACTCAGGTGTAAAATCAGCTGGTTGTGAAATCAAGAGGATGATTCATTCACGAGATAAACTGATGACAAATGTAGGATGGTGTGTGGACAAAGGGATGGAAACTGTATTTTTGCTGGCTTTGCTGGCCAGGCATGAATCCTCACTGACCTCAGCTATCAACAACAGGGAACTGAATGTAATAATGCACACAGAGGTTTTCAACAAATCATAAGCACTCTATACGGTAACACTCCAGGCCATATTATGGCCTATAGCAAAATGCTCAATGTGATTTTAAGAAATCTAATGGCAAAAAAATATTTATCAAAACTGAAAGATGCTCATCAGTGAAAAGTTTGAAAAGACTGCTGTTAAAACATTTGTGGAAGATTTTAAAGACACTTGATCCACAGTATATCAACCATTCACTAAATTGTCAATTGATACTGTTGCAGAAATACAGATAAGAGACTAAAAAACAAAAACATATGTAGATAATGTAATAAATGCATATATATATATATATGTCCTTTACATATGCAAGCTAGCAGCAGGGCTCGGTCCGTGCACCACTGTACTTGTGGTCCAAAGAGGATAAATCTCACTGACTTTGGTGATCGTCTGACTTTTCCTCCCACACCATTATGAGGTTGATATTTGAGGTCTCGAATGAAATATCTTCACAACTATTGGACAGATTTCTTTGGTTTATGACCACATTCCAATCAGCCTCAGTTGTACTTTGTGTTCAGAGCTAATTATCAAAATCTAACATGCTAAACTAAGATGGTGATCAAGGTAAAAATTATGCCTGCTAAACATCATCGTGTTCTAACTTTGAGAACAAACACACAGCAAGTTGCAGATCAGTGTGAGTCCATCAAAAAAGAAAAAAAAAATGTGGCATAACTCTTCTTCTCCATACCAGGTGGTGGTGGAAACAAGATAGCAGAAGTGTTTGGTGAATAAATTATAGTTCACTGGACAGGAGATGTGTGGTGCGTTTTAAACATCGGAATGCTGTGTTTCCATTAGCATTTAGCTCACAGTATTGCTGTAGAATCACTTGTGTTGACTACTGGTACAGTCCAACAGACTGGGGTAGGCTGCATATATGATTAATCAAACCATTGTATAAAAGTGCTTGACTCAGACATGACATCCTCTTCTTAGTTGTATAGTTAGCTCTTCACTGATACAATAAAGTATGCATGAAGAACTAGAATGCTCGGAAGATAGAGATTCAGAAAGATTTATAATATTCAACCATTTTTGTGAATTCACTCTCTGATTTGCACCGTCATAGGAGGAAAAGGCTTTGTGTGATTATTAAAAAAAGGCTTTTGACCTGGTTACACATCAGTAATTGCCTCAGATTTGAAAGGAAATGTACTAAATCATATTTTAACTGCAAAATCCTGTTAAAGTTGTTGCAAGGTGTCTAAGCATTTTGTGTGTAATTCTGGAGTACCGGAGGGAGAAAATGTATCTCCATTTTTGTTTGCCTTGTGGTACTTCGTTAGCAAACATCAGGGTTTAACGGGTTCGCACATGAGATGAACACAATGTAGACACACAGGTTTATTTAAGATTATATGTTTTACTTTAGAATGATGATTATACTACTTACAGAACATACAGTAGATATATACAATGAGTTTAACTTTTTACCATGTAATATTTTGTAGTTTGCCAAATATCAGAGCATATCAGTACTGAGCTGTGATAATCCCTGCAGTATTAATCTTGTCTATTTTATCCTCCCCTATCTGCAGTAAAAAGTCCCCAGCATATGGCAGTGAATGACAATTTCTGCAGCACTGCCATTCTCAGCGTGAGTCAGTGTGTTTAGTTTTTTGTGTTTTAGATCTGCAGCGGCAACCTGCCATTGAATCAAAGGATATCACATATTACTGCACATGAATGATCAATCACCTGCTTTTCTAGATGAATCTGACTGCGTTTACATGTCGGATGGGACTGTGGGAGGGTCTCCATATCTACATCAAAGCACCAGCAAAATGAGAGAAGAAAATCCCAGTTGCCATGACAATTACACAGATACACAGAGACCCTCTCCACCCATGGCAATATTAGATATTCTACTTAAAACAATGCAACCCTCCTCCCCTCCCCCTGCCACACACACACACATCCACACCATTTCAACTAACCGACGAGCTGGTGGTGTAACATGTCGTCTTACCTGATACTGTGCTGGTCATTGTTGCTGACAGTGGAGGAGAGAGCCAGAGGATGCTGCTGGATGGAGGAGAAGAGAGAATGTGAAGGAGTCAGAGAGAGAGACGGGAAGAAGAGGAAGACGGAGAGAGGGGGAGGGAGAGGATGGGCTGGGCGTGTGTCTGTGCCCTGAATGGTGCAGTGCACAAGTCTACATGAACAATGGGCAGCCAGTGTGACTCTGTGTGTGTGTGTGTGTGTGTGTGTGTGTGTGTGTGTGCGTGTGTGTGTGCACACTTTGTTGCTGGCAAGGGAAGAAGTGGGTAGGGTGAAGCAGTGAGAAAACAGCCACACAAGGGCTATAACCAGATACAGATAAATGATTCTGATGTGGACAAATTTAACGGGTGTAAAATGCATCTAGATTACTGTTTTAAAATAGGTTGTATTCCATTAGACAGCACCTCTGTATCTAGGTGAAAATTTGGCCACAGTACACAACTGTGTGGTATATGTACTGTAGTCATGAGTGAATGACTGAATCAGTTTGCCTTAAAACTCTTCGGTAACAGGAAATGATAAAAAAAAAATGTATATAAAGATGGACATGGCGAGGTATGACATCACTCATTGGTTTGCACTGGAGTCGGTTTGAAGCCCAGAGTTGCAGCTTATGACTGGTGCCATCAGTTTGGAGCCCAGATCTTCCAAATAAGGACTCTGGAAACACGCCCTGCTACCTCGGACCAAACATGGATGTATCAACAAGAACTGGATACTGGACTCAAAGATGGCGCTCCATCCATTACTATGAAAGCTCCTCAGTGTCGCATTAGGCCAAAAAAGTCGTCTTCCCGCTGTAAAGAAACCCAGATATTGCTCACGCTCCCTGATTTTTGGGCCCATTGAGCATGCTCACTAGAGACTTCCACTAGCTGAGCCAGCTAACTTCCTGGAAGTTGTAATTACACAGTTTGGCCACTATGTCGTATTGGCTTCAGAGCCCCGCACTGTTACTGGGGGCTTGGGACTGAAGCTAACACTAGTTTACTGGGAACACAGAGTGCTGCACACCTGGGTGAACATTAGTTACTTTAGCTAAATTGTGCTAACAGTGCGGGTATTGTAATAAAGTAACATTAAACTTAGTGAAATAGTGCAACAATAGTCTGACTCCCAGTCCTGGAGCTGGAGAGAGCAGCAGGTGAGCCATCTGTCAATCACTGCTGTCAATCAACACCCACACGACAGACATCAAGGGTACTATAAGTCTTCAAATCTTATCAACGGAGCAATAATTTCCAAAATGACCAACAGCACACTTATTAGAGGGTATACATTTAGAGATTGAGGCCATAATGACTTGTTGAAAAAAATGATTGACTTAGTAATTCTAGAGTGAAGTTGATACTTTTTGAACGGGAGTCAGTTGGAGCCAGCATCTAGTGGCCGTTGGTGGCACTTTAAGGTACTTCCACATTGGCTTCAGTGTCAAGCTGTGGTAGTTGCCACTTGCTTCAGACCATTGACTGTATATAAATATGGATGACGCGTCTCCACTTCCTACCATGATGCAAAAGTGAAGCCAAAATATCTAATTTCCAGGAGCTGCCATCTTGCTTGTGTGATGTCATTTGGAGCCAGAGTCTGCACAGTAGAGTCGGGCAGCTGGATGACGGCCCACCGAACATGCCCCCTCACCCATCCCTCTGCCTGATGGAGGTTTGAGAACAGCTGTCACAGCTGTTAATCATGACATCAGCCCCTCTTTTGTATCGTCAAATAACTAATTAAAATCAAACCGAATCCGAAAAATGAGTACTTGAACATACATCAGTGTGATAGCAACTACCTAAAATGACGGAAACCATCTTTGGGAAAAATGTATTTGACATGTACTTTGATATTTTAGATATTTTAGTTTGGTTCATGGACATGGAGGGGGCAGGATTTATGACCTATACTGCAGCCAGCCACCAGGGGGAAATGAAGATGTTTTAGTTCACTTTTGTATCTGCAGGATGGGCTAACACGTTTAACATTACAATCTATACTGTACAGTGATAATATGTCTATTTTGTCTTTATATATTCCTTTGCTGACCCCAAGTGGACAAAAAGATTCAACCAATACTTTAATTTAATTCTATGAATAATTATTGAATGATATGGCTGCATGGTGTTATTCTATATTTATCTTATTGTGAACAAATCCCATGAAAAAACAAGGCTATGTCTGAAATAATTCACTATTCACTATACTGTATAGTGTGATAGCCATTTTGTAGTACTATCCATATGTCAAGTGTGAATTATTATACTCTATACTCTATGAATTGCTGGTCACTAATGGAAAACTCACTACTATCATGCATTGCACATCCAGGGTAATACAAGGGAAATCAAGACACCAGCCAGATGGTGGATATAGTCAATAGTGAATGATTTCCAAAATAGTAGTTATAGTTTATATAGGTTTATATAGTTCATTTTTTTCAAATATTGATTTAAAAGTATATGTATTATATATATATATATATATATATATATATATATATATTGGTGCTCAGGTATTTCTGGCAGCAGGACGGTGTGTGTGTGACTGAGTCAAAATAAACTACATTGTGTGTGTTCATGGTAATGAAAGAACATGTCAGCCAGTGCAACAGTGTGACTCATTAATGTGTCTTCAATAGTTTTTGGACAACAATGGAGCTCTACGGCACAGAGGAATAAGATATATCATAAAATATATCAAGCTTTGATACACACACAATACTTGTTAGAAGATCAGTTCAATGTTGGTTTGAGTTTTTCCATAGAAACTACTGACAATAAAAAAATATAGAATATTACCATCATCATCCTTTAATAACAACAACAACAACAACAACAACAACAACAACAACAACAACAACAATAATAATGATGATGATGATGATGATGATGATGATGATGATGATGATGATTATTATTATTGGTATCAGATCTTTTTGATTGCTTAAAAAAATGAGCAGTTGCAGCCAGTTGATAAAATCAAAGGATTGTTCTTGTGGTTTGAGAGGACACAGGAGGGAGTTGGGGGAGGACGAGTGTTAGGGAATTCCTCTGAGTGATGGTGTGACAGCAGAGAGGAGCTGCAGGGAGGGGCTCAAGGGTCATGAGGGGCATGACTCAGGGAGAGGTCATTTCTTGTAAGTGGATCAATGTTATAGATTGGAATCTTGCACAGTCACTCTGAGGACAGGCTGAGGGCAGTTCTGTGGTTTAAATATCCAGTCCATTTTAATGATGTTAGCAGGTTTAGCCTCCCACAGCATGAGTGGACATTTTGTAACACCCTTTAAAATACCAGATGATTCCATCCAGCACATTTCAGGGTTTTTGTCTCTCTTGTAAATTACTTGATGCTGGATAAATTACAGCCTGCAGTTACCTAGTGGTGATAAGTGAGGATAATGTTGATTAATCATATATCAAAGCACCAGATGCTGCATTGATTTAACACCACTCTGAGGAAATTCAGACAGGTGCATGTGTGTGTGACAGAGGCGCATTAGCATTTCAAATGGCACATTGATTCCTGCTGGCTGGAATAATACCAGCCGGGTTTAAAAGCAAACTCAGAGGAAGGTTATTACTGATTAGATTTGTGGATACCTTTGTGCAATATTTTGGGGTTTAATGGATCATGGTGATGATGAGCTGCTGGAGGAAATGATATGTTAAAAACATGTAGGGGAAACACTTCAAACCTGGGGTTTGAAAATAATAAACATATTTTATTGTATCATCCAGTAAGCAGCTAAGTGAACATAAATAGTTACTGTTGGTTACATTACTTTTTAACGTCTTAATAAAGTGTGAGGAATTGTTAAAATTAGACTTGAATTTATTTTGAATTCCATAATAACTGATTCAGTCTAGTACTATTTTAAAACCTCAGTAAAGCTGCTGTCATGCACATCATCAAATCCAATGACAAAAATGACAAACATTTATCTCAGCTTCCAGACTGACTTTTGTTCTTCATGTTTGTTAGGAAAAGGATTGTAGTGAGACACAATCTTCAATATGAAATTAATAAATAATCATATAAATAAATAAAGACAAAATACAGCACCATGACTTTGGGTAATAATCAAATGATTTTTCAATTTGGCTCATTGTTATGAAATGTTATTTCATCTTGCTTTGCTTAACAGAATTCATTGCAGTTCATTTTTTATTTCATTCCAGTAGTTTTTATTTCAAAATGTCCTTTTCCCCAAAATCTGCTTTTATTTCACAACACCGATTTTCCCAATAACCATTTAATTTTTAATCACTTAGTCTTTGTCTCTCAAGACAAATATACATCTTGACTGACGAAGCAGTATCATATTACCAAGATGTAATGAATGTCACTGACAATTCACTGTTCACTTCTGCTCACTATGCAGCCTTTACATTCATGACTAACTATGTTATATGAGTGTGTGTGTGCTGGCTGTCTTTACACCTTTAAACACAAATCCACTGGTACTCCTTACATAAGGGTATCTATCTATGATTAAATAAAACTGATAAATGAATGCATCCATATAATTATTACATAGCGTGAAAACTAGAATTTTTGTCGAATTTTGTGTTTTTGTTTTGATGATAAAACTATGTAAAGATGGCTGAAAAGACCTTTAAGTGACAGTCATACATTAAGTATTGCTTCCATTTCTGAACCTTAATTCTTCACATTCACATCATTTAGATAATACGGTTGTTCACCTGAAGCTGTGCTAACAATTGCACAAGTAGCATCTTGTAATAAATTGAGAAACAGCAGATTACCAACATTTTTTTAACCAAAAATAAAAGGCAGATATCATGTTTTTCTATTAGAGGAAAGCAGCAGTTAAATGCCACAAAATTAGTGTCAATTTCTGGAAACTTGTTTTGATATTCTTTCAACTGTAATCCAGTTCATGTTTTTTTTTTACATTCCTTGAAATTTATGATTCATGTTTGTCAACCTTTTCTTACAAACTTTTGACCATATTTCAGGTTATGGTTTTTTACATTCTTTTTTTGAATTTACAGTAAATGTTTAGCAACTCATGCTGCCAGATTTTTGACCGTATTTTTACTTGTTTTTTTTAAACAGTGTATGAGAGTCCTAAATACTTCCCTTTTGAAAAGAACAACAGCACAACTTGATTAAAACATTACCAGACACTTTGAGAGGATAAAAAAAAAAAAATCTGGAATGATGTCAAGTCTAAATTCTAAAACCAGCCAGTGTGAAGTGTGATTAAAACACACAGTGGACATGGCACATACTGAGACATTTTGACTTCCCACAAATACTACCTGCATATTGTGTTGTATCTATATATGAGTATGTACATCTCAAACATCCGTTTTACATTCTTGATGTTTCACCTTTTGTAAACCTGAAGGGTCAGGAGTTTTTACTGTTTTGCTCCGTTCCTCCTCAGTCATTTTACAGATGTTTTACCATCGGCAACAAGCTAACAAACTTCCATATGACTTGTTTCCCACAATAATTATGTCTGCTTTAAAATAATCAACAAAGACTGAACAAACTGTCAAAGACTGAACAGTTGTGAATGCTGACATTGAATCATATTTGCAGAGTAGTCAATTATCAATGAAATTGTACATTGCAGTTGCAGTTAAATTCCAGTAGTAAAAAAAGAAGAAAAATCTAGTTAATAATATTATAATTATTGTTCACAGCCTGATAAATAGAGTCCTGGATGAAGCTGTAAGAGTCAATGTGAGTACTGAAACTATAATAGAAACATACAGCCAGAGTCAAACATGACAGATTTAGTTTCAGAAATCATGAATTTATTATGATGATACCATATATGACTGACAGAGCACATCACCTTCAATTTTCTTAACCGCTTCATACATACCAAGTTAAACTGCTGGTATTCAGTGATTCAGCAGAGGTCAGCAAGGTTTCTGTGTGTTCAGCACCCTTTTGGGTTTAGTTTTTATACATATAATGTCCAGTTACCCAATCATCTGTAGTGTCAAGTTATACACATTTCCAAAGTCAATCGAAAACAAGGACAAAAACAAAAACATGTTCCCGAAGCAGATCGATAAGCGATCAATGTTTTACAGGGGTAAAAGGATACAGAAGTGACATAAACAGTCAAAAATAACAGTGAAGTGGCTGCTGAATCACATGCATACCACTCACACAAGTCTGCAAGGACTCTGATGCTGCTCGTGTTGCTGCATCAGAGTTTGTATGGAGCCCAGTGACTTATCTACTGTGAGCAAGCAGTGCAGAAAAGACAGCAAGTCACCTAAATGTATATCAAACTCGTAATAAGTTATTCTTCTTTTCTATTTAGAGTTGGACTCAGCAAATGACTTACAGCTGACATTTTTATGGTTTAAACTCTTAAATCCACACAGCTGCCACAGAATGAGGAAGCATTTGCCACTTTGCCTCGTCAAAGTATGAGTCATGATTAGGAATAATTTGTTTTTATTTATCCATCAATAAAAGTAATAATATCACGAAGCAACATTCCTCACTACTTTCACTCTGATGAGGTAAAGAAGTCAATGTTTCCTTTTTTTTTTTTAGAGGTAGTGTACAGTTTGGAGAGTACAAACCTTAAAATGTGAGCTAAAAGTTGTTTAGTACTGACACATGTGCATACAGGGAATAACTATGACAGTTTTGTATGTTTTAGGTGAGAATTTATGTGTCAAAGTGATGTTTTTACACTCTTTTGATCACAGTGTCAGTCAGTGGAGCTCCATACAGATGTAGTTACACCAGCACTAAGCCAGCAGCAGACACCGAGGTTACTGCTCATACATGACGCAGAAGAAATCATAACCGCTTCAAAAAGGTGTGACATCTGGAACTGACAGACGTTCCGTTCGAAGCACGTCTGACATTTCGCTTGGTGATAAAAAAATACTGTCTCGCTCTGTCTAGTACTACCAGACGTCCACACTGTTCAAAGTCACAGCGAACACGAGGAGATAGGAAAGTTAATCAGCTCCAGGGTGTATACGGAATGTCCTCGAGGAGAAACTCGCCTTCCACAACGAGAGTAAAGAGAGCTGATGACTTCTTATGTGATGTCCTTCTGTCTGGGTGGCCGGTGAATGTTTCTGATCACACACTTCACCATCCACTCGATGCCTTCGTTCACTCCATCCCTGCATCACAACGAGTGTTAAGTAAGTGAGTTAATAGCATTTAATAACAAGGCCGATTCAATTAATCATTTTAGCGATAAAATGTCAGAAAACAGTGAAAATGTCCACTATAATTTAGTGTCCACTATAATTGCAAATAATTTAGAGCTCATGGTGACGTCTTCAGGTGTTTTATGTGATCAACAGTCCAAAATCTAAAGATATACAGTTTACTGTCATGTATGTTATGAAAAGCTTCAAATCCTCACATCCAGCAAATCTTTAGTGTATTTGCTTGAAAAAAAAAAAAAAAGACAAAACAGCTGCTGATTAATTAATTCTGTGGATCAACTATTCAATTAATTGACTAATGGTTGCAGCTCTACTTCTGTATTGGCCAGCGAGGCATCAATACGTTTAGTGACATCATTCGGACTGATATCAAGTTGTGATGTCATGTTTTTGGGAAAGAGTCTTTTTTTTTTGTTTACATTATGACAAATCTGCAACACAGAGATTCATGCTGCATTTGCTTCTCAACACTTGTGGTTCACAAACAGGCTGAGTGTAAAAAATGTAAAAACTGGTATCAGCAGTCCAGTATTGGTGGGACTATATTACTCACAGGGGATACTGGATTGATTTGATTATATGTGACACACAGACCAGTTAACCAGTGCACACAGCAGCAGTCTTACCCTGTGAGGGCAGTACAAGGCTGGACTAAACAATCTCTCTTTCCAATCTTCGGGGCACAGTCGCTGAAGGCTGTTTTAATGTCTGGCACTGACAAACAGTCCTGAGAAAAGAACAGACACAAAATATGACTGAAGACTGCGACAGCGAGGCAAAACTGACAAAACCACAAGGGCATGCTAATCAATACCTCTGATATAGTTTCATTTTTGATCAATTAGCTGATGTGTGGATGAAAGATAAAAACATAGAGGTTGAATTGGAACATGGTCATAGTAATGATGGTACAGTACCGGTACATCCTGTTTGTTGGCCAGCACCAGGAGTGGAACACCTTCTAACGCCTCACTGCTGATCATTTTCTCTGGAGATGAGAGTTAAATGATTACAGGGCTGCTGCACAATGTAATACCTTTCCACAGCTGAATCAATATACATTATGGCTAGACAATATGTCTGAAATCAGTATCATGGTAGTAATAAGGAATATTTTTCCAATATTAATCTCCATAACAAATGTATGCCACATATAAATGACTCATTAAATGAGTTATTAGTGCTTTACATTAGATAAGATCCTTCATATGATTAAAACAAACCCTCGCTTTGTTAGCTTTTCTTACAATTTGCTTTGAATCATTACACTGGAAAACTGAATTTTGTTAAACAATACAACATGATATTATCATGATATGGTTCCACTGAAATTCAGTCAGTAATAATAATACTGAATCACTGGCCAGTTTAATGCCTATTTGTACAGACAAGGCTGTGTGACTGAACACAGACGTCCTAATGAGCTGAGAGTCTGTCTCAATACTCACACTTGTGGTTTTGAGCATTTAAATGCACATTCACGCACCGCCAGGTAGGCAAGTGTGTCCCTCGACTGAAATATACCAACACACACTACATTTTACCCACACAGATGCACACTGGATTCACACTTCTCCTCTTACTGCCTCAAAGTGGTATTCAGAGCCATATCCCACAGTTCACCAGGGTATATTGCACAACACCTGTCCAGTTGTTGGCAGTAGTGCGCCTATAGGACCAGCAATAATCTACACACAAGAGGAAGCTACTCTGGATGGTATTACCTGGCCTCCAGCACCACTGTAAGGCATCTGGGAGTTATTTTTGATCAGGATGTCCTTTAACTCCCACATAAAACACATTTCAAGGTCTGTCTTTTTACATCTACATAACATCGCAAAAATCAGGCACATCCTGTCTCAAAAAGATGCAGATAAACTTGTCCACACATCTGTTACTTCTAGGCTGGATTATTGTACTTCATTATGATCAGGCTGCCCCAACAAGTCTCTAAAGACTCTCCAGCTGGTCCAGGATGCAGCTGCACATGCACTGACAAAAACAAGTACAAGGTGAAGAGGTGTGATATGTAGCACAACAAGCTAGTGAAGCTCTGTAAACGGAACCACATTTCCACACATACACAGCAGTGTCTTACTGGGAGTCTCACTCCTGAGGGTTACTATCTTTTCGCTGTTCTTACTATTTGGAGCTGTTTCTAAACAAGTTATGGTAACCATTTCTCTTTAGGAACGAAGGAACATGTCCCAGTGAATGATGTGTCAATAGTTTTTGGACAACAACAGAGGATGAGTACATTGTTGGTTGGGCTCTGCACATGAAATTTGTTGACAAGAAAAAAAAAAGCAGAAAATCAAACCTTATCCTTTAACAGGTGACA
This sequence comes from Thunnus maccoyii, assembly GCF_910596095.1. NCBI lineage: Eukaryota > Metazoa > Chordata > Actinopteri > Scombriformes > Scombridae > Thunnus > Thunnus maccoyii. The sequence goes on along the minus strand of NC_056535.1, from coordinate 2,679,983 downwards.
GCATAACAGTGTGACAGTTACTTGAATACCTGCAAATACAAGTGCGAGTATTGAGACAGACTAAGCTTTAACCAGCGCACAGTACTTTTTAACCCTGTTAGTGCAGAGTTAATATATTCTAACCTTCAAAATCATTCATTATACTAGTTTTAAACATACAGGACCAGTGGTAGTCTGTTCCTACGTCAGTGTTTCCCCTGTATGCTTTCAACAGCAGCACAGCTCCGCTGCTAAATAATAAACACCACCACCGAAATTTCACATTGTACACAAGCAGGAAGCTCCAGGTCTAAAAACTGTACATAATAATCACGAGGAATGCAAACCACACTTCTTCTCTGCTTCAAGCAGCTGACTGCAGCTGAGCGTGGTGAGCGAATGAGATCTTATACCCTATCTTACGCCTGGTGCAAAGCGACGCCAAGCGCAGCGCAAGTGTCTTTGTTATTTGAAGACTGACGTAGTTGTCATTTTGCGAAGGCATCAGTGCGCCCATGGGTGTGTTGGTCTAAAAGTAAGGTGTGGTCAGGCGCATTGCTATCTTGAGGCAGCAGAGAGCGACTGCGCTATTGACCAACAAAAACCTGGTCTAAAGTCAATGGCGCAGTGTTTCATTGTTATTTTAAGGGCCCATTATCAAGACAGTAATATGCACCTACACAGACGGCTGCACAACACACGTACACTCTGCTTGTTACACACACACACAGATGCACAGCAGCACACAAACATGCAAAAGGTAACAAATAAAAGGATTACAATGTGAACAATTATTATTGTGTATATTAACATATTTTAAAAAATACATGTCATAATGCTTAGTCATAATATTTATCAGAATGAACTAATCGCAGTAATGACGGATTCAATTGTTTAATTATTTGACCAAATCGTGGCAAAACACGTAGGTATTTAAACAGGCGGACGACAACGGATCAGACACAGATCAACTTTCCTGCTGCATTAATACATGATGACATGAGGAAATAAATGAGGTGAAAACAGTGATTCAACTAAAGAAGGAAATTAATCTGCACAGCTTCAAGCTGCTGCCAGCAACAGGATCAGAACCTTGGAAAGTTGATCAAGTCCTGATAACTGTGTTAATGATTCTTTACATGATTAAAATTAATGATTTAAGTTTTGAACAATATTTAACAAATATTCTTTAACATTTTTGAGATTACAGTGATCAGGTTTCCAAACGTTCAGCAATTAAAACCCTGCTGATTTGACCTGTTACTCCATGACTGAACTAAACGATTTTAAACCAAAGCTGTCATTAAAAAATAAACCTTTTCAAAAACCAAATGAAGATAAATTTGCAACAAATGAATCAACAAGATCTTAAACTGGTGGTCTGTGGCCACGGGAGGGTCCAGGAGCAGCAGTGTGCTCGTTATGGATCGTGCACAAGCAGATCTGTTTCCTCTGCAGAGAAGCGCTCCTTCTTACTACTTGGCAAATGCGCCGTCATAATAGCAATCCACTAAGGTGCAAGTGCACCTGGCTCTTAAAGGGAATGGGAGTTGACACTCTGATTGGTTTATTGCATGTAACAACCCAAAACACACCCATGATTAATTAGGAGACTATGGACAACCCCTTTGAACCATGCGCCTGGCACAGCGACCATTTTTCCACCGTTAAAATAGCAAAAGTGGATTTGGACACACTCTAAATGCAATTGCACCATGCGCTTCAGTCCATGCGCTTTAGATCATTAAAATAGGGCCCTTGGTGTCATTGCTGCAGCCTCTCCTCTATGTCCTCTCCTCTGCTCCCTGTGTTGGTGTTTGACTGAGGGCGGGGCTCAGTTCCTCCACACACACACACACACACACACACACACACACACACACACACACACACACACACACACACACACACACACACACACACACACACAATAAGTACTTTATCAAACCACCTGTTCAACAACCATAAATATGTAGAAAAGTGATATTTCCACCTGCTTTGCCCACAGTCTCCATCCACCGCTGGCATGTTTTACACAACCACAGTTTGCTAGTTAGGCTAATAGTGAAGTGTCATGAACAAGCTAAAACAAAAGCTGTCTGTATGTAGCCTAACTGTTTAGCTTAGTTTGTAATGTATATTCTTGTAAACTTAGCTGCTGGCTGAGACACACCAGCTCCTCCTCTCTACCAGCGGTACCTGCAGCAGTGAATCTCATCAGCAGCAGAGGACAGGAGGAAGGATACTGACTGATGTCTGTGTTCTTCATTCATTCTATACTTCACTCACTATTTTCATGTCAGAAATATGATTTATTTTACTGGCATGTTAGATTTATTTCCAGTGAGATATTATTGAGTTTATATAGGGACTTTGCTTGCTTGTGAACATTACTGTTGCTGCTCTGGCAACATTATTTAGTTCTATTTAAAATATAAATCAATTCTAATCCTGTTCTGAATTAGGATTACTTCAGGACATAGTGTTAACTTCATCAGTCAGCATATTTGTTTCACTTTTCTTCTTGCTAATGTCTGAGTGTACTGTGAGAAACTATTTTAAGGCCCAAAATGATGTGAAAAAACATAGTTTTTAGTCAAATAACATAAAATTTTCTTCCCCAAACCCCCCAACTGTGTTGAAGCATTTCAGTCTTTGACATTTATTATAACTATAGCTACATGAGCCTCCAGAGTCCTTCTAGTGTCAAAAGCTCCTGTAAAAGATCACACACATGGCTTGAGGAATATGAATAAACATATCTGGAACAATTCTAAAGTACTTTTAAGTTATTTCACTGCTGGTGTGCACAAATATGGGTCCTGGCAACATGGGCTCTGCGTGCGAACTACAGCACTGCTGCTGAAAAAAATTCTAGAAGAAACACTGTAAGTGGTGCAGCAGGCAGTAAATTAATTATTGATAATGTTCCGCTTGCACACAATGTCTGGTGACCTTGCAATTTAAAGAGTCCGCTCCTCTCTGTCCAGTGCAGAAATACCTTAAAGTGCCACAGACGGTTGCTAGATGCTCCAACTGACTCTCATTGAAAAAGCATCAACTTCTCTCTGGAAATAATAAGTCAATCATTTTTTTCAACTACAGTCTCAATTGCTAAATTCGGGCCCTCTAGGAAGGGTGCTCGTTGTCATTTTGGAAATTATTGCTCCATTAATAAGATTTGAAGACTGATAGTAGCTTTGATGTCTGTCGTGTGGGTGTTGATTGACAGGTGGCTCACCTGCTGCTCTCTCCAGCTCCAAGACTCGCATTGAGTCGGACTACTGTCACAATATTTCACTAAGTTTAATGTTACTTGATTAGAAAACCTGTTAGCACAATTTAGCTAAAGTAGCTAGCGTTAGCTCAAGAGCAGTGCTCAGTGTTCCCAGTAAGCTAGCGTTAGCTTGGGTCCGAGGTAGCGTGAAAACCAACACCCCACACTCCTCATTTGGAAGCTCCTGGCTCCAAACGGAAAAGATGGCGCCGACCATAAGCTGCAACTCTCCGCTTCAAACTGGCTTCAATGAAACCAACGGGTGACATCACACCTCGCTACGTCCATCTTTATACAGACTATGGTTGATATGTGTTGCTTAATGGCTATTGTGGGGTTGTTTCAAACAAGAACACGCACATTACAGCGCACAGAGTGACTCACCAAAGGCCTCTTTTGATTCTGACAGACGCTCTTCATCAGTTGAATCTATCACGTAGATGACTCCATGGGACTCAGCATAGTACTAAAAATAAACATAAAGAATACAAACAGGACATCAGAGCAGACTTCTGCATTGAAGGAACCGGCAACATCACAGCTGACTGACTGCATCATCAAAAGGGCCCCGACACAGTATTGCACCAGTTTGTTCACATGAAAAGTGACAGAAATAGTTTGTGTAACAAATGAAAAAAATAGAGTGGAGACAAGTTCAAACCCTGCTTACTTTCTTACCTGCAGACACAAGCAATCACTGAGTGACTGTGAAGTGTCATCAGTTGCACAATGTTACAGAAATGGGCATCAAAAAAAGACATAATATTTTGAGAATTAAGTCACTGTACTTTGAGAAAAATGTTGGGTTGAGGAACCAAATGAGGTATATCATGACTGGATGGAGTATGAGACTATGTACAGTGCGTGTTTCTTACAGTCCACTATTTTTACTGGCTGGTTAAGAATCTCCCTCAGGCTATTGTTGGTTTATTCTTTAACTCACTTTGTCCCACAGAGACTGGAGCTCATCCTGACCTCCCAGATCCCAGAACATGAGACGAGCTTTGCCCACATCAATTGTACCAACTGTGAAGGAAAGTGACACATGCATAAGAAACATTACAGAGCAGCGGGAAGAATCAAACACCTACTGTAAAATATAAGACAAGCAGCATCGGTCATCACAGAATGTAGAGGTGTTGGCTGAGCCTGAGCTTGCAGCAATATTTGTCCTTGTACCAGTAACCAACAGCTGCAGCTTTCCAGCAGAGCACTTCATAATGATGAGGTCTAAAAATTAACAATGCATGAGAAGGACATAAGCTGCACTACCCTGTTCCTCTTCAAGTGAGTTATTGACTGCTTCTGATGTCTATGTGACCTCACCCCTCTTTAGCAGGGTAAAGACACTTCTCACACCCTGGTCAGATTGGAGACTGTATTTTTATGAGAATACATCTGTAAAAATGCAGTAACATCATTACTATTTTCACCGGAAATGATTTATGTAGCAAATAACAATTAATCACTGCAGCACAGCAAACAATAAAATTAAATTAAATTAAAAAAGCCTTCCAAATTTGACTGTCTTTGGATTTTGTTGGTGTAACAGAAAGGTGATGCACACAGGGAAGTCATAGTTTGGAGTAAGAAGCTCACTACTCTTCATGACACACGACTGAAGACAGACTGGGACACCACTTACTGTTCAGGCCAACTGTAGTTGTGATTTTTGACAAATTCATTCCCTTATAGTTCTTGCTGAACTTTGTTTTGGTTTGTTCCAGAAAGGTCTGTAGAGAGAGACAACAGTAAGATTAGTGGATAAGTCAAACTAGACACAATTAATAATGATAATAATAACAACAAGAACAATAATAATAGTAGGCATATTGTGAAGTGAACCCATACAGTAGCCAACTAGCTACGGAGAAAATTGACACTGTTTCACTTAGAAGCACATTTACTCAACTAGTATACAAGGTAATAAAAGGTAATAAAACATACTTCATTGTTGTATCTTTAACTATCATGAATAAAGCAGTTAGGTTAGTTAAAGTATAGCTCCAGTTGGAAAATCTATAACTTTAAAACACTGTTTTTATACTGTATGCAACTCCATCAACAACTGAATACTCTGTCAGGCTTCAGAATCTGTTTTGGATATGTCAGTACATTTTACTTGGGAGTGTTAACTGCAGGAGGCATTTTAAAGTATTGTGGAAGCATCTTCTATTAAAACAGTTACTCATAGACAACTTTAATTTGGAAACAACTACAAGGCAGGGTATTATTGATGATGTACTGTTCAGCTAGGATAAAACAAAAGGTCTTAGTGGTAAATTATATAGAGTCCTCCAAAACTCAAACAATATAAAGAATTTACTTGAGACAAGTTGGGTTGGGAATCAGTGGGGGGGGGGGGGGGGGGGAATATGATTTTTTTCTGTGTATGCTTGTGTACATGTAAATGTATATGAATGTGAGTTAACATACGTGGGACTAGGTACATATGTTCACATGTATGCATTTTTTCCTTCTCCTTGTGAAAACTGGGAGAATAAAAGAAAAGTTGGGTTAAATGGAACATGGATTTGGGCAGAACAAATATTGGTGAAAATGAATAATGAATAAATGCTTGAATGTGTCTTGTGAAGTTCCTGTTAATGAAGCTTTACATCTCATGCAATACAAACTGATGACAAGAATTGACTATACTAGAGGAAAGATTCACAAATTTAATAAGGTTTCAGGTGTGTGCATCAAGTGCAAAATGAAATTGGAGGCTCTCTTTTGAACCTCAGAAGGTTCAAAATATATGGCTTGATTTGGAGCAACGGTTAACTACATTATTGATTAAGTGTCATTTATTTATCTCCTCCATTACGTATCCTACATGACTGTAGTTTAGGCCACATAAGATATCTGTTGGGCTAGATAATAATTTTGTTAAAATTTTGGAACTCAAACCTGGCTTCAACAATTTAAGACCGGAGGTCGACAGTGGGACGCTTTTGTAAGTTTGGTAGAAGTAGCTACTGAATATCCCCTTTTGAACATTATCATTATTAACAGTTATTGTATTCCATGCTCTGTATTGGTAGTACATGTGTGCCACATTGGACAGTGGCCCTTAATCCATGCTAAGTTAATATGAGATAGCATTTCCTGATGATGGCTGATAGGTTATTTAACAACAGTTTGGCTTGCTCTCCACTCTAACTTACTTACTGTGGACAAAGCTACACACTTTCTCCTTAAACACAGTCAACAACGAATTCACCTTGTTGTAATAAATTGAAATTATAACTGAACGTACCGTTTTCCCAGCGTTATCCAGTCCCAGGATCAACACGCAGTATTCGTCCTTTTGGAACATGTACTTATATAATCCAGATAATAAAGTATACATCTTTGAGAAAAAATTGTAAACAACCCAAGTACTTGCTAACTACTCTGGCAAATATTAGCTTGGTGACTTAGCTTAGCTTACATGAGAGGCCAAACACAGCGACACACGCCACTGTGGCTTCATTGTAATCAAAATAAACAAACACGTCTATATATACGAGTGACTAACAAGCGTAGTTACATAAAATAAGTCTGTAAGAGTCGTCGTTTGTTGCTATTTTCCTTCTCTGAACCTCTACACAGTAGTGACGCTACGTGTAATCTAACCAGGAAGTGGGACGGTAGGGATTGTGGGAAATGAAGTAAATCGTGTCTCGTTAGACGTTTCTGTTAATAAGCTGTATGTTCTCATAAAACGTCATTTCCCAGTGCATCGCCTTCTTCTTCCTCCCCTTCTTTTGGGTTTATTGGCAGTCGGCAACCAGCCTATAGGCACATTATCCCCCCCTGCTGGACTGGACTATGGAACAGTAGAAAACTAAAGACAAACACTAAAACAACACAAAGAAAAGAGGAAAAACCTTAAATACTATTTACTATACCGGTGTCTTTTAGGTATCTAATCAAAACATTCAACACTTTCCATGAGACTCTTCCTGACAGATTTAAAATCAAGTTTCGCTTCCTTTAGTGATGCTATTAGGGCCCTTTGTAATCATTGCCCATTGTAACTGTTACAGTCAAGTAGCACATGTTTAACTCTTTCTGGTTGATTATATTGAGTGGACAGTCTAGTTGAGCGCTTGCTTATTCTGTTTTTGATTGGGTCCTGTGGGTCCTGTCTTCAGGAGGGTTGTGACTTTGCTGCCTCTGGTTCCTGCCTCGAATTTCATTCATACCAACATAGTTTTGAATACTGTAAAGATGTCTTCCTGTGTCATTGATGTCCCAATATTCTTGCCAGATTTTAGGCATTTGCTCCTTGACAATAATTTTGACCTCAGCCTTACTTAACGGAATTTATGTATTGTTTGTCTGTGATTTTAATGATTGCTTGGCTAATATGTCAACTTCCTCATTCCCAGTGCATTTCAATGTTTCTGCATTTCATTGAACATCATCCTGTTAAAGGAAAGTAGAATTGCTTTTTTTCAGCTGGAAATCAGAGCATCAAGGCAAGAATGTCATCAGGTGATTCTGTTTGGTGTTATTCAGAAGGTTTGTATGTTCATAGACTCTCTCTTTGAAATACTTTCCCAAATTAGTTGTAGTGAATCAGAAAACAATAAAATCACAGAAAACGTCAAATTAAATCACCATGACTGTTATCACGGCAGGAGTTGTGTGTGTTTGTTGCGATGTTCTATGTGTTAATATAAAATTAAATATGGTCATTCTTTGCTTAACCTCACCTGAATTTTATTTAGGCCTACAGAATGTAGGCTAATATTTACTGTCCAACAACAGCAACAATAAATATAATCACCGCCATCTTTATCTTCATCATAAGTATCAGTTGGTAGCTGGTCCGTGTTGATTTCCTCAATGATCAAATAAGAAACCATTGGCCAACCAGCAAAAACAGCAAAAAATAACCATTCCAATAAATCAAATAAATACAACAGTATAAAAAATACATAATGATATTAAAAACAAGGTGAGAAATCAGCAATTGCACTCTTTACATATTTCAATTTATTTAAATCCACATTATGTCATTATGTATTATTATGACAGAAAGACCCCTAAACAAATACAGTTTGTGCCTCTCATGTATCACAGAGGTGACTCTGGGCCCCATTTTCCCACAGACCAGATTTTTGTTGGTCTGCAAGATTGCAGATAGGCCCTTCTCATCCAGGTAGTCAGCGGGCTGCCATCTTTGTTTTGATACAGAAAGAGAAGGGCAACTTCAGGAACAGGTTAAAAATCTTTCTGATGATTCAGCAGGTGAAATATTTTTTCATCCAGATGGTTAGAAGAGTCTGGAAATACCCTCAGAGGAGCTGGTTTTTCAAACACTGCTGATTAATTATCTTTTAGAGGAACCAATGGTTACCTCCCTGACCTGACTGTATGCTGATACATGAGAAGCACAGTCAATTGCCTAATCAATTGCCTATTTTCACATCAAGCTGTCACAAAGCAACATCATTTAAGTCCAGTATTCACTCTCCTTTTACCTCTCATTTGGTCTCCACCAACTCCTGAGAAACATACCAGATTCTTTTACTTGTTAAATGTTGCTTTGTTGACTCGCCTGCTAACTATGTCGGTCAGACAGTATTGTAGCAGTATTATTGTATTGTAGGTACAGAGGGATAACCAGAGCCTATTTGCTGAAAACAGGTGTCTACAGTGGTTAATGAGAGCGGCGACACTGAACCATAGATTGTCAAGACAATGATATAAGAGGATAAAAGCTCTGGCTAGAACTACAGAGTCATGTGATAAGTCTCTGCACGGTTTATCACTGCTAGCCACAGTGTGAATATCAAGAACGTTGATCAAATAAGGTTCTCCGACCTTCATACAACTTGACTCATAGCATCCCATAAGTAATGTGCATAACACCGTTGATAGAGTATGTTTTATACAATATATATAATCTATAATCTCATATATAATCATAGAAAAATCTCAGGTTTACACTTTAATACACTGAAATGAACATAAATATAAAGCATTGCACCCAGGTCTTATAGCTCATGGTTTTTGTTTTTGTTGTTATTGTGCCTCTACGCCAGTGACAGCCGTGACTGGAGGCATTATGTCTTTGGGTTGTCCGTCCGTCCGTCCATCCCATTCCTGTGAACATGATATCTCAAGAACACCTTGAGGGATTTTCTTCAAATTTGGCACAAACATCCACTTGGACTCAAGGATGAACTAATTAGATTTTGATGGTCAAAGGTCAAATGTGTGACCTCACAAAACACGTTTTTGGCCGTAACTCTAGACAAAGTTTCACACAAATGTCTAATATGATAAAATGATGAAGTGATGACATTTTATATCCAAAAGGTCAAAGGTCAGCTTCACTGTGACATCATCATGCTCTGCAAAAACACTTTTCTAGCCATTATTCAACACCATAACTCAGGAACAGAAGGGGAGATCGTGACCATATTTCACATTTGGTCGGATACTGAATTGGTGACACTAATCTTGGTTCCCACCTTGAAACTGTGGTGATTGTTTAGATCTTCTGTGCTGCTGAGTTGAAGATGTGTGTGAAGCATCTACGATTTAGAAGTTGTAGCTTCTTTGCAGCAACATTTATATCTGAGGCATTGTTTACTGTCATGGCTACAAATTCGTGTTCTATCAGAATCAGCTTTATTGGCAAAGCATGTGAACCCGTAAAAGGAAAATACTCTTAATACCTCTTATTAAATTCCTTCAAAGTCTTTGCTACAAATATTATATGAGTCTGGACAAACTCGGATGTAAACTATAACTTGACTGGTTGGAGGAGGCATGCAACCGTGAGGTGGTATTTCTACCTTTAATTAATGAAATTAAGTGTCTTGTGTTGAAATTGTGTTGCCCCATTAATTGACATTTTAATGTTTTGTTTTTAATGCGTGGGAGAAGTATGACTGACCGACTGTAAGTGTGATGCAGATTCTGACCATGTATACATGTGCCGAAACTCTGGGCAATGCATGAAAATACTTAATGTACTTGCCTATAAAGTATGTGATTTGCCTCATGGACAGCTTCATAATCTCATACCATGTTTTTCTTTCGTGGTTAACTAGAAGATTTAATTACTGTAAATTTAGTCCTTACAAAGCAGAATCATCTGTTACTCCACGCAAATAACAAATGGAGTAGAGTGGTTAATACAAGGCTCACTAAAACTAAATTATTTGATGGTATAATTTGCACTCCGCTGCTGTGCTCTGTTCCCAAAGTGTGGCACCTTGTGACAGACATCTTCCTCTGCACACATCTGTAGAATGTCTTTGGGTTGTCTGATCTTACGTACAGTCCATCACCTCTGCGTGTGCAGAAGCTGCTGACAGGATAAACAACAGTGATGTTGTGGAAGCAGCTGTTGTCTGGTTTTGCTGTGGTGAAATGTTCCTGTGTGGGTTGTGTGTCTTCAGAAGTAGAGGCAGAGGTTCTGGGAAGAGATACAGCAGCAGTTGTTTCCTGTGGTGTCCAGTCTAGAAAAAAAAAAGAATTCTACTGATATAAAATTTACAATCAAAGTATTGAATATTGAAAGATATTTTTTAGAGGGGCACTCCACCAATTTTACACATGAAGGTCTGTTTAACTGTACTACTGAGGCTGAAAATCATCTGTGTCTTCTGTGGCTCTGGATGAGCTTTGTCAGGTCTAAGGAAATAACCTGATGATGTCATCAGTTTTAATTTTTAAATGACAGCCTGCATTACAAAGTGGACATGTGGAGTTTGAAAGACATGGGAGGGCCTAATAGACACCATTGAGTTGCATTATGGGAAATTTAAGATCTAGAGTTTTTGGAAGTTTAGCCATAAAAGTCAGAATTTTGTCTTTTTTTGTTTTCTAACCTTTCTCTTTTGTGGTCACCAACTTTATGGAAGTAAAAATACTAAGTTACTGAGTACTCCTCTGAGTAAGTAATGGTGTCAGATGAGGTGTCCTGGTATAAGTTAATATGGGTTAATGTTTTGCAATTTTAATTGAAGACCAATTACTGATTAATTACTGTAATCGGTCTTCTTTAACTTTCACAGTTTTCATCATGTCCTTTATTCAATCTAAGGACATACAGCCTGTGTGTCACACTAAAAATGTAAAGAAGTAACCTGTTGAACAGTAGGAGTTGTGAACGGCCAGCCATCAGATTGTGAGGATGATCCAGAACAAGAAGTAGGAGATTAATTGTGAGATGAAATATTAAACACACTAGTGAATGGAATAACGAAATTAAATTAAATTCAAATTATTTTTTTTCAAATTCATTTAAAAAGAATAAATTGATTGATCATTTATAGATTAATTTATAGAATGATATAGAATCATTAGATAAATCATTAAATGTAAGTTTAATTAATCACTTTCAAATTAAATTATGATGAACAACTGAAATGAGAATAATTATTCCAAAAGGCACAGCAGGTCATGTACCTATTTTGTTTGATGTTGGATTGAGCCACCGTCTCCCATAATGTCTGTTATGTCCTTTAATTTAAGTGACACCTCTGGAGTAAACAGAGTAATGTACAGTTTGGTAGCCTCACCTTCACTAAGTTTACGTTTCAGATGTGATATGAGTGGATATTTGCCCTGTTCACAGAACTGTCCAGAAAAGTCATCCATATCCAGGGTCCACACAGCAGCTCCTCCCAGCTGCCTGCTCCTCAGATAGTCCACCTGTAAGACAAACACAGGACACTGAAACTCACATGTAGAGTGACTTGTCAAAATTTGTGTCCTATTCCATAGCACGGGTGTATACCTTGGCATCATAGCTCCTCTGGTTGTCAAAGCCAACCCACTGATTGCCTTTGACAGCATAGGGAACTTTCTGACTGTCAATCCACTGAACTGAGGTACCCTTCAGGAAAGTGCATGTCTGGTGAAGAAATATCAACACACAGAAATGTCTGCGTCATCATCATTCAACTATAAGAAAATCTGTTATATCCATAATGATGAAGCGGGAGTAGTCCTAGTAGTTTTTGTTGTATAGAGGTCCTAGATGGAACTGCAGTTCACGTGACACCCTTTGGCCCAAAACAGGATATGCATAAGAAATACATTTCCTTTTGAATGATCACAATTTGAAGCTTTAGGCCTGCTCTGGTATATATTTAAAGTAAAGCAAAAAATTTAATATATTTAAAATATGCACTAAAACTCATTATCTCTTCTTTCATTTTCCTCTCCAGTTTTTGGGTGTGGATTCCATATCCTGTATAAGGCCTTGAGCAAAGCAGTGATGATGATGATGACGTGAGACAATATGTCAGGATCCCAGTCTATGACATCACTAATAGGTTTCTGAATCATTTTACACATCACAGTGTGTTTCCAGGTGTTGGGGAGTGCTACTGCATATGTGAAAAAAAGTAGCATAAATCCTTTTGTGGCTCCAGAGGGAGCTGTGTGAAATCTGATTAATTGCCTCAAGTGATGTCACTATAGACCGACTCTGTACAATCAAGTGAATCAAGTCATTTGCACTGTGGGTAATATAGGCACCAGGTTTCTCCAATTCTGCTGCATAAATTTTGAACCTTTTTTTTAAACTGTCCATCATGAGTTTCACAATGTTATAGGGGTGTAATGCTAAATCGATGAGTCTTGTGATGCAAACTGAACTTGTGTTAATGTTGTTACATGCTAATCCAACTTTGGGCAAAAAACCCTGATGTTGAGCTGAAAACAAGCAGCACCCACTACAACTACTGTGATGAGCTGAGATTCCATGCTGAACTGAAACTCCAGAGCAGTAATGGCATGATAGTATATAGTGGTGTTCTATATTGATTGTTATTGATCTGATTATGTTGACATCTCTGCTTAATGTAGCTAAATGCACTCGTGCAACCTCATAGTAAGACCAGAGGCCAATCTGCTGGGTGTAGGGCCCCGGGGTGGCAGGGCTGCTGACTGGAGCACCCAGGCCTGTTTCTGTGGTGGAGAGTGTAAAGGAGCAAGCATGAATGGGAAAACCCAGCAACAACTTCCTTGCTGGGGCTCCTCGCTCCATCCAATACTGCATAACATAATCCTGGCAGGAAAGAAAGGGAGAAGCTGTCAATGAAGTGAAGGCATTTCTATGAATCAATTAGCTTCTTTGGGGAATTATTATAATATAGTTGATATTTAGCAAAACACAGATCTGGAATGTGTCTTTCATATGATCAGGTCATGAAATTGACTTTAGCTATACACTTTGGCTGCTCTGGTGCAGGTTATGTTTAGACTATTACAAAACGGCATCATCATTTCTAGATCATCATGTAAACTATGGCACAAGGATCTTAAGAAAGGAAGCTTTTGCTTTTCCTTATAATTACATGTATAAGGACATCTATACTCAACAGACCACTTGCCTTTGTGAGCTCTAATAGCCTTGTGTCATTAATTCAATTTAACAGCTCTATGGAGCTTTTTTATCCTCCTTTAGCCTCGTTGGTTTTCTGGCCTGCAAGTCTGCTCTCATTGACCTGGTTTCCAGCAGCAGCAAGCTTTAATGGATTAGACAGTTTATACAGTTTATAGAATAAATACTCCTGAAAATACTGAGTGTACTTTTTACTGTTACTATACATGAAAATAAGGTCATGAATTTAAAAAAAGGGGTAATTACTATGTTAGCTTTGTTTTCAGTGTAGAGTGGACTGTGGTGGGCCGTTACTCCATCTTGACCACCATGGAGGTTTAATGTCTTAACATTAATGAAATCCAGGTACCTAAACATATACAGACATAAGAAAGAGTGGACTTATTTAAGAAAATGTGATCATCTAATGACAGAACATATTCAAACTGGAGTTGACATGAATGTAAACCTTACTTTGACATCTCAGAGATTTCATATTGTGTATCTATAACATCTGTTTCTGCTGTCCCAGCTGCAGAGAGAATCAGTCGTTTGTCCTTGTGTCCTTTACTCTCAGCTTCATAGGCCTCCCAAAGCTCCTAAAAGCCCACAGGAATTATTTACACTTTGGTGAGATGTCCGAAATGTACCTTAGGACAACAAATCCAGATATATTTTACATTACCGCAAACCACTTCCCATTTTCTCCCATCTTCCAGACAGCTATCAGTATCCAATTCAATCCAGTATGCTATGAAAATCAGCTTTCAGAGACTTAAAATTAGTTCAATAACTGATCACACTGAACATCATATTTGATTTAACTGTTAAAGTGATATTGTAATTGTGTGGAAATCAGTTGTAAATGCAGACTGCTTAAAATATTGGCACTGCATTAAAACAAAGCAATAATATAAGAGCGTGTGCCTGAACTAAAGGCAAGAATGATGCTCATTGTGATGGATTATATAACTCAGATAAGTTCCAAGTGTCTGCAAGTTGATTTTGATATCTCATTCAAACGGGTCAGCATAAATTATTTGTTGTAAATTAAATTTTTAAAAAAACCCACCGGTTTAGTCCTTTAAAAATACTAGACTTGAACTTTGATCTCTTCAGTGCACTCTCTTTAGTTAATATGAGACTGAATGACAGAATAACAAAAGGATGAAAGGAATATGCTGAACATAATGATTCATCATGAATGAAGGTGTCTCACAGATGGGGATGCTTTGTTGGTAACAGTCTAACCTTTCCAGCACAACAAAGGAATGAATGGATTATGTAATAATTGAAATGATTCCTAGCTGTAGCCCAACAATAGTCAAATTTATACAGTATATATAATTACAAAGTATCTGCTATTGTCAGCTTCAATCCAAACATTTCAGTGGGCTTGCAAAATACTCAATTATATTATCCAAAAAACATCATCCACTGCAGGTTGTCCAACAGCGTGTCCGCTCCAGCTAACCGTCAGACATTCATTTGATCTTATATCAAATTCCAGAGGACTCATGGATTTGATGGTCTGGATCTGGACTTGGAAGGCAGACGTTTGTCTGAATGTGTCACAGGATACAAAAAATTTGGGGGGAACCTTTTAAGTCTTCCAATGTAGATTTAGTTACAGTGTTCTGGATTGTGTTGGATGTAAACATGTTACAAACATTGTACTGTCTTTCCAGATAATGTTTTTTATGACTTCTATTCATAGGTGCAGTGTGTAGGATTTAGTGGCACCTAGGGGTGATGTTGAACCTTGCAACTAGCTAGCCACTCTGTGCTATTAAGTTGACTGTGAGTATACTGGAAAAATACAGCTCACCCACATAACTTGGAAAGTCAGACAAATCCCCCCTCCAAAGAAAAAAAAAAAAAAAAATCCCAATAATGCTAAGTCAAACCCATTCAAAATTGTCTGTGTTCAATTGTGCAAACCAATATGAGAAGCCCTCCTAACAATCATTTATGGCATTCCTGTTGTCGAGAACATTATCATTGAGCCAGTACTGAACATAAAGGCTTTGAAGGAAAACAAAGTCTCCATTCAGTTTACCTTGCAGAGCAGAGTGACACTCTTTTTGTCCCACGGAGGACTTCCATGAGATCCAGGGTTCTCCATGTCCAGATCCAGACCATCGAATCCATGAGTCCTCAGGAATTTGATAGAAGACTGAATGAATGTCTGACGGTTAGCTGGAGTGGACACCTTGATGGAGAACCTGCAGTAAGAGATGATGAGACTGTTTTTTGGATAATAACATGAAGCATTTTGCAAGCCCACTGATTTGGATTGAAGCTGACAATAGCAGATAATTTGTAATGATATATACTATATAAATTTGACTATTGTTGGGATACAGCTAAGAATCATTTCAATTATTACATAATCCATTCATTTCTTTCAATGATAATTGGTTATCATGTAGACTATACTGTGTCAAAAATGGTAAATAAATGTACACCAGAAGTTCCTAGTGCCCAAAGTAAATGATTATTTTGTTTGAATAACTCATAAAGATATTAACTTTACAGTCATAAGGAGCACAGAAAAGCATCAAATACTCACATTTAAGGACCTACAACCAGCAATTGTTTAGCAATTTTATCTGCTGAATGACTTCAGTATCAAAATTTGGCTAATTTTTTTGTTTATTAATTGAGTAAAAAATACTGAGAAATTTTACCAGAATTCTCAGAGGAAAACTGAGACTCCCAGAAAACTCTCCACTGAAATGCAGGAAACTACCCTACAATTGTATACTGATACTCTGCAAAGGTCTTTCCAAGGGGAGCCATTTATTTACCAGCTCGATAATAAATAATGGCAACACTTCACACTAACTGAACTATAAAAAGCCATTTTTTACTCAGTATAAAATACTAGCAAATTAACAACAATCAGCTTGAAAAGAACAGTATTCTTTCTCTGCAGCCATTCTAGCCTTCTGTCAGCAGATGGAGGAGTTTCATAAGGAGCTAGCAACAGAGAATCAACTCACTGAGATCCAACGCTCTCAAGTCTGACTGATAGTAAAGTCCTCAGTTTGGAGCTGCTGATCATGGACAAAGAAAGAAAATATCCAGTTTTGATAGACATTAAAACATAAAGCACCTTGTATATATTTCAGGTTATTGCACATAATTTCCATGGATTAATTGTTACCTCTTCTTGAGCTCATTGAATGACTTGTATAGGCTTTTCTCATTCCACTCATACTCAGTGATCTCATTAGCATGATTGATGATGGCAAAGGCATAAACCAGGTGTGTACACAGGAAGGGGTCCACGTTTTCTGGCAGGAATTTCCCCACACCAGTTCTGTATTGTGACCAATTGGTAAAATAACAAACCAGTTTGGTTGTGGTTGCTGCTTTAGGGAAAAGAAAGAAAAATAATAGCTTTGACGATTTTTCTTCAGTTCAATTAAAACATTACATCCTACTGCTGTGTTTAAAATGTGTTGCTTACCAATCTGAATGAACAGTTGCAGAGCCACTGAAAGAGGCACAATTCAAATTGTCATTTCATTTGAATGAAGTGCTATATTTAGCAAAAAGTAGAGTAAAATTGGATAAATATCAAGACAACACACAGAATTTCTCACCAATTATACTTGCTATTCCTGTATTCATCTCAGCTGTTTTTGCTCTCTTCCCAGTGGTAGTCTCCCATGGTGTGGCACCTCACAGACAGGAACATATGTGTACACAGTGTAACATCACTCCAGTCTTACCTCTCATATTACTATGAGTCACATGATAGGTGTTTAAGCACTAAATACATTTACCTAACATACTGTAAAGTAGACCTATGATGGGTATAATGTATGATGAACTAGACAGCATCAGGGAGTGATGGCAGATATACAGTCATAAAACTTTCGTATGTTGCAGGTAAAAGTTGCATCACCAACCATTAACTGTCATAGAAGAAAAAGATCAGTGTTTTTTATTTACATTGAAAAAGTTAAATCACACAGGAATCTGAAAGTTCAGTTTGAATTTAAAAAATGTCACAGTTGATGTTTTTTACCCTCAACAAGAAGGACTGGATCAGGACACTGCTATTCTTTATTTTGCTACTGCAGTTTAGAGTGACCCACTTCCAGGTTTTTACCTAAAGCATTTTTTGACATGACACCTGTGTTTGAAACTCAATGCCAAACCATCTTTGCATCTGTTAATATCCATTAATGTAAATATGATATGTTGTTGCTGGCAGCTCTTGACAGATGAAGACTAGCAAGACAAAGGACATGTCATACTGAAGTGTTATGCTTTTACCTTAAGGCTATAGTTGCTGGATGAGCAGCAAAGACAGGAATGGAGGATGCACGGAAATCTCAGTGTCCAATCTGAAATAAAAATTTGAGGTTGAATTTTGAATGGTTGAAGCTTCTGCTATATCAAACTTCTCTGTCTCTGCATTCTTTATGACAAAATGGTATAGCAGAATTCAAATCATCCACAATGATGTCATCCCGTGGAGCTCAGTCTGTATTAGAAACATTTGAGTGACACCTGAGCAGAAGAAGTCTGGACTTGGGATGAATGTCTCCACAGCCTCTGTTGTGTGGAGATAAGCTTTGGTAAATCCCCTCATGTTCCTCTGTGGGCTGTAACACTGCTCACATTTGACATCATACTAGAAATAATAAGGACCTTGCTGAAGATTTAACAATTAAGACATCCTCTGCTGCACTCCTTAAATTTGTTTGAGGCAGAGGCAGAATTGTTAAATAAATCTGACCTTATTTTGCTGGAGTATTATTTAAACCTTTTGAATTTACATTTTTGGATGTATTTTTCCTATCATTTCAGGCAGCCATTGGTGTCCATTAATTTCCATGTGGTGTGAAAATCAATAAGCTGATGCTTGAAATTTCCTCGCCTTATGCCATTCATCTCAGTTGACATTAGGTCTGTGCTGATCTTTGTCAAACTGACATAAAAAGTCATCTGTGTTATATGGAAATGAATGGAAAACAATGTATGCATTTAGAAAAAAATGCATTCAAATTTCTAAAACCTGGCATCAAAATGCTAACCTAAATGCTAAAACAAAAATGATGAAAGCCATGAAAGCCTCCTTCACCTTTGGACCTTCACCAAATGAAAAAGAAGCGCAAGAATGAGCAATAAACATTATAAGATAATAATCTGCTAACGTATCGAAAATCAGATCTGTCAAAGTGTCATATTCCATATTGCTGTGTGCAATGTGCTTTTTCCAGTATACACAGTACATTTGAGAGGGATTTGCATGATCTGTGCACTAAATTCTTTCACAGAACTGGGTTTTATAATTTTGTGATCATACTGTCTCTTCTCTGTCACTTAAAGGAGTCAGGAAACTGATGCCATTCTTTAAACTTATGAAGTTTTTTCAAACTTTATTTATTCAGGGAAGTTTCACTGAGAGGTAGCCTCTCTTTTGCAGGAATGCCCTGATCACATTCATACAGTTACATATATGTACACATGGAAGCTGCCCAGTATACAACCACACTCTGATCTCTGGGCGAATGAGAAGCTCCACTGGAGAAGTTAGTTTAGGGCACCTCAGTGGTGGTAATGAGGGACGGGCAAGCACTGCTTTTTCACTTTTCCCATCCAGATTTATCCTGCTGGTCCAGGAATTGAATTGGCTACTTTCTGGTCAAATGCTTGCTTCTCTAGGAGAAAATTCATGTTTTTTAGAAGTGAAAGTCCCTGTCATGAATCATAAAAGTATTCATTGTAGTGCAAAATTAGTATCAGGCTAATAATGGTGTCTGAGGTCTCAACTGCACCTTTGATGCTGTGATTTCTCACTACTGCTCTGACTAACTAACTGAGGAAACCACTGTTCAGTGCTCAATCGGTGATTGAAAACCTTTTTATGTAAGAGCCTGGATTACTTACAAAAACTATGGCTCAGTAATAAGATCCAATCATGATATGCACTCTGTACAGCAATTTTACTTTATGAATACTCAAAGCGAGGACTGAATAATATCACATTGTTAGCTTTAATTATTTTCACAATAGCTTATCCTTAACAGTTATTGGTGTTTAGATGACACAAAAAACTACATTTGAGAAGAATGACTCTCTTCTCAAAATGTAAAAAAAAGTAGTAGATTTTGACCAATAATAAGTAGATTTGAATGACGAGCCAGCACTCAACAATTTGTACCAAACTACTTCAATGCTTTTGTTTGCATTCTGAAATCTGTATTACATGTTTCCCCAAGAGAATACATTGTATCTATACAACTCCAATGATAGATTCATTTAGGTAAATTATTGTATACAGAGTGGATACAAGTGAACTTTTACAGTCTGTTTAATGGCTGACATTTGCATCAATTGTGATACACATTGTCTCCACTCATGACTTATGGCTCATGGCCAGGTGCAGCACTTGCAGTCTTCATTAAAGACAGATCCAGTTCCGCATGGCATCACGTGGGTGATGCCAGCAGCGCACATGTAGAAGCTGGACTTGTCGTCTGGTTTGGCATACAGGCCGTCAGGTTTGCCATTACAGAAGCCAGGTCCTGGGGCATGGGTGGTGGTGGTGGTGGTGGTGGTTGGAGGGGAGATGGTGGTAGCACCTGGTTTGGGGGTGGTGGTAGGAGGCAGTGGGGGCAGCTCTGAATGGTAGAGGGAGAAGAAATGTATATTACTGAATGGGTTTGAAGTAGAGAAATAAATGTCCATTAATGTTTGTAACCTGACTATGACTATTCCTATAGCACTGTACATTACTTTATTACGCCAGTAAATTACTGAGAGGGTGGCTTGTTCTCAAGGCTAACAGTTAGGTTGATTGGAGCCCTCTCAAGATTGTGTTATAAACAGAATACATGCATGTTGATAATTTTTTATATAGGAAATGGTCTGGTAGTGCAGAATATAAGTAATAACTGAAATACCTTATGTTGATACAAACTGGACTTAAATTATACCAGGATTTAAGATTCAACTTGGTGGGAATGTTCAAAAGAGTCCATGGGTAATAGTCACCATCTCACTATAGTCAGATAACTCTTAATGAAAAAAATGCCTTTAACGTACCGATATTGAGAAGTTTGCGGAGATGAGACAGCAGAGGGTGCTTCCCCTCTCCACAGAATCGTCCAGCAAAGTCATCCAAATCGAGGGCCCACACAAAGGCACCGCCAAACTTCTGCTCCTGCATGTAGCGCACCTACAAGGACAAAAATAAAAGGAAATTAGTATGAATACATTGGATACACTGTCAGTGTGTTGAAAATATACAGCTGAGGTGCCACCAACCTTGATCTCATAGCTCTCCTTGTTATCAAATCCTACCCACTCATTGTTCTTAGAGGCATAAGGAACTTTCTGATCATCAATCCACTGGATGGTGGTGCCCTTCACAAAGCTACAGATCTGGACCACAAACAATAAGGTCAGGTTTGTGTAGCTTTACAATTTTACACTTTTTCCATTAAAGTCCATGAAATCAATACATTCTACACATCATATTGCAATGGTTTACTCCATTACTAAACTGTACCTCATAGTAGGCCCAGAATCCAGCTTCACGTGTGAATGGTCCAGCTGATGCAGGGCCGCTAGCTGGGGCTCCAACACCAGTGTCTGATGATGTCAGACGGAAAGTACGACCGTAGGAAGCAAAACCCATCCTCAGCTTCTCCACTGGGGTGCCGTTGTCTCTCCAATATCTCATGGCAGAGTCCTAAAAAATTGATGGAAGAGGTGAAATAGAACTCTGAAAAAGGTACTTTACCTCCCAAGTTCATTTTTCTTTAGTCCCCACTGTCTTCTTACGGTGTTAAAGTGGATGAGGTCACCAGAGTCCTCAGAACCGCGGAACAGAGGGCTGTTGTGTCCAGTGAACTGCTCCCAAGTTCCATGGAAGTCATAGGTCATCACATTGATGAAGTCTAGTTCCCTGGAGATAGAGGAAAACAGGTTTAGTCTTTTCAAAAACCTTTGAAGAGCTCCCAGGGTTCTCTTTCAAGAGGAATTCTAGGCAGCACACTCACTTGGCAATCTCAGCAATTTCATATCCGGCATCGATGGTTCCCTTTCCAGCAGCCACTGCAGCGCTCAGCATGAGCTGAGGCTTGCCAGTGGCCTTAGCCTCAGCTGCATAGGCAGCAACGAGTTCCTGCAAATCCACAGCAAATAAAGTAAGAAAGAAGTACAACATGATGTACAGTATAACAAAATAAATAAAGCTGAAAAGTAAACCAAGAGATATCAGTGCCCACCCTGCAGAGCAGAGTGAACTTCTGTTTGTCCTCTGCGGGACTTCCACGAGATCCAGGGTACTCCCAGTCCAGATCCAGACCATCAAATCCATGAGTCCTCAGGAATGTGATAGAAGACTGAATGAATCTCTGACGGTTAGCTGGAGTGGACACCATGATGGAGAACCTGCAGGGAAGATTGAGGTCTGTCATCATCAATCTTTTGGGTAAAATAGGCTATCAGCTCTTTAGCAGCCCCTAGCTTTTGAAAAACAACTAGTTACTGTTTTAAAGACATGCATGATCAATTATTTTGTCATTAATACATTTTAAATCTTTACATATCAGCTTGATAGCTACCAAACCACATTGTCTGGTTAGCTGTCCAGCTGTCTTTTTCTGAACATACAGTAAAGGTAGCTAGAAGGCTCCAGTATTAAAAGTAGCTAGGTGTTGTATGTGAAAAATAACATCAGCAAAATCTACTTGCTGGCCAGTTAGCTAGCTACTAAAAAAGAAAAACTGCTACACTTAGCCAGATTTTCGTCACAGTTAAGTCCACAGTGGACTTAAGAATGCTGCTGATAAGACACTGGTGACATAACTCTCAGAACTGTGTACTACTTGTTTGAAGGCAAGTGATAAATGCATGTTTATGGTTTAAAATGTTCACTCACTGTCTTGAACCGAAGTTCCATCCACCAACAGCCAGCAGAGTCTTCAGATGAGGATTCCTAGAGACAGCGGAGGGGGTAGGTTAAGACAATGTAATATTACCATCACATCATCTTCAAGCTTGAGTCACTGTTTTAGCAAAGTCCTATTTGCAGAAAACATTTGCCCTACTGGAGGCTTCTTGTGCAAGGCACTGAATGTCTACTAGTTTTAGAGGCACTGTAGTTTAGCCTGACCTTTGACTTCTGTGATACAAGGGCACCTCAACAATGGTGACTTACTTGTTCTTCAGGGCATTGAAAGATTTGTAGAGGACATCATCATTCCATTCGTAGGTAACCAGCTCATTGTTATGGTTGAGGATGGAAAAGGCATAGATCAGGGTAGTACAAAGGAAGGGGTCCACGTTTTGTGGCATGTATTTGCCCTCACCAGGTCTGTACTGGGACCAGTTGGTGAAGTAGCACACCATCTGGGTGGCAGATCCTGTATTGAGAGTAAAGGAATATTGACAAAAGCAATGATTCCAGTAATACTGTACAAGTGTAAAATCATATCAAATGATTCTAGTTGGTATGAAAGTATCAAAAACTTACCCAGCTGGCATATCACCAGACATAAGGCTAAGAAATATGAAAAAGTTTCGGTCAGGGGAATGAAAAACAATAACAACAAATAACATAAATATATTAAAATATAATTAAGATTCATTCTCATACTACCTGCAAGGATTGTGATCTTGGTCATCTTAATATCAGATCTCACAACTTCACGGGATTACTGTAAGACAAAAAGTTACACAAGGTATATGATGGAGGCAACAAAAGAAAGCAAAGCTACTATTCTGAGGATAAATCACAATTATCAGAACAGTATTAAGACTGGTTCTTTACACTCACCTTGGACTGGGTGTCAGAGCCTAATAGCAAAGTTTAGCCTTTTATACCGTCAACTTTGCACAGAGAGGAGGCGTTGTCTCAGCCTTTGATAAATTGGGGTTATAAATATTATGAACATAAAAACTTTTCGATAAGATCCTGCAAAGTTTGAACCACACGTAGACAATAATTTACTCAGTGCAGACCTCTGCTCACAGCATGTACCTAACACATGACCTGGTCATAATTTAGGTCAATGATCATATCACTGATTATTATATCATTTATCAGCTGAAACATCCTTATAGTACTGTGGATCATAATCCTGATGTTTTACTTTATTATTATTATATATATTTACTATTTCTCTCTGTTTCATATTAGTGGAAATGACTGTAAATACTTTTACTGCTCATTAGAGAAACATATTTATTTAAAGACATCGCTATGGGATATACTGCATCATGGATTTTGGACAAAGATGAACTTTGATTAACTTATTAATAATAAAAATTGAATATAAATTAAATTTACTCTGGGGTCCTGTTTTCACATACAGCATGTTCTGAATATTAATATCATAAAGTAAACAAGTAAATAAATAAACGTCAGAAACTGTGTATTTTACAGTAACAACTCCTGAAATGTTCCTTTTATTGAAATACAAGATACAGTAATAAATAAGTTAATAGTCTTACAAGTAAACTAATTAATAAGCAAGTAAATTAATGAATACATTTATAAGTAAAATGATGAATTTGAATGAAATCAACTTGTTTCATTTAAGCTCAGTCATGCTAAGATTTTCTCTAAATGAATTTTTCTTGTGTATGAAATGTACAGCCAGCGTAAAGTCACATTTCGAATGACACTGAACATATGAGATGGATATCAAAAGTCAATAATTACCACAACGTGTGATGTTTAATATGCGTTGACTGACTATACAAAAGCTTGAGACTCTTGCTCTAGTTTCAAGATTAACAGCTATGATTATTTTATCTCTTCTATCTTTGTTGAACACCGCCCATGACCATTGACCATCAAGATGTTCCACAGCCAGCTGCTTGTTTTTCTGCTGCACAATAATCCTCAGCTCACTCAGAGATAAGCATGGAGCTGCTGGTTGCCTTCTGAGGCACACAGGTTGGTGGGATAAAGTCACAATACAGAAATGCAAACATACAGCACAGGGGGTGGACACAACAATGTGAACATCTCTACAATACTAACTTGAGTTTACAATTGTATGATGTGGGTAAAAGCTACCCCGGCATCACCAGAGCGATTCGCAAATGTGAATGAGTCTGGAACCTCTCAGTTCATTTTTGATTTCCAAGGGGCATTATCAATAGGCACAGACCAAAATGCCTCTGGACATAATTGGATAGACCTACAACCAATCAGAGCAACAAAATGTGTGAGGTAGCGCTGAGCGACAGAAAAATGTAAACAGACTGCAGAAGGCTAAACTAGAAGTTAGCCAGCTCAGTCGGTGAAAGTCTCTGGTGTGCATGCTCTATAGGTGTCCTTCAGCTCTAGCAAACCAATCATTGCTGGTTGACGTAAAACGCATCATTACTGGTTTGCCAGTGTGGGAAAGTCATCATAGTCACCGGATTTAAAAACTTTGTATACTGTGAAATACAGAGAGATTTACCTGGCGGTAATAGGCTTAATCAGCACTATGTGAATTCGTTTGGCAAGGGCTTGAATGTCATGGACATTCATTTATATGTAAAAGTCCTGCACTCCAGTTTCAAATATAACTTTAAAAGCCTTTTTCTCATGATAGTAATGAACAAAGTCCTCAGTCTCTTCTCCACCTCATTTGATTGAATAGATGATTATTTTATGACTATATGATGTAAAACATGCCTCAGTGGCGCTCCTCTCTACAGTCAAAATATCAAACCCTCCACAAATTAGATAAATGGTTGTGATTGGCCCAACCAGGGCCAAGTTGGCTGGAAATCTGTCTGAACAATGGATGTATTATAAGAGCTGGATACAGCGCCACCACTCAGCCTTGCGATCAAGATTTCCCAGTGGCCACTTGCAGTATTGCAGTTAAAAATCCCCTTGTGGCCCAAAAAACATTTTTCCCCATAGACCACCATTATAAAGGAAATGTCTGTGAAACTGTTGACAGGACACCTCAAACTGACAAGCAATTCATATAGCAAACAATTGTATAAACAACAAAACATAAAGAAAATTACAGTATTGTATATATCAAAATACACACATAAGAATAGAATGCAATCAAATACTCCACCACCAATCCCGAAAACTGGCAACAAAAACTGAACATTGAAGCATCAGTGTTAAGATAGGATTTATTGCATTGTTATGGAACTGAATTGCATATTACTTACACGTATTTATGTCTGTGAATAGGTGTTTATGTTTTTATGTCTACCCCCCGCACATTCTGGGAGATTAATTTGAAAAAATCTTTTGTATTTCCTTGAATACAAAAGATGTGAGTAGAGGCGAATTCCACCAGGCCATTTAATCTTTCAACTAGTTTCAAACTGTTTATTAAGTGCTGAAGGGCATGTGTGATATGGTGATGGCAAATGCCAAATATGAGGTAACACATCCTGGCAGGCAATCAGGGGTATACTGTGCTGTGCCACAATGAGACAGAGGTGTTGGTGACATATCCCTATGACTTGTTGGAATATAAATACAAAGGTCATCAGGCAGAAGTGAAAGCAATGGGGGGTGGGTGGGGGGGGAAATTCTTGCACTGACTGTTTTAGGTGAATGAATTTTCCAGTTTCAGTGTGTAATCTATCTCATCTTTGTAATGGTTGCTGTGATAGTGATTTATTGTTTAAACTGTGTTTATGTCTTCTTCCTAACTGTATTAGTCCCTGGTTTATTTGAACCTGTCTAGTTTCAGTAAATGAAGCAGCAAAGAAACTCAAAGGGAGCTTCAGTGGAAATCAACTACCACTGCATGTGCATACAGTTTGTGGATGGCAAATCAAAAATCTTTACATTGCTATAAATTGATTTTATTACTGAATTTCAAGCATTACACAGATGTCCAGCACTACAGGATTACAAATTCAAATGTTTTGTTCATATTTAAGTGAAAAATTGATCAAATTCTTGTAAAACAAACAAACAAACAAAAACATGTTCTGGTCTATGAACTCTAAAGGGGGGAAAAAAGCCCAAATAGCATACGGAAGTGGGCCACTTCAGGCAATTATGTGGCACTGCTGGCCTTCTTCTGGCCTGGACTATAGGTAAAGATGCGGCACAATTAGTACTGGCTAATCTGGAAGTGAGCCTGAAGTGGCCAACATATGTTGCAGCCAATGTGGCCCGGTCATCTTAAAACATATCTGGGCCAGATTTGGCCAAGATATATATATGGATGTGATATGATATGATATGATATGAGATATGATTTACTGTGGTTCCAAATTAATCATAAAATTTTAGAGGTGAAGTTCAATGCGGTGCATACACACTGATAATGTTTACAACTGGGAAGGTAAGATTCTCTGGAAATGCTCCCAGAAGATTATTTTTCTACAGCAATGTGTGCCCTGGCCTCCTTCTCGTATAAACATGGAATTTATTGTTCCAGGGATCATTGTCCTAACAGTCCAGCCACAGTCTCCACCTCTAGTCTAAGAATTGGTTTCCACTGCCTTGTTTGGATATTGGCCACAGCATTGGTATGGATCATATCTCATGATTGGGTCATCTATTCAATCAAATGAGGTGGAGAAGAGACTGAGGACTTTGTTCATTACTATCACAAGAAAAGGGCTTTTAAAGTTATATTTAAAACTGGAGTGCAGGACTTTTACATATAAATGAACGTCCATGACATTCAAGCCCTTGCCAAATGAGTTCACAGAGTGCTGATTAAGCCTATCACCGCCAAGTAAATCTCTCTGTATTTCACAGTACACAAAGTGTTAAAATCTGGTCTATGATGACTTTCCCACACTGGCACACCAGTAATGATGCGTTTTACGTCAACCAGCAATGATTGGTTTGCCAGAGCTGAAGGACACCCATAGAATATGTGCACCAGAGACTTTCACCGACTGAGCTGGCTAACTTCTAGTTTAGTCCTCTGCTAACTTGACTATTTAACTATTTAGTATCACTGCCAGAAAGGGGAGACAAAAGTTCAGCACTGCAGATTCAAAGCAGTTTCCATTAGACAAAGTCAGCTACTGTATGTATGTATACACATATGTACATATGTATGTATGTCTTTTGCTTTATCATTTAAAATTCAATCATTTAAAGTCCTCCTCCTCTCAAAAATTAGATTTTTTTCTTGTTCCTACAGTTGAATGTTTGAGCTTCACTACGCAGAATGATGTGCAGAGTTTGATACTACAAGACTGTTTTCACATTCATCTGCTGAAAGTGGAAAGTGTCTCTGTGCTCATTTAAAATCTGATTTTAAGGGGTGGGCCTATGAGCATGATTTGTGACAACTAGTTTGGAAGCCAATCCTGGTCCAATATTCAACTTATACAAGTTTGATGTGGAAACCTGAAACCTGATGGACTGATGGCGATCTCACTCATTGGGCTTTCTGGGTGATTTCTCACCCGGCAGGCCAGATGGGAAACCAAATGTTTATTCTAGTGACTGACACAAAGAGCTGATGCATTGTTTCTGTACATTGGCTAAGTGTGAATGCAAATGATTGAGTGGTGACTAATAGTAGAGTAAAAGCTGAATCATGTAAGACTGACCTGGTACATTCATCAATTTAGTTTTTGCATCATGTCGGGGGTCAAGAAAATATATATTACTCACACATCATGACATGCTATAGTAGGCTGTTGGAGAAGCAAATGTGTACAGCCCAGTTAATCATATAAAGAACATGTTAAAAATAATTCATAAAATGGTTGGGTTATTCATGGAATTTTGTCCTCTTGGAGGCCATAGAAGAAGCTGCAAACACAACATTTACATATTAACGAACATTTCTCTACACACTCACTGTAAACAGCTGCCTGCTACTGCTGGAAACAAAGTGCTGAAAACTGTGATTTTAGATGGAGTTTCATGTTCATGATGATGATACGACTTCTGAAAGTAGCACACAGTCACTGTACCTGACTGTTTTTGAGCAAGAAATACAGTGCTGCTTGAAAGTTTGTGAACCTTTTAGAATTTGCTCTATTTGTGCATAAATATGACCTAAAACATAATCAGATTTCCATGCAAGTCCTAAAACTAGATAAAGAGATTTCTCAATCAAACAAATGAGACAAAAACCTTACACTTGTTTGTTTATTTATTGAGGAAAATGATCCAATGTTACATATTTGTGCATGGCAAAAGTATGTGAACCTCTAGGATTATCAATTCATTTGAAGGGGAGATTAGAGCCAGGCATCTCAGTCATTGGGATGACAATCAAGTATGAGTCTGGGAGGCCCTGCCTTATTTAAGGAAGAGGAATTCTGGGTCTTCACTATTAAAGTCTGAGCTCCACAACACAGGTTTATGGAGGTATGTCATGGCTCAAACAAAGGAGAATTCTGAGTATGATAGAAGAAGATTTGCTGATACTTACCAGGTTGGAAAGGATTACAAAACCATTTCTAAAGAGTCTGGACTCCACCAGCCAACCATCAAGCAGATCATGTGCAAATTACAGACATTCAACACCATTGTTTCCCTCCCCAGGAGTGATCAAACAACAAAAATCACACCAAGATATTTATATTTCGTAGATAAATGTGGACTTGTGTCAGTAAAAAATGTAACTTAAATGACTAGTTAACAAGCAATCCATCATCGTTATGTGTAATCGTTTTTTTCAATAAAGTTTGGTGTCAACGTTACTCTCTTCATTGCTGAAAAACACTGATGAGGGGCTGGATGTAGCAGCCACAGGAGTACGTCTGTAGTGACGGTGAAGGCACTGAAATTGTGTCCACAATGCAGCCGGAAGCAGCAAGGGTGAGACTGGACAGAGGCAGAGAGGAACATGGATATATCCTCTGGGCGGACCAAAGCTTTAACACACACTTTACTTGACAACGGACACTTCAGCTGGGTTTGAAATAACTCCTTGAGTGCTACCGTTGAATGAAAACAGCCCCATTCATCCATAACAGCTAATACCATGACACCAGCATCTATCAACCCGGCCCCGCCAGCCGGTAGAGAGCGCAAACAAACATGGGAAGAGAGGAGGGCTAAGGGCTAGCCTCATCAGCTATCTTTACCAAACATTTTCCTCACCAATGTACAGTCTCTGGTGAACAACGTGGATGAACTGCGACTGCGGATCACCACTCATAAAAGGATTATGCACTGCAACGTCATGATTTTTACAGACACATGGCTTAACAGCAGCGTCCCCGATAGAGCCATTGAGCGACCAGGCTGCTACGTCCTCAGGGTGGATATAACAGCTAATGACTCCAGTAAGACCAGAGGGTTGTGGGGGACTGTGTATTTATGTTAACAAAGCTTGGTGCACGGACAATGCCATTATCAAGAGCTAAGAGCTACTAAGCTTGCAATGAAAGAATTGCATGCTGCCACTAGCAAACAACAGACTACACACCCAGCTGATGCTAAGGTGCTCTAGTTCTTATATAGCGTTAGGGGAGGGGTCATGCTAGTAACGCCTCTATGTCATGGAACCACCATTTCAAGCCCACCCAAAAAATCCTGAATACAGAAATGGTGAAAAACAGTTTAATGGTCTAATTCCACAATTCCATGCTACACAGTTCACAGTCTTTTCACGTTTTCAGCAATTGTTTTCTAAAATATACAATGTGTTTCAAAAGAAATCTCTGATTTTCCTTTACATAGACTTTAACATAAGCATTCACATTCTCCTATACTTCTCTGAAAAACAAAAACAGATAAAGCCGAATAACAAAAGCAAAAACATTTGTATGTATAGTAACCTGCAACTGTCAGTGCACAACTAGTTTACATTATGTAGAAACCCAACTTCTTAACCAGGAGAAGGCAAAAGCACCACTGATACACCTGGCTCTGTAGCTCTTCCAATGGAGCATGTGTACAAACTTAAGTGTCAGAACAAAGGTCAAATACAATGAGCAATAGTCTTAATCTTAAGTGGTCCTTTAATATAATCTGCAACAATTCTTATCTGTCTTTCCACCCAGTCCAGTTCAATAAATGGAAAAAGTCTGAGGTCATCTGGTGGACTGATGGAGGGACATAGAGCCAGACTGTGACAAATCCATGACACATTGTACATAATATTGCTGAGTTTCAAAGTTTGGAGCTCAAATCTAGATTACTTTATCTCTGTTTTGTAGGCAAAATCCGAAGAACATTGAACAGTTTAGAAGTCTTACCATTAGTAAGTATTATCATATCAATATCATGTCTGATAACTAATTTGAGGACAAATAAATGATTAATCCTTCAATTGATAACATAGTTGCATAACTCACATTTGCGTATGTGGTGCCCTGGTTATGAAAGCATATTCTATTTGACAATTGACTTCATTTATGTTTTTTAGGATCCCTGTATGCTCTTTAACCTTAAGTTCTTAGAATTTGTCTTTTTACAGTGTATTTGTCCTTACTAGAGACAGTATCATATATCCAATATATTCTGTATCATCCTTGCAGCTATACAATACTTACAGACTGAAATACACAAAGCCAAGTTGCCATGTTTTTATGGCTGCAACATTTCATCATATGGAAATATTCTACATATTTGATATCTTTGGACACCAAGATGCAATTTTTTAATCTTTAGAAGCCTTGGGGAAATTGCTTGCCAGACAACATGAGTGTGCACATTTTAAGAAGTGAAGTCTAAATATATCAAATATAGCCTATGGACATATTCTGGTCCCATCATTTTTTTCACTGCATATATAAAATTTCTGACATCCAGAATAAACTGGAAGACATCCAAACCTGTTGGACAGTCCGAAGAACTCAAGACTCTAGCATATCTCTATGGATAAAAACAGTTGTTAGTAGAATTGAAAGTGCCCCTCTGTAATGAACAGTTTAGGCCAATGATCTCCTTCCTGTTCCTTTGCAATCGTGGAATGTGTATTTTTTTTTTAAAATTCTTATAATTTATATAGTAATTTATGAAGGAAATGATCTTTCTTGGAGTCCTCTCGGTTGTGCAATTTGATGAGTTCCAGGTTTTCATTGGATCTATGCATACAAATAAATGTATGTGAATATTCTCATTGAAAATTGTAAATCTAGCATTTCTGTATTCATAAGGCCAGAGGGCCACTATCGGGAATATTGATTGAGGATTGAGGATTCTGTAGGAATTTTCTTTGTCTGAGCTGATAAGTCTGAAAACAGAACATTTGGTCTTGAACAGCATTGTCACTGAAATCAGCTGTCTTAAGGTCATGAGGCTGGTTGTCAGTATAGTATGTTGCAACACTAATGTTATATCTGTTGGGTGAATACTGTAGATCTCAGGGTAAATATACACTAACAGTCTAAGGGAACATGAAGCTTTGTCTCATCTTAAAAACTATCCTGACCTAGCTGGATTATACTGTGGCCAGTGTTACAGAGGGTTTGGGTTTTGGTGGTTGGGTGATATAATACATCATAGGCTGTGAATGATTTTTAGGACCAACGTGCAACATTCCAAATCACATGGAATAAAAACTTGTGACAACACATTATATAACAACACTTCATTAACACTGCATTGTGTAATAACTCAACAAAATGTAAAACATTTTCACCTTATTATTACCTTATTATATATATCATATTATACCTGCATTTTGTAATAAACAGCCTCAGTGCAATATGTAATGAATTTCCTCACAAACAGTTAGAGTGCTTGTATTGCATTATCATCCAACACATTTATAATTTTAAAGAAAAAATATAAAACAGTACAATAATAATGGAAAACATGGAAGGGACATGTCTATAATTTCAACACATCATATTATATGTTTTGAGTCTCTTTAAGTAATATAAGAGGGACTTTGGTATACAGTATGTTACATTTGGGGAATGTGCCTAAATTCAGTGTAAGCAAAATTGTTGAAATATTCTATGGTTTGAATTGTTTTGCTCAAGACCCAAAGACATATTTTTAACATTTATCATACCCTTGATTTCTAAAAAAATAATATGCATATTGATACTGTCTATCAGTAAGATCAGCACATCAAAATAAGTGTAATTTTACTATGTGTAGTGTATTAATATTTCCCATGAATGTTTTCATATTCATCAACTGCGAAGGCCTTAAAGAACTCCTTTATATTAGGTCACATATTGTTATTTATTGTTATTTATTCATACCACTACAGTCTTTTCAGAGTATCTCTTGTTAGTCATACATTTGAAATCTTTAACTGAATTAAAAAGACTTGATGAATATCATCTAGTTGCCATACGGCCGGTTAATGAGCCGGTGAAAGTGAAGCTTGAATAGTTCTATTGTTAGAAAGTCTATACATAAGAATATCATACAGTACAGTGTGCTATAGTTGAGTGGACACAAATAATAGAAACACACCAATAACCTTCACTTGAAACTGGAGTAATTTAATTAAAAATTAAAAATAAAAATTAATGTAGGGAAGCAGAGTATAAATTGTATTTAATCATGCAATCAAACGTTCAAAAATATATATGTTAAGTAGAGAGAATGTTCACTTTTCTCATAAAACATGAGAATGAAAAGCAGAAGTAATCAGGCATATCTTTCATCAGTTCATCTTTGGTTTATTTTGTTCATGAAAAGTCAGCTGCAAAGAGACAGCTACATACTAAATGGTTGTAGTTGTAACCCAGCATCATGAGGTGAATCAGTGCAAGCTGACACTGTTTGTAGTTCATGTTTCTGTGGCTCAGGGCCAGTCACAGCATTTGCAGGAGTCCCAGAAGATGAGGCCGGACTGGCAGTGGTGCAGGTAGGTGTTTCCCTGGAAGCACTGGAAGTAGGTGGTTTTATCAGCTACATTCTCATACAGGCCATTAGGGCGGCCGCGGCAGAAGTCGGCCATGGGGTCCCTGGTGGTGGTGGGGGCCGGGGTGGTGGTGGGCTTGGGGGGGAAGCCTGCAGAGTCAGACATAGAAAAATAAATTTATAAACACACACAGGCTTAAACCAATCTTCTCTGACACTTGACCTCATGTTTAAGTCCCAAAATTCTCATACACATTTAGTCTCTTAGATGTAATATTTAGTTCTCAAAGTCAAAAGATTCACAAACAGACTTTGATGAATTTGACAAATGGTATTTGATGGGTGGTGCAGTGGCTTACACAACTTTTAAATTGTATCAAATACTTGAAGGCAATGTTCAGCATTTTCAGGTTTCTGATATCACTATCAATATATGTATTTTTTTTACAAAATAAGAAAGTAAAAGCCATCACAGTGAGCAGAGATGGCTTTGTAAGTTAGCTGAGGTACAGTATTTACCCATTGACATCCTGAGGTGGTTAACAAGAGGATAAGCTCCTGCTGAGCAGAAGGATCCAACAAAGTCATCCAGGTCCAGAGTCCACACATGAGCACCTCCCAGGTTGTAAGCAGTCATCCACTGAACCTAAAGTACAGATGACCACATCAGTGACAAAGATGATTTGAATAGTTGCAGCTACACATCTATGAAATAGACCTAGAACTGAAAAACAGGAGAACTATTGCCATCTTCCAAAAACACTTTAGATCATAAAGGCAAGATCTTTTCAAGAAAATTAGATCACAGGTCAAAAGACTGGGAATTTGTTGCTTAATAACTTATTATGTTATAACTGCAGGTAGTAATGGAGCTCTTGGTTACCTTGGAAGAATAGCTGCGCTCGTCATCATAGCCCAACCAGGAACTGCCATAGGTGGCATATGGAACCTGCTGTTCAGCGATCCATTCAGAAGTAGCACTGGAGGTGAAGTCACAGATCTAACAGTGAAGAAACATAAAAAGACTTACATCAGACTCTATGGTTTTGACACCATAGAATATTTAAAGGAAAAGACCATCCTTATTTATACATTTTATGATTTTGGGTCTGTTTAGTTTAGAGGTGTATTTATCTTATTTTCATGGATAACTGATTATATATGGATGGCCGGACATCATGTTGGGACTCAGTGGAGGTTAAATTCAGAAATGTTTTGATTTTAGGGTGTGTCTTTAATTGTGGCATTATTGGCCCAGTAACGGGTGAGATTTTGTCATTTTCACATCAGTGAACACAGATGCAGTAGCCATTATTGGAGAAATATTGACCTTCACCACAAACTCAGCTGAGCATATGGATGTGCTGTACCTCATAGAAGGCCCAGAAGCCGGCAGTGCGAGTGTAGGGTCCAGCATCAGCTGGGCCCTTAGCTGGTGCTCCTAGGCCGGTAGCACTGCTGATAAGGTGATATGTTCTTCCATATGTGGGGAAACCTAGTAGCAGCTTCTCAGCTGGTGCTCCCAGAGCCAACCAGTGGGATATTGAAGAGTTCTAAAAGAGGACAATGGAAATAAATGGGACAAACTCCATTATGAGAACATTTTTTTATATTAACACTGAATCAGATGCCTCCCTGTAATGTAAAATGTTTGCTAGTACTGCCAATCCAACTGGGAATCAATAGCCAGATCTGCAGATCATTGTCTAGATTTAGAGATCAAGAGATCAAGATCAATTTTCAAATCAAATCAGAGCCGAGAAGAGAGACAATGTTGGACATAAACATGACTCCACTGCCCACATTGCTTTGAGTCAGCTTTAGTAGACAAATGCTTGCTGACAGACTTGATATATACAGGACATCTCATAGTATATCAAAGTATTTCTGCCCCCTGGTGGTCAAAAATCAGATAGTGCAGCTTTAATTTTTACATTGGCCATTATCAAAGTATTTATTGTTTCCAGTGTTTATTTCATTCTCTATAGGTTGATGAAGCCTTAAAAAGGGCATTGTCAGTTTTACAAGAATTATGAAACCAGTCAAACTAATACACTGACAAGAATGTTGTGTAATTATCTGCTTGTTTCTTACTATGTTGTGATGAACGTGAGTGCCGGAGTCCACAGCGCTGCTGTACAGTGGACTGTTGTGTCCGGTAGTTCGCTCCCAGTGTCCATGGTAGTCATAGGTCATGACGCTGATGAAGTCCAAGTGACTGTGGATTTGGAAAAGTTTTCTCTCAGATCAACAATAGAACTTTTTATAGCATACATGCAAAATATTTGGTTAAAGGTAAAACTGTAACTCTAAAAAGTAGAGAAAAAGAGAAGACGTCTAAAGATCTCTCAAAGGTCTATCCCATTATTATTACTGGTCTCTTGTTCAGTTCCTTTTCATACTTCCTAACAAGGTGTCCTATCTGTCATGCAATGTAAGTGAGGCTGGGTATCATTCGAAATTACCACTGCCAACATGATGCCTGTGTGTCAGTCCTGATACCAAAATTATACTTTTGGTGATACCTTACTTTGTATCATAACCATACATTGAGTCTAGTGGAAACAAACTTACGGTGCAATCTTGTTGACCTCATAGGCTTTGTCGATGGTGGGACGTAATGAAGCAACGGTGGCTGACAACAGCAACTGAGTCTTCTTGTTGTCTTTGGCATCTTCCTCAAAGGCCTTGAACAGTTCCTGTAGGCAGAACAAACAAAAACACCTCAGTTATACTTTAAAGTAGAACATGGAATAGATGCTATTTTTACTGCGATTATCAAATTTTTCTACAAACAAAAAATGTGCCATCAGATTAATTAAAATATGTCATATTCACATGAAATGGATGGAGATATAGTGGCTTTAAAGCAGATTAAGATGCACCACACTCATTACATGGTAGTGATACACAACTACATTTAAAATGAAGGTCTAATTTTCAAAAGCTATTATCAAAAAAAGGGCCACACTAACCATGACCAGCAGAGTGAACCTCTCCTTGTCCTCCTCTGTGCTGCCGTTGCTGCCGGGATATTCCCAGGCCAGGTTCAGCCCGTCAAAGTTATGGGTGCGCAGGAAGCTGATGACCGACCTGATGAAGGCTGCGCGTCTCTCAGGCTTGGCAACCATGCCGATGAATCTGGTGGGACATAAAACAAAAACTGTGGCCTCCATTCTGGTGATACGGTGGCAGAGGAAGGTTTCTGAGTTAAGTTAAAAGTGTGACATGTCTGACTTAACATTTGAACTTACGGGCTTATTCCATTGTCTGTGCCTCCGACAGACAGCAGAGTCTTCAGTGCAGGATTACTAAAAGCAGAGAGAGACAGACACAGCTTTATACGTTATAAATCACCACATTATTAAACAAGTTCTCTGTCAAACCTATGCTGATGACATAATTTTATATACTTGGCTTGGCAACTTGGCTGTTGATTGCTGATTTCTTACAGATAAACAGTGAAAGGACTGAGGTATTACTATAATTCTAAGACCTGAAAGCCAATAGATATTCTCTATTGCAAACATGAAAGCAACTTATTATTTCAGATTCTGACAAACCTTTACTCCACATGATGATATTTAACTGTTATTGTAATGCTATCTCTAGACACCACTGGGAAACTGCATCTGAACCAGAATGCTGCTTTTTGTGCTAAAACTCCAAATAAGCAATATGACTATACTGCAGTCTTAAAAGTGTCTCTGCTAGCTACAAGTCACAGAATACACGGTTTTAAATGACCTTGCTCTGGGGTTCATATCTGATATGCTTGTTAGCTATGAGTATCTGTCTATCTGTGCTGGGATGAATAATGATCTCACTATTATTGAAAACAGAGAAATGGAACAGTCTGCCTGCTGACTTGAGAATTGCCTCTGCATTATACTTTAAATCCTAAGATAATTCTTTTTAACATTGCCTACAGAGCATGTAAATAATGAATATTAATGACCATATTCGAGTGCTTCATTTGTAGATACATTTGTATGAAATGTGGACATTTGAACTTGGATTTGAACTTAAACTTGAAACAAAGTCCTGTAAAACATAAAATCAGGAACTATAAATTTGAGTATGAAGGTTACAAAAGTCAAATGTATTTTATGTATGTAGATTGTCTTCCCAAGCTTTTATGCACTGCAGCATACAAAATAATGTCACATTTTTTAATCTACTGTGTTGTGTTCAACTTACTCTATCGTCCTTTACTCAGTCAATAGTGGCCTTTTTTATTATTAAACAGTGGAGGATGGTATGGTGATGGTTCCTGGCTAAAAACGTCTTTTTTTTTACATGAAATTGTTTTTTTACATGAAATTGTTTTGTCTATTTGTTTTCAATGTCATGAATTTATCAGTTTTTCTATCACTCAATAGATGGATATGCCATGTTGTAAAGAGCTACAACCAAAGTGATGTAATGTTAATGTTAGCACCAGCCTAATGATGATTTAAATCAGACTTTGGGGTCCCAGTTCTGAAGTTGAAAAACTAACATTATGCAGATGTTTTACATGAAATTTAAGACTGAGATGTTGATTTTTGTGTAAGATAACTTAAGGTAACACTGTTGATTGCAGACTTGTAATTATGCTATATGTTGCAGACCATAATCTAAAGCACTAACTAATATTATTTTTAAAAAATTCATCAGGGAGGTTGGCGATATCATCATTTCTGTATAGTCCATTTGAAGCTCCCTCTGTGCACATAAATGTATTGGTGAGGTCATTAAAATGTTGGAACTTCAAAACAGAATTCCAGGACAGAAACAGTTAGGTCTAAATATTGTTCCAAAGTTATTTCACGTTATGAATATTTGTCTTGTTTTTATTTGAAGATGGATGTACAATACAACATTTTAAATATTGAATACCGGCACTCAAATTTGTGTATGCTAGCCTTCAAGAAACCACATCAGCTGTCTAGACTGGTTTGTGCACTGTTTTAACTCACACATTCTTGAGGCTGTTGAGCCTGGCATACTGCTCCTCATCGTTCCACTCAGTTGGGATGATCTGGTTGAAGCTGCTGATGGTGGCCAGAGAATAGACAACATGTGTGCACAGGAAGGGATCAACGTTGTCCGGGGTGAATTTGGCACTGCTTGGCCTGTACTGGGCCCAGTTTGTCATGTGGCACACCAGCTTGTTGGATGAAGCTGAGGGGAAACAGAGGGATAACAAAGACTTTGACTGCACCTTTTTTTGATGTGAAACTTTGACCATGTTAGTGTGAAGAGGAGTCAATGCCTATCATACAAAGCAAATGCTTACCGATGTGCAGAGTGAGCAGAACGCCCAGAGCTGTGAAAACACAGAGAAAACAGGAACACAGGCGATGTGAGCATTTGGAAAAATAATATTATTCTGTTGATGGGGTCAGGAACAGGTGATGTGTACAGTAAATACATGCTAAAGAAATGAAAAATAGAATGAACAGTGACCTAGTGTGTAGAACAACAATTAAAATCACAAAACAGAAAATAAATTCACTCATTGTAAACAATATCGGATTTATAATTCTGATTTGTAGTTTTCTTTTTACTATGAGTGCAAATGTAAAAACAAATTAAAACATGTTACGTATGTATGCAATTATATATTCTTTATTATCATATTGGCAAGATTACAGTGTGGGAGATGCCTTGAATAAATACTTGAGTTATGTCACTCAGGGGAGCCTGAATACATCAGCTACTGTAGTAAATTCATAAGTAAATAGTACATAGTGTATTTGTATGTATGTGGATGTCAGTATATATTGCTGGTTTATGTTTTACATTGCTGTTCTGAATGGATGAATGAATGAATGTTATTTACCTGTGAGGAGTTTCATCATTGTGCTGCCTGGAGATCCAACCAATGTCCTGCTGCAGCGATGGACCTATTTAAATGAAATGATAAAATACATGAGGAACAATGACAGACTATAATTATTATACTAGCCAACACAAAATTAACTGATATATGATAGCAAACTGAATATCTTTAGGGTTTGTTTTTTTAATCTCAGACAAAAAAATCTATTTTAAAACATTACCTTAGACTTAAAACATGTCTATACTAGAAATGTATTGATAATAATAAAAAAAAAAATCTTTAAACAACTCTTAGTTGTGGGCCAATATGCAGCTACTGCCAATAACTACAGTATAATGTAACCCATTCTGTAGCTCTTTTCCTGTTCAAAATACAATATTTCATGTTTGCACATGAAGCAATTTGCAGTTAAATGTTTGCTAGCAATATTCTAGCTGTAAATGATAAAGACACAGTGATGATCTTGTTACCTTTCTTCAACAGGAACAGAAGCAGAGTCCACAGCTTGGTGAAGTCGGGTCAGATTTATATTTTACTCATTAATGACTAATAGCGAGTGGCAAAGTGCAGCTGATAAGGACTGAGGGTGGTAGGAGTGTGGCTGAAGTGCCTAATAAACCCACACCCAGGTAAGGTCAGGCAAAGTCATGTAAGAATCAGACTTGTTGGGAAATGAGCTATCAGTTCAGTTTCTACATCATAGCTGGCTGTAGTTATAAGTGTTAATAGTGTGCATTTGCATAAAATAATAACATGAAATAATGATTTGTAATAAGGAAATATGGGAAAGAAAAAGGCTGGTGGATGAGGTCAGGCAAACAGTGTGCAGTGAACTTGAAATTCAGCTTGCAGATTTCTGCTGGGAGAATGCCAACGTTGGGATCAAGACCTATGGTTGGATTAAAACTTGCATGGGCTTCTGTATAACTAGAGCAGCAAAGGAGCATAATATTTTAATGAATGTGCTTGTTTGCTATCTTATCTACAATCAGACAGGCTGATTGATATGAATTTTATCTCAGTATGGAAATGGATCCATGATGTCTTTAGCCTAGCTTAGTACAAAGACTAGATGCAGGGGGAAACTGCTAGCCTTGTTCTATCAAGAGTAAAAAAAAACACAACTTCAAACAGTTTAAAAGCGTTATATATTGTACATGTTGCAAAACCAGGCCACCGGCATGTCTGGGATACAGTGTCACTGCAGCTGTTGTTGATCATCAAGTAGCTCTTGTGCAACTGTTCCCAAAACCGCAATGTTTCATTTTCATACTTCATTAAAAAGAAAAAAAAAAGTGAAAGCAAGGCAATGAAAGTCCATTCTCGGTTTCTGTACAAAATCTCCACATTTTTAGTAGAATTTTCTAAAATTTTTATTTAGCATGCTAATGGAGGTTAATGTTGATTGGTCAGTCTATCACTTTAATGGATTGCCATGAAATTTTGGACTGACATTATGTCGATATTCATACCGTGCAAATATGGAGAACACAGTAAAAGTTACCTTCTAACATCTTCATGTTAGCATTGTCATTGTAAGCATGTTAGTATGCTGGTGTTAGCATTTTTTGTACAGCTTCATAGAGCTGCTTGACTGTAGACTATTAGACTTGTTTTACTATACAGGGTGTTACTCTATTACATAGAGGCTACATTTTTACATAGCAAGGTACAGTATCTTAACAACCATTGGCCATTGTGCAATGAAATTTGCTTTGGATATTCATAGTCCACAGAGGATGATTCATAAACATTTGTGGCATTACTTCAGGTAGCCTAATAATAATATTCCTTAGCTCTTATGTTCACTCCTCTTCTGTTAAACAACAGTAGAGAATACAACTGGAGTCAAGAATAAGCTTTTCTGGAGCTTTATGTAGCATTTAATCAACTTCTTAGGCAAGCAAAAGCAGCAGCACTTGTTCTTACCAAAAACTTCCTACACTTTGAAAAAAATACTCTTCAGTTTCTCAACTATGGCAAACTGCCTTGGTCAATATTACAGAAAATTTATCCTACAACATTATTTCCCATTTACTGTCAAAGTCAAAGGTTTAATGCTTGAATCCATGACAAGGTACTGTATGTCAAAAACTACTGGTCAAAGTCCCCATAGGATGATAATGGAAAAATTACATTCATGTTCTGCACAGCATGTACCCTTTCCTTTTTTGGGCAGTGCATGATTTTTCCTCTAGAGTCCTCACAGAAAAATGTCATGACCTACAGTGACCTATGTGAGAAGTGAATCTACTGTACTTGGTCAAGATTGTGAATGTAGTAAAGGCACACATGGAATACAATCTCAAGGTGTTTATTTTAAATCATATTTACAGGTACCATCCCTCCCAACCCTCCCTCACATTTCCATTCAATCACAATTTTGAAAAGGCCCAAAGGCAACATTATCCAGTACATTTCACCCAGCCATATGACAGACAGACTCATAGTTTCCACCTAAGTGAGAGATGAAACCAGTAAGTCCACCAGTAGACCGGAAGGTTCAGTCTGAACTTTCAGTGACTGGGCATCCAGACATGGCGCGACACAGAAATGACTTTATGGCTCTTCCATGAATACTAAAGGCATTAAGAAAACACTTTGTACAGAGTAAAGCACAAAAGCACAAAACCAAAACAACATTCAAGGCTTCTGAGAGCATTATTAACTTCTACATTTGTGCAGAGATGAAGCAGCTACGTGACGCTTGACATATAGTAAAAGACAGTGACAGACATATAAATTCAGGTTTAGACCAATTTCTCTTTTTGAATTACTAATAATCCTAGACTGAGTATTTAGACCATCATTAAACTGTGGATCAACCCACATATTGGTCTAATCCAAATTTAAAGATCAGTTTAATTGATGAAAGAACACGTACAATAATATTAACTGCCTAAAGCTACAAAGTGATATTTTGCTTTTCAGTGTTCATAGAAAATCATATTTCCTAAGGTTTGCCTAATACATTGGGGTTTTGTTACTTCCAGACTAACAACAGTTAAATGATAAAGCATAATTTTGGTGTAAAGTAGAAGCACATGATGAAAAGTTACAATTTCCAGATATAATAAAGCAAATCATTGTACAATCAAGTGGCCTATCATTCAACCATTTGCAAAGTATAAAGTGTAATGCTGTGGTAACACAAAGCGTTTGGGTTGTCCAGACCATTCAATTATTTAAATACA
Organism: Thunnus maccoyii; assembly: GCF_910596095.1. Classification (NCBI taxonomy): domain Eukaryota; kingdom Metazoa; phylum Chordata; class Actinopteri; order Scombriformes; family Scombridae; genus Thunnus; species Thunnus maccoyii. The sequence goes on along the minus strand of NC_056535.1, from coordinate 2,637,653 downwards.
ATACAATAAAAACATAAAAATAAACTATTTAAGAGGACAAGTGCATTTGGATCAGTACAGAGAACCATCCAAGTTAACTCACAAGCAAGTAGAAAGTGGTTCCTCTGCACCCTCTGATTTTGGCATTTTTAAACATGTATTTAGCTGCAGCTTTCTTTCAGTTTACATGTATGTGTCTATGCAGACTAGAAAACAAACTGGTGAATCTATTGTTAACGGATAAATTCTGGAGTTTCTTATGGGATTCACAGACTCCTGATGCTTTGACTTGGGACTAGTCTAACAGGCAGTTAAACTAAAAAAAGGACACCATCTGGCAGTAAGTAATTACTGAAACCGTAATTAATTAAGTAAATTCATCAAAGTTGTAGTATTAGTCTGACTGAAAGCTACAATATGCAACCTGTTTACATTCATTTAACTATAAATATGCTGATTATGAAAATATCACTGAACATGCCTTAATCCCCTTGGCCTCAAAGGTGGCTTGTCTGGTTAACAAGTGAGGCAAGTGGCCACAGAACAGCATGACAGAGGAGACAACAGTATACAGGTGCAGGTTTCAGCCTGATGCTGAGGCTGATATTAACATTTGAGATTTTCTGATTCTGAACATTTTCAATAAGAATACATTAAAGGACCAGTGTGTAAGATTTAGTAGTATCTAGCAGTGAGGTTGCAGATTGCAACTAACTGAATACCTCTCCTTCCCCTCCCCTTCCAAGTGTGTAGGAGAACCTACAGTGGCCGCAAAAAACGGCCCTCTCTAGAGCCAGTGTTTGGTTTGTCTGCTCTGGGCTACTGTAGAAACATGGTGGTGCAACATGGCGGGCTCCATGGAAGAGGACCTACTCTCTATGTAGAAGGGCTTATTGTAGGGTAAAGAAAACACAACGATTCTTATTTTCAGCTGATTATACTGTAATTAAAACATACTTAAGAACATTATATTCTATTTCTGCCAAGTCCGTTCTGTTAGATGCCACTAAATCTTACACACTGGTCCTTTAAATTTGTTATTTGTTATCTGTTAGAATTTGTGAAATGTGATAGAATTGTTATTTATCAGTCAACATCAGTGTTGGGTAAAGTTACTTTTAAAGGTAACTTGTTACATTACAACATTACTGCCATTAAAAAGTAACTTGTTACGTTACAGCGTTACCTACTAGAAAAGTAACTCGTTAGAGTACTTTTGTGTTACCAGAAATGAAAACCCCTTTGCAAATCCTTGCGCATGTCGGTTATATTGTTCAGAGGCCACGTAGCCTTCTGTACGACTACCTTTGAATGTGTTGACTCTACCGTCATTGCATAGCCCAGTCTACGGCCCATAATCTGCCACTCTGCAGGCTACTAACAGGAATGACAGATACAATATCCCCTTTACAGCTCTTTATTAAGAATTATGTTTGATTATAAGTAAACATTAAATCAAGAGGGTTCCGGGGCTCAATTCATATAGCCTAACAAGTACATACAACATGTGATTTTTGCAATTCAACTGCAATGAGCTACAAACATGCACTGACACAACTGCAGGATTGGATGCCTTCCACTAGTACGCAGCTACCCGCCAAGAAGCATGAATAGGTGCATAAACAGTAAAGAAACAGTGCGAATGCGTCAGGGTTTTTCTTTTTTTGTGGCGACAAAAGAAAGAGGGAAATACAGTAATATTTTAAGAGTAAATGTAACTGTCTGAAATATGCCCGATATTTATCAGTTTATTTCTAATGCAAATCCTTTCTCGAAGAGAGGCTGCATATTGAAGCTTCAAACAAGGATTGTGATATTTGATGGAAAAAATCTTAACTCCAAGTCCACTTATTAGCTTTTTCCAGACCTCTCAACCACATATCACTTTTCCTCAGTGGTCTGCTCAGTTGTTGTGATGACATGATGACAACAGATCTATCTCTACGACAACTGAGCAAACTACATGCCCTGAGGAAAACCATGAGATTAAAAAGGTAGCAGTGTAAGTGGACCATGGGTTTTTTAAATATTATACTGCTGTTTCCAAGGTCAAGAATGAACTTTTAGGCTCTGCTTTGTGAAGATTTGGGAATGGTTGTGGTCATGGAACTAAAATATGGTTAAGGTTAATATGATGTCGATAAAACTGTCAATGCAGACTACAAGTATGTAACATGAACCTATACCACCTGTCTAAAAGGGAGCACAAATATTAGCCATCCACCACCACCATGATCTCTACAGTCTATATGAACTACTTCATATCCGACATAAACATCAGATGGAGAATAGTCACATATGAACAGAATCTGAAGTGGACTGGGCTCTGGCTTTCGTTGGTGTTTTGTGGGCAATGATAGAGACCCAAACCACGTATTCAAGTTGCTCCTGACTCTTGGACGACAGTCTCAACTCAAAGCATCAGTAACTAACAATTATTAAAGTTATGACAGCAGACTGTCCAAACTAAAACCACAAAATTAAGTAAGACAAAAAAAAAGCATGTGATGTGCAGTATATCTTTGACAAGTTGACCAGACCTGACCTGGACAGGATACTGTAACTGTGGACAAAAGATTACTACCTGAATGAGTTCCAGACACAATGCTGCTAGAAGTCACATCCTTCCTGTAAAGTGAAGCGGACATGTTACATAAGAGCTGATAGACGCTGACAGGATTACAATGAGGAGGATATATGACATGTTCACTGTACTCTCTGATAACTTCAGTGAACAACTCTTTCATCTCTGCCAGTAAGTCATCCCTGCTGCTCTGACCTTCCATATCTATCAGCATAAAAGCAGCTGCAATAAACCAAAACACTACACAAGCATTTTTACATTGTCAGAATTATTCAAACAATTCAGGCACAATAAATGGAAACAAAGAATGAAATACCCCTTCATCCATCCAATTTCAGTTTCCCCAAAATCAACATCAAAAATAGAAAATGTAAACATTCATTTGGACCAGTGACATATTTCTGTAGTTTGCTATAATTACAGCTGATGCAAAAACACAAACACGCATAGAGACATTAGCAGAAGCTGGATATCAACAATAAAAAGTTATTCAGTGCTTCAGTTACTGATTCTTATTCTGTATTCACACTGTGAGCAACTAGACCTATAAGTCATAAAAAGACTGGGTCTTTTCAGTTGGGTGGATGCTCAAAATGTACTGTATGTTTGTAGAGAAACGGAAATATACATGAAAGAAACATGAATGTTAGGTGAGTGATATTTGGTAATGTTACTAACCTGGCTGATGTGGAACAACAGATATTGCAGATTACTACTGTTTGAACATAAGAGGAAAAAAAATAAAATTCAAACTGTCATGAATAAAATATGAGTACACTGTGAAGTCAAAATTCAGTGTATGAGCACGACAGGCTGTGCCGTCTACTCCGGGTGTGCCGTTCCTAAAATACACTGTCTGACCTGCATGTCATGCTGCTCAGGACATGCAATGGGTCTAATCTACCAGGCCGTTGTTCTCTTTTCTAAGGCAAAATGGAGGAAACCAGTGAGCTGTGCTGAACAGACAAGCATGACACAAAACCAACTGAGAAGTACTGTGAGGAAGCATTTGCATTTGACTCCAAAGATGGATAAATTGTGGTTAGCAGTTAAAATGTAACAATTTTCACAGTAACATTAGCTTGTCAAATGAACAGAACATGCATTCTACAATAGAGATGTACTGGTATACTGGTTTTACTATGTACCATGGTGAAACGTACTGATGGTGACAACACCACCAACAATTTCTATTACAGTTACCATGACTAACGTTGCACTGTGAACATAGCAGAGCTCCTTCATCTTCATTAGCAGTTTATTTTGATTAGCCACAAGGGAGCGTTTCCTTACCGGTCAAACAGAGGCAGGGTCAGTGAACCAGGCTGTTTGTCTGACTAGCTACACTGGCAGTGCTAACATTAGCTATTCAACCAACAAAAGCACGACCAGTTTGTGGAATTGAGTAGTGACATTAAATGACAAAAAGCATCCAATTTACATGAGAGACAAAGATAAAACTTTGACATTGTGCTGCATTTGAAGTTATTCCCTGTCTTTTAACAGACAGACTTCTCATATTGATGGTGTTTTTAGGTGTATTTTATATGAATGTTTTTGCAGAGTCCAAAAAAGTTGTATCATAAAGTTTACTATCTGTATTTGTTAGGTTTGCTATGCTAATGCAAGGTAAACATGGTGTGTAGTCATTTTAGTATATTTTAGCTCTAACAGAAAACTGTAATAATAAGTTTTCTGTGATACTTTTGTTCACAATAAATATGGCTTGAAAATTTGATACTGTCACACCCCTATTCTATTAATATGCATTTACTGATTGCATTTGAATGATTTCTAACTATTCATAGTATATATTAGTTCCAATTCATTCAAACTTGATATTTTGAAAAAGTGACTGTAGATGCAACTGTTCTGGTGGATGTGAGGCCATGTGTACTGAAAATATGACTCAAAATGTGCAAAAATGTAACAGGTCAGATTATAGAGACTCATCGGTCAAGTTGTTTACAGTGTGAACATGCAGACATCCATCATATGTAAGACTGTACTGTATGTACACAGGTTATACACACTACTGATTCTATGAATAATTTACACCTGAAGTCTGTGTCTCACCAGCTACAGTTTGGAGGACGCAGGTATGAGATGCGCCAGCCACAGATGTGATGGTCCCCATAAGGCATGTTTTGACACCAGTACACGGATACACAATCAGACAGGGCTGCCCTGCTCCCCCATCCCCCTTCACCCATCCAGACTAAAAAAAAAGAAGAAAAAAAACCCCTCTTTGTATTTATTATAAAAAGAATAATCCCCTCTCTTCTTCCCCACACCTTCCAATCCCTGCAGTGCTACAACCTTCCCCGACTGTCGGAATCTACTCCAACCCAAAACACAGGCTGAGACACATGAGAGCTTTAGTTTTAAGCCAGAAAAGTAAAAAGTCCAGAGATTGGCTGAAATCACAGGCCTGACAACGACACAAGACTGTAGAGAAGTAAGCCAGTGAGGAGGTGGAGCAGGTGACTGGACAGTGTGGCGGAGGCCTCATTCTGCACCATCATACCAGTTCCTGGGATAGAGAGTGAGAGACAGTGTATAAAAATCACTTTTACTGAAATGTAAAGTTCCTGAATGTAATATGCATGTGGCACCTCTCACTGTAAATCAGTACACTTTTAGGGTCAAATATGCATCAGACTGTCTGTTATTTTCTTTTTTCTTTATAATTTTTTATACTCACCTTAAATGTTTTCAGTAATGTGTATGATGACCATGAAGAAGGCCACAAGCCGAAACGATAAAGTTGATCTTTATACAGAAAATGTTACAGGAATTTTGACCTCTTCAGACTTTTTTTTCTTCTCCATGCACTTTGGAAATAGGTGAGCTGCTTGAAATCCCTCCTCTGCTTCAAATATGTACCGGGTCATACACGACTAGAGCTGGGTATCAAACTTCCTACCTATACATCATACTTGTATTCTTGTTTTCTTCTTATTTGCTCAGATAATTCCTGTTCTAAATTCTAATTTTGACAGTTTTAGATTGTATTTAGGTGTCCAAGCAGCAAAACTTTCTTCTTCATCTTTCTTTCTTATTATTTTTCTCCGCTAAAAGTGTTCATGCAGCAAAAACCGTGAGACCAAAAGTCACCAAAATTGGCAGGTGGGTTGCAAATTCCACCCACTACTCAGGCCCATAAAATGACATTCTGACCTCAAGTTGGCACTGTAACAATCAAAGTTATGTTTTTGCAATTATCTCTAAAACAGCTTGGCTTGGAGTCAAAATTCTTTCATCATTTTAATCTCTCAATCCATCTGCATCTTTGCTGCAATGGTCTTCTGATTCAAAATGTCAAGTTTTGCAACTTTTTCTTAATTTTCTCAAAAACCGTTGGTCCAATCATCCTGAAACTTGGTCAGGATCATGTATGGACTTCGCTGATCTAAAGTTAACAAGGATATTTCAATACATCCATCCATTTTTAGACCTTTGTCTTTAAGTTCAATTTTACATAAACTCTAATAAATCAAAGTTGGCACACACAAAAATTACAAAATTAACATGTTTGGATGCTAGGTTCGAGCCTATGCACTCTTGGGATATTCTGCCACTAGGGGGCGCCATATATGCAAAAAGTCTTGTAATCGGCTGCATGGATTTGCAAGAAATTCAGTTTGCACGATCTAGGATGATGACTCTGTCGATACATAAAATTTGGTCATGATTGATGTGATTGATGTTGAAAGTGGGCGTGGCTTATTACAAAAAAATCATTTCACATTCCAAACTTCAAAAATAACATCAAAATAGAAATATCAAAATAAATCACCTGTACATCCTACAGAGCCAAAAAATTTTCAGCTCATCCACTGAATTGTGACAAAAGTTTGCCTCACTCTATATTTTTCACAGTATGCAAAATCAATTAATGCATATATCTCCACAAGTCTTCATTGAAATACTCTTGGACATTCTTTGGATACTAGATATCACGTTTCATATGGTGTTCAGATTGGTCAAATGTTGCTATTTGTTTGGTTTCCTTGTTAACCTCTTTCTCTTGTTTTTCTGCCAGGCCTCCAACAGCAGAATGATGTGTGATTTTTATCAGAATTTTATCACCAACATTTTAGTTTAAATAGACAAAAATGCCTCAGTTTTGCACATTTGACGTCATTGCCTCACCTTGTGAGAAGGTGTATGGAAACCATATGTCCCTAGTGGTGCAGTCAGTAAGTCGCCTTCTTTGGGGATGCAAAGTTCCAGGGTTCCAATCCCCAGTTACCCAAGTCTTAATTTCTAACAATGAAGCTATTCATCCATGTAGTATGTTTTCAAGTGTGTATTGAATTCATATTAAGTGGAAAATTTCTTCCTCTTATTATTTTTCTCTGCTGAAAGTGTTTGTGCAGCAAAAACCGTAACATCTAGAAACACCAAAACTGGCAGATGGTCTGCAAATCCACCCACTACTCAGGCACATATAATGACACTCACTGACCTCAAAGTGACGCTGTAATAATCAAGTTTACATTTTTGCAACTATCTTAAAAACAGCTCAAGTCATCTGCATCTGGTCTTCTGCTCTAAAATGTCAAATTTTGCAATTTGTTTCTCAGAAATTGAATCTGCAAATATTTTGATGAATGACTAATGCATGACTTATTTTAATCCAAGGTGTTCAGACTTCTAACAAATCACTTTCTGGCCAATATTGGAACTTGTACTCCATTGTCTCATGGGTCTTTGTCCATTTGTCCAACACTATTATTTGGTGAAAATTAAAGGTAGAGTCAGTCATTCTACAGAAAGATTGGTGATATTTGAAGTAAACACCCAAACAAATACACCCCTGCCTTCATGCTCCTTCAGAAGCTCCGCCCCTCAAACTCATGGATGCATATTACCAAGGAAACAACCAAAAGAGAAATATGGTGGAATCCAGAGCGATGCGTCAACTGTAGAGTCACTTCTGTTGTTCTCACACATTATCATGAGGAGAAAAAAAGATTTTGTCTCATGTGAGTACAACAGTCCATCCACACTCTCCGCCTCAAATCAACAGAACATGCATACAGCGGGATATTTGTGTGATTACACACACAACAGCTGGTTACTCAGATCACGCTTGTCTCTGATTCAGTGTGGATCGATACATTTAATAAAATGGAAACGTATCTGTTCTGTGAGAAAATACTTTCCATAAGAATTGACTGTGACCTCTCTCTCTCCAGTTTGTCAGCCCTCCCAAGATTCAGTGGGTGCTGGAGACGGGAGACTGTCATGTCCTCACACAGACAGCTACTCTGATGAGTTCTCCCTGACCTGCGCATGAGCATGAATGCCCCCCTGCTGCTGATTGGCCGGATTAATGTTGTGTGGCTTGCTCCGAGCCACTTTGTTCGTTTCCCATTTACAGAGCCAGTGCTGTGTATGAACACCAGATTTTTTTTCAGCGCACACACAGAACAGACAGCTAGTGGACCGTAAGGAGAAATTCGCTTTTTTGACAAAAAGTGTATTGGATTAGAATCTGTGTAGCAGATTCATTGGCAGTGCACTCCATAGCATGTTTGGTTTGACATTAGAATCATCATAACACATATTTATCTTATTCTTTAGAATCTTAAGATTGTGTATTTTCTTCAAAATAATACATTTTCGCATGACACTAAGAAGATGAGCACAGGCTTAGAGAACCTACACTATGATTTTCCCTCTGAGAAACAGACTGCTCTCCATGGCATTAGTGCCAAACTGAAACCTGCCCTATCGCTGTTACTGCCTGGTAGCTGCTAGGCATTATGGTCTATGTAAACCCACAGAATGGCAAATATAGGCTGCACCACCCTTAGAAAGATGGATGGCTGCAGAGGAGGGGAAACATGGGATAGTGGCTGCTGTGCAAGATACTTCCTAGACAAAATAAGTTATTTTATTATTGGTATAATTCCTCAAACCCTAAAATTTGCTGGAAATGCCTTTTCCTGCCATTACTGACCATTTCATAACACTTGACTCTGCAACATCTCTTTCACTTAGAGAGAGCTCTGTTGTGTCGTTCTTAGTTTCTCACCTGAGTCCCGGGAAACAATAATCTCATGTGCCGGCCCGTCCCCACCCTCGCCCCAGGACCGAATCTCCAACACAACGTAACCGTTGTCTTTTGGCAGCGGCAGGCTGACCGAACTCTTCCCCTTGTCCAGAACCTTCAGTGCTGTCTGGCCCTCATGCTTGTACAGAACCTGCAATCAAGAAAACAGCAGGTTGATAGTTTAGTTCAAACCTCAACATTACAAGATAAACACATCAACATAAAAACATCCTACTCAGAATGTATAATGTTGTCATATGTTTTTTAATTAACAACTTATGCTGTGTTATTACTTGTGTCCATTTTGAGGTGAAAGAACCATTGTCATCGTAGTTATCTTTTGATGATCATGTTGTTCTCATCCATAAACTGGTAAAAGGCTTATTAACATGAACTTTGATTTTGTTATACAATCTTTATCATGCTTATCATATCTCATACACAAAAGAGATTACAAGTATCATTATCTAACCTGATTGTCTGGAAACACTTGTGCTATAACTAAATGAGGGTAATTACTGTTTAGCCTTCAATGGTTCGACATAGAGCCCTCAAGTCAACTCAAAGAGTTCTTCATTCTGATTTACCAGGTTTTTAAATGTTCTGATCAGATGAGCATTTATACATTCATACATACAGTCAGCTGAAAACACTGTCAGCTCATAAGTTAAGTACAAAGCAAGTCAACTTTCAAGTCGATGTATACTAAAATGACACATCATTTGAATCATTTTTTTTCCTTTGATATTTTTTATTATACATAGCTGAGACCTGGTACTTTGATGTATAGTATATACCTACAATAATAATGTATATACCTTCAATAATAATTGAAGGTGTAAGCGCCATGCAGGCCTTGCATCATCTTATTCCCTTTTATAAATATCTCGAGTGAAACATACCTAATTGTTACTCTGGGGGAATGAATAGAGGTCTACCACAAACAAACTTTTCTTGACATCCTTAAGAATTATTTATTAATTATGTATCTTTTTATTAAGAGTTAACAGTCATAAACTCTGCTAATCTGCTTCACCAGGACTATGTGGATGGGGTTTGACCAGATTCAACTGACAGTGTCCAAACAACGTATGCAAAAACCTCCACAGCTGTTGTCCGATTTAGTTTTTAGGGCCTTTAAGTCACCACTCTTGTAAACTACTACCTTAACTAAAGAACTCTTAGAGAATGGTGGTTGGTGTTGTTGTGCCAATGCACAACAACATGTGCAGAAAAACACACACTATTAGTTGGGCAGCACTTACTTTGTAGCCCAGTATAGCTGACTCATTATGCATGGCCTTCACATGGTCCCACCTCACCATTACCCATGAGCCATCAGTCTTCCATGACACATTGCCTGGAGGTCGATTGGGAGCTGAAATAGTAACACAGATGTGTTTAAAATATGATTTTAAAAATTGATAACAGAAGAAAAAGGGGAAACAATTTGGACTGAGATTAATATGGGTAGAAGAGCAGCTCAACTACAAAAAGACAATGATATGACAAAAATTACAGAAAAAAGTAAGATTTAAGTCCCTACATTAGAGGTTGATGAAGATTATGTGTCTTATAAATGATAAACATAAATTACATTTTTAACACGTTGCACCAAAATGAGAAGAAGGTGTTTAATTAAAGGTGTGTAAACTCCAACATCCAGACTCAAACGATAAACTGACTAAATCTTCGTAACACATATATGAGGGTTGTATTTTGACAGGTAAATGTGTCCATGCTGATGTGGCTGCAGGCAGAGGAGTGGATGATGCTCTGAAATAGAGCTCATGTCTAATCCTTCTGGTGAATAGGTTTACAGCCCAGAGGCCCAGGAAGTGTTAAGTACATATTCTCCTTCCTGAGTACTGAGAAGACCCACTGGCTGCTACAGCTGAGAGGAATAATCTGTTTAAACCAGGAGGAGGGGTGGTGACGGCGACCACATGGTCATTTAACCTGGTTATGTTACTCATAGGATCATGAAGACAGGACATGCCCGAGGAGATGCCTCTGTGTCTGTGGATATGGAAGTTAAATAATGACGAAACTACTGCAAGTTGAGAACTGAGAGTGAAACTGATTTGTAAGTGCAAAGTAAGTTTAGAGAGCGACTGAGGACAGAATCATGAGTGTAGTAAGTGTTTTAAGCCTGTAAGAGGAATTGTTTTGCATCCTTCAAATATCAACATTAAGATTAAGTTCTGTTTTTTTCATGTTTACACTGATTTATTACTAACAAACAAGTGACTAACAGCAGGTCATGTTGCATTTTACTGCACCATACGTTTAATTAACTTCCCTGGTAGTACAAGAAGCTTATAGAAATAACTGATACAAAGCATTATTAGCTGAAACTGGGCCTCATACTCTAATAATGTGTTTCTATGGTTACCAAATGGTCATGTATAACTATATAGATCGCTTATTTAAAAAAAAAAAAAAGTTCATTTGGAAGCAGACTGGGGCCCATCTTTTTGGTCTTACTTGTTTGTTTGCGATCACACCAAGCTAAACAAACTGAACCAAATGGGCAAACACACATGAGTTCGTTTGAACCGCATTGGGCCATTAGGTGTGATGGCACCCCTAAAAGACTTATAATAACTAATATGACACATGGGCATGTCCTGTTCTTTAAATTTGTCAAGTGTTGTCTCAAACTCTCAAATGTTCTAGCAAAACAGCTAATAAGAAACAATGAGAGCTGATTTCCAAATGAGGATTTTGTTGTCAAAACCTGTTCTGTGCTTTAGAATCTGTCCCTCGCAGGTTAGTTTGAAGCTTTCTGTGTGCATATGTGGGTGTGTGCGTGCTGCAGCCGTACGTGGTTTCCTGGTGGTGACAGTGGTGCGTGGTGAGGGTGGCCCAGTGCCAGCACTGTTGTAAGCCAGGACAGCGACATGGTATCGAGTGCTGGGTCGAAGTCCCGACACTCTGGCTGTTGTTTCCAGTCCTGCTGTTCGCACTCGGTCTGCTGCTGCTTCCCGTTCATGCTGCCGCCAGTACCGGATCTGAGGACACGCATAATGCACATAACTATTGTATATTTGGACATTTACAACCAAACCCCCTGTACAAATATTCTTTTAATCTCTGTGTATGAAGTGAGAGAAAACTAACACTGAACGTGAACTTTGCTATGACAGTATATTAAGATCAAACACTCCATATTCATCAAACTGCACTACATTTTTCTATTTGGAACTCATTCATCATTAAGTAAAAATTAAACCATCATATCAACTTTACCAACAGGCAATGCACGTCTCGTGCATGCTGATATCAGCCATCATGGCACTAATAAAGTGATTATGAGCTTGGGGATTAAAACAATCAAAGTTAATAAAATAAGCTTGAACTATGGCAGCTTGCATGTCTACGAACAGCTAACAAAATGATCAGAAGTTGTATGGCAGCAGCACGTAATATTTTTTTTATCCTGGTTTGTGGTTTAGCAAGATGCTGTTAAGGGAGAACATATAGTTTCTACATATGATTTAGCTGAACTGTATTTACAATAGAAATAAAAATGCATGTCATACAAGAGCCACATTTGTAAATCAGATCAGTCTCTATATTACTTCATCAGGCTCCATAGCTCTTGAATTTTACTGCCTCACTTCATTTCTTTCTTGCAGTATCATGACAGTCTAGTTTTGACAGTTTGTCAGTTACAATCTGTTCTGTTGGACAAACATCCAGATGTGTATTTATGCAGTTCATCACCTCGTATCCTCTGAGGATGCCGTTGGCGCTAAGCTGTTGGACGGGCTCCCATGACACCTGGATCTCAAAGGCAGTCATCGCTGTGGCATTGATGTATGATGGTCCCACTGTTGGCTCTGTGAGGAGTCGGTGAGAGGTCAGAAGGTCTGAATATGAAACATACTTCATGATGTACACTGTACAATTTTACTGACAGGGTTATTAAGTATTAGCAACATGGAGCCCTTTTTACTAGTGTTGACATGAATACATGTGTCTGTCAGGGACTTTATGAGTGAGCTAGTGCAAGCTACTTAGCGGTCCACTTGTGGTAATCAGAACTGGCAATGCGAGAAGAACCAAACACCGGGTTGAGGCGCCTGATGCTGACGCTCATCAGTGCTCAATCTACTGAGTTGTGGTTGCCCTGTAGTGGTGAAATCAAATGTTGCAGGTGGAGTTTTTCACGTCACTTCCAAGCAGCTAGCTCCGAGTCTGAAAAGTGAAGCCAATGCGGAAGTGCCTTAAATCTGCATTCTTTCTAATGGCCTGCAGGGGGCGACTCCACTGGCTCCAAAAAGAGAAAGACTGTATAGAAGTCTATGAGTTCCTTGGACTGGTATTTTTTAATATACCCCTTATTTAACCAGGAAGTCCCTTGAGATTGAAATCTCTTTTCCAAGGGAGACATGGCCAAGACAGCACACCAGTTACAGTACACAGAAATAAAATACAACAGATGGAGTACATATTTCAAACACACAAGGAAGAGACTAAATCCAGCTCAAATAAGGCAGTTACAATTCTCAGTTACATTGACATGGCTTTAAATGTTTTCAAATATTATATATATTATAACTTATATTAACTTACCCTCCTCTGCAGAGTAGACCACAGCAATCTGGCTGAATGGACCTTCTCCTCTGCGGTTATAAGCTTTAATCTTCACCTCAAAGGGACTGTACGGTGTCAGGCTGTCGTTGTAGTACACATACCGGGACGACTCGACGTGAGGAATGCGCACCACTGTCCATGATGTGTCTTTCTTCCTAAATGCCAGGATGTAGCCAAAGCCGTCACCATTCTGGTACTCTCTGGCCATGGGCTGGAAGGTTCAGCAGAATATTAAGATGTGAGCCTCTACAAAACCCAGAGTCCAAACTGACTCACAGACATTTGACACAACTTCTAAGTGTGTGTGTGTGAGGACTCAGAGCTGTCCCACTGTAACATCAGGAAATGCCTGAGGACTCACTAACAGACTTTTTGAGCCTTTGAACTTTTCTCACAATCATACAGACATAGCTCAAGGCCCCTATGTGAAGGATTTTAAAATTTGTTGAATGTAAACTGAATGTTTAGTGATAGAGAGTCTACAGACATGCTAGCCAAGCACAGTGGTGCTTTAAGCTAAATACAATATGATACGCAGCAGTGGCCGGCAGGAATGTCAGTTTTGCTGGTATTTGCTGAAATTTTGACCTGACGGTGGCACTAGATGAAAGATCATGGGATCAAACTTTTACAATTCATCCTCTGAGGACCATGAATAAGATTACCAAATGTCATTGCAATCCATCTAATAGTTGTCACAATATTTCAGTCTAGACCAAAGTAATGGACCAAGCAACAGACAGACAGAATAACATTGTCATCCCAACAGTCATGATGCTAACATGGCTAAAAAAAGACACTGTGACAGACTGTATACTTGTGTAAAAGCTCTACACATAAGGGCTTTAAGTAATTTAACGTTAATAGCTTTGTAATGTTACAGATGTGAATGACAGAAGAAGTCTGGAACCACCACAACCCAAAAACTGAGAAAAAACCCATGAGAATGTGTCATCAACAAAACTCAGAGTAATCAAAAATTTGTTTAGGCAACAGACATTGGCTTTTTACTATGGTGCAGTCCTGTATACTGTGTCCAAACAGAGCACACACAGTGAGCCATTCACTCACCGTCCAGGTTATAATGAGCTCATTGCGGTCTCCTCCCCCTCCTCCAAGTCCACTGGGAGCCACTGTAGGAGCTGAGGGCCAAATATACAAACACAAGATAATACACACAATACAAACCCATACATCACTTACATACTGTATATGACAGGTGGATAAATCCTTGGCACAAACACAATGCAACACGTTATGCTTTCAACACCTTCACCTACAAGCCAAATCCCTTTAGTTATGTTCATTCATGTCTGAGTCTGAAGGGATGTTTACATGTCTAATACCATGTTGGGTGTGGGGGGTGATAATGGGGACAATAAACAATGTTTTGTGTCTAGTTTATTATGTATTTATGGAGTAAATTAGGCAGACTGACATGTATTAACAGAGTGGATTACATTTTACTGATTATTATATGTGGACAACAAACCTGTAGTCCAATATTTGTCTCAATGTTGCTCATTGTAACAAGAACTTTACAACAACACACCTGTACCTGTATGTTATTATTGTGCTTTATATTGCTATATTATAGTATATATAGTTTGATTTCCTATATATACTTCATAGTATTATATTATTACTGTATTGTGTGTATATTACACATACTGCACATATACACAGTAATAAAATATATACATTTATACTATAACTGTACAGTAATTCACTCATCATGGCTGCCAGAGTTGCACTTCTTTTGCACAAATATTTGCACAATTCACTTCTATAGTCTAAGTTCCTGTCATGTATTTATTGTATATAGTTTTTTAATGTCACTTCTATAATTTCTGTAATCTCTTATTTTATTTATTTATTTATTAAGAGTTCTATGTCTATTCTTTTTTTTTTTTTTACCTCTCGGTCCCGGTGCTACATGTGGATTTCTTGGGGATCAGTGAAGTCTTATCTTAATTGTATTTAAGTGTTATTTCCAGTGTTGCATTGTTCTCACAATAGTGATATTCATGAGTGATCAGTGTAATTCAGAATAAGCCTATAATACTCTCTGGTTTGACTAACTGTAAACTGTCAGTGAAACAAAACAATGGTTACTGGAAGCAGCTGCAGCCACTCCAACCATTAAGACTACCGGTGACCACTGTCAGGGAGTGTGTTTCTACTAGATACAACCTGTGGCTCCTCACCTGCTTGCTGTGTGCGGATGGTGTGTGAAGGCACGCTAGGCTCTCCACTGCCCAGGATGTTGCTGGCAATGACCTGGAATTCATAATCCATCCAAGGCATGAGTCCAATCACACGAGCCGACTCTGCATTCCCCTCAATGTTCACTGGGTCTGGTGTACAATGAAGAGAGATGTGTTTATTTACACACAAAGATATGCAAATCATCAATATCAATCTATGTTTTGTTTAATTATTCCATCGTTTTAGTCTCTAAAATAGCAAAAATAATGACAAAATGTTCATAACAAATTTCCAGGACTCAAAGCAAAGATTTCAAAGTACTTATTTAGTCTGACAAGGTCTTCACATTTGAAAATACTGTAAAAATGCTTTACATGATTAAAAGATGACTGATTAATTTTTTATTGATGGACAGATTGTTTCAGTTCTATTCATACACACACCTGTCCTCATCTTCTTCCACTCTGATGAGAGTGAAGATCGGCCCATGATGACATATTTGCCGATGGGACTGTGGTTATCGTAGCCACGACTCCACCTGAGCTCCACTGACGTCTCAGCAACGTTCTTCACCAGTAAACCTCCGGGAGGTCCTGGGGGGCCTGAACACAACAACACAGAATTGTTACGGTTTGGCACATCATTTCTAAAAAAGATGGTAAAAACAGACGAATGCCTGCAATTTTTTTTCCAATTGCTGCTGAATCTGCCACATTAAAAACAGCTGGAATCAACAATATCTCATCTTCTTTGCTTTTACATTAACTTCTGTTTATAATCTTTCTCCCTGTATGTTGTACAATTGCATAAGTGTTTCCTTGTTGTGTCTGTTTTCATGTCACTGTTGAAACAGCTCTGATACATCTTACCTCGAACCACCAGTTTGGCTGAAGCTGAGGCACTGTCCACCACAGTCTGAGCTGTGCAGGTGTACATCCCTGCCTGACTCAGCTGAGCATTCACAATTAACAGATCACCAATGGTTTCTTTCTGGAGGGGCACAGACAGAGAGAGAGAGAAAAATAAGACACCATGACAGAGAAGGAGGGAAGTAAAATAAAGCAGGTTACACTGTAACACTGTAAAACAACACAAGGAAAATGTTTCCTTGTTTCCATAGAATGGTACCGTCATCCTAAATGTATTAACTTAAATACACTGTACAAAAGCATCAAACACTGCAGCCGGACTTTATAGTGCTGACAGTAATTAGCTTACTGGAACTCATTTTCAGCTTGACCCACAACCAGCTAATAGCAGCGTCTTATCATATCGACTTTCATTAAACATTCAGACATAAAGGAGCAGGAACATGAAATGGATAGTTAATCTCATTTAGCAGCTTATTTCTCTCTGGCCTTGTGCTTGGGTACCATGAAATATTTAACTTGCTGCACTGAAATTAACTCATTATAGTTCAAAAATATCTTGCATATAGTATAGTTGTATGGTGCCTTTTGTTTTGCTGTGTAAGAAATAGCTGGGACCTCTGTTGTCTACTTTGGTAATGTCCCTACAACAGCATTTACATTTGGTACTAGAGCTCCAGCGAATACATACAGGTGAAGAATTATTACCATATTAATAAAGTAAAACCAGAGGTGAGAAGAGCAGACTCTACTGGTACATGACAACACCAGATCCTCCAGCTGAATTGAATCATCAGTGACTTAAACAGTAGCTACTGTGCTGGAGCTCACCTCACTTAAACTACCAGCTCAGCAGTGATATACAGTATATTAGAAACGTCATGATCCAATAACTCTGCTGCAGATAGATTAGATTAGATAACCTTAGAAACAGTGCTGACATTGACCTTGTTTATTACTGAATCAAATTAAACAGTTTGAACCAGCATCAGACTGAATTGAGCTGAAAACAGCCAGAAGCCTTTGAGGATAAGTGATATTCATATTTTTTCAACACATTACACGTGCAGCAGACCCAAACCAACGATGAACTGATCTACTAACAAGTATTGTGTTTGAATCCAAAGCTTGATATATATTATTCCTCTGTGCCATACACCTCCGTTGTTATCTAAAAACAATAAAAAATACATCAATGAGCCACACTGCTGCACTGGGTGACATGTTCCTTCATTACCATGAACTCACACTCTGTAGTTTATATTGACTCAGTCTCAAACACACCGTCCTGCTGCCAGAAATTCACTAGAACATCAAAGTGGATGAATCTGCAGCTGAAAATAGTCCCCTACAAATGCACTATTTCCTCCTGTCTGAGTAATATTTGTTGAAAACTACAGTAGCCAACTGTTTTAAGAAACTAAAGTATATATCTGTGACCCGAGATTGAGAAGTCAGAGAGTATTGAGAGACAGACAGAAACATTGTTGCTTTTGGTCTTTTCATGGAATCTAGAAAACTATAGAATATTCTCATCCCTGTGTCACAGCATTATGAATGGTGATTTGATTGCTTAGCTTTAAAAAACAAACCACATTGTCAATGACAACAAACGTTCATACTGAATTGAACGAAACTATTCAAATCAGAAAAGGGATTTGTAATTGCCACCTCATTGGAAAACTGCTGAACTGCTTTCAAAGCAAACAGCAGAAGCAAAAAGAACTCCTTTTGCTTTAGTGGAAAGAGTAAAAGGTCAATGGACACATTTAATTGCAAAAATCCTCTCTGTGTTTATTCTCCTCAGTAAAGTCGGATAGAAAACCTTTGATCAAAATGACAGAAAGTCTGTATTTTGAGAATCATCATCAATCATCAAACACTAACAACACAAAGCTCAAGTGAATTCTGCTAATGGTCAACTGTCTCATTTGTTGTTTGATGTTCTGAAGTCTAGATGGAACTAATGAGAGTGAATCACAGCTTCAACTATCAGTGGTCTCTGTCCCTCTCTTTTACCACAAGACTAACAAAGGTCTACTTTATAATCACACCACAGTGTTTCAGTTCAGACAGGCTCTTCTATTCCTGCACATCAAAGTATCATCCTAACAACAATTTTCACAAAGCTATCCACCATGCATCCCAGGACTCACCCCCTCCACCCGGTGGTATGGCCCAGCAGGATCCTCCAGGTCCAGCAGGACCCCGTTGAGGGCCCAGGTGAAGGTCAGGTCCATGGTGGGGTCGTGGGAGGCATGACACTGCAGCGTCACATTCTCACCCTGGTTGATGTCAGCATTGGAAGGAGCAAGAGTGATCTTCGTGGCATCTGTGTGGTTCAGACACATGACTAGTTGAAATCAAAGCTAGTAGCAGGGGTGAGGATTTTCTTGGCTTGATAAAATGTCTTAAAATATAGAAAGAGAGAAGAAAGGCATCTAAAATTAAGAGAAAGTCCAGTTTATATGAAAATGAAAGTTGTTTTTATTAGTGTAACAACAGATGAGAAGATCTGATATTAGGAATTAGAAAATAATCTCATTTAAAACATATATTACGCCTTCTTAATCTTTACCCACTGAGAAACAATTTGTGCTGATGTAGCCGGACTGATACTGGATTTCTGAGGCTAATACTGATATGATATTTGAGAGTTTATATAATCTGACAGTAATATATCAGCCCACTGTCATTTTTTTACAGACCACATAACATAAACAAACATTTCAAGATTCGAGATTTAGTTTATTGTCATTTTCTTGTGTATTTGCATACACAAAAAAACAAGATGCTGTTCCTCCCACAGCAGTGCAACAACAACAGTAAGGATAAAGATATACTGTATCTAAAAATTCCCTTCAAAAAATTGATAAAAACATTTAAATTCCAGGAGATTAAAAACAAAAAAAGAACAAGCAGTTAGCAGAATAGTGCATTAAAGTGCATTTAGAGAGAAAAGTACATGTGTCAGTTTGATGTAGACAGCTCTTGCATGTCAACGACTGACCAGCACTGATGGGGGAGTTATATAATCCCATTTTGCTGTCCAGAGAACATTTGGCAACATGATTGTTGGAACTGCCAGTTTGTATGGGTTAACAGTCAGCCTAGCTTGCACTCCTCTGCACTTGCTTCGCTTCCACGTCCTGTTGCACAGCTTTTGATGTTTCCTCTCCAGCGCAGCTCTAGGCAGGGCCATGGTCTCCTTTGGGTCCACTGGGTGTAGCAGACCAAGCGCACTCAGCTGATTAAGCTCCCAGCCAGTATTTCTTGTAGCAAAAGTCTCTGATGCTTTGCAGTGAACATGTTTCAAAACTACCTCAAACATATAGTATATTTGGCATTTTAATATTGCATGCGTGTGTGTGTGTGTGTGTACCTCTGACAGACAGGTGTCCGGTGCTGTTGGCTTTGCCCAGATAGTTCTCAGCAAAGCAGGTGTATTTCCCTTCATCTGCCCTGCTGATGTTGTGGATCCATAAGATTCCATCTGGAGTTACTGTCACCCTGAGAAAACACCAAACATCCGGAGGGTCAAGAGAGCCTGCAGCTGACTGACTACAGTACCTCTACCAGGTCAGTGCATGTCAGGAGTTGGGGAAATTAATGGAAATAACTCTCAGGTAATACATGATATAACATCACAAACTATGACTTTAAATATAATCAGCGATGACAGATTCTTGACAAGAGAAGAACATTATGGGCATCACAAATGCAATATTTGTTGTAGCTTTACTGTCTTGAATTGTGTTGTACTGTATTGGTGTTCCTGTTATTGCGTCCACGCTCTGTGTGTGGGTGCTCATGTATGCGGTGTAGCAATGGAAGTTATGATGCACACTTTCGAGGTAAATGTCCCCTGCATGTTTTAACCTTCAATCATTCATTCCAGCTGCATCCTGCTTCACATTAATCCAGCTCCACACACTCACCCTGGAAGGTAATGTTATACATTCACTTTCCCACCCACATATATCCAGTTCGTGTGCTGATTGCAGCCACAGGCACACTGCTCTAACCTTCACACTGCTGCTGTACTAATAACCACTTTAGCTAAAACTATGCCTTAAAAAGTTCAGTTTTTTTCCCACATAAGTCTGAGTTTTACAGATTTAACCATTATCATTGCTATCCTCACAAACAATCCCAACCCAAGTTCCACTTATCAGCTTATCCCGGAGCTTTCAGCTATATCACACAAGCTTCATCAGATGGATTTGATGACAAACTCAACTCTATTATGATTTCATCCTTATCACTTTAAAGAATGATCTTTGATGCTTAACTTTTCAGCAAAGACAGACGAGAAGTCCCAAAACTCCATCCGCTGATGAGGACCGTATGATACAGTTGAATCAGGGAAAAGGCTAGTAAGATCTTGAGTTGGAATTGTTTTGTCAACCTACTATTTGCAAAAATAAGAATATACTTTGATGTTTATCATTTGTCATATCATTAGTTACGATTAGGGATGCACGATGATGGATTTTTTGCCAATATGCCGATATTTCCCAACTCGTTTTGGCCAACTGCCAACGCCAATATATGCACATGTGTTTTTCCACCTGGCTGAGGAGACATTTACAAATGCCATCATAGATTGTACTAAGTGTGATCAAGAAAGACAATATATAAAGGAAGAACTTAGGAAGACTGGCGTTCAGGAGCTCAGCATTAAAACTTTAATGAACCTGCTAAGTGGGTGGAGCAGTAGTTTTCTTTGAGTTTATTTGACAGACAGGATTAATGTGTAGGATTTAATATCTGGTCCACATGCTGAAGTAGAAGGTGGCGGTAATGCACCTAATACGCTGGTTTCCAACCACTGTTACAATCCAAAAAGAAGTTTTTTCAAACAGAGTGGTACATCCTGTCAGCTAAGGTGTTTCCTATCTGTGCAGCTGAACAACAGCAGCAGTTTCCCTCCTTCCCCTTTCCCTCTCTCTTTCTCTCTCTCAACCCAACCGGTCAAAGCAGATGGCCGCCCACCAAGAGCCGGGTTCTGCTTGAGGTTTCTACCCGTTAAAGGGGAGTTTTTCCTTACCGCTGTCGCCAAGTGCTTGCTCATGGGGGAATTGTTGGGTCTCTGTAAATTAAAGAGTACGGTCTTGACCTGCTCTATGTGAAAAGTGCCTTGAGATGTCTTTTGTTGTGATATGGCGCTATATAAATAAAAATTGATTGATTGATTGATTGATTTCACCCTGATGGTTCTGGTGCTTCCTCCGCAGGCTCAACTTCACTCAGCTGCCTGACAGACCCACTGCTTCTTCCTACTTTAACCTGAATAACAAACTGGGGCTCCGTGCTCTGGTTGGATCTACACAGAGAGCCGGGACCAGAGGGAAGCACAGCTAGCCTGCTAGTAGCACTGTACTCTGGTGCAGCACTTCAAAAATCTGAGTTTTTCATACAAATGACTCATATTCATTCATAGATCAGTGCAGACTGACAGATTTACTGACTTTCCTGCTTTAACCACAATAAACTGTATTTTTTGATGATGATTAAAATGTATCTACTGGATAGAGAAAGTTAAATTAAAAACATTCATTTATATTTGAAGCATGCATTTACTCCAAGTTTTTAGTTGGCTCTTGATGGTAAAATCACCAGATTGGCAGCTGAGTAACTTTGTGCCAGAAACAGCTGTGGGTTGTGAGACATCTTTTCTCAAAGCAACATCTAAGACCCAGTTTCCACCAAAATACCAACAACTTGCTTGGTGCTGCTTCATTTGACTGAACCTCCCACCTACGCGCTGTGTGCACTGTGCTTGGTTTTCTAAACCAAAAAGAAATCCTAATTGTTATATTCATATGTAAATACAAACTATGAGCAATTAATGTTTGGTGTTATAACTGACTTTGTGACTCTCTGCAGCATACACTTAAGAGAGACTGGGGGGAGTGACAAAAAGAAACTTAACCCGCAATTTAGGAGACAAGAATCAGAGCCTTCAGACTGATGCTGGGGTAGAGCTGGGGCTGATTAATACTATATGAGACTAGACACAGTATAATAATGCAACACACTGCATATTGATTTCTCCTTTCTTTGTCACCCATGTGTAGGAAACTCGAGTTTTCTACCTGAATTTGCTTCCAGGCTTTGCTCCATTTATGCACACATGGTGTTTCACGGTGCAGTGGAAAGTTAGAATGCAGCTTTGTGTTTCACTTTCAGCTTCACTGACAAATAATTGGCTTAGATAACTGGTCTAAACAGAGGTTCATTTTAAACCTGTCTATTTACCTGGCCACTTGTGTTTTGCTTGCCCTGTTGGACTCTTGTTAAGCTGTGTCCCTACATCTCAGCAAAATATTGGTGAATAAATTATCAGAACCATTTTGATGCAGGTAGAGGATGACTTTAAAAAATGAGAAACTGAATGAAACTGAAATTAAGCTAGGCTCCCAAATGTCATTAAACAGAGCTAATTACTGCAAATCTCATGTTCACTCATAACTGAAATGTAACAATAAGAATTACTTACACAGCTACTCGTCTTAGCTCTGTGGTTTTAACACCCACTTGGCTGTTTTAGCACTGAATGAGTGATGTGTTTGGGTGAAAGGAGGATGGCATGAAGCGACTGTTAGTCAGACGCTGCCAATCACACAAACTGATTATGTAAACTAAAGGAGTGGGTGAGTAAAAAGGATGACATGTAGTAGAAGGTCTCCTGACCCCTCTAGCAGACAAGTAGGAAATCACATGTGGATCAACGTTAAGATGAGGTGGACGAAGGACTGAAAAACCTTTGAATGGAAGACTTGCACTGTAACTCTCATTACATATTATACAGTATGTATTCTCTCCTCTCCAGTGTGTGTTTATCCTAAACTTTGATGTTTTTCTTCATCTGAGAATCAATATGACAAAAACACAAACGCCCAGGTTACAGACTCTTCATGCATCTAGGACAGAATCTGATGAAATCAACAGTAATAAATTCTGCCATACATATATGGCAATGTGGGAAGTTGTGTTTGATCTCAACTCCAAGTAATGAATCTTTCAACAGCTGACATGAGGTAAAAGTTGGTGTGTTTTTTTAATGAGCTGCTTCTCACTATCTCTCTGGTTGTGCAGAAACTTACTCGTGGTTCTGAATGCTGACGTCTTTGTTGTTACCTCGCTCAAAACTAACGCAAAAGTGGAAAGTTACAATTTTTAATGTTTGCCTGGAGCTGAGTGAGCCAGAGGCAATGATTAACCTACTGGGAGATTTGTAAAGTGTATACTGGTAAGTAAATTATAGACATTGATAACAATTTAATGTGTAATTCAATCAAAAACATTCTCATCATAGTGTAATATTGTGATGAACACAGTTGACCTTGGCATAACGGCCTCAAGTCAGAATAAGAAGCATAGCCCTCTTATTCACCATGATCTGCACACATACAGTATGATCATATATTTCTGTGACAACTATTTGTTCCCACTTGTATGAAAGAAAAAAGCTGTGAACTGTATGATGAAATGCTTCCCACTTATCCTGTTCAGGATCTGGAGGCTCTCCCAGCTCACACTGGATGAGAAGGAAGCATACACATTGGACAGATCTATCTGACAACCATTTAGTCACATTCACACCCATGAGTAATAGTCATTAAGCTGCCATTATGGTTCATCAGAAGTGCTTGTCAGATGGTTGAACAGTTTCTGGGACCTCCACTCCCCCCACACCTTTCCCTTCCCAAGTCTGAAATCCAACATCCAACATTCACACCTCCTTCACACAGTGATTGGCCAGCTGTGCTGATGTGAGAAAGTAAGCAGGGTTGGAACTTCTCTCTCAAGCTCTCTTTTGTCATTCTTTACATAACTATTTCTGTCACTTTCTAAGTGTACAACACTGTGGATACCTTCCAAGGGAGACCGTCTGAAAATATAAATCGTTATCCCCATATTAAACGATTATCACTTCTCCTCCCTCTCTATGACTGACAGCTTTTCACTTTGCCTTCAAATGTGACTGGTCAGAAAAGCTATTAACACTTGCCTCACTGTGGTCTGACAAAACGTGGTACCACCTAATTTTTTTTCAAGCATAACCCAGCCTTCAGAGTGACCAGATTACCTACTCTGCATATGACTCGACTGTGAGAGGAAACAGGAGGAAACCCACCAGGCACAGAGCAAACATGCAAACTTCATACAGAAAAGCCACAAGACCCCAAGTTGGCTGGTGATGAGAGAATATCAATTAGAGAGAAATGTATTTCATGCATACATAGAAATATGTTTTTTCATGCTTTTGGACCACAGAAGTGGTGTATTAAAGCTATTAGATTCTTTGTGTGAAACTATTGAGAAATGTCTCAAGCCGATCAGTCATTTTTAATGGTTTTCTGCAATATAAAGCTGGATTATACAAAACACCAAAGCTACAAACACATGGAACATTATTATTATGGCTATATACATATTTTATATATGATTTACAACATATAATAACAATTTGGAACCATCCAAAGGAAAGCTCTGATGCAAGCTTTACAAATGTTCTTAATACAGAGCTATTCTGCTCTCAGAATATCTGAATTGTTTAATAATTTGAATGTGTGTTAGTTTTATCATCCTCATTTTTTTCTTGCTACATTGTTGAGTAAGATCACTGTAATACTATACATTATTGTGCCTTGTGTGTATCAAAATCCCTGACAGAGAACAGTTACAATGCAAAGCAAGTAATGGCCTCAGGCTAAAGTTATACACTGTGCAACAATCTGTATCTGCTAAAAACTAACTATCCATAATTCTCTGTAACAGTAATATGATGCTGTTTTTAATGCAAAGCACCTGCACTGTGCTACAGTTTCATAATCAACTAAGGTCACTCATGTCAAATACCTGCTGCTGTTGGTGAGCAGCTCCGTTCCACGACTCCAGAACAGGCTGGGCTTTGGGGCAGCTCGAGGGCGACACTCGATCATCACCCGCCCCCCTCTGGCTGCTGGGATCAGTTTCCGTACAGGATTCAACCTGAAGTCTGGAGCCTCAACTGGAAGGACAGGAGGAAGGATGGAGGGATGGAGTCAGAACAACAACAGCTGCAGCAGCAGGGAGTAGTAAACGGGGACTGTCCATTGGTCCGAAGGCTCATTATTCCGGAACCCAAAAGGTTTGAAAAATGTCCCATTGGACTTAAAGCCAATAGTTCAACAGCCTGTTCTCCCAAAAACAAAAGCAAACAGTTCTGAAAGCCTGTTGCTCTGAAAATACACACTCTGGAGTTGGAGTTCAGTGTCTGCTGGCCTTACTACTTTCCACTCCGTTAATATATTGCTCAATTTAACAGATAACGTATAAATCATAACATAAATCACAACATATGACTTTGTATAACTCGTAAAGAAAGTATTTTCATTTCGGCTGATGTTTAACTTAAACAGTTCTAAAGTAAGATGTGTAACATTACTGTTTGACATTCTTAAACACCACCACTCAGGCAGCACATCCACACAATTTTTATAACATGTGATTTCATTAAATCAGAGTTCTGCTTTGTGAAACATGATGACAAATTTATCAGAAGAACTGAGTGAATTGTGAAAAGTCTGTTTGATATGTTAATTTACATGGTCATGGTTTGGGTTAAAATGATCACTTGCACATAGATCACTTGTAATAGAGAGTTTGTATTCTTGGAGCAATGAGTCTTCAGAGCAGTGGGCTTTTGTTTTTGGGATAATGGGCCATCAGACTAATGGGATTTTGGTCCAATGGGAAATTTTTTGAACTATTGGGGTTTCGGACTAATGGGCCATCGGACCAATGGCATGGCACCCCGAAAACAAGGTGGCTGTTTGAGGTCAGTATCTAATCAAGGTACCAGTAGTCATTAGGAACTCTTCTCCTACCTTGGACTCTGAGCTCAGAGGTTGAGTAAATGGTGCCATGCTTGTTCTCAGCCACACACTGGTACATCCCAGAATCCTCCAGGGCCAGGTTACTGATCTTAAGACGAGCTCCGTTCACCTCCACTCGGTCCTGGGGAGGTCAGGGAGACAGTATGTGGTCGTGGAGTGAAAAAGTGGTACATTGACTGAAAGTTTTTATTGAGTCTGCTAAAAGTTAAATACCAAGTACTACACATGTCATTCATCTCATTATCCTGAGAGTCTGCCATTTGTTGCTGCTGTAGATTTCTTCAGTGTGGGTTTTCATGCTGAGCAGATACATGAACTGCCTGAAGTTTGGTCCAAATGCTATCAAAGCTCTCATTAATAATTTCAAAAAGTCTGACTGTCAGAGGCTGATTCATTAAAGGGTAATATCATCAGATGACTTCTGTATTTGGTGACATATGATGGGGAATTGGCGATGGAAAGTTTACTTACAGGCCATGACACAGACTATTCAGAATGGAGTGAGAACACAGACTGAATATTAAATATAATATCTAAGACTGTTTGGAAACAAACAGAGGTGTTCTTGTTAAACCAACATGAACAAACCAAACCAAACACACAAACTAAAAAATTACCATTTTACCCCCCAGATGATCATGGGGGGGTAAAAATAACTTTCTCTGAGTGGAAGTTTCCCTTGACTTTGACTTTATTGAGCAAAAGATGGATGAGAACCTTTCACATCAGCATGAGAAACACTACTACAGTATTCCTTCTACTTTAATAAGAAGTAGAGGAGAAGTTGACTTCCTTTGTGTAGATATATCCACTCTACTTTAATGAGAAATGGTAGCAACCCTGACCTTTTCAGGATTTAATATATTCTCTAATTTGATGGAGTTGACTTTCTCGGGGTGAAGATATTCCCTCTACACTGAAGGACATCAAGAACATTAGACATCAACACTACACTACAGTGACTGTATTCTGTGTTACCTGTGTAGTGAGTGGCTGTCCGTTGCGTAGCCAGCGTACGGAGGGTCGTGGTTTACCAGCAGCCACACAACTCCAGTGCAGCTCTGAACTGATCTCCACCTCTGAGTCGCTCATCACCTGCAGCCACTCTGGCTGAGCTGGAGAACAGGACAAGAAAAACCACACATGCAGGGAAAAACACAAGACATGAAAAGAAGAATATGATGATATGTGCTTTGCTGCAAAATAAAAGAATATCTTATCACCTTGCACGCTGATGCGTCCCTGGTATGTATCACTTCCCTCTGAGTTGTAGGCTTCACACTCGTAAACACCCTCATCATCGAAGGAGAGGTCTGGCAGGATGAGGGTGGGACTCTCGGCACTGGAGCCTGCCTTGGACGGCATCAATCCATCCACCTTTCTCCATCGCAGTTTCGGGACAGGACTGTAAGATGAAAAGTAGAGACAGGGTGGATGGAAGTTAGAGGTAAAGTGAAGGAAAAGGGACCAGAGGAGGAAGAACATAGGACAGTGAAAGGTCACCAGACACAGCTAGGAGTAATTAAAAAAGTTTAAGAGAAAGAGCAAAAGATTTAGACAAGTGGTACTAAAACTACCAAAAATAGCCTGCTGACACATGAGTCTGGAAACTTACTTTCCATAGGCGAAGCACTCTAACTGGGCGGTGTGTCCTGCGAGGGCGTAGGTCTCCGCTGGGAAGCGCACTTTGATATTTGGAGCCGACTTCCTGGGACTGGCTACAGTTAAACAAAAATTTAATTCCATTCAGATTGTGTATCTCATATGGTCTAAGAGTGAGTCCTGCACTGGTACTGTGCTGTACATCTCAATATCAAGTATTTGCTATTTGCTTAAGCATATACAATAGAGAAATGTACTCTGCTAGTGATATTGGCTGTTCATTTGGTCCGATATTTTGGCTAGGAGCAAGATTTTTTCAGAAAATACTGGCCACTCATGATCCCTATGTTCATGCTGTGAGGTGTAACAAACACTGCAGTCTTTTTAAATGCTTTCAGGAACAACAAGATCAGCCTTAACTCTTAAACAGAGGGCTTGGGTAACAATGTCTGGCCATCTGGTAAATTTGATTGAGATGGTATCTGCAATGTTGATTTGGTTGTTAAGAAGAAAAAACAATAAAAGAAATTATTAAGTCAAAATATGCTTAAAAAGATAGAAAGGCATTGTATCTGGTCTGTTAACCATCATCACCGTTTGTTGTTATGAACACCAATGTATCTATTAAAGGCTATCATTAGCACAGTAACACAGGCCTGGCTACTGAACTTTCTTTTTATGATGATGGTAACTAACATTTTAAATCCAGATAACCAGGCCTACTGTATTGATATATATTTTCACGTACAACATCACTACATGCCTACACCCACAGCAAACTCAGTTCTGTGTTTTTTTTTTTTCATATTTAGAAATCAGTTACATGCAGCCACAGTGCAACTACATGTGGCTGTTAGTGGATCAGTGATGCAGCAGTGAAGCCTTCATACCATCAGGCAGCACAGTGAGCTGGTTGGCCTTGCTGAAGGTGCTCTTGGTGCTGATGTCCAAGTTGATGGTGGTGAAGCAGTAGTAGTTCCCAGTGTCATTGGGCTCTGCTTTGGCCACATACAGGTTTCCTGTTACCTGGGACACAAACCAGCGGCCGTCGTCGTTTTTGATGAAGTTGGGAAAATCATTGATAAGCCATCGGTAGGACAGAGCTGCGGAGGGGAAAGATTGGTGCAAGTTAAGCAGTAATCTAGTTGGAATTTACTGGGTTGTACTACATACCATTCTGCTAGAGCTCTGAGTTCAGCTTATAGTAAGCAGAGTCCATTTAATGTGAAATTGTTTCATCTAATCTTCTAAAACTTTAGCGAATTCAACTCACTCTGACCAGCTCTTGACTGTGAACTTGTCCTGTCTGTTGCTGGCTGTTGCAGGTTTTAAAGGATAATTTTCAAGTCTGTCTTAAAATAACAGTCAGGTGTCCAGATGAGCTTTGAAATAGGTTTTTCTTGCCATAATCATTCCTCCTGTTCATACTGACCATTAGAAGATCCCTTCATAATGCACTTACAATGGAAGTGATGGGGGACAAAATCCACAGTCCTCCTTCTGTGTAAAAATGTATTTAAAAGTTTATCAGAAGCTAATATGAAGCTTGAAAAATTGTGAACCTGTCCTTTAAGAGAGATTGTTCTCAGTGAAAGAAAACAATTTCTAGCTGACAGCACATTATTTTCTAGGTTATTTAACAGTTTCTCTCATTAAAAAAAAAAAAAAATGTCTAAAATGTTCCAGGTTTTCCAGGATGTGAGGGAACCCTGAAGAAGAGGGGATACCTGGGTAATGTGGGGGTGGCTGGCACGCTAGGAAAGTTCCTATGCCTTCATATGCTGTCTGAGGACTCCTGCTGTCTGGAGGGAAATCATGAAGGTCTGAAGAAAGAGGCAAAGGTGTAAAATAGAAAAAGAGAAGGAAATACAAGAAAAAACGATTACTCACATACACAGATCTTTACAGAGGCAGACAGAATACACATTTAGTATTAAACAAAATATTCACATTTGTGGAGAGTTCATGTGAAGTACATCTTGTAAATTAATATCGACTGTTTTATGTCTTCTAGTATCTCTGCCACTCAGGCAGCTCTAACAGATCAAAAGGTTGAGGCCTTTTCTCACTCACAGCCAAATTTGAGGTTAGCTGCTTGGCTGATGATGGTGCCACAGCGGTTGATGGCCAGGCACTGATAAGAGCCTGTGTCTCGATTAGGCTCAGGGCTGGTGATCACCAGGTTCCCGGCCACCAGAGTGTAACGCAGGTCAAAACCCAGCGGGACCTCTGTGCCATTCACAAGCCATCTGCAAGAAAAAACAGAGCAGGGGCAAAATGATGAGAACATCAAATAAAAAAAAAATACATAAAAAATTAAACAATCATGAGGACATCAGAAACTACAGCTATAAAACAAGAAACACTGACTAACCCTGACCCATGATGCGCAGTTGTGGACATTCTCTTAATTAATTCATTTACATGATCAACTTCTGATATGTGAGAAAACACTGACACTGTTGAAGGCTGCAGGTGATTTCTGTCACTTGCATTACCACATATAAATAAGAGAATACAGGATGACAAGGTCAGTTCAAAAGCTTTTGGGTCTCTGTGTTTAGGAAACACACACACCAAGGTCAGGAAATATCACAGTTACAATCTTTACATGAAGTGGACAATGAAAAATTCCACTGCAAAGTTGTGAACCTGACATAAACAAACTACCAGGAAAGTTTTTAATTAAAGTCACAGAGAAATGAAAGTTATTTTTTGATATTTACCATTAGACTAGTACAGTACATTGTTTTCCAATTTTCCTTCATTTGTTGAAGTACAACGGCACAACTTGTAAACTTGGGTATCATGTAGCTTGTCTGTATCCGCTGGGATTTACCAATTTGTAAGCAATTTTAGAGTAAGTCTGGTGGTAGACTTTGAAGTTTTCAATTTTACAAGTTGGTGAGAAGTGTTTGAATGTGCCATTAGTTTCGCTCTCTGTGAAATTCAACATCATTTGAGGATGAGGTTCAGTGCTCTAAAGAACAAACCTTCATAGGCCGGCTGTGTGTGTGTGTGTGTGTGTGTGTGTGTGTGGGTGTGTGTGTGTGTATGGGTTTGTCAAAGGCTACTTTCTGGGACAAATTTCTACTGTCAAACCAGTGAATTGGGGACGGCTTGCCCAGCTGGGAACGAAATTCATGTCCCCAATTGGTAAAATGTTGATTTTTGGGATTTAGGGTTAAGGTAAGTCTCCAGGAAATTAATGTAAGTCTAGCTAATGTCCCCAAAAGTGATGTATGACAACGTGTGTGTGTGTGTGTGTGTGTGTGTGTGTGTGTGTGTGTGTGTGTGTGTGTGTGTGTGTGTGTGTGTTACCCACCTGTAGGAAGCAGCTGGACTGGCCCTGGCCTGACAGCTGAGGGTCACCTTCCCTTCAATCAGGCCCTCTGGGTAAATTAAACTTCTTGGCTGTTCTTCAAACACTGGCCCGCTGTCATGACCCGACACACACACATCTCCACCTGGAAACAACATTTTTTAATAAAACATGTATCACACACCAAGCCTGTGCCAAAAGTTCCCAATGGTGAGGACCTATTTGTGTCCTGGATAATTCTACTGTGTACATATATCAGTACTTGTGTTCAGTTTACATGTTTTCTTTTTTTGTTTAAACTGTATTTATCTCTTCATGACTTCTGATTTTGGGAGCCTAGATTAAAGATTTTAAATTGGTTAATCCTGTTTACTGCCAAGTTGATATTATCAAAAAAAAAAAAAGAGAGAGGGTTCACTCTTGTGTAAAACTACAAAACTTTAATTTATACATCATTTGATTTTGATTTTGTGGTATGCTCACAACCAACAAATATGAAATGATACAGTTGACAGAGATAAACTAGCCATTAAATGAGCTTCAAATAAAAGAAGGATAAATAAATATCTTTACAACACGTGGGTTGCCGGAGATTTGGACAAACTATCTTGGATTAACTTCATTCCAATGTGAAAATTTGATTTCAAATGTGAAAAGCTACAAGCCCCCTTCAGCACAGTAAATCTTTCTGACCCTGCATTGTAAAGCCGATGATAAGTTGTGTAGCCTAACAAGGACTTAAATGCATCTCAAGAGTGTAGGCAGGAGAGACATTTGCTACAATCTCTCTTTGAGACCAGTTGCAAAGAGAGTGATTATCTGTGGGAGTAAAACTGACCACAGGCACAGTAGAGAACTGTTCATTACACAATATTTGAGCTCAGCATGAGCACTGCACCAGCAGTAAATTGCAAGAAATGTATGATTCATAACTAACACAGAATTCAAGTTTTCCTTGTTTGATCTAAAATGGATAAAGCAGAACACTTGAATTGTCCAAAGTAAATGAGTAAAGGTGATGAGTGATATATGCTGGAATGATACCCCTACTGAAATTTGATGAAATTTCATTTGTACTTTTTTGACCTGAGTTGTATTTCTGTTTAAATGTGGAGTAAAATCCCTACAATTGAGTATCCATCCATTACTACAGTAGGGCTGCAACTAACAATTATTTTCATCATCAATTCATCTGTCAATCATTTTCTCAATTAAACGATTAGTTGTTTGAGCCTGAAAATGTAAAAAAAGTGAAAAATGGTGTTTTCCCAAAACCCAGGGTGACATCTTCAGCCACTACCCAAAGATATTCAGTTTACTACCATAAAGGACAAAAGAAACCAGAAAATATTCATATTTGAGATGCTGGAATCAGAGACTTTGGACATTTTTTCCTTAAAAAATGACTCAAGGCGATTAATCTATTATCAAAATAGTTGGCAATTAATTTAATAGTTGACAACTACTCGATTAATCAACTAATTGTTGCAGCTCTACACTACAGTCTCCTCACACACTGCTCGATAAACTGTCTTTATACTGTACACAGTTGTGACCCAGTGCACTGTGGCCCAATGTAGTCAGTACAACCAGGTTCCTACAGTGAACGGCTGGGAGCCTTTTGTCATTAATTCCTCCCACAACTCCCTTCAGCACAGAGGAGACACTGACTGTATCTGTTTGTTAAGTATTCCCACATCAATATCCCAATCTGTCTCAAAGTAAACAACACAGTCTCCCTGCCACCTCACCAGCAATCTAGCTTCTTCTTATAGACCCATCCACTCAAAAGTATGTTTTTCGATTGTTTGAACTTCTCTGTGCAGAATGATGTATGTGCAGAGGTTGGGTGGGTGGGCGGGGTGACATGCAGCAAGGGTCCGTTGATTCTGGAATGTGAATGAGGGAGAAGGAGTAGATACCATTTTAAGGATTTTAAGTGGTAATTATACTTTTTTTGTGGAAAAACCATATCAGATATTTCTTAATACATATCTCCAAAACACATCTCCATAATGCTGGCATATGAAAGGATGAATCAGTGTGTTTCTATCAACTAGTTCTATGCAAATATCTGAAGAGGGTGTATCAAGATCAGAGACCCTCAGTAAAACAGTAACAGTAACTCTTGCAGAGGAGATATTGTAATTCACTACATTTATTTGGCAGCTACTTCTTTGTAGATATAGATCTAACATACAGGTGGATGGAAAAATACTTCTCCTCTCTTCATAGTGGCTTTTTGAGCAAAACTTTCAGCAATTATATTCTGGTGAGTTAAAATATACAGACTTGTGGAGACTCAGACTGCACAGTTTTAGGTAGAATGTGTATTGATTTTAACAGGCAGCCACAGTGTAAAAGAAACTTTCTTTCTTCCCTCAAATATCTCATCTGGCTTACTGCCAGAGGGCAAAAAAATTATTTCCAAGACCTTGGACGTGTGCTGTGAGTGTGTTGCACAGAGCAGAGCATTGCTATTTTCCCCAAAGAGTGTATAGCTTTGTCAGTGCACACACACACACACACATATACATGTTATAATATTTATGATGCAACAGTAACTCACTTCCTTTCTAGCTTCATTTTTAGTTGTACACTCTGTCACCTTAAAGTCTGTGTAAAGCAATAATAAATATATGATCTGAGTTTTTCACACCACAGAAAAATTCGTCATTAACCACAAAGCCAAATTTAAATGATTAAAAAAATCACCAAGTACAACAAAATTATTTCTAACTTTTTTTAAAAATTGAAATCAAATATATTTAAACATTAATCTGTAAAGTCTGTAAATTACATTTTGTTTTATTCATTTTGAGGTTTATTTGGCACATCTTGTGTCTATGCACATATGTTATTCAGCTCACCACTGATGATAATGAACAGCCTTTTTTCTGCACAGTGTGCAGTGAGTGGAGTGTGTCCAGGGGGACTGAGCACGCATGACTGCACATTTCACCACAATGGCAGAGCTTGTTAATTCCGGCATAAACTACACCCGATCGCCATCTATCATTCATCACATCGGTGCATTCTTTCAAAGCCAAGGACTGATGGAAAAAAGGAAAGGGTGTTCTTGGAGAAAATTGAATTCTCTACCCGCCATCTAAAACAACAATCATGAAATTTTAATCAGGCCCTGAAACACCCCAGATGAGCCTCAACCACAAATTTAACTCTCTCACACACACTAACGTTTTTGTGCATTAACTATTTTAGTTACTGGTAAACTGTGCAGTAACTAAATCATTTTTTTTACCCAGTAATATTTTCCAATAGTTGTGTGAACCATGTTGAGTTTCACATTATCTGTGAACTCGGAGAGGAAATTTGAGCATTCAGGGACACTACTGAGAGCTACAACAATATCAGGAAGTGTATTTTTTAACTTGAACTACTGTATGGTTCAAAGCAGTTATCAATTCTAGTAAGTCCTAGTCAAATAAAAATGATACCTTTTTGCACAAAAAAGTCATGTCAAATTGATTTTCAAATGTATTGGTGGTATTATTTAAAGTTAGAAAAATGTCTCCTTCAGCCAGCCTCTGGGAAGGCAGGCCAGTGGTTGTATTTAACAGTTGAGCCAGAAAGTACCTGATACACAATGCAAACGCACTGGAACAGCTGGAACTGTACAAAGGACAGACAGTATTTTGTTAGCAGTAACATCATTCAGCATCTAGACTGACTGAAGGATTTTAAGTCCAATTTAAAGTGAAATATAGCAACATGTCTGCTCTGTAGACTACTAGTCCTGTGTTCTCCTTTGACAACATATCAGAAACCAAGACGAAATTTATACTCAATATTTTTTTAATATAATAAAATATATTTTTAAAGACGTTATTCGTCTAAGTAGATGGAGTCCTTATTTTGATACAGCAAATCAGATCTTGCATAAAGCAGTAATTTGGTGTTCTATCATTAGTAGAGCAGATGGTCACACTGAGCCTGATTGCATCCTGCTACGCAACACAAGAGCCACAGACTCTGAACAACAACCCACATTAGCTTTCCTGCTAAAGTCTCCTTCTTATCTACCTTACAAACATGAACACAAGTCTTGTCCTGCACCTTAACTTATTGAATGAGCCACCAAACAAACACTAAACAGCAAAAATTATATCAGCAAATTAACATACTTCCCTGATCTGCTAGTAGGCCTAACTACAGGTCCCCATAAATGTATACAGTGGACTCAACCACTGTGAAATCTGTACCACATTGGCAAACCCATCTCAGTGGTGTGAACTTGGTCTTTTATCCCAGTAAGAGCAGACACCTCTGTCACATTGTTGCATTTTATTGTATTGGAAAAACAGTGACAGATCCCCAAGCAGGTGAAACCTGAACCACACATGAATCCATGGAAGAATACAACAGATAGTCTAGGAACAAGAACTACAGCAGCGATGTCCACATTGTTGTGCTGTCAGCAAAATGTGCAAAGACACCGAAGCTGAAATATCCAACATTGGCTGCTGTTTGACTCTGCGGACTGTATTTATAATGTAATGGAATTTCAAGTGTGAAAGTGCTATTGTTGCTTTACAACATTTAATCTTGAGTAAGACTTGGTGGTAAGTAAGGTATTTATCAAAACAAAGCAGGTAGACATTCACTTTTTTTCCACTCATTTTGAACAGGCAAATATGTATCATTGGTCTAAAAATCACCCTTTTTGTTTGTTATAGCCTACTTCATTATTCTACTTAATTTTACATTATTTCAACTGTAGTGTACAGTGAACTGTACTGTATATTTGACCCTGCTCCTGCTGTTGTTTTTCTGTTGCTTTGTTGCCACCTAGTGGAGATGTAAAGACAAGGTAAGACACAGTAGGCACTGTCAGTACTGACATGACCAAGCTCGCTAGTTTTACAAGCTTGTCTTGTGAAGAATGTTTTGACTAATTCCATGCATGATTTTAACATTAGCTAGCCTGTGCAAAAGATACTGGATTCCAAACATTGTGATCAATGTCTGAGGAAGAAAAACGCAAACAAGTGGAACTTAAACTGTGACCTGTTGGAAAATACATTAAAAATTGTAAATGCCCTATTTTCAAAAACAAGGGACACCCACACACTGTCTCCACTTACTCAATAAAGATCCTTTAATATATACAACATTTCAGTCAAAGACCTTCTTCAGGTCCTTTCTTCCTTTTAATACGTGGCTATGCAACTGTCACCAAGACTACTCCGGTGTGCAAGAGATTTTTTGATGAAATGCCCTGCTTTAACGTTAAGTAAGTTTCCCCTTTTGGCAATGGTGAATATGACATTGTAGCATAACATGTGTCAAAACATTTTTGTGCCAGGGCTATATAATGTTGCCTTGTATAACGTAACTGGCACCAAAGGAGATAGTTATGGGAGGCTTTTGACTTCGGGTCACACTGTCCTCCTGAAAGACACAGTCATCCACTTGGCTTTTTATGCAATTTACCTCTTGCACTTGACTTCAATGAGG
Organism: Thunnus maccoyii; assembly: GCF_910596095.1. Lineage (NCBI taxonomy): Eukaryota > Metazoa > Chordata > Actinopteri > Scombriformes > Scombridae > Thunnus > Thunnus maccoyii. The sequence goes on along the minus strand of NC_056535.1, from coordinate 2,601,058 downwards.
AAAGAGACAATCCTCAATGCAGTATTGTCACACCTGTCTCCACCTTTACTTTCCAGTAAAGGTTTACTGGAGACATGAACAACTATCCTAGACATACAACTGACTATTAGCTATTAAGTATCAAGTTGGGAGTACAGTTCAGATTAAACAGGAGACACATTGTCAGCCTTCTTTCTCAGACACAACAGTGAGATAATCCCTTTAAATCTGAAAATGAAAATGCATTATATACATTATACATCCGAAATACTGCAGTCATCTTATCTGTCACTTTGCTGGAGTTGTTTGCTGCGTGTTTGTAGACATTGCTTATGCCGGTTTAAGTAAGGGTTATAAAAGTGGAAGTTAAATATATATATATATAATTTATCTAGGAACACATTTAGGTCACACATTTAGATCTAAAGGCAAGGCCTTGGTGTTTCAAGATATAGCAGTAATACTGGACTGAGCCCAGTTTTTCCTGGTTGTTCATATGTCCCTACTGATGAAGCTGGTGTATTCTTTAGGAGAGGAACATCTCTTCATCATCTCTTAATCTGTGTACACAATTTAATGTGAATGAAACCACCAATGAGGTCAGTCAAGTTTTAAATTCCTTAATCAAATATGCAAAGGTATACTCTCCCATGAAGGTATTATTGCACCTTTAACTCTAGTCAATAAATTTAAGTAGGGATTAGGGTGTTCAATTATTCCAAAGGATTAAGGAGTTTAGAATACCTCTGCAATCTGAACTAAAATTCTGTGATTTAAGGCTGATTTATTATAGTGCTTGCCATGTTTACATTATACTTACTGTAAAAGAAGATATTCAACTGTCAAATGAAACAACAAAACAGATGTTTAATGATCTGATTTTACTCTGTATAACACAGAGCTCAGCAGACTCTAAATGGCACATGAGTCACTTGATTATCAGGTGGCTGTGATTCCCCTCTGTACAGTTAAAGGATGAAGCACTGTTGCAGCTACATCATCAAACTGAAGCATCAAAAGAGACTTTGAGGAAGCCAAATATGTCAATGCAAATGCCTCTACCCTGAAAAACCCCTCACAAATCGTGCTACCCGAGGCTCCATAGACAAGGGGATATATAGTGGAAATTTGCTTGGCAGTGTTTAATAGGCGCATGACATTGGCAGACATATACAACACCTCTTGGTGTATGGCGCTAATAAACGGCGCATTGTAACAATTTGCACTGTCCTGTACGCAATTTTTTTAATGAAAACACACCTGGTGACGGTGAAAAAACAAGACTAATGACTCATTTGCCATTTGATATGCCCATGACATGAAGCTTCAGCAAAGGTTTTCCAAAATATATCAGCAGTCTGGTTGTTAAAATGGTCATCATAAGCATGATCTCTACGTTCTCTTTGTGTGTGTGTGTGTGTGTGTGTATGTTTAAATGGAACTTGCCGAAAGCCTCCTTCAGAGTCACTGGGCTGAGGACCAGCAGACACAGCAAGAACTCCATCGTCTGGTGCTCACATACAGATCAGGTGCAGATGGGATCAAAACCTGTTGACGGTATTTCACAGGAAGAAGATGTGTCCAACCTGCCTGTGCAGAAAAAAGAAGAAAGAAAGAAGAAAAATACTTTCATGAAAAACACATAGCTCTGTGGAGACATGCATGTCATTAATCATTAATTTCTTAATGAACTGCAGATTCACTAAGACTCACAGTCATACTCATGGCTCTGTGAGGCTATATTTGAACTAACTTCTAACATCAGCATGCTAACATGCCCACAATGATTATGCTAGCATGATGATGTTTAGCAGGTATAATGCTCACCATGTTTATCATGTTGGTTTAGCATGTTAGTATGCTACCGTTTGTTAATTAGCACTAAACACAAAGTACAGATGAGGCTGATGAGCATGTCATTTGTTTTATTTGGTCATAAACCAAAGTATTAGAAAAGTCAGTAGATTCCCTCCTCTAGGGAAGATAAATGTCCGTACAAAGGTTAATGGCAATCCATTTAATAGTTGTCAAGATATCTCAGTCTGCAAGCTGTCCAAAGTGGTAAACTGACTGACCAACTAACAGACAGACCAACATAACAATTCTGTCATACTAGCATGGCTAAAAACAAAATCCTGTCCATCTCTACAATAGCTGGTCTTCTTCCTGTTAATATTACGATTAACATTTTATCAGCATAACATATTGACAATGTCCACTTTAAATATGAAATACTAGTCCATCTCTGATCATACCAACACATATCATTCTTATTTCCAACTTCACATTTCCTTTGAGAAGACCTTCATAACTTTAGTGGACAAAGATGAGAGAAGAATACAGTATGTTCCTACAGAGAATGACAAGTTCAACATACATTGATAGATTTTTCCTTTTCAGCCACATCTCAAGTATGTTCATCTTTTATTCTTCGACCATCTATTTTCTCAAACTTTATGGGGAACTAGCTGTTTCATATCTAGTCCACGTAGCATCAGGGTGAAAGATGAGGTAGTTTACATCGTTTGTCCACCAGAGACAAAAGGGAATGCAAAAATTTAATTTTGTCAAAGGAATATCTTCTAAATAATATCTTACTACCTACTGAGTGGAAGGATTGCATTCCCCTTCAGATCTAATCTCAGTCTCTTTCCCCACCTCATTTTCTCCACACAGTCCCTCCATCCATTTGGGACTCTCTGAAAAGGGTTATCCTGTATGTAGTACCAGAAAGTCTTTTTAATGCAATAGATCCATTATTAGAGCTGTACAGAACCCTTTTAGAGATGTTCATCTATCTGCATTTCCTTTGCAGGACTGTAAAGCAAGAATTACCAAATTCATTCATAACAACGACTCCAAAATAAATTGGTGTTGGACCACAAACATCCGTCATATAATTCCACCATATGGAGACCAAATGTATGGGGACATTAGTGGTTTCATGGTTGCATACAGACTAACAGTAAAGTTGGGAAGCTAACACTTTGTTCACTGAATAATACTGAAGTTAAACTGATTCTAATTTTGTCAAAGTCCTCATCCTCAGGAACCTTTGGTAATCTATAATCCTCACTATTTGTTTATACTGAAATAAACAAACCTGAGATGTTTTGAACACCACAACGGACAGGACAGAATCATTTCTCAATGCACTAAAAGGAGAATATGTGCTGGACACTAGACAAAGTTTTTATGGTTTAAAAGTAAATAGCAATCAAACATTTATTAAACTCAGGGCTGCAGCTGTGAGTCAATTTGTTTGGAACCCATTCCCTTGGGCATTTTTCTATTACATGCAACCCACGATTTTCAAGTGTCACTCATAACAAAAATGCCTGTTTACAGTGCATAGAGATGATTCATTGGGTGTACACCATGACAAAACTCTTTTAGGAGAATTCTTTTAGAAAGGTTCTCTATAATTCATTGACATATTCAAGATTCAACCTGCTTAGTACAAGGTCTTCATAGTCCTGGTAACCCAGGGCTCCAGTTGAGCAGGGAACAACTATATCCCATCTAATCGGGTCCAGATAGGGTACTATTCAGTTGTCACAGGTTGTGTCAGTATGTCTAATACCCCTATGGATCCATGCGTCCTTGCTATCAGCAGTTATCATGTAGTGCGTCATCATCGTCAGAGAAAATATTGTTTCTTGACGTGAGACTGGTTGTCGTCATTGACATTGATGGGCGTTGTCGCAGCAGACTGACGGAAGGGCAGGCAGGCAGACAGAACAAAGCTTTTCCTGACAGCAACAAATACCCAAACGTTCTCCAGTGGAAACCAACTTTTTGAAACTTCTACAGGCTACTTTTGTGGTAGTATCAGTATAGTCGAATTTTGGATGGAATTGTTTTAAATATGGGTAAACATTTCTCCATCTAATGATCCGTGCTGTCTGTAGTCTTTGTTATGTACATGCGCACTTGTAAAAAGAAGATTAGAAACCGAGTTGCATAGCAGAGTAACCCGTTCCTGCGTTCTCCCGGAGAAATCTGGCTTGGTAAATCAGGTTTCTCTAATTCCCTACAGCGATTATGTAAACCAGGTTTCTAGTTTACATGACAGTAAAGAACAGAGCTTTCTGGAGAAAGCTGACTATAACCTGGTTACTGAAGTGCATGTAAACTCACTGATTATGGTTCCATACTGAACTACTCTAAACAGAAATATTACAAAGAACAGTCCTTTTCTTGTTGGTGCTATGCATCGAGCTAGCATTATGAATTGTCCAATATGAATGAACTTTTTATTTTTTTGTTTGAAAATACTCTGGCATAGAAAGAGTGGTGTTCTTTTCAAATGAGCATGTTTCAGCAATACGTTTAGTTGCATTAGCTGAATGAATTTGGAGAACAAAGGTTTTTAACTTCAAAATTGTACTGCAACTCTTAGTGGCTCCTGACAAAGCACTTACTGTGCTTGTCGTCTCATTTGTTCACAGTGATTCACTGCAATACCAAACAGGCGCAGTCAAGGAAGAAATACACTCCTCTAACTAAAAGAAGGTAAACCAGGGTCACTTTTTAATATACCAAATGTTTTAACAGTTGTGCTTTTAATAGCCTGCTGGAAAGTATTGGTGCTAGTTGCTACTATAAGAGCAAATACATGTGAGATGAGCAGTTCTCAGAGAACACTGCAGAGTTTTAACACAAGTTTATAAGTGCTCCATTGTGGATTATGGCTCTTTGCAACACTGTAGTGTTTCAATAAGTGATTATTTCACTGGCTTTTAATATAAGCAGGCCAATCAAGAATAAATCCAGTTGTGTTTTCCTGGTTTAAGGCAAATATAACTTGTATTTTGTGTCAGAGAAAACAGGCAGCAGTGGACAAAAGAATAACCTGCTGTAGATAGCATCACCAAAAGCTAAAACTGCTGTCTTATTATCAAGTACTTTATTGTCTCTATTGTGGATTCTACTGTGATCCCTCTCTGCAGTCAAGCATTATTCATCCTGTTCTGTCTCCTATTCAGTTATAAAAACAACTATAAACAGTTACAATCAAAGGTCAGTCCAATCACCTTCTTTCAAATTGTCTGGGAATTGATGAGTCTCACTATTTTGCAGGTCAACACTAAGAGCTTTGCGTGATTTCTCCTCACAAAAATAAACAAATGTATCATAAAAAGTGTTGTAAAAAGTTTTAAAAAGATTAAGTCATAAAGTCATAAAAAGTTCTTGATGTGAGCGCACCTACAGTCTGAAATTGCCTGTTGAATACAATACTTGAACAAATTCCAACTTTTATGATATAATAAACTGCACCTCAAGGTCCACTTACTATCTTTTTCAGCCACATCTCAAGTATGTTGTCATCATGTGACCTAACTCATGTTTCACTGACAACTGAGCAAATTCTATTGACTGATGTAGAGTGTAAGATGAGGTTGAAAGCTCTAAAAAATGTAGTAAGTGGACCTTGAGTTTGAGGTTTTCATCAAACTATTATTTCTATGTAAAGAAATTAACTTCTGAATGATCTTAAATTCTTAAAGAAGTTCTTTCGGATAAATCTGAGATTGTTGAGTCCTTACTGGGTTTTTCTCTAACCAAAAGACCCCTTGAGCGTCCTTGGGGGTCCATTATTTATCTGTGTGTATCACCTGTCATCTCCTTCCTCTGTTCACAGCCAAACCTGATGATATGTCCCAGCCCAGGAGACAACCCCATTTTATCAGCTTTGATTCACTCTATATAAAGAAGGATTACAATTCTCCATGCACCACAAGGCCTGACTGACTTCACTGTTCACACACACACACACACACACTACTGTCAGTCTGCACTCTGGATACAGCAGTGGATGAATTAAACAGAATAAGAATAAGATGACAGAGAAGCAAAGGAATCAAGATTCAGTGGGAAATAAATAAATAAAAACCATGAGAACGGAAGAGAAAGAGTGCACAAGAAGAAAGAGGTGAATCACGAGCAGCAGACCGACAAAGAGCAGAGGAGGCAAGGAGAGGAAATAAAATAGAGGGAGACAGACAGAGATAGGCCATGAAATCGGTTTAGAGTTTAATGGAGTAGGAAGACGAGAGCAGTGTATCACGTAACTCCAAATGACCCCCTCGCTGTCTATGCATCAGAGTAAAGGCAAAGTACATTCAGCTCAGCGCTTATCACAGGCAGGAAGCACATTAGATATGGTGCTCCAGTAAAAGTGTGACACTCAGCTGCTCACTGAAGTACTGAAATACTAACATCCCCACTGCAGGCCTGCATACTGAATTTAGCTGAGAGTGTTTTCCATATCTGTTATAGGATATCACTTATATTAAAGGACAGGTTTACAATTTTTCCAAGTCTGTCTGTCAGGTGCCCATATGAACACACATTAAGAAATTTTCCTTGCTGTAATTCCTCTTGTGTGTACTCAAGCAATCAACCGAATATGTGATTTGTAGACACACTAGCAATGTGGCAACAGAATTGGTAATGCCAGTCAGTCGGGTGGGTGGTCGGTCCACCACTTTGGTCCAGTCGGAAATATCTCAATAAAAGATTTGAAGATTGCCATAAGATTATGTACAGTCACTCATTGTCCCCAAAAGATGAAGTCTACTGACTTTGGTGATCCTCTGACTTTTCCTCCAAAGCCATCAGACTATTGACTTTTCTTGTATCTTTGTGGAATATCTCAAGTATTCAATGCATTGCACTGAAATTTTGCACAGATATCCATGATGCCTGGAGGAGGAATCCTGATGACTTTAGCTGCTTTTCCTCTAGTGCCACCATGAGGTTGACATTTGTGGTGAAATGTCTCTGGATTACATGCACTTTGATGCAGACATTTATGGTCTTTGTGAACTTTGGTGATCCCCTGACTTTTCATCTAACAAGATCAACATCAAGTCAACATGTCCAACACTTTGGCTTCTCTTCAATGAGGATTACAGCCTCGTTGAGCAGCTGGAATGGCTCTACTCCTGTTCTAATGAAGTTAGTCTCAAGGTGAGCCTTAATTATACTTACATTTGCTATTGCTAGAAACTTTTATTTTGGAGGTGAGATATTGAAATGTACAGCCTGTTAGCTGCTGGATGTTTTAGGATTTTTGACCATCTGCTCTTGGTAAAAGAGAAGTACATGAAACATGAAAATATTTTTTAGTTTCCAGTTGTCTAGTGTTAATTTACACCTCTTCCACAACAAGATGGAACCTTGCGTATACAGTATAAGGAACAATACTGAGTTTACAATCCATCATAACTTTATGACTAATCAAACTTCCCATCTCTCTTGAGAAGAGAACTTTAGAGACACTGACAGCTGTGCTCTAAATCATCTTTGACATGCATTATTGTCCACTATTCATTGGAAATATACAGACTGCTGTACCTTCACTGAACTGGAAGTTTGTTTTTCAGGCTGTTTACGCTGCCTTATTATTACATTTGTCACTCTGTTCACACCACAATGCAATAACTGATTTTTTTTTTTTTTTACAAACAAGATGTGGAATCTGGTGATCAAGGTCTGCATTACATTCAAAGATCTGGATGCAAAGCAAGACACTAAGAGCATTAAAGGAATGCAAAGAGAAGGAGAGGAAAAGCTGTGGAGAGAGACACAGACACTAGTGCAAGTTAGGACACTCATGCTACAGCTAAAGAAGATGTAGAGCTGAGTCTGAACACGTCATTAAAATCCCACCTTTAGAGTTACAACTCAACTGGCTAAAAAGCATGGTGAAAAAAATTGAAAATATATTCAATGTAGAAATCTACTGCCATGTAGAAAAATGTCAAAATATCTGATTTACACATTTACACACAGTAACACATTTACTTTTTTATCCAGTTCAGTTTTCAGTGGAAAAACCTTGCTGAAGACGCATCGAAAGCAGAACCATCTCCCTCCTGAATTCCTGTCAAACTGTCATCTCTTGGCTCTGTACAGACTTCTGATAGCAGACTGAAGCTCTGTGGTTGTCTCAGTATAAGTCTGGCTCAGACCGAGCCTGATTTGTTCTCCTGGTGTCCACCTATCTGTTTGCTCTGTCAGTGTCTAATAGGAGGCAGAAATACAGGCTGAGATAACAGTATGAGAATGAGCAGCTCTCCCTATAGGAGAAAGCTGCCCCCAGGCCTCAATTTAGACCCTGCTTCACTGCCTGCTAATAGAAGTCTCAGGTTAGTCAGACATGTGTCCAAATACAAGAACGGTTGTATTTTTCCTTCATTAGGATGCTCACACTCCAACTTCATTACATGTACTGCTTATACTTTTTTATACTGTGAACTTCTATACATTCCCCGTCAATGTTTTGTACAGTTCAACAGCTCTTTTCACTATATATATAATTGTACATTATATTTATATAATTGTATCACCTATCTTTGTGGTAGTGGTATTTTTCTCTTACTTGATATAGGTACTTGTGTTTTCTCTTCTTTCACCTTGGCAAATTCCTTGTATGAGTAAACCTACTTGGCAATAAACCTGCTTCCGATTCTGCCAACACCAGCCAATCAGAGCATCGAAAAGCTTTAAAACACTGAAAGATAGAAAAAAGAGACCGTATCCATAGATGATCGCTCTCTGAGACATGCTGAGCGATTTAAGTTGAATTTTCCTGTCAAAACTGAAAAGAAAAATAATTAGTGCCCAATGGAAGATTGTCTTTTTATCTCCAAAAATTTCATCAAGTTTTTGAAGACAGAGTGACGATTAGAGGAACGGCAGCTTGAGTCACTTCTGCATTTTCTTCCATGTTCAACCTTGTTTGCCACTTGGGTGTGATGTGTGTGTAAAGAGATGAATTCATTCATCCATCACAAACTAACAGCTAATGTTGAGTTTCTTAAAGTTGCACTTCTATGTATTTATGTTAAGAGGAGATCAAATGACCATGTGTAGTGTGAAAGGAGTCACTCATAGTGATGCACCTAAAGACAACTATCACCAAACTCCACAGCTCTCCTCAGCTCTACACAATAATTTAGCTTTTTTGTTTTGGTTCAGTCTCACCGCTCTCATAAAGCCCATTTTACAGTTTGCTGACATGTTCACCATCAACTTAATAATATGCCGGTGTTGTGTTTAAATTGTCAATCTCGAAGATCTCTGTTTTGTTCTCTTTGGCAGCACCATATGGAGTTAAGCAGTAATTACAGGTATGTTTTTGGACCTCACTCAACCTCGCTCCCAGAGATCCAATCAGTGTCACTGTTAGGGATGTGCAGAGAGCCCAGTATTTGTATTTGTATTTGTATTTGTATTTGTATTTGTATTTGTATTTGTATTATGTTATGCGCCAGTGTCTGAACCACCAGTGGTTCGGACCAATCAGCGTCCTATGAGAATTCTTATGTGATCTCCCGAATCCAGCTGCCGTGCCTGCCTTTTTCCAAACAGTTTCCAAGGTTCTCAGATGGTTCTGTGTAACAAACCATCTGCCACGTTAGGTTAGCAAATTTTGCCAAATTTTAACATTTTGTCTGGAGATTGGGCTGAGCTGGCCAAACCATACAATTATGAATTGAACATAAATGAACTGTAATAAAGTTGCCTCTGCATCATTCTTTATAATAGGACTGAATGCTAAGTGTCAGATAGTCTGTATAATCACTTTTCACTTTTCTCTCCACATAATTGTATCATGAATAATTCCCATATGGAAGAATTGTGTCTCAGAATTCTCATCTCTTAGCTGTATCTTAAAATCTAAATCTGTCACAGCATGACACCTTAAGTACCAGAGAAGTTTTCTGAAAATGAGGATTATATTTTACTATAAAACTACAATAAAGCCAATAAACGGTTTTGGTGTTATCACATACCTGCTATATAAACTCCCACAAACACAGTGTATTGCTTCAAAGCCTTAAGAGGCATGTAAACCCTTTTCAGTCATCTGAAACTTTGAAGTTGAGGCTGCTGAAGGGATCTTGTCTTGACAGTGGCAGAAAAAGTTCAAATGATTCCTAATTTTCACAATTAAACCACAATGCGTCTCTCTCTCTCTCTCTCACTCTCACCTTCATGCACCATAAATGAGTACGACTGCCCGAGGCCATGGTGCTTCTAGGGCTGTGTGGACATCTGCTGATGGGACACACACTCCCCTTGAGGACCACACACACAATATTATTTAAAAGCAGGCAAAACAAAGGGTGGATGTTGGAGAGAGATGGGTGAACAGGGTTGAAGGTCAACCTTTAGGGGCCACCCAGGAGAAATACAATAGAACACAATAAATATGATTATTTGTTGGGTATAATGCACAGTATGTTGGTCCACAAAATTAGCTGTGATTACAGAGTGGAGCTTACACTTAGCACCTACTTATCATTTACAATCAAGTGATTTATTCATGTATTCATCTATTCATTCATTTATTCAGCAAGCTTAAGTTACAAGCCTCCTTAAAAAACATCCTGCAGTTGCAAGTGGATTATGAATTATACCACTATAACAAGTACAGGCTATGAATCTCAACATTTGATTTGATTAAAAACCGATTCTTGAGTCAATACATTGAAAAGGGCTACTATTTTCATATTTAAGATAACTTTTCTTGATCAAGTTCACAACAGAGCGTGACTGCGATAGAGTATGCAGTTTTTTATTTCAGATAGATATATTTGTAGACTGTATGTATATATTTTAAATTTTTATTTGAAGACATAACTAATAAAAGATAATAATATGTATAATCCTATTATTTCTGTTTCTGCTCTGCTGTGTGCTGGTGTGCAAGCTTGTTTGTTGCAGTTCAGTGTTCTGTTAACTGGGTGATGGTGTATAAACTATTACTGAGATACCCTTTTGTTTTTAAACCTAATTATTAAATGATTAAATCCAAACTGCAACAAAAAGCTTGCTTCCTGTGAAGATGAGCAAAAAGATAACAAACTTTTTGAATACCACTTCACCGACCTAGAGACGTCAGATGCAAAATGTTCGCAAAATGAATTATTGTACATCAATTGCATACATACGGATAACAGTACATCATTTGCATACATGCAAAACAAAAAAAACACAAAAAGTGAGGGATATGAAAATTCTTGATACCATTAAGAGATTGTTTACAAAAATATCTGCAGATGTCAGTATTGTTATGCTGAAATGATACTTTCCACGTCTGCAATTTGAAAAGATGATGACAATGTAGCTGTAAAACCCCAACCAGCGTAAACAGACTATTTTGTGGCTATGGTGAAATAAATATTATAGAGCTGGTTAATACAACTGTTCTCATTACAGGTAGTCTATTACCATACTTAATCATATGATGACCTAATAACAATACAGAATACATGCTATGCTATGATCTGCTTGGTTGGTCGAACTCTTCCTCATCTATAACTTTTTCAGTGGGCTAGACGCTGCTGCCTCCTGCTGTTAGACTTGAGTACTGCACATACACAATTGAACTCAGGGGTCACCAGCTATTTGCGTAGTTTAGAGCAGTGAGCAGTGAGGTGAAATAGTTAGATAAAACTAATGGATAAATGGTTGGAACGTTCAGCTTTTGCTGCTCCATGTGGTTGTAGTTCGAATGCAAACTTGACCAAACAGAATCTGTAAATCGATTCTGAATCACAGAAGATAAGAATCAACTTTCTAATGAACGTACATATGTAAAGAGCTGATTAGAAACCTGGTGTATGCGTCACCCTGCTCACCACATAACCGCAACATCCGCAGTTTGATTCCAGCTGCAGACCTTCGTTGCATGTCATATGCCTCTCTCTACCTGTGTTTCCTGTCTCTCTGCACTTTCAGCTGTCAAATAAAAGCAAAAAATCCCAAAAAATGATCTTAAAAAGGAAACCTGGTGTAGCTGGGGAATGCAGAAACAGGATTTCTCCTTTATATGGCATTTTGAAAAATCTGGTTACTGTGGAAAACTAACTGTAACTGTAAAGATACACTGGACATTGTGCTCACAAATGATTGGATACTGCTTTCAGATTGACACCTGAGTCTCAGTATCAATAATAACATTTTTGAAATTACTCATTATTTCTTAATGACGTTTTACTTTGTTGAAAAAGCTGATTACAACTGAGAATGCAAAACTTACATATGAGCAAAAATAGCATGAAAAAATGGAATACAAATAGGAAAACATGAAAAACAAGAATTCCAACACTCAAACATCTCCTGTATGTCATTCACTGATAGAATATACATCAATAACCTATATATACTGTATATATACTGTGTATTGCATCTGTTTCATCTATATGACACACACACACACACACACACACACACTAAGACCCTGGTAGGTCAAAGAGCATTTCAGAGTGACAAGCAGAAAGCCAGTTCTTGCTGATCCACAGACAGAGGAGTTTGACAGTCAGGCGCACACACACACACACACACACACACACACACACACGCAGAGAGGTATAGCATATCTCTGTTGATTCAGTGATTCAGAAATAGAGATGCTGAAAGCGAGAAGCGGCTCATGCTTTGATATAACTTCATGAGTAAGATCAGATTGCTGTCGTGACTGGAATCCTAGCGTACAAATACACACACACACAGACACACACACACTTGTATTCTCTCTATCTCTTTCTATCCCACTGTGTTAAAGGCATCATTACCACGCTCAGTTAGCTGGGCCCAGGACCATAATTTCACAGATAAATGTGTAAAAAGCGTATCATATTGGTGTTTTGTGTACTGTGTTTTTCACGATGTTATCACCTCTGTTACTGTGATGTGATGCCTCCGAGTGGAAATGCGGCAGTCCTGTTGTCATTATCTCATTATGCACGCCATGCAAATGTCATTTGCTTGTAAGCTTTTGCGAACGATAAACATCTAGTTGAGAAATGAAACTTTAGCAAAATAATCATTTTGCTGTTCTGTGTCACGAGTAAAACATCATCATCATCAGGGCCTGTGATGATGCACAGTGTGGGCCAGTTTACGTACAACAAGCACAGCACGCAATAACAAGCAATAGTTGACTACAGCTCCTTTTTTCACAGAAAGAAAGAAACAAACAAACAAAGAAAAAGAAAGAAAGAAAGTTTTCATTACTTTTGAGGAGGTGCAGCTATGCTGTCAGCTATGGTGTAGCTACAGCAGCTACTGTGCATGCACATGGTATGTAGCCACACCATAACCCCTAAACATACAACGTTATGCTTGTTTCTAACACACTTGTTTTTACTCAGCAAAAAGAGGTGTAAAAAATGATCATTTACTATAGTTGCAAAGTGGGCGACCCCGGATCCCATTCATTTTCCCATAGACAGTGTTCCATTACAGTTGGAGCACCTCCACAACTTGGATCAGCATGAAACTCTGCTACTTAAATCATCAGAACAAATGATGAATGCCCACATTAGAAAATATCCAGTTATTTGATAAAATGTCAAGATATAAGACTGTGTACATAAAAACACTGAGGTAGAAGTTAAGTACCATTCCCAAGGTGCATTTCTGCAAAACACATCCGATTACTGAGCTTGAATTCTGTCGGGTAGAAGCTAAAGATTATGATGTTGAGAAAACTGAATATACAATCCGCTGATTAAATCAGTTCATTTTTAAAGTTTGGGTCAATTGTGGATGAATTCACCATCTATGTGTTATGTATGTAATGAATTCAAAATGCCTCAACGAGGCATTTTGAATTCATTACTGCTCACATTCGATTCTTTGCCTTCATCACCATAACAACTGCAGCCGTGGCTAAAGTGCAGACTCTGTGAATATCAAGTCAGGCACAGTGCTAGAGGATATAGTTTAAAGAATCATTTGAAATGGGAATATAGAATGGGAAAAACACTTCTAGAATCAGCAGCTCCTCACACTTCACCTCTATTTGTACTGAAAGATATCAAAAGTATCATACTGACACTGCTCTAATACCCATTGTCCTAGTCCTATAAACCTGCAGTCCATTCACTGTAGGCAGATGAAAGCATGCTTCCAAAAGCCAAACAATGCTTATCATGGTTATTAGTTCACTCTGCAAAGCTCATTAATTAGAATCCTCTCCTGTATGGCTGGAAGTGCCTGTGTGGTAATGAGCACATGGTGGCTGGTGCCTGGTCCAGACTCCACATTACAGAACAGCCTGGAGTCAGACTGCATCTACTGTGACTTTGAAGGGGAGGTTTGTTTTTACCATCTTCTGTTTCCCCTGCTGTCTCTTTGTGCTGAGCTTGATTATTACAGAAAACGACAAGGTCAAAACTGTTCACATGGTTTACTGAAATATAGGGTCAGGGTTAGGGTTAGGGTTAGGGTCAGGGTTAGGGTTAGGGTTAGGTTTAGGGTGAGGGTCAGGGTTAGGGTTAGGGTCAGGGTCAGGGTTAGGGTTAGGTTTAGGGTCAGGGTTAGGGTTAGGGCCAGGGTTAGGGCCAGGGTTAGGGTTAGGGCCAGGGTTAGGGTTAGGGTCAGGGTTAGGGTTAGGGCTTAACCCTTTTCAGACTAAAGATGATACTGATACACATTAATTTTACACATACACATTACATTCAAATTAATTTTTTTGTCATGCAGCCTGTTATTTTGTCCACCATCTCCTGTATTGACAGTGGCATAAGCAGTGCTTGGCTCTCCTAAAGAAACTGGAAGCAATGGTATACGTAGGTACATGGTGGAGCAGCTGTCCTGCTCTCCTTTGTGTGGCAGCCATGCATGAAATAGCTGAGTAGCCAGCAGACCTCAACTCTACAATCCCTTCATCTCTCATATCATACAGATGGTCAGCAAGATGCTCAGTTCTGTTCGTCTGAGCCGTACTGACCTTCTGCATGTGCTGTGGAGAGTGTGCAGGGATACATGTATGTTTGGGTGTGTTAAAGGAATAGTTCAAATGGCATGAGGTGCCAGAGTTAAATCTCTCCTGCCAGGCACCGCACTGTTAAGTCGCCCTTTTGAAAAGCAGAAAAGAAATACTTGACCTTTAAAAAAGGTGACAAAAGAGATGAGTTTGAGTTTAACTGTGACCCCAGCTGGGGGTTTCTATATTTGTGGGAATACTTAAATTCTCCATCTGAAAAAGCTAGGAGGGACTTATGTGCCTATTTCAAGAATCTAAATGTCAGAGCGCTCAGTGATTTAGAGCCTTTGTGAGATCTGCAAGTGTGTGTGTGTGTTTTGAAATTCTCTCTTCAGATTAAATCTCTTTCTTTATTTACGTATGTGTTTGTTCTGACCTTCACAGGAGCACTCTCTATTGTGCTCATCTACAAGTCCTCTGAACCTCTGCTGCACTTCTGTTAAACTATTTGTATCCTTCAGCTTAGGCCACAACACAACCATACTGCCAGGAGAAAGCAGAGAGATTTTCTTTGTTTTTTTTCTTTGATTTGTGCTCAGAGGAACAAACCAAGGTCCTTTCTGTTTCAAAAGAAGTTTCATAAGTATCAACAAGTTGGTACACTGCTTGCAGCATGGAGCATGTGGCCAAGATACAGAAGAACAAGAGGTTCTGCTGCTACTAGGCTTGGACAGTATCACTGCGTTAAGATATAGCACGATATTTAGAATTCCCAGTTTTTGACTGTATTTATTTTAAACTGACACAGAGACACTTGCCATTAACGTGATGTATTATAGTGCACCACCATCAGAAGTCAGTCAGTCATCATACAGGCAACCAGAAGCAGAAAGATGAGAAAGATGGTGGACGTCGGTGGACACACAGGACTCGTAAAAAAGGAAAAATGTATTTTGAGTTCTGATCCGATGATACAGGTGAGCCAGCCGACATGGATGAAGCTGCAATATTTGCTATTCTTTTATTGTTATTTTCATGAGTTTACCATTGAATAAGTTCCTCTGTTGATGGAAAAGAAAAACTGAAAATAAAATAACTTTCTTCACAGTGCTTCAACACTAATATAGATCATAAGCACTTAATCCTAGAGGGACTTGTCCAAGTCACTGGTATTACACAGCATAGCTGCAGGATCAGAGCCACCACTCGTGACATTACCACACTTTTGAAGTGCTGCTGTTTATTTAGATTTAATAATACAGGACACTATTATTATGGTATTAAAACCACCTGGAATGCTCGCACTGCTTGTGATCATTTAAAAAAGGAAAAAGATATTGCAGTTGACAGGGACCGGGAGAGGTGGAGTGTACAACAGAAAAAATAAATCTTGCAACAATACAAATATAACTCAGCCACCTGGAGGAGGAGGTGCTGCAGCACCATCAGCAATGCACGCTTCCTGCAGCTGTTAAACAGCACTGTAGACTATTACAATATGATACAGTGCATCCCACTCTTTTTTAAAAGGTAATTCTTTTTTTTTTCCTACACAAATACCATAATATACCTTAAACCTGTTGAAATATTGGAAAGGTATTAAGGTATGAGCCTGGCTGCTATGACAATCACAGAAAGCTAAGTGGCATACTGATGTGCTCCATCAACCACTTTGTCTTGGGGACTTTGATTCATGTGGCCAAGTAGTAAAACCCTAGATTTCCATTTCAAGTTGTTTATCAGCTTGAAACTATTCTATCCCTGTTGTGTTGAGTGAATTTGTTGCAGTTTATGAAACATTAACATCCTTCTTTGTGAGTAAGATTCATCAAATAAGGGCTGACGTCACTCTTGTTCAGACATGAACCTTTCAAGCACATTCTGATGGTTAGTTTTTGTTCAGTCTCTTCTGTCTCAATTTGGTTTTGGCCAGTTACATGTCACTAAGCCACCCTTCTTCAAGTGTATGTCAGTATTATTGATGGATGCTGAGGAGAGAGAATGTGTAACAGTACAGCACTGCTTGACTTAGTCTGGCCTTTCACTCTGATCCATACATTTCAAACAGTAGGTTTGGTATTTTTGACACTGTTCCATTATTTATCAGATAGGAAGATATTTTGTTTCAGTCGAAGAGTATATTTCCTCAGTGATCTCACATGTTACTCCTATGGTATAGTATGAGAAAGACTGGGTTCCCCAAAACTAGTTTGTACAAAGTGTCATCCAAACACATCTCAAGGCTTCAAATGGCCACGCTTGAAGGCATGGTGAAAAGCCTGCCTTCATACAAAGTATGATGCAATTTATCGTACAAATGGGGAATACAGAGCACACTTGTAATCTCTCCTTGAAGCCATTCATAGTGTTGTTCACACAAAAAATGACAGAAGTAGTTGTGTGAAAAAAGCAAAAGAGAACTTGAGAGAAAAGTTCAAATCCTGCCTTCTTTCTTACCTGGGCAAGCTTGACGTACAAAGAGTTACAAACATTTTCAGCACTTTGTTTGAAGCATACTGATGCCTTATAGTTAAACTTCTGCAAGACAGAAATCCTGATCATGTGCCTTGAACACCTCTCTAAACATCGGTATAACTTGGTCCCCTAACATCTAGCATAAAGACTGTTTCTAAGAACTTTGGTATGAACTTTGAAGAACATAGAAAAAACTTTGAGAAACTCAAATCTGTCAGTTTCTAAGGCTAGAATTATAGTCCTTCAAAGACGCATGTACAGTCCCTGTGGATCCACACACAGAAGGGCTTATGGGTGTCTGTAGGTCACATAGGCTTGGCCCTGTGCATCAGATAAGCTGATTGTTTGATCCAACTTCTTGTCAGAAGAGTTCAGAGCTGAAAAAAAAAGCTTTCACAATCTGTACAAGTATAAAAGAAAGAGCCTCAACAACATCTCAGAACAACACCCATCTTTCCATCTTAAGGGTTCCTCCTGTACTCAGGCTCTTAATCATCTAATCATTACACTGTAATTAACTGATTGCTATTTCCACTAAAACACATACAAATGTTATAATTAGTCATTACAAACTAATGAACAAGAAAAGCATTTAAAGCTGCACTGGGTCTTGCAGCCAATATTGTCAGCCTAAAACAAAATGCTTCCTCTTCGGATCCACCTATAAAAAAGTACCAAAAAAATGACATGAAATGAAAAATGTAGAGCAGCTAATCAGTACAGCAGGTTAGACCATGTACTGCCACTTTATGCAAGTTAGCCATTAACTGACTGACCATATGCAAGGAAAAACACAATTACTGTAGCATTCAATGGATGGAAAAAAAACGAACGATGATATCCGCACAAGCTGGCAATGTCTAGGTACCAAGATGAAACTGGAGGAGGCAGTGATTCCACAGCTGGCCCTGCACCCAGGCAGCTGACAAGGGGAAAAGATAAAAATCTACAGGCTGGCTGCTGCACACTGGACGTGCTATTAGTTTCCCATCTAACTAACAGGGGGTGTGTGGCGCCTAAGTGCAGGATGACTTCATGCGCACTGTCGCTGACTTCATCAGGACACAGAGAAACACATCTATTATCTGTGTGGGTCTCCCTGTGTGTGTCTGATCATTAAGGAACAATAGTGGGTCTATGGGACCCTTTTGCTACTTCTGGCCTTGTTAAACAGAGAACCATTTACTGTAGTGCAATACACACACACACACACACACACACACACTAGGCACACTTACACAGAAGTATACTACTGTACCATTACAGAATGCACTCAATCACAGTCACTTGACATGGCGTGTGTGTAGAACTGGGTTGACAAATACTAATAAGAAGAGGTTTATTTGTCCTCTCTACCTTCAAAGGACTCACACAAAGTGATCATAAAAATTAGTCTTTAAACGATATGGTTACCAAGACAAAACCATAGACTGTATAAAAATATGTATGTAGTTACCGTGACGTCACCCGTTGGTTTCTGAAGAGCGGTTTTAAAGCTCAAAGTGAGTCGCTCCGGCCGTCGCCATCTTGGCAGTGCGTGACGCTGCCTAACTCCCAGCCAATCAAAAATGTGCAAAGAGGCGGGCCGAATGGCTGAAACAAGCCACCTAGCAGCTGGTGGACTTGTCACTCAAAGCAGCCATGTCCTTCATTATACATAACTTTACGGCTTAATAAAATTTAAACGGGTGAAAATTCACCTCCCGTACAGTTGTCATGGAAGGGGAAATTAGCTTTGGAGACCAAAACCGTTTTTTGTACCAGGCTGTAAACATGTTTATTTCTGCTGTAAAGTTGGGCATTTTAACATGGGGGTCTATGGGGATTGACTCGCTTTTAGAGCCTCAAGTGGCCATTCAAGGAACTGCAGGAACTGTTTTTGGCACTTCCACATTGGCTTCATTTTACAGCCCCAGACGTTGCCGCTTGGACATAACATGAACTTTGACAGTAATTAGAGGTCTTCAACTCTGTTGACCCAATCCAAAAAAAACCTGAAACTTGTGTGCATAAATGTGCATGTGCATACTTTTTTTTTTTTTTAAAGAGAGAGAGACTCACCTTTAGGTTTGAAAGGGGCTCAAGGACAGTCAGACCCAACTCAGATAGAAACAAAGATAATTAGACTGGATCCAAAATGGGTCAACCTGAGCAGACCCAAATAGAGAGAGTGGCAGCAGCTTGATGCTCTACAATATCACAGTTTGCACTTTCCGTCCACCTTAATAAAAAACACTTTCCTCTTGTGATCCACTTGGAGTAGACATATGACACACGGATCTGAGACCTGTGGTGATACAACTGGAGCCTACTCAACCCAATCAGACTGAATATAATCTGGACTTGGCCTCAGCTGAGATAAGTAAATGAATCAATTAAGTCGATCAAAATAAAATTAATCAGCAACTATTTTGATTTTTCAGTCATTTTAAAGCATAGAGGGAAAACATTTATTAGTTGCAGCTTGTCAAAAGTGAAGATTTGCTGCTCCTCTGTCTTATATCATAGTAAACTCATAGTAAAACTTTTTAAAAGGGGAAATATGTGGATAAGTAAACAAGAACTTGACCAAGCACTCAGTGTCAACTTTCAATGCTCAAGTTCTATAGACACAATTCAGCCAGCAAACAAACAGCCCTAATAATAACAACAAACAGGCATAAAGCCAAACACACACAAACACACACACACACACAACTCTACTTTCTCTTTTCTGCTTCTCAGCCTTGTTCTAGTTTCTCCCTGGTTGAAGGACACACAGCCTCAGTGTATGTGTATGTGTGTGTGTGTCTATTAGCAGATTTGAAGTGTCATAGCCTATAAACAGCGGATGTGTGACTTCTGACCTCAGATATAAGTGGTGCCTCTCAGTAGCCATCACCCTCTCCTCTGACTTCCTGTCCTGACTGCAGACAGGACTGACTTATAGCTGACCTCAGGCCAGAGAGGCGGTCAGGAGGAAATAAGGTCAGCAGCGCACCCAAGGTCATGGATGGACAGCTTGGACGCTGAAGTTCTTAAGAGACCACCTTGTTCCTGCTCTCCTCCTGGGCCGTTATTTATCCAGTTGGTCCAAAAACTGACTCAGAATTCTCAAAATGACACACATGTGGTCATACTTTTAGACAAAATGATTCCTTTAGGATTTAAGAGAGGTGCAAATCAAATCCCAGGAGGCACTGACATACAGAACGTAGACCTTTTCATGTAAGATAACAGTGACCTTCAAAGATATTGATTGGATAAAATGTCTTAAGGACTGATTTGGACCAGGATGTAATCACATCCATTCAGTGAGAATAAATAAACCTCCCACTCTGCTCAAAGCGAGTTCTTGCAATGATGCTTAACTGGCATTTGGCAACAATCACAGTGATGATTTGGATCCTCAGCAGTGGTTTAATGTATGTCAAAACTCCAATAATACACAATAAATCTGAATAATAAGATACACAAGTTGGTGGTTTCTGTGGATTTGTTGTTATCATGAGAAAAATTATTTTCCCCGCTCAAATAATAACATAATGTCACAATTTATGGCTACAGGATAATTTCCCCATAATGAATGAATTCTTTCTCATCTTTTCTTATTTCACAATTGCATACAGATACACCTGACCTGTTATTGTTTATCTCAGTTCCAATGGAATTTTCATTTGGTTTAGATTTGTGTATATGTATCCTTATCTTTACTGGTGTATTGCTGCACAAAAAAAATGAGGAGTAAGCTCAGAAATGTTTTAGCACAACTAATATTCCACTGGTACTGTGCAGTACAGAGGGCACAAGAACTATAGTTGACAGTCCTAAAGTGGATTTGCTCAACTACTTAACTGCCAGTGATGATCCTGCTGATCTGTGTCACGCAGCAGCAACCAACCAACCAACATTAAAATAGATCACTTTCCCCACCCGCTCTTTCCATATGGAGGCACCCGGGCTCTCCTGAGACCCTTACCCAGACACCGTGACCTCTGGAGTCAGGCATTGGCGCCGCCAGGGTCCCTGTGGAGAACCAGCCATGGTAATATTGGTTTGTCTGTGCCTGCTCATCTGTACACTGCACACAACCAGGACCGAGAGAGATGGAGCGAGAAGAGGAGAGACGCGGAGAGAAAGGTGAGAGCTGGGGTTACAAAAATGCGTGAGGCATATATTGGCCTTTCAGAATTGTTCTTTATATATAATAGTCTAAATAAGTTTATCCAAGCATGATGGACTGCCTGTGCTCTTTGCTCTGTTTTACCTTCTATACTTCTTATAACACACAGAAACAGAGGGCATGTTAGTTTGAAGGAAACCAATACCTATTTTAAATTTATACCCACCTTTTTTCTCAGTGGATAACTTTTACACAGTGAACCACATAGGTGAGGGCACATATTGTAGATTAACATCAAACCTCTAACATGGGATTAAGGCTGGAAAAGCCTTCTCTGGCACTGGGTCATTGTCACCGTTACATAGTTGCTTATTTTTTATGCTGTAAAATGTACCACTCCATAAATATCTTGGTGACAATTGTTACAAAAAAAACAAAATAAAGGGATCCTCACCAAAATGATTGCTCATGTTTTCAAAAAATGAATATCAGCCAATACATCATCATCAGATTTTTTAAACTCAAATATCAATACTAATATCAGTCTCAGAAGTCCAGTATCAGTCAGGCTGTAGAAAAGAACCAATGGAGGAACCAACATGACAAGACAACACAGTGACTGGAAAAGAACTACCGTATAATCTATGACTGACAATATGTAGAAAAGAGCTCTGACATTGATGGCTCAGTTATAGCACTTATGCTCTCAAATATTTTTGGAGCATGTGCCACATCTGTGTGAATTTTTAGTTTTTGCTGAGGAAACTTTCAAGTTACCTGTATTCCAAAATTACCAAAAACAACAGAATCCAGAGTGGTGGGGTTTTTTGTTTTTTGTTTTCCTCCAAGTTTGGGGTTGATTCACATTTGAAATCAGTTTTACCCCCTCCAAAATGCAGGGTTCATTAGGGATCTGAACTGATAAGAGTTTATTGATACCAATGCCATTATTGATTCTGTTTATCAGTCCGATTCTTTGTTGATTCCCTTATGGATTCCTGTTCAATTTTCTGGGTGGGAAAAAAGTAGGCCTGTTTCATTATGTGCACTGTTTATCAATGACCTTGCATGCTAATGAATATAGGAAACATAACTGGTAGATAAGATAAATGGTCCACAGCCCAAAGTTAACTGCATTAATTCATGAATTCATTAATTTGAAATCATCATACAGTCTCCTGCCTATATGAGAATAACAAAATGAGGGGGAGGCGGAGTGCTCCGCTGTGTTATTAACGTCATGGAGAGCAGCCTCTCTGCTGCACCATTACCTCCGGGGAGAGACATCATTGCACAAGATGCTGAACAGGGTTTTTGAGGTGTAACAGACTGAGCACTGAGTGATTCTCTTCTTATTTTCTATTCTCTTCCCTTTTTCTCACCTCAGAGATGGTTAAAGTGTTGGCAGCTGCTCTCATCTCGTTTGTTACTGCTCCTCTCTGCCGTGATGGTATAGAAAGTTCACAATATACTTCACGTTCATCTTCCAAAGGTAATTATATTATAGTAAAGTATAGTAATATAGTCATTAAATCAAAACATGTTTGCAACCGCTGCCTTTTTTTGAGATGAATTACAAGATAAGCAAAGATAACTCTAGTGTGTGCGCGCTGTAGACAGTCTGGAGGCTGCTCTGCCCTCGCAGTTGAGTTCCACCTTTTTCCATCATTATCACATATCATCGATAAGAGGAACTGATCATCTCAGAGGCACACAATCCCAATGGATTGGACAGTTTGGAACCAGTTCTCAAGTGGAACCGGTTCTCGATTCCCATCCCTAGGCTTGATAATAATTTTTTTAAAGATTTTATGTGCAAAGCAGCTGAGTAAGAATTTATACATTTTACACATTGTGTTATAAAGAATTCAAATCATTCTAATTAATTCAATATGCCGCCCAGTCCTAGCTTTTACTATTCTTTCTGTCTGCCCAAGCAGACCAGCAGAGCACGAGAGGCTGCTGCTTCAAGACGCTATGATTTAGAAGTCACTGACATGAACTGAAGGTAAGTGCTTTGTTGTGGCTGCCTGACTGTTATTGTTCACTGGACTGATTCCTCTGGAGAACAGACTCAGCAGACAGGAAAACACAGTTCTCTTCAGATACTCAAAAGTGCAATCAACGTTTAAAATCAAAAAGTTTAAAAAGTGGGCACTCGTGGATGACATTCCCTATCTATGATCAGGAGGAGCTGATTTTGGAAAGTGTGTAGTGATTCCCAGTGAGTCTCACCTCATACAGAACAGCAGCTGATATGTTCAGTCCAAAACCAAAAAATATTCCGTTTACTATGATGTATGATGAAGAAAAGCATCAAGTTCTCACATTTGAGAAGCTGGAATTAATGATTATGTGAAACTGTGTAGAAACTGGAAAAGATAACTGGCGATTTGCCTTCACAAAGTTGATAAGCTATCATGTTTCTCCTTTCTCCTCTACTCTCAGGGCAAGTACCCTGGAGGTCTCTCAAGACAGAGAGAGTCTATGGATAGTCCTGAGTCAAGGGTAGTCTTAAAATTACATCCCTTTGAATTATGAGGTGAGAAAAACGCGGCTGAGATTTTCTGGCTGTGTCCAATTTGTGACAAAAGCCATGGTATGAAAAGTGAGACTTAGAGCAAAGCCTTGTGAAACACCTAAAACAGTTTTCAGAGGATTGGTAGACATAGCAGTAGGTCGATGTTCATCTCTCTGTTTTATGGATGTTCTCTGTACAGACGGTCTAAACTGTGAAAGCTGTCAAACAAAAACCTGCACAGACTCATGTTGGTACTGTGCTGTTTTGCCTCAGTCTCGCCCAGCAGCCTGTGTGGAATGGCTCAGTGCCTGGTTCCCAGGGCGTAGGCGGCTATATTTACCTAAAGTAGAGTTATTAAAGATTTCAGGTCAGACAGTATTGGTGCTTGGTGAGGCGACAGCCCCTCTGTATGTGTGGTTGCACAAACAGCAAATGCTAAGAACCTAAATTGCAGCTTTAAGATTATATCACAGATTTGTCTTAATTTAAAACATGAACTGTGAGTGTAAAAAATAAAAATGCTGAAATAACTGAAAGTATGTGAGGACGAGGTGAGCTGAGCCTGGGGGAAATGTGAAATAAGAGACCCAGTTCTATATGTGAGTT
Organism: Thunnus maccoyii; assembly: GCF_910596095.1. Lineage (NCBI taxonomy): Eukaryota > Metazoa > Chordata > Actinopteri > Scombriformes > Scombridae > Thunnus > Thunnus maccoyii. Next base: position 2,576,644 of record NC_056535.1, on the reverse strand, counting down.
TACTGTCATGGTTCTAAAAAGTTAGCTAATTTACACCTACTGTACCTTGATAGTGGGTGGTTGCCTGTAAATGACCTACAGCTGTTTATGTTTGAAGTACTTCATATCATTGTTTTGAGTGTATGTATTGAGGTTCTATACTGATACTATAGTATATACTCCACAAAGTTAGGTTGTAAAAGATAGGCAATAAATGAAAAGTGCAAAGCAATAATTGCCTTTGAAGTACCTCCGTACACATTACACAGTGTGCTGTCTCTGTGTTATGTGTATAAATCGGTAGAGGTCTGTCTGCAGAAGGTGATGAGTAAAGTTTTAGCTCAGTAGTCAGCGCAGTCGTCTATGATCTGGGAGACTCCAGTTCAAGACCTGATGTGGGGACCTCCTTTGTAAGGTAGTTTATTCATGAACACTTATTGTAACACTTTAATTTTCTAAAATTTAAAGTGTCATAAAAACAAAAACAGGATTTTTAAGCCTCTTTCCACTTTTATCCGAATACAAATATAGATACAAATAATTTTGCTGCCTCAACAAATACAAATACAGATACAAATACAAATACTGGGATCTCTGCACATCCCTAGTATGTAGTTTTATAAAGTTTGGTGAAAAGATATTGCTTCATGGAGCAGATACATTATGCCACCAGAGTACATAGAAAAGTCAAGTAGGAGTCAGAGGTGAAGTCAGTTTGATCAGCAGCAAGGGAATTAAAGACAGGCAGCATGACACTAAAGAGATGTAAAGTACTAAGAAAGAGAGTCAGTGAAGAGCAAGTACTGTGAACAGCTGATGAAAGTGACATGCAGACGTACAGACATTCAACATGACAGCACACACATTGTGTTGATAGCACTGAGTCAAGCTGCACTCTTGCTGGAAATAAATTTTCCCCACATGATCCAGCATCACTTTGTGATTCTCAGAAGAGATCAGACAGCATAGAGACAGACTATTTCTGCTGACATGCTGCTATGACTTTAGTCAAAGGACTGAAAAGGATAAAAATGGATTTAAGTTATTTTATTCCCCCAGGACTGAATTGTCTCCATGCCCGCGCTCATATTACGTTTACCCTGTGGTAAACCGAGACGTGTCAGGATTCTGAAACTGCATTTTGATTTCAGTGAACACCTGATAACCTTGAGTATACGATATGTTGCACTGATGCCACTCTAGTGGAAAATGTGAAATGTGACTCATTTTTATATAGAATATTTTTCTCATATTCTACTTTATCCTAAACTCTCCCAGCTTATGTTGTTAAACCTGAAATCTGTAATAAATCGCAACAGATCCATCAGCCGTGCCAATATTATCAGCTGTTTTCAGCTTATAGATAAATGGATATTGGTGTATATGTTGTTAGTGCAGTATGGAAATGTCAAAGATATGTTTGGCCAAATTTAGGAAAAAAGCAGATATTACATAGTTTGTCCATCAGAGAGCACTGACAAGTTTATTTTTGAACTGTAAAATGTCCTATTCAGTACTTATCGCAATAACCAAGTAACCAAATTTAAGGCATCCTTATATAAGTTTTTTTCATGTTATGTTTTTGTTAAAGAATGGATATTGGTTAATATGTTGTTAGCATATTTTTAAAAAACTCAAAAATACCAATATTGGTATGAGCCTCCAGTTCAGGCTCTACTCTGTTACATTCCACAGGTGAAACATGACACAGATGACAGAAGATGTTTCACTTTGTTGTTGTTAGTGTGCAGTGAAAATTGCACTGTGACAGATACCATATAGTTTATCATTGAATGAAATGATGAAGTTAGATAATGTTCCCAGAAAGGTACAACATGACAAATCTGCTCAATACTTCACACCAGCAGTGTGTGAGTCCTGTCCTACATTGTGAATACAGGTAAACCTTATATAGATAATCAGAAATCAGCTAAATATTCAGCCATGACTTTGAAAATCTTTTAGATAACACTAAGCTACACTTTCTGTACTCTAACACAACAAACTCCTCCTGACGCTCCTCTCTCTAACTCTGTCATGGCTGAATATTTAGCACATTTTGACAACTCAACTCTTGCGAGATTTATTTTTATTTTTCTGTATTGTCCTTTCCATAATGTTGTCAGACACTTTTCAGTGTTTCCTCTATATTCATTCACCATATTCATTCACACGATCCTTTATATCAGTGGGCTGCAGCTAGTTCAGCTGATACAAAGAGACTGTTTAAATTTAACATCATCCAAAAGTTACAGAATGTGGAGTTTTGAAGGCAAATACCTTCCTACTGATGACACAATGTAAAATTAGGTTTTGGAAAGCTTGGGGAAAGTACAGAGGATTATGTGTCTACATTTAAATCCCAGATAAGTCAGGAATATCCCTGCTACCTTATCCAAGGTTTCTCAGCCTCAGCAGGTTATTGTAAACAGGATTTCATGTTTGCATCCTCTTCACATTCGGCTTATACTTAAATATTGAATGCTTCAGTATCATAAATATTACAGGGGCATTAGTGTCAAGGTAAAAGTAGCCAGAGCTTGAGTCAGAAGTACTATATGTTTCTAAAGCCACCTTTCATTCAAAGCTGATAGAGGGAAATTCACAGGAGGGAGATTGTAATTACTACCTCTCCCTATTCTAATTGATTAGAAAAGCCATATGTAAAAACGTAAAATCCCCTTCATACAACAGCTGTTGTGTTAAAGGGCTCCTACCATGCTGCTAAAAAATGGGCCCCATCCCTCGCTTTCAAAAAAAGAGACTGATGTTCTTTACCCTGTAGATTCTATTCAACCCTATTTATTATAATGCTTAACATTTGTACTTTTGGAATTTCAGATGTGTCCAATAATGTAATCCAGTGTTTTCCCTAGATTATGGAAAAACCTGACCTGGTATTCATATAATAAACATAGACGTGGCTGGAACGAACAAGTAAAGGCAGGTTACTAATAAAGGACGAGTAAAAAGTTATTGTAGCCTACTAAAATAGCTCTGTAAATTAAGCATAATGTACATTTTACAGCACTAATTCAGTCAGAACAACACAGTTTTCATTTAGTGATCAATTCCAATCACTTCGGTTTTTTTGATTGATGTTAAACTGTCAATCAAACTCAACACTTCCTGCAGACATTTCACATTAAAAGCCTACCAAAGCCAGTGATTATGCCCTTCCAGCTGGTGGCTTTTAATGTGTACAGGAAGTAATGTGAACCTCTTTCAGATTGTGCTTCTCAGTTGGAGAATTTACGACATTTTTGACAGTGAACACTGAAACTAAAACTAAGGGGAAGTGTGCATTATGTATGGTACTATATTAAGTTCTTTGTTGGGAGATGGGGGGGGGGGGCATCAGGCCAATTCCTCCAAGCAAGGATCACCTGAGCATTGTAACACATTAGCTAGGAATCCTTAGCTATATCATACAGTTGTCTATAATGAGGACGATGGCACTGCACTTGTATTCTCAGTGGGTTAGCGGTGCAGCTGCAGCTTACCTGACATTATCAGTGTGATGGCTCCGTGCTGCTGTCCTGCTATTAGCAGTCTGCTGCATGTTCTCCTGCACAGCGCTTCACTGAGTTTTAATTTGGACTCAGGCTGTTGGAAGGTTTCTATCTACAGCCTCAACACTTCCCAGACACCAGGAGCCTTCTAGCAAGCCCCTCAGACGAAGAGATATACACACACTCACACACACACACACCTGCATGACATGAGTTTTAATATACCATTCAAAACTAAAATATTTCAAAAATATATATACACAATCACTGCCTGTGCACACTGCATTCATTTCTGGATACACAGATATTCCTTTAATAAAAACTCTGTGTGATAAAGTGTGTGACTAACAGGTTTCATTCTGCTCCAATCAGGTGATGGTGGCAGTAGAATTCAGACTCCTGTCTGGACATTGCTGATGTGGTCATGTAAACTCCAGCACTAAGTGTATGTGACCTGCTGTGCACCACAATCTGTTCAGACTAGGAGTTCAAAAATAAATATAAGTAAAACAGTGGCTTATTTATTAACCTTACTGTAGTCTCCTCTATTCTGACAATACAAAACTACAAAGAATGACAGTAATTTATTTTGTCATCTGCCATGTTTGGTCAAAGAACTGAGACACAAAATTCTAATTAAGCATATTCCCGATAGGGTGAATGTATTTTGTGCCAGTAGGATCAAAGGGTCTTAAAGGGATTACAGATATGTTTTTGAACATGCAGTGGAGTTTGTTTAACGAGCTGACACTTTTTTGCTTCTAATATTTTATCGATGAAAACAGACATTTCAGTTATGTAAACCTCAAGCAACCGTTTGTGTGCAAATGTGTGTCTCCCAGTGCAAATGCATCCGTTTGCCAGTGTTTCGATGCCCTTTGTTTGTTGCGTTTCTCTGCGTGGAATCAGACATGAAGAAGTTGAAGAATGACCATGCAATACACTCCATCTTGTGTAAATGAGGGTTTTGGAGCTCTGTATCCCAGCAGGCTCTTGTTTCAGGCTGAAGCCCAGTTTAACAGCAGATGTTTAGAGTTCAAACAGGTAGTAAATGTACCAGGGCAAGAAGTCAAAATGGCCATAGATATACTGTATACAAGACAGAGTGTGTGTGGTTGAGGAAAACACAGGCACACGGATAGAGAAAAGAAACGTCAGATAAAGCAATCAGACAATAAAATATTCATCAAATCCAAACGGCGAGCAGACGACGACAGCTGTCTTATAATAATGTACGCTCTTTACATCCACACTCCACTCTTTCTGAGGGATTTTTAGGGAGGTTATTTAAAGGTAATTTTATGATGGAACTGAATTAAGTTTTTGGGGATGTCAACTTTTCCTCAACTAATCACCCCTGATTCTCTTTCAGCTGATTTCCTACAAGGGCTGAATCATAAGTGAATTTGTCCAGTTATCAACATTTTAAATGTCTTACCAACCTAAATTCTCATTGAAGTTTTATATTAATACATAGTCCAAATCCCGATTAAATTTAGAATAGCTACACAAATTCCATCTCAGAAGTCATGAAACTTGAATTGGTCATATGGGAATTAATCCTTAAAAACATGCTAATTAAGCCAGTATTTAAAATATACTTTACATATACAGCACGTTGCATCAGTAAGATACAGATATAGAAGAGGGTACCGTATGTATAGTGGGAAAGTACTTTCATGCAGGACTAAAAATACAAACACATTTCGATACACCAGCCATGCAAAATTTGGTGCAAGTATTAATGTTTTCAGTAAAGATGGAAGACTAAATCAGGTGGTGTGGTGCACTGCTGCAGGGTTGAGCGGAGGTGTGCGAGGGGGGTGTGGGTGTGTTTGTGCTCTAGAACATAACTGCTGTGAAACAACCAGAAAATAAGGTTTTAATGATGATTCACCAGCTTTCTCGCTACCAGCGCTCCCTCTCTTCATTCACTCTTTAGCTCACTTGACCACCGCTGCTATATCTCTCTTTCCTTTTTTTAAAAAAGAGTCATGAAGCCAACAGCAAAGTCTGACTTTACTTTTCACATTATCAAACCAAAAGAAATGTCCTCCCCTCCTCCTAGTAACGTCTTTGAACTCCCTCGTGGTAGAGTTATACAGCTCCGATCAGTCTGATAACCAGCTGTGATTGGCCACAGCAGCCTTCAGCTGCAGTGACTTTGGGTTGCGTTTCTCCAAAAGTTGACTCCGCTGCGGCTAAAATGCCCACAGATGAAACACACTACCCCCATTCAAATGAATGGGAGGACTGACATTTTCATCACATTCAGACCAAATCAGGTGAGATTTGGTCTGAATACAGCCTAACAGTGTGTCTTTGTGTGGATCAGACACAGCGGATGCATGCTGCACAGTTTATACCATGGTAGCTATCCCCTAAATATCTCTGGCTGTATTAGGCCCATTGTGGGTAAAGTTGTAGATCAATGGACAGCCATGCTTTCTGGCAATAGTCTATTTTTATGATTAATGCATGATTGTAATGAAGTATCTCCATTTGTCAGATATTTCATTCACTGGATTTTTCTGAAGGTGTAATACATGTCAATACAAATAAATATTGCCTTATAAAATTACATACATTGTATTTGAAGATTTTATCCATATCACCCACTCCTAATTTGGGGTCTATCATACATTTTGGGTGGCCCCTCACTGATATGAGCAGATGGTGAAATGTTTGTCACAAGGAGCCTTGAAGACCCTCGTGACTAAAGTGAGACTGCTGCCTCAGGTTAGTTTTTTTATGGATTTACAAAAGAAGATAAAGTGAGAGCACTTATTTCCAATACTCTTGTCCCAAGATGTTAAAAACCAAGACAGACACAAGACATCCATCCATTTTCTTACCGCTTATCCTCTAGAGGGTGGCAGGTGAGCTGGAGACAAACTGCGTACATCCTGCAGGTCACCAGTCAATCACAAGGATAACATATAGTATAGACTCAGACAACCATTCACACTCACGAGCAATTTAGAGTCACCAATTAACCGGAGAAAAGCCACGCAGGTATGGGGAGAACATGCAAAGCCTGATGGGCCTGTGGGGTTTGAACCCAGAACCCTCTTGCACCACCATGCTGCCTGGACACAAGACATGTCACATAAAATAAACAATAAAAATTTGAATTTGAAAAGGCAAGCTCAATTGTGTAAAAACTAACCATGAATGATAAATATCCATATACTCTGTTGCTGTACAGGCAGCAGACCCACATGTCTGCATTCATCTCTACCTACATGCCTTTGAGAATAAATACTGAATAATGTTATTTTGCATCACCTGCCATTTGTTCTTCATTTCTGAGATGAACTTCTTCTTGTGTAACTGTTGAAGTCCAGTGCAGCTGTTAGGAATATTGAAGTTACAGAGGGCTATATTTGGCCAAAACACACTACCAAGCAACATGGTGAACTGCCAAAAGCTGTTTTTGTGTCTAAGGATTTATGCCATCTGTGCAATATAAAAGCATATACAACAAATGCAAAGAAAGCTGTGGCATTTGACTGTGGAATTTTCAAATTGAAGCAGTCTTTTGTCTTTGTCCAGTGCTGATGTGCACTCTTGAATCAGATATCAGGGTGATTTCTCTGAGCAGAACAGCTTCATATCTCCACATCTTTCTGGCACTTCGGAGCAGTTCAGAGGTTCAGCAGTCATGAAAGGGTGCAGGGGCTCATATCTTTCTGAAATGGGGGGATTGACCTTTCTGGTCTCACCCCTTATTAGAGCACAAAGCCCTGTTGAGCAAGCTGGACACACTGACATGAATCCTCTATGAGTGAGAGAGGTTTGAGTGAAGGCTTCACTGTTCACTCCGTCTCAAAGCATGTCATATGGCGCATAAAAGTCTGTTCCATTCAACTGCTGGATCAGTAGCAGCCTTGATATAGAGCTGCGGAGCAGCTGAGGAGCAGACTGTATAGATGTTGGGATGAGGGACTTATGGAATGAAAGACATATAGCACATAGCACTCTAACAGAGGCTCTACGCCACTGTGGTTGCTGATATTTCTTTTCAAGCCTGTTGTCTTGACATTATGACTTCTTGGTTAAGATAACAAACTATTGTCTGTTATCAGAACTTAATTATGTCATCATCTCAAGATAACAAACGGTGCTTATATGAAGTTTCCAAAAGTCATTGTCCTACAATGTATATTGTACTGTATGTATATGTATGTATATATGTTGTATATTCCTCTAAGTCTTGGGAGAAAGAGGCGTCTAAAAGAGCACACAGTAAAAATCAGAGAAGGATGTAGGTTTATGTTACCATTCTGAACACTATTTGTTACAATGTGATAATTAAGTTGTGAATAACAATATAATCTAATCATAATCCAGAGATAATGGGTCTACAGAATGACCGGCTACCACAGCTGTCTCCGGCTTCTGTACGCTCATTAGCAAACATTTTATCAGTCTCTGTGACTTTAGCTCAGTGTGATGGACTTCTCAACATTCATTGCTGTTATTTACCTGCTCTGGAGCCGTATATATATACAAAACATCCTGAGACTAAAAGTAGCTCAGAGTTGGAAGAAACTCCTAAAAATAAAGGTTGTATCAGTCCTAACATGTGGAGGGACCCCCTGCCCACTGTCACTAAATTTGGGCTCAACCAGAGCTTGCGTTATGAAATGACATGAGATCAAGTGTATCATCTCCATTCAGACTGGCTTTATTTTGCACTTCTTTTATTTATGAGATAAGTCACAATATCTGTCAATTGAACCACTTTTGCAGTAAAATACTTTTATACAAGAATCCATTTCCTATGTGGGAGACCATAGAGAATATGAAAAACATTGTTGTGCTTTGTTCTTCCCACTAGGCTATTTGCTTGTGTGTAAAAATAGCCAGTATTTTGCTAGTTTATGTCATTTGAGGTTTCTTTACTTACAATAAGAACAGGCTTATTATATATAGCAGGCAGTAACAACATCCTGCAGTTGTACGAGTGCCTCTACTGTAGAGTATATCGTGTCACATTAACATACCTTCTGCTAAAGTCTGCGTTACACTTCTGAGCTCATCAGATCTCTTTACACGTCTCCTCCAGCTTAGTATCTTTGCTCTGTTTTTAACAGTGAATACAGCGTGCAGGTTCTGCCAAGTCACTGACAAGTCAGCTGCTGCAAAATGAGTATCTGATGTCTCATTTGTCGTTCACTGGAAACTCTGAATCACTCAGTTCAGGTTAGCTTCATGTACATAGAGGGGATGCCATAAGGAAATGTGGATTAAAGGAGCGGTTTTATAGGAAGCTATATAGTGTGTGGATCTAAATCACATAAAAATAGCATAAAAAGAATTTTCCTTTGAGCCTGACCTGGACAAATCATTTTCTTTATGACAGCCTGTAGCACAGTTTATTAAAGGTAACGATTAGTTTAAAAGCAAGTAAAATACAGTGTAACTTACTGCCAGCAATCACAAGCAAGATGCACAAATATAAACCCAGATCTGACAGTATCCAACAGCCAAAGTGATGCATACGAAGTCAAGCAGAAGCTGTGCATTATCACACTTTATACCATGGTCCGGGTGAATACTCTTTTCTGATTGGCTGGCAGGTGTGCATTAAAACCGTGTATTGCACACGTAGTTCAGCTCAAGTTTAATCTCTCTTCTAAATTCATCCGCTACCCTACCTGTAACCATAGCAACATTAAAGAGCACAGCTGTCAAAGCCTACTTGTTATGAAGTTTTGAAGAATAAGACGCAGCAAAGGAAAAAGAAATGGAGACGAAAAGAAAGAAATCAAGTGAAAAACGGCACAAGGAAGTGAAACCTGATGAGCTTAAACTGATAGAGGAAGAGAAGGATGAGATTCATACAAAAAAGGCAACAAAATGGGCAGTTAACATACTGAGAGAAGAACACTGATCTGGAGATGTACCCTGCTGTTACGCCTCAGTTCAGGCTGGCAGCGAGAACAGTATGGCAAGTTGAAAAATGAAATATAGAAAATTGAATTAAATTTCCTCAAATGATATTTTTAGTTTGTCAGATGAATGTATTATTAAGATTTTTGAGTTGTTTTTCTAATTTTCTATTTGTGGAACTTTCAATAGAAAAATGGAACAATGAAAAACAGAAATTTTTTTATATTATTTGTATCTTAGGCTGCCTGAAAGGGCAAGGTCTGAGTGCCCATCTCAACTTACGTCTGATTGGCTGGCAGGGGCTGCTTGTCTCGCCTATTGTCAAGCCTGCATTGAAGGACTACACCAGGTCATGGCCGCACCCAGATCCCTCTGTTATAGGTGAGTCTGGCAGAGGCACCAACTCACAAGGACTGTGTTTATATATAAATATACGGCATACAGCTTGAGAGTCATATACAGTGATTTTCCCACATTGTCTTTGATGAAAAAGCTAAATAGGCTAGCCTATGTAGCTAATGGTAGCCTTGTTATGAGGTGTGTCCATGCTTCAGAAACACTTGCAGATGCCATTGCACGTATTGAAATAAAAAACAAAGTCAGACTGTAGAAGGTAGACTATCACTGTAAAGTTGATGAGCTGAGAAGTTCTCTCCTCAGCCCAGATGAATGCATACTGAGAGTCAAGAGGAATAGGTGCTACACATGTTTAAATGTGTCTGTGTAGATGCTCCAGCAGCTTAGTAATGTATGATCTGAGCTGTTCAATTAAAACCCCTCTTTTCCCTCTTGTGCATCCTGTGGTGATGCTGTGGTCATCCTGCTGCCTGCAGATCCTCTCATCTCAACTCAGGACATTCCTTCAGCTCTCCTCTGCAACAAACACTCAGCATTTACATCCATCTTTATAAACATGTTTCAGTACAAGTTTGTCCATCATTTAGCCAATAACCATACACATCGCTGCATAAGTGACCCATCCTCTGTCCTTTATAGTTCTTTTCTTGAAGCAGTTACTGAAAACAGTTGCTACAGCCTCTGTAAGACAATTCATACCAAATGTCTGATTTGTCTGAATGTTCTCGGGTGAAACTACAGTTTTAGGCACACACAGCCTTTGATTTTCTACAGGTTTATGCCCCACAAAAATGGAATGATGCCTCCAGTCTCCATGCCTTTTCTTTCATCCTGTACTGAGCCTAGTTCAAAAGCAGCAGCTTAATAGCATAGCAAACTTAATAGCATCCAGTTTACACAAAAGTGTATGAGTGATAATCTCACTTTCTTGGTCAGTGTTACTAGTAAGGTAGGTCTTCAGAGTGTGGTTAGAGATCAAACTCCCATGTCCTAAAAGAATCTTCAGGCTGAGACCATCATAGTCCCATTGGAACTCCATGAGACTGAGATCATTTTAGCCTGCAGATGATTTGGGGAAATGAAGCCCAGATGACCAGATGTAATCCTTGTATGCAGGCGTGACAAGCCCCCCCCCCGCCAGCCAATCAGACGTAAGTTGAGTCAGGTGCTTAGACCCCATCATCTCAGGCAGCCCAAGACACAAATAAGAATAAAAACTTTATTCCACAAATAGGAATTAAGAAGAATGACTCCAAAATCTTAATTATAAATTGATCTGACAAACTAAAAATACAGTTTTACAAAATTGAATTAAATTTTCAAATTTGCTATTTTTCATTTTTATATGGAAAACTGAACTGATAAGAGTTACGTGGACCCTCGGATGTTCACCGGCTCAAGTTGCTTTTGTGAGGAGAATCTTAACATAACATGACAGATTTCTCCAGCTGGTGCACATATCATCCACCATTTATAATATTACCATAACCATCATATTAAAAAAAAAGACCACGAATATCAATCTGATTCAAATATAATACAACTAAATTTAATGTTTCATTTGTATTTTTTTTACACTTTTACACTATTAGAAGAGCACATAAGAATTTTTTTTTATTTTTTAAAAATACCAAAGGTGTGATGCTGGAAATATACTATTATGAATTACAATATACGACCCAATAGAGGAGTGTTTTAGGAAAGAATTAGTAGTATGCAATTATTGAATTATTAGCATAAGTAAGTATGTATAAGTGTGTAGTACAGCATAGTATTTTATAAGTAGGAAGAAAAAAGACAGCACACAACCTTCATTACCACAGCATCAGCACCAAAATCATTATGTGATTACTGAACAAGACGTGATGAACAGACCCTTTAGCTCAAACCTTTTCATGTGTTAGAACTCCAGACAGACTCACATAAGACCCCATTTAGTCTTAAGTGTTCATGTGAGTGGAATTTATTATGATTGCAGTGAATATAGCCATCTATAAGTGGATGACAATAGTTGAGAACATGAGCCTTGTGATTACAATAGTTATTGATGGGATGGGTGATGGGTACAAAATGATAACAGTGATATTTATCACAGCATTACCTCAGTGTAGATACGTTATATCCAAGTATTGAAAAAGTAAAATTCCCTTCTCTGACTTAGACATGAGAGCTGAGAAAGAAGTAATGTCACCAGGTCACCTAGTCAGACTCTACATCTTTGTATCTATACTGAATGGACGTAGAGAAAGTAAAGACTAGTAATTTTGCTCCACCTGTCCAGAATCTCTAGAAACATCCTCACTGACCTGCTGGGGACAACGCTGAACCCCCTTTAAACTGGTTCAATACCCCAAATGAGCCTCAGTATAAATCGCAATGATAAATCTGAGCCTCCCTCTGAGTTCAGAAGCTACAGACTGACTACAACACAGCCTGCACGCACAGCTTAAAAGCATCTTGTATGGATGTAGTCCCAAACTGTTGAGAATAGGGGAATTAGCTTATAATAATAATAATAATAATAATAATAATAATAATAATAATAATAAACGCATAGCACACATTTAGAACATTATAATTCAACGTGGAAATAGTTCATGAGGTGTGTTGGATATATTCAGAAAGCAGAACCTTACCTAATTCAATAAAACGCCCGTTCAATCACCACTGCTCGCAAATACTCAAAGTGTTTAATATGCACACCTAAAGGAATTAAAGACCTTCCCGGTTGAAACTGGATTAAAGTCAAAGCTACATGTTTACACCGAAGACAGGCTACACCTAAAGTCTGAAGTCACGTCATGGGGTGTGTAAGCTACGTTTGCTGAAATGCAAGCGGACATTAAATTGCCAGATTTTGAATGAAGTTTGGCGTAGATTCACCACCTTACATGGGAGGGAAAGCACGTTAACCGTCGGTCCTGTGGGTCTATCCGAGGTAATCATACACTTCTGCTAATTGCGTCAAAAAAATTACAAATAAGAGGTAAACCCATTCATACTGTGTAGCCCGGTGAAACAGCCGACACCAGCTTTCAACAACATCCCGAAAACCTGCATCTGCTGGTCTGTTTTTCACCTTTCATTAAGCGATACAAAAGAGTGGAGGGAATCTATTTGAAAGGGTCTACTAGGGGGCATATTTACCTACCTGACTGTGAGATGCGGGCAGTCTTCTCCCCGGGCAGCAGTGATGCGGGGCCGCGGAGGATGCGCAGGAAGCGAGCTGATGCTACTCGCTACGTCGGTGAAACTAACACCGTGTTTCAGATGGTAGAAGAGACCCCGGACTGGTTTCACTCAGCTCTCTTACTGTCCTCCCTCCTTCTCTGTGTCCTCTGTTCTCTCTCTCTCTCCTCTACTGTGAGATTTTTGTCGAACCGCATTCAAGGACGAGTCAGCTTCTCTCTCTCTCTCTCTCTCTCTCTCTCTCTCTCTCTCTCTCTCTCTCTCTCTCTGTCTCCCCCTCCCTCTTGGTCTCTCTAGTTTCTTCCTCTCTACTGCATCCCTCCTTTCTTTCGATCACCTTCTGGTCTCCTTTCACCAGTGTCAAGCAAGCGAAAATACTATAAAAGTACTTCCGGTCTCATTATTGCAAAATTAAACGTTTCCCTCATATAATTTTAGACATGAAGTCAGGGCTTTGATGTCATTCAAGCAAATTAGCATGCCTCTTCAAAGGTACATTCATCAGTATGTTTGCATTTTAAAATTTATTTTAACTAGATTTAGTTAATACATTTAATGATAAAATGACCCTGATATAGTGCATGATGGTTCACCAGTATTGCTTCCATGGACACTTGAAAGTGTAACTGAGCTATCATTAATATTATCATTAATGTTATGAAAGGTCAAAATGTCTGCTGTGAAAAGGCTGATTTCTGACTTTCAGCTGGTGAAGAAAGTTGAAAATCTAACACGTAAGACATGTTTAGATCGAACCACAGTTAAAAAGAGAGCTAATAGCCTTATATGTGTTGGATGTTCAGAAACACAACTCCAATGCTGTGGTCATTTTAATTTGAAGTTTGTTGTCCACTAGTGGTCAAAAGTGGATTTCTGCAGCTTTAAGGAGGAATGTCAGTGGGGCACTTTTGTAATATGCAGTTTTTAAATATGTTTTAAATATATAGCTTATACTTGTCAACGCAGAATTATTTTCATGATGAGCAGGCCTAAAATGTTTTATTTTCTTTAAAAAAATGTTTTTTCTCACTGACGCCCCTCTGTCCACCATGTTTCATTTCTCTGCAAGTTTCTCTAAATAAAAAAAAAAGTTGGCATTGCATCTGTCAACCTCATAATCCATCAATCAAACAATCAAAATATTCTTATCTTCATGTATAGCTATGGCTGGACACAAGGCGTCCTGTGCTGTAAATCAAAATGAGGTAATAGCAGCACGTTTTATTTTGAAGGCCAACCCGACAAACATCCGGTATTTCTCGGTGTCTCGGTGAGCTTGACGCAACATCTTCATCGTCAGATGGAGCGGCGGCAGTTTGCATCTCCTTTTGTTGTTGGCGCTCGGCTGCCCGGAGGAGAAGCACGAAGGCGGCAGGTGCTGCTCCCTGCCTCCCTCTCACCCCTGCTCCCATGAGACCAGAGAAAGAGAGAGAGAGAAAGAGAGGGCCTCCAAGTAAACACTGTGTGCAGATTGGTTGGAATAATATCACACTTACGTATAATACAGGCTACTCTGCATATTGTGCTGAAAGCTCAGCAACTTTTGATTTGATTTAATTTAATTTGACTTTTTATCTTGCATGTACAAACAAAAGGCGAAATGACACCAACATTAACATCCAAAAGAGAAAAAAGACTAAATAAATCAACTAATTGCGTTTTAATGACATCACATTACCATATGACAAAAAGTCTTAAATTGCAATAACGTGTCTGGAGGTTTGTTTTGTCTAGTCTTAAGTTTTAGTCCATTTTCAGCACTTTTCATTTAAGATTCAGGGACCGGCAGTACTACTGGCAGATGAAATGAAAGCTTAAAAAGCTGATGGGATTTTCATGTATTTAGCTTTGAGTTTAAAAAAATGCTTTCAGTTTAATTACCTTTACATACATTAAACTGATGATAGGATTAAAGTACGACTGTTTCTTTACATTTCATTTCAACCAATAATAATGGGCTTCTATCATAATTAAATGTATCAGTAATTTGGGGAATACACACACACACACACACACACACATAAATGTGTATATAGATAAATAAAAATATATTGGATATCAGGTCATGGTTTCTTTGGTTTTGAGAGCTTGTAAAATGTTGGTTTTTAATTTAGAAATATTGGTGTACTCCATTTCCTCATTCATTGGAGAGAAAACCACAATGTAAAATATTAAATCAGTTTCAATGGAGAGACAGCGTGACAGTGGAATCTGTTGAGTAATGGATATCTGTGTGTGTAATGAGCACTGATCCGCTTTTATAATTTCATATTTGCTCATTAGAGCAGAGCAGGAAACATACGAAGTGTCACCAATTAAACGGGCTGGGTCATCTTATGACAGCATAACAACAGACAGCATGCAGAGCCAGCACAATCAGGTCCTGGATAATTGGTAATTACTCAAGTCACAGTGCCTCAAGGAAGACTGATATATGCTTAATTAATCAACAATAATTCACTCTTGTTTTGCTGGGTAAATAATGAGTCAGAATGATACTTCCTGCATGCAAAGCAGTGGTCTGATGTGCACTAAAACTAAATGGTTCTGTAATGGAGTTGAAGAAATGGAAGAAAGCATAAAAAGTGCAGATTGAGGGAAATTGTCTCAGACTGATTCAATGTGCCAACCAAGACAGACAGAGGCAGACAGTGGATCTCAGAGTGTGACTGCATTACAATAAGACATAATGAAATAAACCTCAAAATAAAACCTGAAACTGAAGCAGCTAAATGAAACTCAGCCATCATTCATTTTATTATTTACATCTGCCTTCTGTGCAAAAGAAATTCCCATAAAGCTACTGAATAATATATATTAAACACGTTCATGGATATTAAGAAAACATTTGCTTACCTGAAGACAAGTCACTCTCTCACCTGATTTTCATATAAATACTCTCTGCTGTTGACTTTGGTGTGTAAAAATTGATTTTAATGGGGAAAAAATGGACAAGGTATACATGTGTGAAGACCAGTGTGAGCTTCAGAACAAGACCATCAATATTCATACATTTAACTCTTCTGCAACATACAGTATATGTTTTGTTCACCATATACTTTAACTATCTTGCCTTCATCAGGGTGGTGTATGACACTGTCTGTATTTTTCTAGTCTATCTAACAGTCATGTATCAACTCAACTCAGACTGCTGAAGCCTCATATAAGCTTCACATCAACTTTTAAATACAGTTTTGCACCAAAGGACTGTGTGGACACTAGGGACGTGCAGAAAGCCCAGTATTTGTATTTGTATCTGTATTTGTTGAGGCAGCAAAATTATTTGTATTTGTATTCGAATAAAAGAGGCTTTTAATTTTAGAAAATTAAAGTGTTACAATAAGTGTTCATAAATAAGCTACCTTATCTTTTCATCAGATTTTATTCTCCTATGTAAATGGACATCGTTTAAATCTTTTTCATTGATCACAGTCTTATTATGTCAGATATTTCAGTGACATATTCAACATTAATTTTGAATAGGTGAGAATAGATAAAGAGCATCACCCACTGAGCATCACCACTGACAGTGGTCATGTGCAAAAAAGAGCTGTAAATGTCATATTAGCCTCTCAAATATGTATATATCCACATGGACTATGAAACATGTTAAGGACTGTTCCTAAATATTTGAAATCAGTTTCATAGTCACAGTCGTGTCATCAAATACTTTCTGTCTGTGCCAGCTTTTTATCACGTCATAGGCAATTGAGTTAAATGAGGTACAAGATGACATCAAATACTTTCAGTGGCTGCCATGAAAGGGTTTCAAATTAATTTCTCTGGCCATGTTCCAAGGACTTTCATTTGCACAGTTCTCCTTTTACACATTGGCTTGATGTAAGTGCCATTTTTTTCACTCTGAACCAATCCCCTTTGAGCCTTTTAGCTCTTACATTTACTGATTGTTAAGGTCTCAACTTCCGAAAGACCTTGAGAAACTGACCCCAAATTGCTCCTGATGGCTGCACCATTGGTGTGTGAGTGTGTGTGTGTGTGTGTGTGTGTGTGTGTGTGTGTGTGTGTGTGTGTGTGTGTGTGTGTGTGTGTGTGTGTGTGTGTGAATGGGTGAGCAAACATTTCTAAAGTGCTTTGGATAAAAAGCGTTGTATCACTTCTGATTGTTGGCACCTTGTATGGCAGCCTCTGCCATCAGTGTATGAATGTGTGTGTGAATGGCTGAATGTTGGCTTTATAAATGCAGTCCACTTCTTGCACCTTCTTCTTCAGACATTTTTCGACCTCATATCTCATTAAAGATCATCTGTGGCTAGCAACCACAGTGAGCATGGATGACCGCACATCCAGAGGAACATTGGTGACTCATCTAAGGGAGAGCAGTAATACCTGCATAAAAAGTCATTAAATTATTCCTTTTTGGAGGAAAAAAAAGTAATCAAAAAATTTAGTGAGAAAATTGTAACACTGCTGCTGCTTGGAATAAATTATTTGTGGGGTTTTTTCTTATCTTAAAAGCATGTGTATGGCTCCAAATTCATTGTGATGCAACAAATCATGCTGGTAGGTACATGCCTTTAAACTCAAAAGATTTAAGGTGAGCACATAACTTTACCCTTTAGCAGATGAATGTGAAAACAGCCTTCTAGTGTCAAACTCTGTTCATTCTACATGTGTTACAGGCTGGGAATCCTGGGAGAGTTTACAGTGTTGCCACTCAAATTACAATCATACACAACTAATTAGCATAAATACATTTGTTTTGTAGGAAAGGTAATGCCACTCCGATTATGTTTTTTTACCAACATTATAAGAAAATATTTTGCACTGAATTTACCTGCAAACTGTCAATAGTTGTTTACCCACATTATCTACCCCTGTCAACTAAAACATGATTTTTAGTAAATACTGTATGTTTCCTCCAAAACATATTTTGTGAAGAAATATATACCTGCTCAAAAGTGATCAATGCATGTATTGATTATTATTCATTACTGTAAATAAATGTTAAAAAAAAAAAAAAAAAAAAAAAAAGTAATTCTGTTCCACTCACTCACTACCCTTCCTTTGGGTGTTTGGCTACCCCAGACAGACTCACCAGCTCACCCCATCACCCCTGTCTGTGTTTTAGCCCCCCACTACCCAGCCCACCCCACCCAAACACAGCTGTCTGCCCTCTGCGCTCCCTGTCGTCCTATTCATTTTCATTTGGGCTCTGCATACACACAAGTCAGCCAAGAGTGTCCACAAATCATCCACCGACTGTCACATGTCATCTTCCCCAGGCTGGTGTCGTGGTGTGTCTGTGTGCGTGTGTGTGTGCGTGTGTGTGTGTGTGCTGGTGGTGTCAGATTTATCAAATGAGATTTACAAAGAGTGATGTGCAGCAAGAGCAAATGAATTGAATATGTCGTCTAATGAAATACCACAGTGACAAATGTATCAAGTGGCCATGATGTAATGAAGTTTTCAGGCGGTTGTTTCTGTGTGTGACAGTATACAGAAATTTTACTTACCTTATATGTACTTTCCTGCAGTTGCGTATTTTACCAAGGACCAGAGCAGGGAACGCCTACTGGCAGACGTGCCCTACCAGAGAACTGGATTTCATTTACTGCATCTTAAGAATTTGACCAATTAAATGTAATCAGAGTTATAAAAAAAAACAACAAAAAAAAAACATTTAATGTTTTCCTAAATGTAGTTTAAAATGACTGTAAAAAAAAAACAAGAAATCCAATCCTACATCATTTAACTGAGCTCTCTGTGGTCTGTTGGCAACACCGTGGATCTGCTTGAGAGAGATCTCAGTTCATGGACAGCAGACTGACAGTTTAAGTTTATTTATTTGTATTGCACTTTTCATACAGTGGTTGTAACTCAAGGTGCTGTACACATACACATCAAAATATCAAAAATAACATTAAAATACATTAAAAAATAAGAGAATAAAACATGAAAATACATAAAAAGTTATTATAATAACAAAGGTTCAGGAACAAGACCACGTCCCTCTCTCTCACTAAATTCAATCACCTGCGCCTCACTAATTCAATCAATTGTTCATACCTGTCTAAGCATGTCTAACCCCTTTCTCTCCCGTTCGTCTCAGTTCTCACACGACCTACGACATGCTTGCATCGCAAACGCTTACCTCCCGTGGCTCTTTTCTAAGCAATTAACATCTTCAACCGGATGTTTGCTCACCTCCGGCGAGCTCTCAAGGAGACGGTCGTCCCACTGCTACGAAACGATGATTAAGACAAACTTTCCAACTCTATGCAGACTCTACTTCCATCAACCCTCTCACCGGCAGCTCAAATCCTCCCGCTCTTCCGGGTTCATTGTTGCCGCCGGGCCGCTGCACGCCGCACATTGATGACGTCACAACGCCGCCTACTATAACAGAGCCTAGACTTCTTCAGCCCTGGCTGAAGGCCAGGCTGAACTCCGGATACAAATCCCGTTTCGCCGAACCGACAACAAAGCCAGATTCTTCCTGCTCCTCTCTGCCTCCACCTCCACCACCGCTCCGGATGGCCGCTCATTTCCGGGTTCCCCGCCCAGCGCCACCCGTACGTCGATGACGTCACGACGCAGCCAACTGCTTCAGCCCTCTCACAGGGCCAGGTTGTATCTTCCCCTGTGCCTGTTCCCTCCCTGTCTGATCTGTCTCGTGTTTTTCGTCTTTTCTCTTATCCCCGTGTCTGCAGGCTGCATAATCAACCCCTCATCCTCTCCTCTTCCCTTCCTTCAGCTGCTGCTACCTCTACGCTTTCGGCTCCAGCGGCTCCTTCTTTTATGTTTCTTCCCTCAGCCACTTCAGTCCTGCCATTACCACAGCAACAGTCGCACTGAGCCACGGTGCTCCCTCTGATGGACCCACTCAATTTCCTACAAATGTTTTTTCTGTGTCTTCAGCACCCCCCGTTGCCGATCCCCTCACTCCAGCCGTCGTTAACTATGTGCCCCAAGCACTTTCACTCTGGCCTCCACTACTCTGCCCCTCCCGGGCCTATAAAGCCAGGCTTTCCGTTTCTGCACAGCCTCCAGTTCCACCACCGCTCCAGCCGACCACTCGCTTGCAGGTTCCCTACCCAGCACCCCGCACTGGCATAGCTAGGGCCAGGTTGTATTTCCCCACATGCCTGCTCCCTACGTCTTAATTGCCTCGTGTTTTTGTTTCATCCCTCTGTCTATGAGCTGCACATCTTACCACTTCACACGCATCCCTTCATCCTTCATCCCTCACCCCTCGACTCTCACCCCTCGCCCTTCATCCCTCGCCCCTCGACCCTCATCCCTTCATCCCTCACCCCTCGACCCTCATCCCTTCATCACTCGCCCCTCATCCCCTCATCCCTCGCCTCTCGATCCTTCATCCCTTCATCACTCACCCCTCAACTCTCATCTTTTCATCCCTCACCCCTCGACCCTCATCTCTTCATCCCTCTCCTCAACCCCCATCCAGCCCACCATACACTATCCTCATCCAATCCTGAACCCTCTCGACAATCCAAATAAATCTACTTTTTATACCGTTCAAATGGCGTGGTCTTTGTTAGTGAATGAGACATTAAAGTGCACAAAGTGCAATAATTAACACAGATGTTGGGGAGGAAGTTAATTGAAAGCCAGTTTGTAGGTACGTTTTTACTTGGCTTTTAAGTGTTCACTCCTTCACCTAGATATCAAGATGAATTCTTGTGTTCATACTCAACTGTTGTCAAATTTGGTAAATGACTGTATTTTTATAGCCCTTTTATCCAAGGCACTTTACAATTTGCCTTTCATTCACCCCTTCACTGATGCAAGCTAACATGCACGGTGCTGGACTAACTATCAAGAGCAATTGGTTCAGTATTTTCTCTATTTTCACTTGAGTAAGAATATTTAGTCCTATGCATTTTTTTACACTTGTCATTATACCAAAAGCATGAGTATAACTAATAACATGATAGCTTTATATGATAGCATTTCAGTTGGGTGTTTGAGTAAGCCATGTCACTCCGTCAGCATGAATATCAGGGCCGTGGAAGTGGACCACCTCGCTGAGATGCTGTCATTATTAAGGTTATAGATGACACTATGGCTTTTTTATGTCATGGTATGTCAAAATGTCTGTCCATATTGGCCTGTACAATGAAAGAAAGAATGTTTACTTTTCTAGCCATTTGTTAAATCACTCTCACATCCAAGGGTGATCACCACCATCACTGGCACCTTGCATTGATTAGCCCAGTTCACCGTTGTTAATGTTTTACAGTATATCAAACTCCCAAGTGATGAATGACAGGCAGACCAGACTCTGCTCTCCCCTAAGGTTGCGTCCATCTGTTGCTCAGAGCAGAAAGATCAATACAGCTGATGCTAAAAGCCTGCTGAGAAACCTGAGAGGGTCTTTCAGCCAGTGCTGTTACCCTGGTGGGGTATCAGTCTCATCCACTGAAGACCAGTCCAGCTAATGCAAAGAGGGTTCATGGTGGAACATCAGTATTGGGTGGGATTTAACCCACCTACTTTTGAGTAATCATCATTTTTTTGATTTGAGAATTTGACATAATTGTAATGATTGTGTTCAAGCCTTCAATATATGCAAAAATATATATAAAAAGTTAAAGTAGAAAAACACTATTTTTTTAACAAGCATATTCACAGTCCACAAAGACTGTTGCAATCAAATGTGATAGGAGCTTAATTGCTTGGTTGTCATTTTCATTTTAAATCAATCAATTCATATCTTTAGAAAATGTCAAAATAAACTATTTATATTTTGGCACATTCCTGTCTTCAAAAATGTGGTAAGGGTTGTTTTACTTTAAGTTTTTTTGACTTTTGTCAAAAATGACAGCAAATTTCAGGGACTCACATGTAACCATTAGTGTAAAGGTTTACAGGAAAAGCAGGGTTGAATTAACCCATATGGGTGCCCTCAGGTAGTTAATGTTTCCAAAAAAGTCATTGATTTTCTTATCTTCTCTAAAGTTCTATCTTCTGCTTCTCTCAGGTCACTTCAGTCTTTCTCCTCACTGTCAGAGATTCTGAACCTGGTTTTTCAGTTTTTTTCATTATCCAATCAAAGGTTTGAAAAGCAGTCGATGGCTCTTTTGGATTAAAGTTGTGGAGGTTTATATCTACATCAAGTCAGTGGTGAGTAGTGAGTTTGTGACCTGAAGGCTGTTACTTGGATCAGCAGAATGTCAGGATAAATCCAGCAGGAATGTGAACGGGGCAGCAATGTTCCTTCCTTTCCGCAGAAATGGAAGGAGCAACTGGTTCTGAAAGTTTTTTTATAAATTCCCTTTTGAGAGTTTTCTTTGAATAATATCCTTCATTTTCCTTAACATAGAAACACTGGGGCCCCATATAATCTAAGAATAATATTGATTTATGATATGGCCTTCAGTTTTTTATTATTTCAGGTTCATTTCTGGGAAGTCATGTTTTTTTTAAGTTTGTACAACTGACAGCTCTGTGATACCTGTGAGCCTCAAGTGCCATTGCTGTGGAGAAGAAGCCAGTCAGAGGCGCAAAACAGAGCTGTGGCAAATTCAGAATGCTTCATGTTGGCACTGGGAACACAAAAACCCACTATAGTTAATTAATATTAAGTTGACTAAAATGAAATGGTGAATGCTAAATGTTTTGTCAAGATTCTATAAAGTTGCAGGCACAACAGAAGTTTAAGTGTGGTGATTGTTTCTTTACAAAATGTTCCTTCTGAGTTGTAGTTAGTTTAATAGTGAAGTTTTTAGGTTTTTACATTTGACTTTTTTAATCAAAGAACCAGATATTTTCTAACACAGTTGGTCCAACCAGAAGAGATTTAAGTTTGAAAAAGAAGAAAAGTCTCTGAAACAGCATTTAGTCCATCATGGAAAGCCAACGTACAACTTACTATTTATACAACTCACATATATATATATATATCTCAACAGTACCAATGTTTCCCAGATCACTTATAACAGTTAAAATAACAGCCCTTGCCTCCACCCAGCTGTCTCTGGTCCCTGCTGTCTCAGCATGTTGTAGACAATATAGGTGTGCGGCAAACACATCTTCATAAATACATTTTCTCTTGGACCCCAGAGAAGCTTTCAGCACTTCATCACTGTCCTAACCAACTGTCAGGCCTCACAGCTTCTTTGCAGAGCTGTTTGTGATGCACAGATGTGGTAAATTGTGTAAGGTGTTTATGAAGCAGGTTTCTTGCAGGTGTAACAGAGACAAAGTCTCTGGTAATACATTTTGTGCAGTGTCACATTGCAAAAACACCTTTCATAGCATCTGTTCCAATATACCTGGAATGTCATATGTAGTTATTTTTATTATGACTGACTTAGCATGGCATTAAAATAATCCTTGATTTGTAATCAGTGAAGAACTGATGGATTTTATCATGAACTTTTATGAACTATTCACTTCAGGTTGATGCCACTGAATGACTTACACAATCTGTAACTAAAGATTGGTGCAAGCCAAAAAAGGTAATGCAATGTAAACATTGAAATGATGATGAAATGAACAGTAGGTATACAGTTAAAGGACTGGTTCAACCAAATTCCCCTAAAAGATTGGTTAGGTGTGTCTGGGGTGGGAATGAAAGAGTAAAAACAGGGAGAGAGTCCCCAAGAAGCTCCTATCTGCGCAAATATCAAGAAGGCAACATACTTCCTTGCTAGTCAAAGTCAGTCCTTGATTGTTAGCTGCTAGCAACTGTTGATTTCACTCATCCACATCCCAGCATGCAAAGCGCACCTGGCTACAGGAGCCATTTAGCTCAGACTTATAGAGCACAGCTTGTAGTTCTGTCAGATGGAGGTCAGATCACATTCCTACCAAAGACGAACCACCCCAGAATTCATTTGGGACTGGACCACAACCATTTCCTCTAAAGAGACTCAGTGTGGTTGTTTTAGTCCAAGTACAATTGCTGTGTTCAGATCTGCCCCAATGAATCACACCAAGGGGGGACAACAACCAGAGTCATTTACGACTGGACTGGACAACACAGGTTTGAAAACACCCTTACTTCTAATAAGGGAAATCTTAAAGCTACAGTATTAACTTCTTCTAATTTTATTATTATATCAATAATATTATAATAATAATAGTTTGTTTCCAGCTTTGTGGCAAGTGTTTGGGGTAGACCCTTTCAAGTTTCAACATGACAATACCCCTGTGCACAGAGCCAGCTCCATACAGAAATGTTTTCCCAGTTTGATGTGGAAGAACTTGCACAAAGCCCTGACCTCAACCTCATCCAACACCTCTGGGATGAAGTGGAACACAAACTGTGAGCCAGATCTTATCACCCAACATCAGTGTTAGACCTCACTAATGCTCTTGTGTCTGAATGGCAGAAAATCCTTGCAGCAAGGTTCCAACATCTGCTGGAAAAACTGAAACCAGGACAGTGGAGGCTGTTATAGCAGCAGCCTATGGTTTCGGAATGACATGTTCAATAGTCACTTATGTAGTGACTGTTGTTATTGTTCTTTTGTGCATGCAGGTCAGTTCAGGACAGTGAGCAGTTCACACTGGAATCTAATATTGGCCACATTTAAAAATTCATTTGAACAGCAGTGGTGGTGTGTGGCAAATATTACTGAGGAAGTAAATTAGCTTGGTGTGGAGGTCATATCACCATGTCAGTAAAAGACACAAACATGGGAATAATAAATTTTTATTTTCTTTATTAGAATATAATTATGGGGAGGCCAGGCTTCCTTTGGCCTCTGAGAGAACCCACTTCTCGTAAACAGCCAAATGGATCTAAGTGAATCTAGACTTTGTCTCACTGCTCTGTGGGACATTGATGAGGGTCAATGGAGAGACAAGGAGGAGTCAAATTTGTTGGATATTTAGGGAGAAGCTTCTATTCAAGCCAAACTGGAAGGAACTTATCTAATGCAAGCACAGCCATGTTAACCATGTTTATGATTTGACTGTTGCACAAATGACATCATTGGTGTTATTCTTGTACACATGCACACACAAGTGGACCTGTTCACATTTCAATTAGATCTGAGCATGCGTGACAGTTTAGGACCTCACTGGTGTTCACACTGGAGCTGGATACATGTCACTTACAAACATGAATGTGAACCATCAACGCAAAAAGATTGAATCTGAGTAAAAAATTGGAATTGAGCATTACGGACCTGTATTGTGAAGGTAGCCAAACAGCCCAGTCATGTTAGCATTTCACACCTGAATGATGGCTTCATTCATACATGCATCAGCATTTTAGCATCTTCATCAGACATCAGGCATCATGTTCCCAGGCTGACTGTACCATGCTGCAGTTATTTTACCCTGACTACAGTTTTAGTTCTCTAAACTTACAGGCATATTGTGTTCCAGAAAAAGAAAGAGAATTGTATGCTGTAAACACAAAATGTGTTGTCTGTGTGCACCTTAACTCACAGACCATCCTGCTTAGCTGAGAGAGAGAGGGGTTATAGTAAAAAGAGAAGGAGAGAACAATCTCCAACTGCTTGTTTTACAAAGCCTTCTTGTGCTTGAGTTAAATTGCTACCAGGGAGCTCTACTTGCAGCCAGAGCAGCAGCTTTTTTTCTTCTCCTGTCACTGAATGGTCAGCTACAAAACCTTGTTTGCCTGCTTTGTAGATTGGAAAAACACAAAAATATGTAATTTTCACTATGGGACAGAAAGAGAGGCCATGAGATCAGACTGAGCCTTGAGATGAAAGTAAAAGTGGATTCAAAATGTGACAACAGAATGTGTGCTATAGTTCGTGTCTGGTCAACAGTAAATATGTTAGTCATATTATGTATCCCCTGGTTCACTTTCTGCCTTGGATAATATGCATACAGTATGTGTGTTTGTGTTTTCTTTCTTTCTCTTTCATTCTCCACTCATTAATTCTTTCTTCCTTTCTTTCACTTCTTTCTTCAGGTCAGGGTGTTCTGCCAGCAGTACACTGCTGACTCCAGAGCAGCTGCCCAGACGCTGGATGAGGACATTAGAAATATCGAGCATTGCTTAGCCACTAGCAGCAGCTGGCAGTCACAACATGCTGGGGATAAAGAGGTGGGATCTCAGATAGTTTCTGTGTTTACTGTCATTCAGACTCAGAAACAAACATTTGAAACAATATATGTAACAATCATGTTTATTTGAAAATCTGTGAAGCACAGCTTGCCCTGATGTTTGTCGTTTTGTGCAATAAATGTCTTTTTGTTGGAGATTGTTCCCTTCTGTACGCTCTGGAGAGAGCAAAATTAGCATGACACATAGAGCCACAATGGCCACATTTATGGGAAATACATCAGTTTGAAATAAACTGGAATTTTTCTTGAACTGCAAACTACAAGTTAAGGGATAAGCTTAAAGGTACGGTGACCAAGACTTATCAAACGAACTACATATTCAAAATTCTTTGCAAATTTGAAAAACACAACTGCATTTACGGAAAACACAAATGCAAAAATCACAACACAAATGCAAAAATTTGTTATTGTACAAAATGTGTAATCTCAGTTTAAATTTGAAAAATTGTTACGAGGCTTTAGACATGTGGGATCAATGAATAATTAAGTTATCTCTATCAGGGGAAGCCTCATTCAGCTACAATCTGTGCTAGCCGGAAAAAGCTCAGTGCTGAGCTCATTCATGAGCACTATGTTAGGCGTTATGGTTTGAGAAGGAAACACATCCCACCCGACATAGCAACACACAGAAGCAGATCTGTCTCTCTCTGGGCTCGCTGGTACCATTATCTATTGGGCAAGCCAGCACGGTTTGTCTCCCCAGGTAACGGTGAGGCAGCGAGTGGCGTTATATCCTCACAAAGGAATAATGCCAACTGGTACGTGTGGCGCAATTATTGAAACCACTAACTTGTTTAGGCTATTGTGACCAGGTGTGCTAAACCATAAGCACATTTTCTGCTTTACACTAAGTTTGAAAATCTAAAACACACTTTTTGCAAAAAACTACACATGGTTATCTACATTAGACACATAAGTCAAAACTAAAAGCCTGTGTGTGTTGTTTGCTAAACACTGCCATTGAAATGCCACACTCATTTATCAATCACCTGCACCCAGAATGCACATGTGAAAAAACCCATAACCAATGAGATCACTTAGAATGGGCCATGGGCCAATCTTCCATTTATTTAAGGTTTGTCGAAGCCAAATTGAAAGCTGAATTGGAGTATCACAGCTTCCTGGCTGCTGCCCGCTCTCTGACACAGTTTTACGAGGAATGGTATCGCAGCTGCGCGTTATCGGAGTGGATGGACTAAACACTGAGACTGGGTTATTCACTCCAGTTCTGCCATGTTCCTCCTCCGTCCTTGGGCATCAGGGAGATAAATCTATCCTCCCAAGAGGAGATAGATTCTCTCTCTGAGGAGATGCAGGACCTGTTATTGAAACAAGCTGTCTCGACCATTCTCACTCACAACAGACAGAAGCATTGTTACTATGCGTACTTCCTGGTTCCCAAGAAGATGGGGGGTTTCAGACCCATTTTGGATCTCCACCTTCTGAACCAGTGTATCACCTGAAAGGCGTTTGGCATGCTAACCATCAGGAGATTGCTGGAACTTGTTCAACCAAGCGACTTGTTCACTACCGTCGACCTCAAAGATGCCTATTGTCACGTTGAGGTGGCACTTAAACACAGGAAAACTGACACATCAACCTCCTGGAACTTCAGGTGGTGCTCTTGGTTCTCCAACACTTCTTGACTCTGGTTCAGGGGAGACGTGTTGGTAAGAACAGACAACTGCACCACAGTTGTCTACATCAACAGGCAGGGCGGAGTCCAATCCACAGCCCTGCTGAAGATGGCAGAGAACCTGTTGTTGTGGGCCTCAGAACACCTCCCGTCTCTGAGAGTTCTTCACATTCTTGGTCCGGAAAACAGGGGTGTGGACCTCATGTCAAGAGGCAATCCCCTGGCAGATGAATGGGTGCTACACCCTGAGGTGGTTTGGTGATTTGGAACTGGTTTGGGAGAACAGAAGTGGACCTGTTCACTAGTTGAAACATAATCCACTGCTCACTCTGGTGCTCCCTGATGCCAAAAGACAATCCACTCCTGGGAGTGGACGGGTTTGCACACAAGAGGGACTGTTGGTCATCCTGATATCCCCAGACCATCGTTCAGCACAGTGGTATGCAGAGATGACCCATATGTTGGTGACCAAGCTCTGGTCCATTCCCCAGGTTTGGAGTCCTCTGTTCCAGGATGCGGGCTCAATAGGCACGCTGCACACATTGTGCCAACCTCTACAGGCTTGGCTCCTGAGAGGGACAGGCTGATGGGGGCTGGACTGTCTGCACAAGTGGTGCAGACCATCCAGGTGGTGAGAGAAGGATCCACCATTGCTTGCTACAAAGCAATTGAGATTCCAACGCTGGTGTAGGGAAAGAAGATTTGATCCCGTTGTGCAGTGGGAGAGGTTCTCTCTTTTCTATGGTGTCTGGTGGAAATTAAAATGCTACTATTAATGTACTAATGTATGCAGCAGCAATTTCCTCCTGTCATGAGGCGATAGACCTGTCTTTGCCCACCCCCTTGTGAAACATTTCTCAGCCCCCCAGTGGGAACTACTGTTAGTGCTTGAGGCCTTAGCGAGTAATTCCTATGAGCCTCTGGAGCTCTCCTGTCTGAAGATGTTGTCATTTAAGACAGCTTTGCTGCTTGTGCTACCCTCAGCTAAGAAAGTGAGTGAACTGTGTGTTCTGTTGGTTCACCCCAGCTGTTTGCTGCTTCGTGTTGACCACAATGGTGCTATTCTCAGACTGAACCCCTCCTTTGTTCCCAAGAACTTAGGGAGTTCATTTAGGTCAAGAACTATTCAGCTAGAGGCGGGACCCAACATTAACTTTTTCAGGCACTTGTCCTCAGGACAAGTAAATTTACCTTTCACTTGTCCAGACACAAAAGTCACTTGTCACTTGGGTAAAATGACTATAATTTACTTTTTTCATTTTGTTTGCAAATGTAGAATGCAGAATTCAGATGAACAAACAGTTGAAAGCATCCAGTGTCAACATATAAATGATTCAATTTATGAATTTTATTAAAGCCATTACTTCCCTGTTAATGATCTTTTCATTTGATCCTGAATTGCGAAGCACTTTGTAAAATCTATTTCAATATGAGCTCTGTTGATCATTCTTCTGATGTTTAATAATGATCATTGACAGTGTTTCCCCTAGGATTTTTTTCAGGGGGGTGGTAGGCCCCCTGAAACTACGAGTTTTGTTACAGAGCGGGTGTGTCATAGATATGGATACGTGGTGTCAACAGTGTGCAGTAAGGCGGTTGTCCGTATTGGTGTATTTCTCTACACTGAGCTGAAAGTGCACAAAAATTAGGTAAATAAATAACAAATAAATTTTAACAATATTTATTTACAACACATGAATAAATTTAGGCCTTATGGATGGATAGATTGACCAATCAGTCTCTATCTTAAAAACAAATCTCAATTCTCACACCATCTATATAGTCAATAATATAGATCAATATTTGTACTATAACAAAATAAAAAAAACTGACTTATGGGGAATTGATTTGCTCAAACTTAGGACCAAAGCAAGACAACAGTTTGACTTAAAGATGAATCAGTCAGATGAATGATGAATCAGCATTTGTGTTTCTTAATAACTGAAACTATCTGTCCATTTTAGTGCTGTGTCTACAATAGTTACCGAGGTCAACAACCTTCTAACAGCTCTATTATCATGTTAATAGAGTTGTTGTGCACTGTTATAACCTGTATTCAAAGATCTACAAGTCCTTTTATAGCAGGTTTTAGTCTTGCGCTTTGACTTTTGTTTGTTAGGATGTCCTTTAGTTTACATTTGGATAACAGATGTGCCTTAAAAATATTTACCAGCACAGTAATTCATCTAGATACAGGTGTAAGTTGTTTTTTTTTTAATTTTCATGTCTCTCCATAACCTGATGCCTAGGCTGCCTCTATGTGTTTCTCTTTCCTCCTTGAACTTTTTCTTTAAGTGTTATGGGTTATTTTCCCTGAGTCAGTAATCATGACAAGGAATCAGTAAAGGTCAATGATCTTATGATAGATGTGACAATGAATCAGTAAAGGTCAACAATCTTTTGACAGATGATTATTAAAGGCGATGAGCCATTTATTTTTTTATGTTACTTTAAGGAAGATCTGTTTTAACAGACACCCTTCGATGCAACTTAGACACATCATCAGTGATGTTACCTGGGGTCATTGGGTGTTTCGGGTCTTTCAACATCAAACACTCTTGCCCAGGCGACCCAACTGGGGGTGATCAGGCTTGTGTCTAAGTAGCTTGTGTTGTCAACGAATCACCCCGCTTGAGCCACAGCCATCTTCATCTGCTCTCCTGCTGTGCAGTCCCTTGTCTCCCAGCAGCTTGAGTGCCCTGCAGAGCGACTGGCCTGCAAACCCTCTACACCCGACCTTGATGGGACTGCACCGGGTCCCCTGCTTTGGCATTCACCCACCAGCCCCTCATACCTGGCCCTCTTCCTCTCAAAAGCCTCCTCCATCCGTTCTTCCCAGGGAACAGTCATTCCAGCACGACCACTTGCCTTGTTGATTCTGACACCAGAACCATGTCTGGCCTGAGCATGGTCACTGCGATGGTGTCTGGGAATTTGAGCTGTCTCCCTAGATCGACCTTCAGCTGCCAGTCTCATGCTGTTTTGGGAGGAGGAGTGACTGTATCACAACCATAACTAATAACTAATAACCATAACTAATGGTGCATAAAATAGCTGTTTCAAAAGACTTGTAACTAATGGTTGAAAATATTGCAATGAATCTATAATTGCAATGAACTCTGCCAGTTTCAGTGTATTTCTTGCTTGTTGGTTTACCTTGATTTTTGGAATAATATGTGGTGGAATACCTGAAGACGCATTGGCCCAGCTGAGGGATTTTTTCCATGACAATCTTGAATCAGTTGCACCCTCTTCCTTCTTGAATCACTTTGTTACTTTCTCCTTGTTTTTCTTTCAACACCATTAACGTTACATCCTGCGATTCTTCCTCACTTCTGTCTCCTCTCTCCTGATTCTTTCACTCACTCTGAAAATGTGAAAAGCCTTCCTTTTAAAAGTCTGACAGAGCATGAAGCAGAACTCTGTGATTGGTGGAGAGTATTACCCATAAAGTCCAGTAGAGGGCTTCACATGTGCGTATAGAACTAGGGTTACAATATCGTAACCTTTGATCTTGGGTCTAACTTCATACTAACATACATACTTTAGAGAACCCCGGGATCCCAGGATACTATACCCAGGATCAGCAACATAGAATCCCTGCCACGAGGGGAAGGTTACCCACAGGTTACATTTACTTCACATGCTTGATTTGTGGATTGTTAGACATAGCAACCATATATTCAAATACACACACAGGTGTGTGAAAAGTTTTCTCTTTTCAATCAGCCTAATCATAATTTCTATACTATTCAGCTTCAGCTTAGTTTTCAGTAGTTTGTTTTTATTGGTTTTGTTTTTATCACAGATTGTTGGAAAATGTATCAAAGACTTTGCAAGATGGTTACATCCATT
The DNA here is from genome assembly GCF_910596095.1 of Thunnus maccoyii. NCBI lineage: Eukaryota > Metazoa > Chordata > Actinopteri > Scombriformes > Scombridae > Thunnus > Thunnus maccoyii. Next base: position 2,545,183 of record NC_056535.1, on the reverse strand, counting down.
ATCATGTCAAACATAGGCAACACTTTGTGCATCCACAGACAGGGTTTCATACCCAACACATTAAGAGAGCCTAGTGTACTTATAGGGAGAACATCTACCACTTCAGGAGGAACCAAAAGCCCACAGCTCTTAAGATGAACCTTAGATTCATCAAGTGGAACCACTGGTTGGCCAAAAAACACTGTGATGGAGTGGTTGGATGCCTTTTTAAATTATTATTGAAGTTTTAACACAAATTCTGTGTTTTCATTTCAAAAACTTTGCAAAAGTTACTTTTTTACTGTTTTTAATTAATTTGTTTATGTACTGTTGTTTCAAAATATAAAAAGTAACATTTAACTTATTGAGTGGTGTGAAGACATTATTATCAAGCCTCAATAAGCAAGCAAGGAATGAGACTTTAAAAAATAGGCAATTAGTAACTTGATTCTTGATTATTAAGTTGTATTTGTCAGTAATTAGCAATTTATGGTGGCTTACAATAAAAAAAATGGACATCTGCGAAATTTGTTACAAAGTTGGACTGATCTGCTGAAATTATACAATAATTGGTGAGAATGTAAATGGTTTAAAATGTACTTCAATTTACTGGCCTGCAGAAGTTAGGCAGAAAGTATTTGAAAATTAAGCTGCAACAACTCACGTCAATTCCCCCCCTAAGCATGTAGGAGAATCTACAGTGGCCACGAAAAACACAAAAGGCCCCTCTAGAGCCAGTGTTTGGTGTGTCCATTCTGGGCTACTGTAAAAACATCTTTGCAACAACATGATGGGCTCCATGGAAGAGGTCCCGCTCCCTATGTAGATAGCTCATTCTAAGGTAATGAAAACACAACAGTTCTTATATTCAGGTGATTATACACTAATTAAAACATACTTATGCCAAGTCTGTTCCGCTAGATGTCACTAAATTCTACACACTGGACCTTTAAGCTGGCATGATCAGCTGAAGTTAGATAGAAACTAGTTGGAAATTGCTAATTAACACCTACTTACCATGAAATTTCCATAAAATTTGCGGACCTGTAAAATTAAGGGTTGCAAAAAATGTTATAAATTATAAATCAATTATAATTCCTCAAGAATTCACGGCAAACACGCTTTTTTTCATACAAATAAATAGTAATTCTTAATAAATATAAATCCTTGTCTGATGACATCCTTAAATTATATATTTATCAGTCCTGTGCTTTAACACATTTAATTCCAAGGAGAAGGGTATAAAGATACATTACTCATTCCCTGCATTGGATTGATTTCTAATTTCACCCAGGTTTACATTTTATTTCACACACCAGTTTTCACTAGTTCACACACACACAATTCAATTATGGTTCCTTCAATGTTTGGAGATGCCGTTTTAACACAATTTTGAACCTATCTTATTTTACATAGTTGTATATTGTAGATAGTATTTTCTTGAACAATATGCAACGGCAATGAGTTCTACCTGACTATGGCTCTGTACACTACTGTTTTCTGTATCATACTTGTTTTTAGGCAATGTGAACTTTCTTTATGTTGCTTATCATGTTTGATAATTGTGTTAAACAAACAGAGAATAACTGTCATATATCTTTGGTGATCATGTCACTAGTATATTTCTGATGGATCTCTGTCTGACAATTAGCCAGACTGTTATGCTCATCTATTACATTAGTTCTTTAAGAGCACTGTACAGCACAACATGCAGCTTTATTTTGAGCAACTTGTAAATTTTTTTATCTCTTTCATTGAAGCACTGGACCAAATAACGAAACAGTAATCATGCTGCAACAGAACTAAAGCAATTAGAATTTGTCTAATGACATCTGGTTGCATATAGTTTCTCTCTCTGTGTATGTGTGTTTGCACATAACTTGACCTTTTGAGTTATTCTTGGCTGTGTGTCAACAGCCATGTGATACATGAGACCAAACTAATAAACAAACAATATCCAATCAGGCCCAACTGTGAGATTGTATTTAAATAGGGCCTTTTTCTCTTGTCAGTAATGGATGAATGAATGAGTGTGTGGCTGTGACACCTTGAACTTTTCATGTTATTAGTCATTTGTGAGAGTGCAGTTCAGCCAATTTATATGTGATCTCTGACTAAATTTTAAAATAGCCAACACAATAACAAACTACAGGACGTGACAAGATATATGAGTGCCTGTAATTCTGGTGCATCATGGCGTTTTATGACATTTATGGCGAGTTCAGCATCTACTGTATGTACACAATTATTATATTCACTAAATTAAAGACAGGTAAAGATATGTAATATGTATGATATTTTATTAATAGTTAATAGTTAATAGTTTTATTATCTCTGTCCCCACTGGAGCCCTGCTTAAATTCTCAAATTAAAATTTGAACCTTAAAGATAATCATCTTGTGTACCCTTTCGTCTAGTGTTATGTCAATAAGGTGTAAATCTAGTCAGATTGTAGAACTACATTGATGTCAGGAGCTCTATTTATATTAATTTTATACATACTGTATTATACATTTGAGGCAGTTAAATGTAGGCTGACAGGTTACTTGTCTCTGTCTGTCTGCCAGTCATAAAGCCTGGAATAGCTCTTTCAGAATTTTATATCAGCTCTTAAGTTTTTATATTTTGGAATAACCAAAAAACCAACATAAAGTGTCTTAGTAAGGTGTGGGGCCACAACGTGCTGCCAGAACAGCTTCATGCACCTTAGCATTGTTTCTACAAGTCTCTGAACTCTACTGGAGGGATGAGCACCATGCTTCAAAAAGATATTCCCTCATTTGATGTTTTGATGATGGTGGTGGAGAGTGCTGTCTAACATGTCAGTCCTAAATCTCCCATAGGTGTTCAATTAGGTTGAGATCTGGTGACTTTGAAGGCCATAGTATATGATTCACATCATTTTCATGTTGTTGTAATTTGTCACCTGTCTGTATATCATAGCTTTAAACATGTTTGACAGAAATCACCTAGCAGCCTAAATTAGCCTGACTGCTTAGTACATTTCTAAAGCTCTTTCTGTACTCAAGAAATGTCTCATAAACATTCTCACAGTGCTCTGACACAGCCTTACTTAAAATTCACACCACCATGTCAACTGAAGATCGATTTATTTGTAGATTGAACATCAGCTATAGTTCCTGACCAAGCCCAAGCTCTCTAAGAAGATGCAGAAAAACTTCCAAAAATCCTGAGCCTGTATGGAAATTGGAGAGATCCCCTCTACATGGATCGCTGGGCAGCTGGATAGCTACAGGATCCATTTTTGTTGTTGCTGTGTTTTTTCCAGTTTCCTCCCTAGTTTTCCTTCTGAATGTTCCATTTCCAAGGATGCAGCAGGGAACACAGCAGAGAGTGATGGAGGTCAGGTGGACTCCCGCGCATCTCAGCAGGAAGAGAAACAGTGACAGCAGGATCCCATGCAAACAATGGACATGAGAGTATTGCTCAATGCTAACTGTCTCCTGCAATGTGGAGACTGTGTGTGGTGCTGTCCTGACTGGGAGAATGTGGGGCGGTGGGAGGAATCCACCTGCAGGCCTTTTATTGAAGAGGAGGCCTTAGGTGACTGGAGGGCTGGGTTGTGTGAGGGCAGGGCAGCACTGTATCTCCTGCAGAGTGGCACACTCCATTGGATATCTGGCCAGACACATGTGCAACAAGATATTGCAGTCTAAAAAGTAAGAGCAAAAGCAGGAGATCAAGATTTAAGGGGGCAGCTACAGTACTCTGTGAGGGGGGAAAAAAACATATTTGCTTTCCAGAAGAAGATACTGGCTGGTATAAAACTGTGTCTTACCTTGGGACAGTTCACTGTTGATTTTAATGTGGTTCTGGATGAAGCCTGCAGTTGAAAAAATACTCTCTTCCATTCAACAATGAATAGAAGAGTGCACAGGGGTACCTAGAACATGCAGCGACAGAGAAATGGAGAAAGACAAATACAGAAAGTGAGAGAGAATGAGAAGGCGAAGCCTTTTTTTAAATATGAAAGTCATTATTCTAAAAATTGGCTAATGGATATCATACCACAGAAGGAATAGTAAGACATCTCTGTTGAGAAGCTGCCACAGCCACAAAAAATCACCTGGAGTCTTGGGGCACCAGTTGAGGAGCGCTGAATCAGGGTGTTTTCTGAATTGATGTCCCGGTGAAAGACACCCTCTCATCTGAGATAGAGAGAGCCACAGAGGGAGGAACTCTCTAGCACTGCCTGTTTCACAAGGATGTGTGGATGTGCAGTTTAAATCACACCAAATGTGATTAATGAAACTTTTCATTTGTGGTTTCAACCAAATCAAACAAGCCTTAGACTGCACCCTAAAATGCTCTACTAAAAAGACAAATGAAACTCAATTAAGTGTGGTTGTTATTTTAGCCGGAGTGACCTTTTTATCAGGTAAACTCTGCTCTAAAGGATGCAGAGTTGCAATGGACCAAGAAGTGCTTTTCTACACACACACACACACACACACACACACACAGAAGCATCCTCCACATAGCGTCAGTACCTTAGCCTCATGTTCCGGCAGGGAGCTTCTGTTGATTTGAAGGTACTTGTAGAGGTCCAGGGAGAGGGCTGCTCTTTCCAAAACCAGGATTAACTCATGTTCCAGAGTGTACCAGTCCAGAAGGGATATCATGGCGGATTGTCCAACTGATCCTGGTAGACCTGCAGTCTTGAGCATGAGGGCCACCCCGAGAATGATGTCAAACAGGTTCCCATTGCAAACCTAAAGAAAACAAATGTATACATGTTGAGGTTCAATTGAGGTAATCCAGGCAGCATTTGGTTACCTATCAAATGTATTTGCAAATGCAAATTGATTACATATGAATGTCACTTTTAGGGGAAAGGGTTGAAATATAAGCAGCTGCAGAACTGACAGCTTGTCTGTGCATGTGTTTTGCTCATCCACATTAGAGCAGTGAAAAAAAGTTCAACATTCAGGTAACAGTTCAACAGTTTGTGTTTGACATAAGATCAAATCACTCACCACTCATTTGCATCATGTAACGTACTTGATAGCCACCTGCAAGACAGAAATAAAAGTCCTTTGGTTGGCACTTTTAGCAGCTGTGGTGAATGGTATAATGTGTGTATGAACATGTGTTTGTAAGACTCACTGGTAAAGAGTCTTCTTTATGGAAGCCAGCATACACTGAACCAATCGGAGCATGCTGGAGACACTTGTCCTCAAATTCAGCTACACACAAACACACACAGCAAGATTTGTTTCACTTCTCACATTTTTACTTCCAACCCTCCTCCTAATCAATCATGATTTTATTCTGAACCATAACCCTGAATACAAAGGCCAGGCTAAAAGTAATCTCTTGTGGAAGGTACAGGCAGAGTGCCTTTCCTTAGCTTACACAGCAGTACACAAACTAATCTTTCTCTAACTTTCTTTCACACGTTCAGCCCACCTCTGCTTGTGTTTCCTGAGGAGGCCATCGAGAAGATTTTCTCCTCTTCCAAGTGAGGCGTCGGTAAAGATGTGGCTGATGTCATCATCCTTCCTGTCCTTTATCATTTTCTGGATTCACTAGAGCTGTATACACTAGAGCTGGATCCAGAAGCGCTGAATTAAGTAGAGCTGGATTCATGAGCACTGGATTCAGTGGGGCTGGACACAGTGATGCTGGTGCTGTCGCTACCTCATATTTTTTCTGATGTCCTGGCATCAACACTGGCCTTTCTCTTGCCCCATTGTTTCATGAAATCCTCCACTCATACTTCCATAGGCCTAATTTTTTTTCCTGGGCATCTTTCCATCATCACCAGCTTTCCTCTTTCTCACACTGACATCCTCCTGAACCTTGTTGCAACCCTTGATTTTTTCCATGGGTGTTCCTGAAACATCACTGTCCTTTCTTTTTTTCTTCCTCACATTGAAATCCCTCTCCATGTTGTCCAAACCACTGCTGGTTCAGACCAGTCAGCATCCTATAAGTTCATGAGATCACAAGATGATATCAAGCAATCTCGTGAATCCAGCTGCCTCACGAGGTAAGACGGTGATAGACAGATGGTTCATCCAATCACATGCCAAGTATTTTTTGAAAGTGCCTGCCCTTTTCCAAACAGTTTCCAAGGATGACTTCTCAGATGATTCTGTTTAACAAACCATCTGGTGCATCAAGTTAAAGCAGTCTGTTCTAACAAGAAAACAGTATAGGCAGTATATGACAGTATATGTCTAAAATTCAGCAGGCAAAAATGATCTATAGTTACATTTACGCCATCTAGCAGCTGTAAGAATTATGATCAGGGGAAGGGATGTTCAATCAGATGTCAATATAAGATGACTTATTAGGTGGAAGCGGGTAGTGGGGATGGCTAGACAGTTTAGTAGAAAGGCAAAAAGTGGACTTAGCTGCAGGAGACCACTGTTTGGACACACAGGACAATCATTCTAAGTGGCATGTCAAGGAGAAGAATCTAAGCATCACTCTCTTTCCACTGGGGTTCCAAAGAATCTGTGCTTGGTATATATACTACCTCCCTTGGTCTGATTATGTGCACACAGTTTTTCTAACCACTGCTATGCTGACCATACCCAGCTCTATCTGTCCTTCTCACCTGACAACTTGATTGTCTTAGCTTGGATCTCAGCCTGCCTAAATTATATCTTTAAATGGATGATAGAACGCCACCTACAACTCAGTCTCTCTCTCAGCCAGTCCTTCTGTTCAGCATAACATTAGTACCCAGCACAGCTCTTCTTTTCTCTCTCCAACAAAATCTGCTAGAAATCTGGGTGTTGTGATTGATGATCACCTACCTTTCACCAATCAACAGTTTTTCAGTATCCTTAACCAGTAACCTAACCTTAAAAGTTCTTTGAGTTGCTCAGTGTTGTTTAATTTGGAGGGCTTGTTGCATGCTTGGTTCCCATGAGCAAGTGTTGTAGGGAAAACAAATAAAGTATCATACCTTGTAAGTGGATGTTTTTCAGATATAGTACATTTGGTATGAATGTTTTGCTATTTTTTAGCACACATTTTGTTTATGTTGATAAATAATATAATTTTGAGTAGACAGAGTTGTGGGAATGAACAGAGAAGATGAAATTGGTCAACAGCTTTCAATGGAATAAATGAGTCTCCATGTTTGGACACCTGATCCACATGGATCTGTTAGTTACTGTTATGGTATTTATGCTGTTGCATGTGGTGACAAATTGTGCAGCCAGATACACTGAGATGAGAACTGGTTAAAGTATCTCTAGTTGAATTGCAATTTCTATATTAAGCTACCTGTACGTGAAAAGTTCTTGATTACAGTTTCACATTCCTGCAATGGAAAGGAGACAGTGTCTGACACCTCAAGCTGCTAAGGTAAAGGAGTAGAAAGTCAATGACACATTTAGACTTTGCAGCTCATCATTCACTGCTGAGGAGGAAGCACAAGTCTGAATATCACTCATCCAACAGTGACCACAGGATCTTTTTTTTCTTATGGGTGCATAGATTAATTTTGTCCCCTTATTCATTTCCCAAATGGCCACTAACCCCGAGGTTCTCATCTCCACCCCTGACAGTAAAGAGATATTCTGCCAGTTCAGAATTTACTTTTGACAAGATAACAGTATAATCCATTTTGCCTCTTAGTTTCTGCCTTCCATTCTCCCAAAGTAGTTTTTTGGCATTGCTTTACAATTAGGTTAAGTGGAGTTTGTCTTTGGAAGGCAGTGACTGAGTGGGGAGGGTTTTTCTGTGCTGTTGGTTTTTTAAGAGATCGGCAGTAGAGGCTTTGGACCAAGACATCAGGCTGTCCAAAATATTTAGTGCCTGTTAGTGGATTTTAATTATTAATGAATATCTGACTAATCCTGCCCCGCTTGCAGCTGCAGGTGTTTTCCTTTGGACGTGGATGAGACAAATTCTGTCTGCAGGGCTTCACTTAATGCATTGCTGTGATAACTGTCAGACTGCAGTAAAACTAATTGAAAAAAACTAATTTTAATAAGAATTTAGAATGTTATGTGGTTTGCTTTTAATGCATATAGCACATTTTCTTTTTTCTGTTTCTGTTTCTGTCTCTGTCTTGGGCACTCTGTCAACCAAGTGTTTCTGCATTATTCCACCACAGAGAACAGTGGCATCTTCTTCAGTGAACAGCAAATTCCATAAAGATTCAGTTAAACTACTGGAGTCAGTTATATCTCGACTAGCAGCCAACAAATTAAACTTTTTGTGAGGAGAAAGATGCAAATTGGGTAATCTGATAATGTAGGATGAGAGTTACATTTAAAATGCATATTTAGATGTTTGAATGTTAACCCCTGTTCTATAGATGTGAAAAATAGAGAAGCTGTGGGGTTGTATCAACAAGGTAAACAGCTTGCTGTTGTTTTCATGAGCTCCTGAACATTGCAGATTTGAAAGGTTTTTATGTCACCAAGGACAAATAGCAAACACACAGAGCATCTCTTTTAGTAACATTCTTCTTACACATATCTATGATCACTCATCAACCCTTCATTTTACGTCTTCCTTCCTTCTTGCCTCCCAGTTCCTCCTGACAGCTGTAGGCACGTATGAATTATCAAGGAACAGAAATTAAGGGAAGCTTCCTCTCTCCTTTAATGTTGAATGCTTCCCCGAGCTTTCAAATAGAGCTTCAAATGTCTCACTAAATTGGCATTGGAAATGGTTGCAAGTAAATCAGTTCAGAGCCCCAAAGGGAAGCCTGTATTCTGGTCCATGCACTTACATCCTCCTCTCTCAAAATCCCTTCAACAAGGAGATCCTCAGCCTTGAAGCCTTTTCTATTGTTAAAGTAAAAGTGAAATACCATTAAATTAGAATGTTAATCCAAAAGTCTGGCTCTTGAAAGCAATCAACATTATCTTTTCCAGCAATTAGGGCAGTTTGCATTATTAAGTCTGTCATTTTGAACTCGTCACCATCTGTGACAGATGATTCGGTCTGCGATCCGTTTCTGTAATAAAAACGTCAGGAGACGCTTTGGAGCAGTTTGAACTTGTCATGAATGTATTTCCTCTGTGACAGAAAAACACATCACAGCCTTAAGAAACTCCTGCAGGTTAAACTGAACTAAGCAAACACTTTTAATGCTGACTGACTCTAGCACACTCACTATAAACTGATTGAAGACACTCGCTAGCCCAGCAACATTAAGGCTACAAACAACCCATATTCAAAAAGAATATTCCATGTTGTAAACACGTAATTGTCTAGTCCTCAAATATAAGACAATCCCCACTTTAGAAATTTAATTTATTAGTGAATTCACCTGTAATAAGCAGTTGAAAAAAAGTCCCCAAAGAGGGACATGATGAGCTGGAATTAAAAAAAGTGTAAAAACATTGTGTTATAGTTTTATACATTTTATATTTGTTTGTGTTTATAACCAACTTTACAACCATCATAGTGTATGTATGTATGTATGTATTTGTTCTCAGGTCTCTCTTGTTCTTGATCTTAATGAGACTTTGAGAATAAATAAAGCTTGACTATCTAAAATGTTTTTATATGCTATTGTTTTCTATAATATCATTATATATATATATATATATATATATATATATATATATAATATTAATATCTGTAGATGCTTCTGTCATTTTTTTGTAGTGTGGAAGTTTGGCAGTTTTATTGTTTGCAAATACACAAAATGATAAATCAGACCTGCAGCTTTGTACTGAAAAAAACAAACAAACAAAAAAAAACAACAGCATATATTTGGTGTTTATTTGTTGATAAACAAAGACAAAAATTAAGGCATAGACAAATTACCAAACTTACCAGAATTAACTTAATGCACCCAATTAACCCAATTTCTACACAACGGATTTAGATAATATGATGCAGAATCATAGTGTCCGAGATGCTTTAAAGTTGGGTGCAACACTTGTACTAAGACAGAAATCTAATGAGACTGCGACTGTGTTTGAGGAAGAGTTCAGTTTTGTGGGGATGTTCTAATGTAACAGCGAGGACATCCTGTCTGTCTACTGACTAGAGTGCATATCGATTCCCTGTACAGAGTGACAGAGATGGAGATCTTGGTCATTCTCAGTCATGTGCAGATGGCCTGCAGTGTAACCTTACTCTGATTAATACTGCAATGTGGTCCTGTCAATCAAATATGCTGATTACATTATGACAGAGTTTCTGTCACAAACACAACACATGGCAACCCCATCACAGAGGAACACTCCCCCCCTTCCCAATATCACATCTCATAGTGGATGAGTCTCAGGGGACCAGCCCCATTAAACCCCATTATCTGGATAGAGAGAGGAAGAGGGGCAAAGAAAAAAAAAGCTAAAAATTGATCTAACAGAGTGGGCACATCTTCTAATGTCACACAGAAATGGATGGAGTGTGTCAGAGTTACTAAACTATCAGCGCACACTAGCCTGTTCAACCTTCAACCCAAGGATTTGGAAAAAGTCACTTGTGCTTTATCACATTATGTCTGGACTGCTCTAACATCTCATGTACCAGCTCAGCTCCAACTGCTCCAGAACTCTGCTTTTAACAAAAACAAGACAGTGACCATACATTACATTGTTACCTAAAGCTGGGCACAGACTGTCTTGTATATTGCGTAAAAACTCACACTACACATTTTAATCCTCTCTGAATGACCAGACTTTTATTCTCACAATGTTCGGATCAACTGACCAGCCACAAAGTGGTACTCACGCTGAACCTAAACAGCCCCAGTCAGTTTGTCCAGTGACGACCACATCCTGAATTATGTTGACAAAAAGAGAGAAAGGCAGCGTTACTTAGTAAGACGGATATGGAGTTAGAAGAAAAAAAGAAAAATATGGAGCCTCAGATGGCTTGAAGATGCAATATGATCTGTGTGTTCTAATGTGCAAGGTTCAGTTTTATATCAGTGCAGTCTCAGTCAAGAGACAGTTTTAGCCACAATATGTAGGTTACTAAAACACTATCAAAACAAGCTCTCTACCAGCAGCCATGTGGCTAAACTGTTTACACACAGCTGACCAAAATTTCTGATCTGCCAGAAATCCAACCAATCGTCCAACAGCCAGATTGTTGATATTGCAGTTAATTAATCACGCCTCATGACTTCAAACTGCTGGTGAAACAACCAGCAATCTGACAGAAATTAGGTCCGATTCCAAAATTAGTCAAGGAAACCAATTCAGTGTTAAAATCAGGTTTCATCCATACAGTGTCTGCCCAGCTTTGAGGACTGATTTCAAAAGTTTACAACTGACTCAGAAGTGAGAAAAAGTCAAATGTAAACTCACACTCACATTACCCAGGCAGGGTCTTTTGTGCTTTTCAAAGTAGCTGTAAAGTACTAAAGCTTTTGAATAAAAGGGTTCACTCTAAAACGAAAGTGACCATGAATAAAATGGGGATTAATTGAAATATGTCTTTTTGTAAAGGTCCCTCACAGTTCATCCATCTTATGTTTCTGAAGACAGACATGACAAAAGTGATACAAGCGTGAAAAGACACTTGATATCTTTCAGGAATCTGTTTCCATCCGTTGGACATTCTTTGACACACAGCTAAATTAAGCTTGACAGTTAGCCTGCCACGAGGCAGGCTAGTTGCCTTGATTACTGAGCAGGGATTCATATAAGCCACAGTAATGGAACGGAACTTTCACTTAAATTAGCAAGGCTTATCAAAATAAACCAGGCTTTTCCTTCATCCACCTTGATAAAACACCCCTCAGGTCCAAACAGTATTCAATATACAACACAACTTTGCCAGCAGTAATGTCAACATTAATACACATTTTCATCTACATTGTCATGTTCCAACATTTTCAGCAAGTATGAAACATCAAGTTTTTAGTCTGTGCATGTATGTAAATCATGAATAAAGATAATTTGATTTATGCTTAGATGCAAATCTCATTACTTTGTGGACATAATGTTTTTATTCTGTATGACAATGCCCCACAGGTGTTGTTCAGGTGGTGTACCACTCCAGTGTGCGACCTGTAGGATGGTAGGCAGAACCTTGTAAATGTAATTCTCAAATTATCGTCAATATGGGGTTTACTGTGGATTCAGGGTGTATTTATTTCTTTCCTTTGCTCATACCCGCTATATAGTATCATCTACAAAGTACAAAGTGCCCAAATTTGGCTCACATTCTGTCTACCTACAGCCAGTGTTGGTTTATTTAAACCAGGACCATGATCTAACCTCTACCAAGTGGTTTTAGTTATTCAAACCAAACCAAACATTAACCATGGAGGTGACAGATCAATAAACATTCATTTGAATAGTATTTGTCATATGAGTCATTTTGGAAGGCACTGAAAAGCAAACTATTTTGTCATTGAAGTGAGAGGACTTGCTGCACAAAGTGAGGTTGTTTTTTTATTCAGAACACATTCTGTTACTCAGTTTAAACCACCATGGAAATGTAAGGTGCAGGGAAATGGAATGTGGCAAAGGTTTATGTATATGACCAAAATAGTCCGGCTTGACTTAGCTGAGTGTAAAGGATGACTTTTGATTCATGGCTTTTGTCCTAGTGCCACCCCAAAGCCAAACTTCACATTTTTAGCATTTTTTGGACTACTGATAAGACCTTTGTCAAGTACGAGGTTTAAACTTTTCAGCACTGTAGCACCTCTAGCAGGACTTTAGACTTTTATTTGTTTATTTTGTTTTCTCCTGTGAAACTGACATTAGTCCAGCAAGACAAAAACACAATGCTGTGTGATACATGTCTTTTTGTAGGAAAATAGTCAAAGTTGGAAATGAGTGAATCTTGGCATAAAATACACTGTATGTCCAAAATTTTGTGTTCACCTTGTCCACATACTTCTGGTCTGGGACTGATTTTGGTGTTTTGCTAGGTCCCCTAGTTCAGATGAAGGAAAGTCTTAATGCTACATCATGCAACATCTTAGACAACAGTTCCCACAAGAGGGGAGGCTGTTAGCAGTAGATGGATGCTGTTGTTTAGAATGACATGTTCTGCTATCACATGTGGGTGTCCACATACTTTGTTTGGGTGCAGTGTAGTGGGTTCAAACCAAAACGTATGAGTGTGCTGTGCAGATGCATGTGTGTCATGTCACATTGAATTGCCAGCCACCTCTAATGAGGATCTCAAATCAGCTTCAGAATTTTCCACATTGAGAAAAATCTGATTGCATGGTAAACTCTGGATACACATTAGTATTATACAGCGCCCCAACCACAAGTTTGTGTTAGGAAAAACTCTTTAATGCACACCTATGCTATCTGACTTCATTTCCTCACCCTGTTGCTACACGGCAGTACAGTATCTCAGCTCCCAAATGAGCCGCAGCTTCTGAGAGCTTCACATCCTGAAGCTCTGGGGGGATGAAAGAAAGACAGAGCAGAAGCAACACATCATCTGCGGAGAGGAGTGAAAAGGAGAGAGGTGGGGAAAGTAGGGGAAGAGGGGAGGTCTGAGGTGTGATGAAAGAGAGTCTCATCGAGGTGAAGATATTGGAGGCTGGGTGGTGGTGGATCATTCTTTTCTGAAAAGGAAGATGTTCCTTTGAACTCTCAACAGCTTAAAAAAGTAATGACAGCTGGTAATGAATAGTAAGATCTTGTTTGACTGTGTAGCTCCCAGTGGAAAAGCTGCTGAAAAAATTGAGCTCAGATTGTCATCAGCACTGAGACCTGGTATTTTTAGTCAGTTATAGCTACAGTATACAGTATAATAACTACAGCTCAGTTGCTGAGTATCCAACTATGGAGTTGTTTCTTTTTATGGTCACATAAATGTAGCTAGCTCTCCAACCAGTTTGTGGATATTGTGTTATTGAAATATCAGTAGCTATATACTTCATTCAAAGTAACAGAGAATCACCTATTCTGTCTGTACATTTTGAAGGCGATGTCATGAGACAGACACTGCAGTTGCATTGATTATTTGCACTGACAATCATTGGGGAAGTGCAAAAGTAGCTAAACACATCTGATAACATTTGAGCTTTGACTCGTTCTAAAGTCAGATAGTGGGTCTCAGTAGAAAGACATTGACCGCTAAACTCACTCAGTGTTTTGGGCTTGTGAAAACCAAACATGTCATGTTGCTGAAATGCATTTTGTTCTCCTGAGTCAATGATACTGCTCTCCCTACCTTTTCAGTAAATCATCATGGTGACTTTAGCAACTGTTAGAAAGAAGCACTCAATCTGTGAATCTGGAGAACTGACATGCCAGATGGTTTGTTATACAGGACCATCTGAAAAGTCATCCTTGGAAAGTGTTCCAAGTTTTCCCAAGGAAAATGGCAGGCACTTTCAAAAAATACTTGAGCTGAAAGTGGGTAAAATGCTCCATTGACTGGTTGGGTGGTAATTCTGGCTTGCCACTACAAGCAACACTTTTCACATACATGTAGGGTTAGGATTAGGGAATTAAGGGTTCATGAGTCATTTCATCCATTGGTTTCATACACTGTCAATATTAAACTATTGATTATTACATCATTAAGTAAATGATCAAGACACTTCTGCCGACAAATTCAATAAAGTGGTAAACTTAGGCAAGGTGATCTTGCAGTGGTGATTTACCATTTCAAGGCTGCAAACAAGAACAAACACTGCAAGTTGTGGCTTTCATTATATACAGCATATATACTGCAGCAGCTTTTTCATTGCTCTTCATGTGATTTATTTTCCCATTGACTGACGACCACTTGAGACAAATACACACACACTGGTAAAATACACCCTGGTGATGTGACATTTCATGACTTGATGAATTGATGAGGGTCACTTGAACGCGCCATTAAGCACTTGACACATGCACAGTGAAGTGCAGAGGACTGTTGCATCTGCTGAATTCAGGCAAAAATTAGTCAGACTTTGACATTTCTCTGAGCCTTGAGATCTGTTATGACTTATTTAGTCACACAGACACACGTCTTCCTCTGAAATGGGACACAGCTTGTGTGTCCTTGTTCCTTTGAAGTCATTATGAAAGCCCCTCTAGATTTAAGAAGTCAATATAGGCCATCTTCATTAGGAATTAAAGAGGCAAGCCAATACTTAGTGCCATAATCAATCACCCGTCTACTGTCAGAAATGTCTGAATCAATCTACTCATTTGCAGACTGACTCTTTCTAACTAGCAGCTAATCCTGTTAGCCTCTTGACCCCTCAGAGGATACTTCCCCAGAGAGACTGGACCAACAAAATTCCCTCTTATACTTACAACAAAATGAACTCACCAATAATGTAGCTCATTTCAGTCTTTGTTCATACTTGCTTCATACACTAAAAGCCATCTATTTTCAGCCCAGTGCTTTCTGTAAATACTGGAAGCCAACATTTAGTTACAAAAGGGATAAAACACTGTTGGTGAAATTCATATTCACTGTGCGTGTATGCCTGCATTTGTTGTGTGTTCCTTTTAATCATTCAAAGCACTGCAGTCATATTTGTTTGGACTTCATTTGTCTTTGTGGTGTGCCGTCCCCTGCAGAATGACTGAAATGTCAAATATTTATTCTGTTCAGAAGGAAAAATAAATGGAGGCTGGTTGGAGTGAAAACATGAAGTTTGGATCTGTAATGTTGAATCATAATGCTGAAGCACAGTACTGTATACTGAATACATCCGCGGGTGCAGATCCCAGTCAAGTGCGCCCTGGCACACTTGGGTACAGGGTGGGATCAGAAAGAATCCATTATCATACATTATAGGTGGGAGTGTTGGAGGCTGTGATAATTTATGCTGCTTTATGATGCTTTCTCCATCATGATGCACTGACAGTGACACTGAATCCTGCAGAGAGTTTTCCTCAGATGAGACTTGTTTGTTTGTCTGTCTGGGACGGAGCAACAGATGATGACTCTTTTTAAAGTTGAATTCACTTCTCTGGACACCTTGATGATCCAGCGTTTTCTGTGCGTAATATTTTGCGATTTAACTCGGCATCACAATGATCCATACAATAACCATCTACAGTTAAAGGAGTAATCTCGAAGAGCTCCGTTTCGTTCTCTTTGGCAGCACCATATGGCAATAAGGGGTAATTGCAGGTATGTTGTTCTTTTGCGCAGATTACATTAATAAATTACTCTTATTGGCTTTTTACACAGGAGAGACAGTTACTGTGCCTGCAATAAAAGCTTCACGAGTAAAAAGCCAATACGATTAAACTTTTAAAGAATAAACCGCTTCACACACAAGCGAATGAAGAGCGAGTCTGTTGTGTCAGCTCCACTGATTTAAATGCATGGTTGGAAGGTTGCCATCGATACCCGGTTTGTAATAATCACAATACTGCAAATGCAAGAGCTTTCATCATCATAGGCTCAATCACCATTGTGTTACCTCATTCGGCGATAGACAGGGACTTAACAGACATTTATTTCAATGAAAATAAGGAAATAGTTTAATCTTCATGTTGCAACATGCATGTGATCCTAGTAATGACTGGGGTTTTTAAAATAACACACTTTTGTATAAAATGTAACACGAACAATCTCTGTAACATGTTGCTCATCACAGCTACACATCCACCTTTATAGTAAATAAAAATGTGGAGCTCTAGGCGACACTTCGGCCAGACCTGTTGATTTGCATTAAAAACTGTACAGAATAATTAATGATAACCGATAAGTTTGATGTGCATATAAGCATAGAGGTTCCTGTGGTTAGTTTGCCACAGTCTGGTGCTGGTTACACACAGTTAAACCAGTTGATCTGGTGTAATTGTGCCTTGATAGCTACAGCTCCGACTAGAGACTGCAGACGGAACAGATTCCTGCCACCTTCAGATGGTTTTACAGACAGTCACCAGGGTGAACAAAAGACCATCCATATAAGATGCCAGTTGTTCACAGAATCACTTATTGATCTTACTTCAGTCTTTATTTATTTATTATCAGGATTCATGCAATTACCACAAAAAAGTGTCTGGAAAGTGTAAAGACAAGCAAAACACTAAAAAGGCAGTTTGTGTGATGTCAGAGAGGTTTACAGTATATGGGTGTGCCATCACCAAAAAAAAATGACAAAATGTTAGATAATATAAGTGCGCTGAGCTTTCAGCCTGCTCTGAGCAGATGAACACTCTCATTCTTAGCACCAAGATTGAGTGAGACCGGTGAGTCACCAAGATACCAACCCAGTTCAGTCAAGGATATAACCTCAGTGCGCCCCAGGAAAATAGCAGTTTTCCATTATGCCACTACGTTTTGTGCCCTGTGCCAGCACGAAAATAGGGCCCTAAGTGTCAGTTTATGCTGGCTTGAGACTAAAGGCCTTATTTTCACAGTCAAATATGTCCTGTGAAGCATACTTCTGGTATTTTCGTGGCCAGGTGCGCTGAGTGCATGTGTGGCACACTTGATTAAGGGGTGGTATCAGAAAGAACACATTATCACATATTTATTAGTGGGGGTGTTGTAGGCTGTGACAATCATGACCAATCACATTTGCCACTTTCCCTTTAAACTCAGGGCTTTTCTCATCATGGCGCTCTTTTTTGTTTGAGAATCCTGCGGAGAGTTTCCCTCAGAGGAAACTTGATAATGCTGTTGATAATCCAGCAATCATCAGTTTTCTGTGCATGATAGCCCACAATTTTACTTGGCATCACAATGATCCATACAATAACCATTTTACTATTTTTGTGCATAGCTGCATTTTTTTTGTCAAAATATACAGGATTACAGAATTGGCAGTGTTCACCACTGGGAAGCCAGAGAGGAATCACATCCTTGATCCTGCACTAATGACTCCTATTGGTTGTTCAGAGTGTTAATGTAGGTGATCCTGAGACATTTACCTCTAGCAGTGGGACAGTGGGGGCTAGCAGTAGCAGCACTGTAATACATATGGGGGAGTAGACACCTGGCATGTCATACAAGATGACTGGTTTATGACTGGCCGGTTCACAACAGAAAAGAAAAAAATAATTTTACTTTGGAAAAGTATTAAAGAAACACCCATAAGGACACCATCTGTCAACACCAAGAGTAATGATTATGAAAATAACAATAAGTAACAGATGTATATATAATAACAGAGGTGTACTCCTGTCACTACATGGCCCATTTGTGTGACATATCTGATCGTAGCACAAGTAGAAATACTAACCAGAAATTCTGATTTGCAGCCCGATACAACGTCAAGCAAGTACACAGCAATTTACGTCTTTGTACTCATCGCAGGGTTGTACAGCTCTGGAAAGGTCATCATGGCAGTGATGAGTCTCTCTTCACAGTTCCTCAATGAACAGAAGAATGCTACAATGCTACATGTAAACAAGGCTCTTCTTCTGTGGGAGTCTTCGGTCTGATTGCCCATGTACGTGATTGGCCAGCAGCCTTGTCAGATGACATCACTTTGCAAAGTTGAGCCTGGTTCAACTTTTTTGCTGGACGACTGCTGTGATTTTTTGCTGAGCCCTATGCGGTCGACCTAGGTCGACCTAGGTTCTATGAGAGAGAGTGGCTGCACCGGAGATGGGTTCCTGAATATATCTTCAACTTGGACCTAAAAAGTGGGACATTTTGCAAAATAACCTTCAAATAATCTTCAGAGACTCTAAAGGAGGTAACAGCATTAATCAGCAAGAACAAAGGAGGAAATATCATCTTTTGATCTCCAAAAGAGAAACTGCACTGAGGAAGCTAACAGAAGAGTTATTTTGTGAAGACAAGAAGAGAAATTAAGGGGTCCTTGTTGGTGGTATTCTTCTCCAACTTTGCAGTGTCTTTGTCCATGTCTACATCTATATCTGTGTCATCGTTTCTTTTGGACATTCGTTACAAAGACTTTTGCTACGAGAAATACTGGCTGGGAGCTAAATAAGCTGAGTGTTGCTAAACCCAGTGGACCCAAAGGAGACCATGGCCTTGCCTGGAGCTGTGCTGGAGAGGAAACAACGAAACAACAAAATGAATTATATAACTCCCTCATCAGTGCTGGTCACTCGTTGACATGCAGGAGCTGTCTACATCGAACTTAAACATGTACTTTTCTCTCTAAATGCACTTTAATGCACTATGCTGCTAACTGCTCATTGTTTTGGGTTTTTTTTCTCTTGGGATTTACATGTTTTTATCATTTTTTTAAAGGGAATTTTTAGATATACAGTATATTTTTATCCTTTCTGTTGTTGTTGCACTGCTGTGGGCTGGGAGGAACAGCATCTCTTTTATGCAAATACACAAGAAAATGACAATACACTAAATCTTGAATCTTCTAGAATCGTGAACCACTGCAGTGTACCACGCATTGCCTCCATTTAAATGAATGGTCTGAACAGGGCCTAAGTGCTTCACTTTTGCCCCAGAAATAAAGGTGGTTTGTAGGTTTTTGTGGCAAATAATGTTTGAAACTGAACTCCAAACAAAGCAAAGTCATGAACGTTAATGAACATGCCCCCTCTGCCCTCCTGACGTTCCAAACCAAACCCAAAGTGACAGTGACTGTAATGAAACGTGCAATGTGAATGATTAATAAAGATCACTTAAAGGCTCCACCCAATTAATAAAAGATGTGCTTGTTTTAACCTCCACCCCTTGCTGTGCACATTCTCCTCCTGCCCCTCCATCCTGTCCCAGCTAGACAGCCAGTACATGGTGAAATTCCCAGCTGGGACTGAATGTTTGGGCTGGGTGTCTGCTCAGTGAGGCACTACTAGCCATGCGGCACAGAGGAGCTACAGGGGGATGGAAGAGTGGGTATACGTGGAGGGATGGGGGAGGGGGCTGGGGGGAGGAGAGAGATGAGGGAGAAAGGAATGAAAGGGTAGTTATTTCAATTTTTAAAGGCCTGAGCCATTTCACATGTTTAAAAAAAATGAGCCCAGTGTTACTCTATATTTTTCTTACTGTCAACAAAAAGACCAAAACCAACAATGCATAAGTTCATCTCTGACTTCCCTACCCTTTCTGTGGATCTCAGTCCCAAACCCATTGGTTCCTTCTGAAGACGTAAATCTGCAAAAATGGCTCACAAATATATAGTTTCATTTAAAAAAAAAATATATATATATATATATATATATATATATATAATAGTACATTTAAATGTATTATTGAGTATAATTAAAAATTACATTCACTAGTTCCAGCTTCTCAGACGCTCTTTAAGGATTTGCTGCTTTTCTTGGTTTTTTTGTCTTTGTAAATGAATTTCCTTTGGGCTTTTGGGCTGTTGGGTAGACTAAAGAAAAAAAAAGAGGACATCATCATGGGGTAAGGGAGTTTGATAATGATCATGATTACTTTTTGAACAGTTTAAAAATAAATAAATAATTGAAAAAAAGTGATTAATAATGTTAATAATTGCTGTATGCTTATTATGGTCTAGTTTTTTAACATGTTTTTGTTCAAAGCGACATTTTTTCACACACAATGGGAGCAATATGGGCTCACTCAAGGATGTATGTAGACAGGAAGAGTCAAGGATTGAAGCCCACAATTAATGGCTATTAATTCCTTTTTAGACTTAAATTTTAAAAATGTTTTTTAAAGAAATGCAGCCAAAACTAAAAAGAAAGTCCCACCTAGAGAGAGGTAGGAGCTGTTCTTTAGCCTTGTCAGTTCAAACAAGAAGAGACTCTCTCATCAGCTTGTCAATTGGTAATTGATTATAATTCAGCAATGGAAAAAGTGTGTCATGACTTCTGCAGCTTGCACTCGTCTGGTCCTGTGAGTCTCCAGCAACATGAGAAACAACAAACAGCCTGAATCATTACCGCAGTGAATGAACACCAGTGTTCACTGAAGACTGTGTGACAAAAATCAATGTGAGACAACATGAGGAAATGGAGCTAATTTGATGCTGCTGCTGTCATCACAGTGTGACACCCCACCCCCACCCCCCACCCCCCCTCTCTCTGGCTCTCTTGGGGGGTTACTCACTGACTCTTTAATGAGCTGCATGTACACACAGTAGCCAGATGCCAGCGGACAGCCATTAGCTCATATCACAGACAGACCCCCCCCCCTCCCCCCCCCTCACACGCTCACCCTGCCACATTCCCCCATCACTCCCTCCTCCTCCCCACTGTCTCCTGTGGTGTGGGACCAATAGATGGGTTTGCTGAAAACACAACCAAAAATAACTGCAATAATCATTTTTATTCAACAATCTGCTGATCAGTAGTTAGCATTACGTGACTTTTAACAAAGTTTTAGATCTTTAAATTAAAGTCAAATATTTATATTAAATGCAGTACAAATATAATCTCTTTATCCTATAGAGTCAATGAGACATAAAGTGGCCTCTGTGGACCTTCAGGGGCCCTGAAGGCAATTCCTAGAGTCTAATAAATAAGTAAATAAATGATTAATAATTCAGTTTTACCACACTTTAATCAGTAGAAACTGTACCAGCTGGAGTAGAATGTAATCAGCAAGTTTCACTCTCATTATACAGTGTAAATATTTACACACTGTGTGTCATTCAATTCTTGAAAATTCAGCTCTATAATGCGAATAAACTTACATAAACTACATTACAGGTTTCTGTTCCTTAATGCGCGATCTTGAGGGAATTTATGAAATTTAAATTTCTGATAAGGATGATGTAATAACTATGATGAAACTGTTTTTCAGAGTGGTTTCCTTCCACACAAGAACAGAATTCTTGAAAAAAATATTGTTGAAATTTAACATTAATGTCTGTACATATGAAAATCCTCTAGAAACAGTTTGTCCTCCAACATTTTATCTATAATCTAACAATAGAACTGGGTATATACTGTCCCTATTAAGCTTTAAGTGCACTGTTATGTCAAAAAGGACAAAAATGTCTAATTTGCACATAAGACACATTATTTCCACTTCACAGCTCCTTTTCTCTGCTAATTGACTGTAGACTGAATCTTCTGCATTTCTGCCTTTATAAGATACAGAAGTGCACAGTAGGTGACAGGCTCAATGACATGTGACTGAAGGTCTTCAAATCCAGGACACTGCAGTCACAATGTACGATATGTGCTTTTGGCAGCTGATCAATGTATCAGTGAATGAATGAATGATTCAATCAGTGCATAACAATATCAATATGATAACAATAAGATCTTAAAAAGAAACTGAATAAGGTTTTGTGGCTGGTTTGACTAAATTAAATTGTTATCATCAAATGGAATAACAAAATATTTTCACTTTGACAACCAAATTAAAAACTCATTCAGCATTTAAAATCACAAAAAAATATACATTTTTTTTAAAACTTGCACATTTAAGCCAGGACACTCATGTCATGGTTTTAACCATTTATCGTAACAACATGCAGTTTGTGTGGCGGTGTGGCAGTGCTCATGTGATGCTCTGGAACAAATCTGAGCAGCTTGATTTCACCTCTTCGAGGCTCTAAAATCCCACAAAACTCTTTGGTTTAACTGCCCTCAGCTCATGTTCATTATCTGGCTCCTTCTCAGTCAAGAGGAGGAATCAGAATTTCTGTTGTGCAAGAAATTGGTTGCACTTGTTAACTAATAGTTTTGTGATTGCAACAACTTACTGTATATCAGGGTGTGGGAGGTCTGTGCATGTGAATGGTTTTCGATGCAGGGATCTAAATTTAGCTGCATGGTTTGTCTTATTGTTATAATGGACAGAAGTAAACCCCCTATCTGCTTGTTAATTGTAAGAAATGTCAAGTGTGTGTGAGGGGCAGACAATGTAAATGTAGAAAAAGGAGACAGAGGGAAGAGGGGAGGGGCACGTGGATGAAGGGTGGAAGAAAGAAAGGGGACAGATGGACTATGAACAGGACAACACTGCCACAACAGAAGGAACACCTCAGCATCTGTCTAGATTTTTTAACGTGAAGACAGCATGATGAGAGAAAAGATGGAAGCCAAAGCAATGAGGAGACAGTGAAGACACAAGACAAGGAGAGAAATTAAGGGGTCCTGAGAAAGAGGTGCTGAGAGAGAGATGGATGAGAAGAGGATGAGCTGAAGATGATGGATGAGAGAGAGCTAGAACCTGCTGCCCAAAATAAAGTGTTAAGATGGCTCATGATGCATAGTGTCTCACCAGAGGCTGAGCACGGCTGGAGAGGTTAAGTGAATGGGGGGCTGCTGGGTGCTCATGGTGACAGAGAGATGAAGTGGTTTACATTTAAAATGCAACACAGGTTTCTAAAGGTTATTCACGTTTCCACCTCACTCACCTCAACTGCATCTTCATCAACATAGGTGTAAACTAAAATATACAAATAGTTTCACTGTTGGATGGAATACCATATGCAACCCAAATACTGAACAGTTGAATTAGAGGAGCTGCAGCAGGACCAGTTTTTGTGAATTTCATGAAATTCACAAAAACTGGATAAAAACAAAGGGAGGTTGTGGGCCTTGGTAGTTGTTTAGTGAAGACAGACTGTTCTCACCAGAGAAAAACAGCATTGTTGCTTAGTTCAAATGTTTCAGAAGCAAAGGTGGTAGTAGCATGACATTGTTATGGCACCACAACACCTCTTAGAGAAGAGGTTGGGGTGGATGGATGGGCGACTTTTACTCTGGAGAAGCAATTACAAAAGTCAAACCAATAGAGCCTGTTACCATCCATCCCTGTCTCCCGTTTGTGTACCTGTTCCCATCTACAATGAGTCAGTAAATGTAATCGCTGGCTGGACTGTGGATATTGTGTTTTTTTGACTGAATAAAGTAACACATTTATATTTCCTGCTTTGGTTAAAGTCAGTTCAAGGTGGTGGTTTCAGTTAAATGTTAATAAACACGTTGTGTTTTGTGCTTCACATCATTGTAGATTCAGAGTTGTTTTGAGTTGTTTTTTTAGACTTTGTAGCTTCCATTTATTATTATTTATTATTCCATATATTTTGGAAGTGCAGAGTAAGTGATTGACAGGACATACAAAACATGACAAGGTGAGACAATACAGACAGACTTGCATATTTAACAGAAGGCCAATAATGGAATGCCGTCAAAAGAAATTATAAGAGACAAAAATATATATTAATTAATGAATCAGTTAATCAATTAATTAAGGCAAAAAGACACACACAAAACAAAAAAAGTTTTAAAAAAGTAATAATCAAAGTATTAGTATATGATATCAGAAATTGTATATGTAACAAATGTATAGTAATAATGATAATATAATGTACATCTCAAATACAATTTTATATTGGAATGAGTAGGAGAGATGATGTGTTAAATAAGAATTATGAAGGTCCATCAGAGGAGGAAGGAAGAGGCTGGGAGACCTGAGAGAGCTTGGTAGTGGGTTGTATAATGAACCACATTTATTTATTTATTTTTAAGGGGCGGGGGGCATTAGCATCACCAGCATGCAGTTGGCTATTTGTGCATGTGGTATATATATGTGTGTGTGTGTGTGTGTGTGTGTGTGTGTGTCTATTTGTTCATGATTATGTTTGTGTATGGGCGAGTGTGTGAGTGAGTTCTTTTTGGCCTGTGGATGGTGGGGATGCTTCTATTCAATTGTTCTGATGGATTCAGTGAAAAGAGTCCATAGCTTGGTGAATATTTCTGCTTTGTTTCTTGCCTTTAGCCTTTCTATTGAGATGTATTCAAAGAGTAAATTAAGCAATTGTGATATTCTAAGATTATTTCTATTTTTCCAGTTGAGTTGTGTTCATAGCAATTGCTAGTGTGACCGAGGTGGACTGCTCATATTTCAGTGGCAGTTCAAGTTGGGAAAGGTCATCAAGGAGGCAGATGGAGGATAGACTTGGATGCTGCAACCCAAGGTAGAGGATAGTTTGTGTGTGACTCTTGTCCAGAATGCTAGTATAGGTGGAAAGAGCCAGACTGCATGAATATAGTCATCTGTGGTGTTGTCTGTACAGTCTAGGCATGTGTCATTTTCTGTGAGTCCCATTTAGTGTAGTTTATACCAGGTGTAGTATAATCTGTAATATTGTATTGATTTAGTTGTATTTTAGTGTTGTGATATATATATGAAGAATAGTATATATAAAGTAAGTAAGTAAGTAAGTATAAAGTAAGTTTTGCAAGTGTTTGCAAAGTGTTGGTATCAGTGGTAACAGCTAGATCTTTTTCCCATTTGCTAATTGGTATAGCTATGTTGTTGTCTGTTCTTAGAATGAGTTTTTTTCTGATTGACTATGTGAGATTATCAATCATCGGTGGTAGTTCCAGGGTATTGTTTGTTAGACTGATCTTTCCTTTGAGACAGTGTTTCAATTGCAAACATTGCAGAAAGCTGTTAGATACCATACCTCTGCCACAGTGTTTCAAGTGATGTCAATATGTGCTGTAGATGAGTGATACCAAGTTTTATTTGTTTTTAATAAACAAATAAATTCCTGTTATTCCTGCTACATCCAGCGTGATACAACAATATACTCAGTACCTCATCTTGTTTCTGAGTGTAGCTGATAGAGAATTTATGTGAATATATGTCAGTGTTAGTAGTTTACTGCAAGGTAAAGTGACTGTAGTTGATGGAACTCAGTAGCATGGAACTAACGTTTGGAGGACTATTATTGTCATTGAACATCCCATGTAAAGCGGGTATGGATACTGTCACGTAACATGTTTCTCCAAGTTGTTTAAGTTAGTTATAAAGTTGTGAAAAACGTTTGTATCTTTATCCCCCACAAGCTACAAGACAACAACGATATGATGCACTTAAGAAATACGATGAAATTAAGAATGTCTTTTCTCCCTTCTGAAACAAGCAGCCAATGAGGTGCGTTCAATGGAAACTAAGTGAATCTGAGTTTTGAGTCAAATTGATCTGCATTAACTATAGTCAGCAGTGATGTTGTCATTGTGTTTGTCTTTGTGTTTACATTAAAGTAATGCCTAATGTATGATTACATGTACAGTAAGCATACATATTTACTTTCTTCATATTTTATGTTACGTTTGCTCAACAGGACAGTGAATGCAACTATGTTGAATGTTTAATAAATGTCAATATATATTTAGGCAAATAGTTAAGTTCAAGCACTTTTTTCAGTATTTTTGGAGGGAGGGAGGGAGGGAAGGGATGAAGGAATGTTAACTGTTAAAATCTTTTATAAATCATTGTCTAATACACCTTATCTAAAGCTTATGTGTTGCTTTTTAGAATTATGGCTTAAGTGCATGATGTCTCACAAGTCTCAGTATGATGATATGATATGTGATTTATATTAAACCAATTTGCTGACACATAGTAATAGTATCTTAGCCGTACAATATCAGCATCTTCTTATTGCCTGTTATTACTGAAGTAATTATGGCTTCTATGCAGAGGTGGTAAGAGAGAAATATGCAGCCAGATGAAGTGCATCTCTGTCAGGAGCACTAAGCTGAGCTTCTGCAAGTGAGGATGTCAGTCAGAGGGCTAGGTAAGAGTATGGCTGGTTAACATGTGAGGAGAATTTATTGAAATAAACTTGCATGTATCGTTAGTTAACTGTCATGTAGCAGTGTTTCAACCAACTTCAGTCATGGGTTTCTGTTAAATACACACATTTTAATATCCCTTTAACAATGTTGCAAAAGTAGTCATTCCAGGCATAAATTTATTTAATTATTTGCAAAAATCATCTTTTATAAATTTGCCCCTCTAACATCCTCTGCCCTGCATCACTGTATGGAATAATTAACCATTGAGTCTCTATTTACTATGAAATGCACTATAGTTACTGTTCACCATTTTATTTGAGTTTACAAATTCTGAACAAAAAAGGTAGTGTCCCTGACATGTGCACTGCTTTCAGTTAACAGCCCCACAATGCATTGCATTCTATAGAAGTGAAAATTACCATTGCGTCCCTCTACAGCTGTCACTGATGATGCATTCATAAGTGTCCAAAATCTCAACTGACCGCTCACTATGGAGTGAATTATTCACTGTCTTTTAGTGAATTAGTTAACAGGGAGTGATTTCAGACACAGCCAAGGTCAAATAACAGGTTTACAGTTCTGCAGTGGACGAGGATCTGTGTATATGTACAGTATACTGGGGCTTAATGAGAGAACAAGGGACAGGTGTGACTCAATGAGAGAATCAGGGACGGGTGTGCAGGCAGAGCAGGTGACTGACAGGAGCATGAAACTGAATAGAGGCAGGGTGAAAGGGGGTGAAAGAAGCTGGTTTCCACACACAGAGTTTATTAGTGAATGATACTACACTATGTGTACACTACAGTATGTGTGCGATTGCAGTCATACATAAGAGACAGTCAGGATGCATCACAACTGAGGTCTCCTGCCTAATTCAGGCTAGTTATGTTAACTTATTCATGTGTGATTATATTAAGTGTGCCAGCAGAAATGTATCACCCAGACCTCACTTAAACTGGGCTGCTGCTCTAAATAGCTGTAAAACAGAAGACAATTAGCTCCAGATGTTTTTCTTTTACTTTTCAGAACTCTGCAGACTCACTGGGGATCAGAATAATAGATGCTAATGAATGCTACAGTCGTTACAATCGCAATGACAGCAGCAGTGCCAGTGAAACTGAGGAATACAATACAGCTGAATACAACTTGAGTGCCATTTAAAAAGATCATGTCTGCTCAGTCTGCTCTGTCAAAATACAGATGAACAGAATAAAATATTTCCAAAAAGGTCATCTTCATACCTGTCTGACTGTCTTTCTGCCTTCTCTCTCTCATCCCTCCTTCTTTGTCGGGCTCTGTCTCCTAATTTACACTTCTGGCTTTAATCCATCGCACAGGAGAAAATGCTGCAGCAGCAAATACGTGTATACAACAGTGACTACTACATTAATGAAGGTGGATGAACAGAAAAAATGGTGGATAATTAAAACCAGAGCAACATACGAGTAAGTATAGGCTACAAAAGAGAACATGAAACTACTGTATATGAATTAAGCATGAAAATTTATAACATACATAGTCATTATTCATTTTACTGTGTCTTAAAAAGTGATGTTAATGCTAATAGTGTGTCCCTATGGATCTTCAAAATCAAAGCTCTGGGAATGTGTGAATGTAATGTCTGATGAAGTCATCTCACCTTCAACTGCTGAATACTTTCCTCATCTTTTAATGCAGCTTGTATTCCTGTGAGGTTATATAAGAATGATGTGAGAAGTTATTCAAGATCTTTTTTTTTTTTTATCATCATTTTACAACACAAGGTTGCACAATGAAATGTATAAAAGTCACATGTTGAAAGCTCATGTCAGTTTTCAAATGTGAACATCTATATGAACATTTCATAGCAAAGCTTTGAAATCTCAGCACATTTCTTAGGTTTTCATGTGCAACAATATGACAATACCTCTTTCATACAGACTCTGTTCATGCTCCTGTTCAGTTAATTCTTACTCCACACTCTACACTGTCTTTGTGTAAGATGTTTTTTTAAAGATAAACAAAGATGATGAGTGATGGCCAGTATGTAAGTTTAAATTCCACAAAACAGCCTCTGTATCTAAAGGCAAATTTAGCCACATTACTGTAACATAAAGGAAGATGAAGACTGTCTAGTAGAATATGAATGAATGATTTAATTAGTTTGGAAAAAAGTGTAGTAGTGAATTTTTTAAAATTTCTTATAAATAAACATACAAGTCTGCAGTTAATTGAGATCTTGAAAAAGAGGGGCAGATGATTGATGAATCCCAGATTTGTGCTTAAAATGTTCATATGCACGGTTTAAGCACAGATTTGTGCATATGCACTGTTTGTGAAAGAGGCCCATTATTCAATTCAATTCAATTTTATTTATATAGCGCCAAATCACAACAAAAGTCATCTCAGGGCATTTTTCACATGGAGCAGGTCGGCTGTAGATGTTAACTTACCTATATCACACAAGCGCGGTGAAAAAAAAGCTAAAGTTAAACAGTTTTCACAGGGTCCAGAAGCTGAAGACACAATCCCAAAACCAAGAACCAACGTCTTGTTTTGACTGTGAAGTTACACAAGCCTGCGCTTTATGTACGCTGCCACCAGAAAGCAGCACGTCCACTCTCTGAGCGGTCTGCCTACATTACGTGCCCAGTGTAGCCAAACTGTTAAATGACCCTTTCACTGTAACTTCATCTCTTACTAATTATGTCCATATGCAATGAAGTTGTACTGTAACAGCATTTCTTTGTGCACTGGCCATATTTAGTACAACCACAGGAAGTAGTGTGACATCACTGTATTGTATTTATTTGATTGGGATAGTGTGCAGTTTTAAACATAAAAGATGCACTGCACCGGAGTTAGCTTGAAGCTTATTTGCATCTGCAGTCCCCCACAATCAAAACATACAACAGCACAACAACAGTACAAAGCAAAACACACATAGAACACACCATACAAAATACAAAGCTACACATAACAGCACATCATATACACCCACAATGTCAATTAGAAATAAATAATGTAAACTTGTCAAATTAAAAGCAAGACTACCTGTGCTAATGAGAAGACCATAGATAAAGTTTAGACTCAGTGGTCACACAGCTGATTGGTATATTTTTTAATTTGGTTTTGAATGTATTGATTGAACTACAGTTCTTCATATCATCAGGTAGGACATTCCACTGAGTTGTGGCTTTCACAGAGAAAGCTGATTGCCCAAATGCAGTGTGACGAAATGGATATTCTGGAGGATCTAATAGATCTTACTGAGCGAGTGTACACAAAGTCACATAGTGGACTTTTTTATATATTATAAATTAAGCTCTGACTTTTCAACACTAACCACCATCTTTTCCTTACTTCCACTTCCATCCACTGGCTGGCTAGGACCTCTCTGTATGCAGTAACCGTGTGTTTCCTGTGTCTGGCAGTAACAAGACATACAAGTGAACAAAGTGTGAATGGTCTGTCTGTCTAGAGTGGTGCCTGAGAGTGTACCTGATAATCCTGCTGGAATTCTTTCTAACACATTTGGTATTTTTTAGAAATTCTTGGATGCCATTACATTTTAAAATAGAGCTCTGCAGTATTTCAGGCAGGCACAGATGTCATTTTATAGTCACATGTTCCATACACCCTCCAATCATGTATATTCATGACCTGTCTCTCTCAGTAGGCGATCTATGTAAACATTTGGTGCTCACTCAGTCTGCATACAACCACGTAGGACCCTGCACCCTTTCTGCTACACTGCTGCCTGCCTTCAGAAATCTATCTCCCTCCAGCTCCCCAGCCTCCTCCTGTATTATGGTCTTTTCAGACAGGGAGTGATAGACACACCTAAGTAATTTATTGTCAATGAGAGGTGAGCAGTCAGGTAGAGAGGTGCGGGCAATCTGACAGGCGAAGTGACAAGCGGGCGCAATCCCGTGAAACTGTCATGGTCATGCTCATCACACGCACACCAGAGTTGAATTGTGAACTCTTTTGTACGCGACATGCAGTGCAAATCAATGGCCGAGAGACTGATCCTTGCCCTGAGAAATAGGCTCTAACTGTTTTCAGTCATTGGGATATAGTCAGGATAGGTTGTACCTATAGTGACCTTCGCTGCTTTCTCTTGTTCATTAAAAATAATCTAATGACTTGACACAGCTGGAGCAGCAATCTTCGATGCCGGTCCATGGCTAAACTAAACACTAGGCTTGCTCACATAGAACTAGCTAGCATACTCAACTCACTAGTAAACTTATTAACTGAACTCATTTGAAAGTTAGTGGTTATGTTATTTAGTCATAGACTCTTCCTTTCAGTATTTCTAGAGGATCTATTTTAATATGTTGCTATGCCTATAAAGAAAACACAGGGATACAGTGGTGCACAGAACCCGTTTCCAATGGTTACCACGCACAGAATGCCTGGCGTTTTACTGCCTACCTGTCTATTCACATGAGGATTTCAGTGAGAGCCCCCGGAACCAAGCAGGTGTGCAGGTAGAGTGTTGCATACCATCTGAAAAGACCTTTAGAATTTAGTTTTTTCATGTGTCCATGTGGATCTCCTAAAACCTTGACGTGAGCATCCTGACTAAAATAAAGTTTGGTTTATGTTTAAGGCAAATCCCTGGGCCAAAGTTTTTTTGGAACTTATTCAAGTTTCTGTCAGTTAACTAAATGCAAGTTGTTCTTGGGTTGCTTTAACTCTCGGGCTAGACTAATGTAAATCAGCAGACATACAGTACAGTAAGTTTGCCTGGTCT